>NC_061880.1:0-625000 GCF_905147765.1 Vanessa atalanta | reverse complement strand
CACACGGTTTACATTTAAGGTTCCGTACGTTTTATTTATGTTACGTGCATGTATATTTTTTACTATTATGTTCTAATTTTTTTACGTCTCTATCTACACAGGTAGCATGGATAGATAACTTTGTTGTTTTTGATTAAGTTTTATACTTATTTTATAAAAACTGACACACTAAACGACAATTGATAAATTGCTCTATGTCCGTTCGTTCTGTGTACTGACGCCAAAAACCGAGATTGCGAACGAACGAACGAACGCCGAACTGAAAAAAAATACCTATATAAATATTTGCCACTCGCAGTGATTAACGCAACGCATGTTGAAGCTAGACGTTGTAACTATTTCGTTCACAGATAAACAATAAGTGAATTATGCTATATATAACCTCTTTGTTTAATTTAGTAACGAATATATTTCGCCTTTCGGAAGACGTTTATTTCGTTCTTAATTGGACTCGCGAACATCCAGTCTCTACCGATGAGTAAAATTGTCTATAATTATGATATACTTATTTTAAATATTCCATTATTAACTAATATGAATATATTTATTTTCGTTACAACAATGATTAGTCGTAGTCGCAATAAAAAAGTTATCTTGCTATGAAATTATATCTTATCGGTAAACGACAGTGTGGAATTAGCACTAACGGCGAAGTGACATCTAATAAAAGTATAATTGTGTGCTGAAAATGAAGTTGGAGGAAACTGTCATGGAACAAAAGGATTACGGTGTCCCGTTCAGCGCCGCGTGGAAAGATATTATGTCAAGGTATTTTTGTTATTGTCTGACAAATGTTTGACCCGGGAAAGGATTTTGTTCAAGCTCATATGGGCTGTCAACCGCTCAGTCTTCTACCGCCAAACATGAATACTTTGTATTGTTTCAGTCTGAATGATAAAGTAAACCAGTCTAATTATATAAACGAATAATTAAAAAACATATAACGTCTAAGATTTTAAAGTATTGTATACGGTGTACTAACGGCGTAATGTTTATTATCAAAAATCATATTATACTTAATCAAGTAGGCTTTTACAAGCACTTTTGAATCGTCATTTAACAAACCATTTTAAGTAAAGCTACCACCGGTTCGGAATGTAGATTCTACCGAGAAGAACCGACAAGAAACTCAGTAGTTACTCTTTTTCAACATCTAAAAATACAGTCATGTTAGTTAAATACAATTATACTATATGTATGTTATGTCTCCTGCTTGGAAGTCAACAAGCATTAACTCCACGCTTGTTTTTTTAAATATTTAGTTATCAACAAGATAATGTGTATTTGGTTGCAATAGTGCAAACACACGTTCGCAATAAAAGGGTAACTTAGTTGACAATCACAAAAATGTGTAATTGAACATACCGATTTAATTCTTATTTTATTTTACCTTAATAACATTAAACGGTCGATATTACTTCAAAGACAAGATTAAAATTGGATTGACTGTTTATAATATGAAATTATCCCGTCATAACTGGACCGATTATGACGGGACTTTCATTGGCATATAGCTGATGTAATAAGGAGTGACTTATATTTTAGAATTATGTATAAAATAATAATAAAGTCACGCTGCAATGTCTGTCTATGTCCAGTACCGCACACAGCCCTCGCGCATGCCACTCCGCTGTCACGTCGGGTTCCTCCCACCAACGACTTAATATCACAACATCTGCCTATTTCAGAATTAAAAGTTACAGTAAAATCTATGAACTGATCAATAATTTTTGTGTTAAATTCAAACGCACACGAAGTCGCGGGCACAGTACTTACTAGTACTTAGTAAAATTGATGCAAAGTGTAAACAAAAAGACGTCAGAATAATTATGATAAAGTTTTCGCGGTTATCGATTGACATAAATGCTAGTGTTACTGTTAAAGTAGCTGTTCCACGCGTTTTTACTTGGATATTATATAATCTGTCTTTCGCGGAATTTGTCATCTAACGGAAATGTTTATTATTTTTTTTTCAAATTTAACGCGTAGATAAGATAATCGTATTCGATCAGAAAACAGATTTACATACATACATATGAATTAGTATCGATTAGTAAAGATGATCTTTAAACAAAATTATGTTTGAACGGAGGATTAGAGTTGATATCCTTGCTATTTCAAAAAGATTGTCAGAAAATCTTGTTTTTTTTTTGCTGGAGATTTTTGTTTATAACACTATAAATCATGTAGATTTTATTTCCTATTACCGAAACGACATAATGTCTCTGATAAACATTAACCAAATTATTCACTTTTCAATTCAGAAATACAAATACGCCAAAGCATGATATTAAAGTTTGACGTTGTGCTCATTTGATATTTGGATAACAAGATGCATTGTGGTAATTCTGTTAAAATAATGATTGTGATGATGTCCTGACTGCTTTAGGCTATGGCAGCTATTCTCAAGGGAGATTATCGAACTATAGGACATATTAAATTCAACACAAGAGTATTTTCATTCACTCTCATGATACAATGGAACGCCAAAACCGACACAAATAAAGTCATTTTACTTTCAAAGCATGAGATTTAAAGCACTAACAAATGTCAAACTCCTGCCCTCTTACACAAATATCTTGACAGAAAAATACAGACACTAAGACAACTAAGGACACACAGTCTACAGCCTTATCATATTGCCTTTACAAGCTAGGCACTAGACACTAAACCCAAGTGTAGACAGCTGTGAAGTATAACAGAATACACATTCATCCTTGTGTAAATATTTAATGTTGTGGAAATAATAATGTAACGATTGATGAACGTACTCTTAGGTGAGGACAACTCACAACATACTATTTATAAGAATATATAATCGTATGACCGCACATACGTCCATCCGTTTTCACACAAAAAAGCAGTGTTAAGTGCCTCTACAACAAAAAAAAACTCGTTCGTGAAATAATTGCGTGCAAGGCCAACTGTTCTGTTGTAACTAGCAATAGATCGAGTTCGCGTACTGCGGGAAGGCCGATAAAAATTAAACAATATGTTTAAATATTTAGGAAGTGTTAATAGTAACAGCGACATAACTATATATTTACATATTCGTGATAAAAAAATATATATTTTTTAAAAATTTTGTACATATAAAATGCTTTGAAAGTTGATAACATAATATTTTTAGCATTGAATTATCCTAGAGAACTGTAGATTTTTTTTGTCGTATTGCATTGGATGAGCAAATGGGCTACCTGATGTTAAGTAGTCATCACCGTAGTAATTTTGTGTTGAAACTCGACGACAGATAAGTGAACGACAAAGAGAGGAACAAAAAACATATATATGATTATATTTGTAATCTTCTATAAAGTTTTGGTAGTTACAGGACAAAGCCAAGTTAATTTAGAACGTCAGCATTTTTGTAAATGTAACTTTTTTTTAAATCTTGTTCATTCATTTGTCACCTAAATAGTAATTATGTCTCGTTTCACCTTTAATTGAGATAATACTCAGTACCTATACATAACAATTTAATGTATCATGTTGGTGATTTGAATATATATTCTATCAATAGTATGGAATAGTTTTGTCGTCACCACGGCCGACTAGTTCTAGCAGCAATTTGCCAATAGCTTTCCCATTGCGATATCATCGGGCTAAATTAATTTCCCTCTCATTTAGATAACTTTTATATATAGATTGTAATCTTTATAAGGTAGGCGTAACAAACTAACGCAATCCAATTTACACAAAGAGTTATATAAATTAGATGACGTTAGTTTACGACAAGTGTGTAGAAATTTAACAAGAGTAGCGAGGATATCTTTTGTTATTTTAGATAATGAGATAAAACAGACGCGCAAACGAGTTGACATGGTGGTCAGGTGTTGTTGTAGATGGTAGCACTGTCTGTACCCTAAACCATATTTATAGCGGTACTCTTGCTTGCCTGTTTTGTTGTAAAATATTGTGTAAATGGGTGATACCACACAGACAGAGCTGACCAAAGAAACAGTAGCAAATAGGTTGTAAAAAGGAAACTAAAGGGACTTAAAACGACTTAACTAAAATGTACGTAAAAAATATTTAAACTATGCGATTTGATTGTGATTGCGGTGTTCATCATCAAAATTTCAAGAAAAATCTTCTTCCAGAGTTGTTTATTACTTTCACTATAAAAAAGATGCATTTTTTATATTCATATTTAAATAATTATTCATTCAAAGTTCATTAGTCATTGAGAAATTCTATAACAGATCCTGTTTCTATACGCCATTGTGTCCAATTCTGAAGAAAATCCAAATGATGCCTTCGAGCGAAGCTATGTTGAATGCCCATTAGTATCATAATGGTTAAATAGGCTTTAATGAGAGATCATAATTAGACTGACTATTTCTTGGGGGACTTTGTGACGTTTCTTGCCGGTGATTCTGATTCGAAAGTTTTTTGGAATTGTTCCTAGTTTATATGCGTTTCTTATTGTATCTACAATGTTTCGTTACTCTAAATAGATATATTCATATATGACTTTATTGAACTAAATACTATACACATCAATAATATACTAGACGTGGACGAAAGTCCACGTGTTAGGGAGGAGGGATGTGATCGATCAAAACCCGCCCCATAACACGTGAATGTGGTGAAGCTTGCTCTGTACCAAATATTATCGAATTCGGTTTGGTGTTTAACCGTAAAATCGTAACAGACAGATAGAGGTACTTTTAAAATAGTGTAAATCAGTTGGCTAGGGAAACGTAAGTTATCTTACAACTAATAAAGACATGTAGGATTAATGATGATAATTATTGGAAACAAAGGCTAATTAAAACTGCAACATTGTTTTGAAATTGAGATTGTATTAACAGCTTAAATGGTGAAATTAGTTTAAATATTAACAAACAGGTCTGTCTCAGTCGCAGATGACGAAATATGACAAATAAAAAAAAACTAAAACGAATTGAACGTTTCTTTCTCAGAAATGCTAGATTACTTTTAAGTAAATAGTAAGTTTTACACAGTAGTCTATGATTCTTGTATATTTTAAGTAAATAAGTGATCCTTTCAAAGATTGTAGCAACGATCATATAACTTGTACATATAAAATGATCAGGATTTTTCATGACAAATTAAATGGTACATTTTTATCCCTATGTTACCATTTAATTTTGAATCGAACATCGTGGGTTTAACCCTGGGAAGAAAATCGTGGGGATACCTGACCATAAGTCAGATAAAAGCCTGCCAGGTGAGCATGCAGCAACCCCCATCGGAGCATCGTTGTGAAATTGGCTCCAATCCCCAAGAGAATAAAAAGTGTGAGACCAACCGTGGAAAGGTGGTTAGAATGTTGCTTACTAACAATTTTTTTTATATAAACTACAAAACTGTAATGTCTCTGAATTTACTAGGTTTCCCTCCCGTCTTCGTATAGGTTAAAAAGTTCTTAGTCTCGTAGTGTCTACGTTGATCAATTGAAACTTTAGTTACTGGGTTGTCTTGATAAGTATTTCGCTTATGTGTATAAAGACTATGAAATCGCTAATTATTTAGTAGCGAAATCTACAAGAACTGTAAAGTAACTAAATGCTCTCATCGTAATACATCTCTGCTCCTCCCCTGCACTTGCTCACTGATAGCAACTCGTTTTTAGAATATTCTACTAACTTTGTTATTTTGTCCGTGACTTTAGTGAGTTTATCTTTACTTTTATTAAATATTATAAAATAAAGTCATCCCGTCTGTGCGCAATAAACTCAAAAACCACCAAACGGATTTTATACGGCTTAAACTAATGCACAGAGTGTTTCATGAGGAAGGTTTCGAAGAGTATTATTTATTATGATTGATTAATATGAATATATTGTTTTAATTAACTAATTCCATGATTGTTGATGTTGTTAGAATGTAATATGCCAATGACGGCACAACCAATGGTCGTTGTACTTCATTAAATGATCAAGATTTAACATAATCAGTCGATGAAAACTCCATAGAGTTCAATTATTCTATTCTGATTTTAGTTTAATAATTCTAACAATTCGGCTGAATCTTCGTCGACCACTGTCAATTAAATAATAAAAAAAAATGAAATATTATTTAATTTAAGAACTGAATGTAATATTCTATCAAGCAATAAACATTTCGCAAGACTTCGGCCATTCTCCTATCTCGCAGTGACTCAGCGGTCGCTGTTCATACTTTTGCTCGGCGGCCGAGCGTGACGATCTGCTCGGTTTACGACAATTTTAACATGTAATCACAACGTACATGTAATAGTATAAATTAAAATATTCACCACAGATACGTAAAACATGCAATTTTTGAAAGGTCCGGCTACGAATCAGTTTTTTCATACGTCGAACGCGATGCGCCGTGGTACAGATCGGTTATCACTAGAAAATAATTTTGAATTTACAGATGTAATAAAATTCTGAAAAGAAATTACCTAATGTCAATAGCTACTAAATTTAAACGACAATATAATCAACTTAGAAATATTTAAATTAATAAATGTATAGTATATATTTTTTTTATTAACTTATAAAAACGATACAAAAGTGCTTCCCAAGGCCTTGAGTTTAAAATAATATAAAATTTTAACAAAAATGAAACGGACTTAATAATATTCCGAGAAATCAAATTATAAATAAATTTTATCCCTGTGATCCATAAATGACACAGTTCTGAGGTAACACATGAAAAAAATAAAACGAATTACTAACATTTTTGATGTAGAAGGCTTTTATAATCACTTTTTTAAATCATACTCATACGTTACAAGATTCATTTGAATGTAATATTACCATTTGTTATGTAGATTCTACCGAAAATAACCGGCTTAATATGCAGTACTTTTTCTTAATGTAAATATATATTTACAATTAATTATATACAATTAAATTTATATATTATGAACGGAAATACGAAAACCGGATGCGAAATCTTCGCTTTTTTATCGTCTACGTATGTGTGTGTGTGTTGTGTAATAAGTATTATCTGTGAATATTTGTTTTTAAATATACGTTTAAATTGAATGAACAGCACAGTTAAATAAATAATCATAATTACTAGTGCATAAATATCTCAAGTAGTCTGCGAGAGCAGCGCTGGATTTACACCAGGGTTAGTCGGAGCTAGTGTCCAGGGCTGCAAATTAGGAGAACAGGAAGAGACAAGAAGACACATCCAAATAACAGAAAACGCTTTTTTATCTTCTAAAATTTGAATAACGAAAAAAGAAATGTTTCTGCTAAGACTGTTCTCCTCTGAATTTCTGTAAGGGGCTAAGCTTGAATCCGGTTATGTGTGAGTATCACACAAAGGGGCTAACCAATGCTCTCTAAAGGATTATAGTTGGTTGTTGGAAGCACGTTTGGCTGAATATCATCCAAGCCAAGCAAGTTTCCTCGATATTTTCCTCTCTTGTTAAATATAATATATGTAGGTTGACGATGAAATGGGCAACCTGTTGGTGAGTGGCCGCCAACGCCCATAAACATTGTTTTGTAAGAAATATTGACCATTCCTTACACGTCGCCAACCATGGGAACTAAGATATAATATCCCTTGTGCCTGTAGTTACACTGGCTCAGTAATCCTTCATACTGGAACACGACAGTATTAAGTATTACTGTTTTGCGGTAAAATATCTGATGAGTGGGTGGTGGACCTACTCAGACCTACCAACTAGCATCAATCCCATTAAAAATGAATCAGAAACATCAATTGTGTATGGACTTAAAATAAGTTCTAAATTGTTACTAGGTTTTTTCAAATTCAAGCTGTATGAAAATCTAAGTCTCAAATATTGAATGAATTTCAAAATTATTTGTGCCTTGCGCTCTACCGACTCTCGCTGACATCGGAAACAACGAACGTTGCAAAACTGATTAAGGTAACCTTGAAACCGGAAAACTTGAACGATGTCTATATTTATTATAAATTCTAAGAATATACTGTAAGTACTAATGGAGCGAGAGTCGACAAAAAACAATTACATCGAACAAAATCAAAATCAAAATATACTTTATTCAAGTAGGCTTTGACAAGCACTTTTGAATCGTCATTTAACAAACTATTTAAAGTAAAGCTACCACCGGTTCGGAATGTAGATTCTACCGAGAAGAACCGGCAAGACACTCAGTAGTTACTCTTTTTTCAATATCTAAAAATACAGCAATGTTAGTCAAATACAATTATATATATATATGTGTTATGTCTCCTATCTGGAAGTCAACAAGCATTAACTCCACGCTTTTTTATTTATATTAAAACAACACTACGAATTAATGTATTTGTTATCTGTTAATAGTATTTGTAATTAGTGTCATCTTAGTTTCATTATGTTTGGTTACAATCCAAAATCTTAAATATAAAAGGTAATTCTAATGTTTATTCGTATTCTATGCTTTTACGTGTCGTTTATCCGACTATATTGATACTTTTCATTATTATTTGCGGTACATCACCGTAATATAAATGGCGCGCGATTTGTATTATTTCGGATTGCGTTTTTTTTTTAAAAATACTTCAAAAGGTATCACGTATGTTTCACTATTATTGTAATCTTAGAAACATATTTATATCTCCACAAGAACATGATATTAAATGTATACGAGAAGTTGCAAATCGCAGCCACTTCGACAATAAATTATTTGCCAAAACCTTCTCCGGAATGAGCTGCATCTTTTGATATAAGTCTGATGTATATTGATTAAGTAGCTTGGCTTAGTCGGTTTCAGATAGTCATTTGAAACAGAACGTCCCTCCATTTTTCAGTATTTACTTTAAAAAAGCTACTATCCATACGAATTTTTATCAATAACTAACCGGAATGAAACTAAATTAATCATCTAACTATATTATGGCCCCCATTTCATTTAATTGCTTCATCTATTAGACACCTGTACCTGTTTATTATTCGAAGCATAACAGAATTACTATTAAATAAGCGATATTCATTTATTAGAATCTTAAGAAAATTTTATATTTCCCTAAGAGCATTACCCAAAAAACTTGGAAATAATCAGCTATTCGAACAAGCGGCTCCTGTGAGTTTATCCATTGAGTATTTCCCTTGGTGGTATGTGAGGACCGCTCCTCTCCACACATCATACACATACGTAGCTGGTACCTAAGGTAAAGGGTAAATTTGATTCTGGTAATGTCGATCGTCCAGAAGGTGATTGAGCCAGTGTAAATCCAAGCAATGGACTTAACATCTTAGTTCCTTAATCGGTTAAGGTGGTGCACCGGCGATCTAGGGATTGGTTAATATTCCTTATAGTACCAATGCAATCAGCTGTGGTGATCATTAATCTTCCTAATACAAAAAAAAAACATCTTCGGAGCGGTATTGTACGTAGTTTTTACGTGGATTTTATTTATACGATAATTGGCGATCCGGTGCCGGTGTTTCTGCGCCGTGTACTCGAGCCTTAATCCTCCCAGATAAAATACACAAACGTATGTTCCCATCTGATGTTATATAAACAAAGGCACGTGTCGATGTTATTAAAATCGCGAGCGAAATCTACTCTATTTAAGTTAGCCGACCGCGAGCCTTGACTCCGTTTCGCGACTTTTGTTTTCATTGTTCTAAATAAATAAATAGCTCCAGCGGCTCCGCTGTCGAATGGAGTGTCGAGAGAAAAGATAAGAAACAGATATATAACTGTAAATATTAAATAACAAGAATATAGCATATTCGCTTGCCAATGTTGACATATTGATATTATATGTTGATATTTAATACCACTAACTTTTGTCCAGATTTCAGCCCAAGCTCAGAATTTGGAAATTGCCAGTGATTACGCTTCATATTTGTGAACAGAGATAGTCTATTGGTCAGCCAGCGTCCTTAAGTACGGCGGTACTTTTATGTACTCAATATGTCTCTATAATTCATTTTTTGCTTGACTTACTTGAATCCTACTTGCCTCTGTTACATCTGTCTTCCACCAACCATTAGAAGCAGTGTGATGGTGTAAATTCATAACCGCCCTGAAAAAGGAAATGCTGTTAACATTAAGGCTACTTTATTTTATTCTTTTTACTTTACACTAATAAGAGAACACGTAACGCAATCGGTCTTGCTTCTCAAATGTCGTGTCGTATTGCCACCGGATTACTCACCGGATTATCGCTGTGATAAAACATATAGAGTGCCCAGTTGCTCACGAAATGATCTCTATACATTAAACGAATCCTACATACATGTTCGTTATAGTCTATCCAGTGCTCATGGGAGCTGTGAATTTATAACTTTTTCACCGATTAGCCGTTAGGTCACAATGCATGAATGTCTGAGAGGGTTGATTTAAGCAAAACGTGCCGAAACTCTTCAACTTCACTTCTCGTTGAATGATCACTTTTGCCATTCGTATTATAAATAGGATTAGATTAGTTTTACTTATTTTTCAAGTCCGTGAATAATATATATTTAATTACGTAAGTGTGATTACTTTTTTATATTTAAAACAATATATGTAAGATTTAATCCAACTTATTTCTCCCGCAATACGAATCATTATCGTAATTGTTTCAAATAATACTATACATTTTTTTCAAACTCAAACTCAAACTCAAATTCCTTTATTCAATATAGAAGTATTACACTTTATTATTGATTGTCAAGTTAAACACTACCACCGGTTCGGAAAAGAAAACACCCTGACCTGAGAAGAACCGGCGAAAGAAACTCAGCGGGACTTTTTTTTTTACGTCAAATTAATTATATACATAATTATATATGAGTAGAAACAGCTAGGAGGCGATCGTTTCATTCCCAAGGTGTGCTATCAAACATAAACTCACTAATTGTATAGTAACCTTTCGCACACAAGCGTTCCTTAACAATTTTTTTAAATTTCGCAACAGAAGCATTTTGAACGCTTTCTGGGATCCTGTTGTAGAAGCGTATACATTGCCCTACAAAAGAGTTACTGACTCTATGCAGTCGAGTAACAGGAGTAACAAGATTGTGTTTGTTCCTTGTACCAACGTTATGAGAATCACATTTTCTCATAAAAACATTAATATTTTTCCGTACATACAAAACATTACAGAATATATATTGAGAAGCAACAGTCAATATCTTAATTTCTTTAAATTTATACCTCAAAGATTCCTTGGCTCCCAGGTTATAGGTTGCGCGAATAGCCCTCTTCTGCAGCACAAATATAGTATGGATAGCGGCTGCGTTACCCCAAAGCATAATACCGTACGACATTATACTGTGAAAGTAACTGAAATAAACTAGGCGAGCCGTATCAACATCGGTAAATAATCTAATTTTTTTGACCGCAAATGCCGCAGAACTCAGTCTACCCGCCAATCCGTTTATATGGGGGAGCCACTGTAATTTGGCATCAAGAGTAAGGCCAAGAAATTCAGTTGTTTCAACTGGATCCATCGATTCCCCATTGATAAGTACATCGGGTTTTACATTTTGCACGTTTGGTGTGCTAAATTTTACAATTTTAGTTTTTTTATTATTCAGCCTAAGATTATTTACGCTAAACCAGTGTACTATATCAGACATAGCATTGTTTACATCGTCATACTGTACCTGTTTCCTATTAATTTTAAAAACCAAAGAGGTATCATCAGCAAACAATACTATATCATGTTTGTTCCCAACAAGAAAGGGCAAGTCATTAATATATATGAGGAATAGAAAAGGTCCAAGAATTGATCCTTGTGGGACCCCCATACCAACTGAGACCCCAGGAGACCTTGTCCCTTTAACGTCAACCCTCTGGATTCTATTGTTAAGATAAGAAGTCAGAAGTTTGAAATGTCAATTATTAATTTGGCAAATACTAATATCACGATGAGATATTTAAATTATTATTATTAACTCGAGGAAAAATATCAACCGCCGAGTATGGACTGACATTTATTTTATTATAAAAAAATATTCATCATCATATACATGAGATGCCGTTAAAAATAAAGTGTGAGGTCGGGGCGAAGAATTAGTATAAAGTAAACGTGACCTGGGCTTAATCGCGTGTTCCGTAGGGTATTTTTTTCGCATTCTTTTTAGAGCTATATCATCTCAACGCCCAACAACCGTCCTTCACACGTTCTTTATAAGAACCCTCAGCCATCTCGTCTGTGTCGCCAGCTATCTCCGCCATAGATCAGTATACTTAAAACTTTGACCTGGATTTCAAATCAACAACCAATATTGTAAGAACTTTATCAAATGTGAAAGCAAATTGTTTTGTTTCTAATGAATTACAAACAATTAAATTGTTTATAAGTGTTGATAAGGAATATCGTTTCTTTGATTAGACGTGAATCACGTATTTATTATAAGAAATAACGTAGCAGTATTAATAAATTGGTACACTCGACGGTGTAACGATCCCGGAGAGTGAGAATAATAACTTAAATATAATAATAGTGACAATCAATGATGCGATCAAGGTGTGTGTTTGTCTGAAATGACCGTTTATTTAATTTCGTGTCCAGTGCGATAGTGCATCTATAACGCTCAGCACTCCTGCGCCTGCTCTATTGTATATTCCAATCGTAGAAGGAATGAAGATAAACAAACATTAGATTTAAGTATTCCATGAGATTTGCTAATAGCTCAGCCATATTCAGCTCGCTCACAACTCTTGATTAATACATCTTTATTTATAATACGACACTGTTCCACTAAATTACTTATATAGACTTTAATTTCACTTGCCAAGTTCCTATAGTGTCGACGACGTTTAAAACGCAAGTTTTTTTTGCGAATCCGTAATGTATATATTATTAAAACTCGACCAATGATATCGCGTCAATTCACTGTCAAATGTTCTTTATTTGGTTTTTGTCTTCTGGTTGGAATAGACTATATTTATCTTGTATGGATACATAGATATATCTATACATATAATAAAATTGGAATGTCTGTTTGTAATATTAAAATAACCGCGTTTTACTAAATGCATATGTATGTATTCACGGTAAATATACCTAAATAATATTTTTTACAATTTTTGTCTGTCTGTCTGTTTTTTCCGGCTAATCTCTGAAAGGGCTGGCAGATAGCTGATGCAATAAGGATTAACTTAGACTACTTTTATTTTAGAATTATAGGTAAAATAATAATAAATTCACGCTTTTTTATTAAATACAAACGCGTACGAAGTCGCGGGCACAACTAGTATGGTATAAAATATTAACAACGTAACAAATAAATTTTCTATTGTAGATTGACACTTTTCTTCAGATCGATGTGTACAAAGGAAGAGGCGAGGTAGCTTATTGGTTGGAACGCGTGTATCTTAACCGATGATTGACGGTTCAAATACAGGCAAGCGCCACTGAATTTTCATGTGGTTAATTTGTGTTTATAACTCATATCGTGCTCGATGAAGTAAAGCATCCTGAGGAAACATGCATGTGATTCATTTCAATGAAATTCTGCCACTAATCCGCATTGGAACAGTTGTGGTGGAATAAGCAGCCCTTGGCCTAACAGTAGGACTTATACAGAATATTACTTTACTATACAAAGAAATTGCGGTCCCACTCATGTTGACTGTCAGTGTTGCCTCTTCAGTAACCTATAGTTTGCCAGTTTATACGAGGATAATCATTACTGCTCCTCTCTTCAGCAGAGCAGTCCATGTCTAAGGCAGAATATAATTTTATAAATCAGCCTTGTTATTCCTAAAAATAATGACCTTAGAAAATCCAAACTCTACATTTATCTTACCGTATATATTACTTTTTTTTTAAAGGAATTTCTCATTTCGGTTGTTTTTTTTGTGTCTGTTACTTCCGAAATCCTTCGTGTATGAACCGATTTGGTGTTTATTTTTGTGTAGCAGGACACCCCCAGACCTCGTTAAGACCCATTTAGATTTAAAGAAAAATTACTAACCCTAAGGGTGTAAAATTTTTTTGTTTTGTTTTTTTGACTTGAGTTTTATTTACCAAAGTATTCTTTGAAATCGATTTTTGTTTCAATTTCATATTATTTTGACTCTGAAGTCTATTGACTATTACTTTATAGTTCGTATTATATTTTAATCACTTTAGACTATGTATTTAATCTTGCCTCAAAGACCATTAAATACATTTGATAGTTGCTATAACTCGGTGTAAATTTCCTGGTGACATATAACTTACTGTTACTCCTTCGTCCAAATATAAATTGATATCAATAGCATTATTATTTCAATTATTATTATTATTTTTGTTTCCAGAAACGTTTCACGGTCACCCTCCCCGTCACTTCGACACACAGAGAGTACATTGGACATAGAAAATGATAAAGTAAGTTCAATGTGTAAAGACATATGTTTGGTTAATTATATCTACCATACAGTTAAGCAACTGCTGTAAGGCATCCTCTACTTTTGTGGAGAAGGTTTGGATCTTATTCCACCACGCTGCACCCGTCCAGGACACATTTATATAGAGCAACATAGAAGCTGGAATCCCGATCCCCAAATAAATTATAAACACGAATTGAACACATGAAAAATTTTGGCATTTAAAGCAAGCGTCTGAGATTTACGGAATCTCGGCTCGACCATGCAGTAACAGTGCATTATTTTAAACTGTTCGTTAAAAATATCCTCTTCTCTCTAGAAACGTTGGAGTTTATTCCATTTCTCTATGCACTGCTGGTTGATAGGGACGATCAACTGACTCATGTAGGATTCCCAAACAATGTTAAATTTAAAGAAGAGTAGCAATTCAAATATAATCTAAAAAAGGAATTTATTGTTTATTTATACGTCTGAATCTAAATTATGAGATTCTATCTTGGTGGTAGGGCTTTGTGCAAGCCCGTCTGGGTAGGTACCACCCACTCATCAGATATTCTAACGCCAAATAACAGTACTCTGTATTGTTGTGTTCCGGTTAGAAGGGTGAGTGAGCCAGTGTAATCACAGGCACAAGGGACATAACATCTTAAGTCCCAAGATTGGTGGCGCATAGATGATGTAAGAAATGGTTAATATTTCTTACAGCGCCTTTGTCTATGGGCGGTGGTGACCACTTACCATCAGGTGGCCCATATGCTCGTCCGCCAACCAATGCCATAAAAAAAAAATATATCATTTCAAACTAATTATTTTACAGAGAAGTGAAAAAAGCGATTCCTCAATACAAGTGCCGTCACTCGGACCGGAAGTGCCGCTCGGTATTGACATCGCTAACTTAAGTCAGAAGGATCTTAAGGTAGGAACAAAATCGTCAAGCTCTTGGAACGGAGTACTTGCTTTACAAACTTTGTAGTAACAATATTAGATTTAAATTATAATGTATGTATGTAGTCCGAAGTACTTAGATTTTGTCTAATAATAAATAGTTTTGACCGGGATACAAATTTTAACTATCATTTATTCCAACGCTTAACAGCCATATAAGTGTGTTCAAGTTAAATATGTGAATGAGCCAGTGTAACTGAGGATACAAGGGACATGACATCTTAGTTTCTAATACGACGCTTTGTTGGTGTATGAAATGATAAATATTTCCTACATCGCCAGTGTCTATGGATAGCGACTGTTTATTAAAAGGTGCCTTAATCACTCTTTTGACATTTTATATTAAAAACTAATACAAAAGATGGCTTTTAAATCTATATGAAACGCTATTCAACTGCCTGCTCTCAATTCGTCCCACAAGATAACAACCTCCAACTCCGGAGCTCGTATCGATGGCGCGAACACGGTGCGCGCTAAGAAGAAGAGTTGGTACAACTCGCTGTACCCCACGTACAAGAGTAAATGCGAGGACTTCAAGCGCCTGTTCAAGGACTTGCCTGACGAGGAGCGCCTCATAGTCGGTAGGTGCGATATCCATCGTTAATTCAGTTTATGGTTTTAGATTAATAATTTAAAATTGTCTAGTATTTTACAGTCCGTGTCAGAATATTCCAAACTGCATAAATTTTCTACCATTGATGTACCACCGACTCACCAGATGTTCTACTGCCAAACAACAATACTTCATGTTATTGTGTTCCGATTTGAGAGTTTTATTGAGTGAGCCAGTATAACTACAGGTATAAGGAATATAACATCTTAGCTCCCAAGGTTGGTCAAAAACACAAGGTCGTTGGTGTTTTCTAAACACTTGCCGCGTGATGTCTGATGATGTAATCAATCGCAAGCCCTGCCTTCACTTTATCAACTTGCCCCTCGTCCATTTGGACTCTGGCCAGGAACACCAATATCATACATGTGTTTCCTTGTCACTTAACACGAATGAATGAATTGCCTTTCCTACATAATTATATATGTATATTTTCACGTCAATAGCTGGTGAACATTTGAATAGATTATTTACAGTAGTGATTCAAATTCAAACTAGTACACGTTGTTTTGTTTCCATAAATGTATGTCTTACGTCGTTGTGTTTTATGTTAAACAAGGATACTTACTTTCTATAATGTAATTTACTAATGTATGTGTGGCTGAAAAATAATGTCAGACTTTTTTTTTAGTCCGTCTGCCCCCTTGATATTCAAGAGGTAATCATATAGCATCGTATTTTTTCGTAAATTCGAGAAGCCTTCAATGTATAAACAAGCGCACCTTGGTAGCGCTTGTTTATACATGGAGTCGGTACCTCTGTGGCTTTTAATACAATTGTCACAATTAATACATTTTTCTCATGAGGTTCCAAACCAAAAGAATCAAGTAATGGTAACCATTTAAATCACAGATAGTATACAAAGTATTTTTATATTAAACTAGAGAGATCCATTCAAAAGTAAAATTGTTGAACTTTTGCCGTTTCGCGATTATCATAATTATTATTAACTATTCCCGATTTCACTCTCATTGGTTATGGAGAATCTTGAACAAGCTTCGGTAAAACTTTTCTATTATGCCTACGTGTCGATATATCTGAAGTCAAACTGGAACTAGTTTACAATGGTTATAACGGTGTAAACACTTCCGGGCCACTAAGTAGTGAAGTGTCTCCTGTCGCGCAGACTACTCGTGCGCGCTGCAGCGCGACATCCTGGTGCACGGGCGCCTGTACGCGTCGCAGAGCTACCTCTGCTTCTACGCGAGCATCTTCGGCTGGGAGACCAGCCTCACGCTGCGCTGGAAGGACGTCACGGCCATCACTAAGGAGAAAACTGCGCTAGTGAGTCCTCCCATCTTATAAATTCTAGTGAATCCCATATCAGTTCTCCTCCTCCCAAAGCGCCCAGGTACCTTTCTGAAGGTTTCCACTGCGTGAAAAAAAAAATAAGAGCTTATTCCAACACGCAGCTCCACTGCCGATTAAAAGATATTATTTATTCAGAATTCAGTGGTTCACATCCAAATTACCTGTATTCACAGGGAATTGCAGTAAGGGCTAAATTTGGATGTGAACCACTAAATTTTTACTGGGTCATCTCGCTCTCATGAAAATCAAAATATGCTCTATTAAAATATGATTTTACAAGGAATCGCCATTTTACAAGGTGGTTTTTAATATAAGGCTATAAGCGGTTCGGTGTGTAAGAACCGACAAGAAACTCGCACTTAGTTACTCATTTTCAACATTCATATACATGGAATAATCATAAATAATTATATTTATGTATCTCTCACGCTAATACTATGTTCTGTACAGTCTTAATAAACATTATATATATTTAACATGACTTTTAATTTAAGTTAAATGTGAGATGGTCTGCGGAATTTAAAAAGAAACTTATCTGCAAGGTGATCCCGAACGCGATCTTGGTATGCACTGAGTCTGAGAAAAACTTCCTGACATCGTTCTCGGGAAGGGACAAGGCGTACCTGATGCTGTTTCGCATCTGGCAGAATGCGCTGATGGACCAGCCCATATCCAGTCAAGAGATCTGGCAGTGGGTGCGTATCACTTGATTAATCTCATTGATGTTGTCTTAGATTTTCGCGATTATTACACATTGAAATAAAACTAGTTTTTAACGGATTTAATCGCGTATATTAATTATTTTAACATCCCGACGTTTCGAGCACTTTGCAGTGTTCGTGGTCACGGGCAGACTTGAGTATGCCCGTGACCACGAGTTTTATTTTAATCTCATTGACATTGAGATTGAAAACAAACAAGAACAGTTAAATTCTCACGAGACTGGCCGTACTTATAGACGTTTAACGAATGTTTAGATAAACGTGGTGATGATTATTTCTCTCTTTCTGACATCATTGATTTGACATTAAAAAGAAGAAGACGCAGCATTGTTTAACAGATCACCCATTATGCAACATTTATAAGAAATGTTGTAAATTTTTAACTGAACATTAGGCATTTAGGATTAGGGCAATAATTAAACTTACTTGTTAGGTGAGGTTAAAAGTATTGAAGTATTTAATACTCTCTAAAAAATCGTAAGTGATATTTGATAAAATTTCTCTTTTTTTTATCGCGAGTTTTTTGATGATGAAACCTGCAAAGTCTGGTAGATAATGTTGTGAAACTTTTTCTAAATGTTATATCACATCCCGATGAATATTTTGGCAAATAAACTTAATACCTTTTTATACATTTCGTTTAATGGAACTTTGTTTATTTCGTTTGATATATTTTGAAAATTGTTCAACATCCAATAAAATTTCAATTTTGCTAGTTTTTAATTTATTTTCCATCGCTTAAGTACGCGTAAGGCGATTCCTGGTACCGAAATTTGGACCAGTTCCATCGCCCGTTTGATCGAAAATTTTGGTGCCGATAACCATAAAATATTAAGTCTTATAACAATTTATTTATTTTTTATTTATTTTGGCTGCCAATGTTAATTATTTTTTTGTTTTCGCATTATGAGGCAAAGCGGCCAGTTGAAAATCAGTAATGTGTTTCTAGAGAGCCATACTGAGCTTGCTGTTTGTCACACAACATTTTATATGACTTTTGTTACTGGTTGAGTTCTGGTGTGTGGCAATAATAAGGTTCCTGCTTGAGCAAACTCACGGCCGCATTAGTAATGTTAGAGGATAAAGTTATTGTTCGTAAGGAATGTTTCGTAAGTCGCTCATCTCGGTACGTAATGAATGTACAATTTATGTGCATGTTTCCGCGACCCGGGACTTATTCAGAGCGCCGGTGTTGTTTTTAAGCACTATTCCATTAGAAATTCAAAACCACTCAAATAACATGCGACGCGGAGCTACGACCTCAAAACTAATGTGGCAAATGATGTTCTATTGGCGTAGAAAGTTTAACTGTATCGTTCTCGAAGATTTTTCTATAGATCGGGTTTTTAATACTCACGTCCGACCTATCGTTCCGCCGCGTGACGTCTGATGGCGTTGCATATTACATTTATGGTAATGTGTCTATCGGGTGTTGCCAAAATTTTGCTTAATCGATTTGTTGACCTAAAAAATACTAGGTTAGGATTTCTGAATTCATTAGAGCTCGACTCTTTTCGGGGAGATTAAAGATCACACGATCAACATCTCGAGCACTCCTCGATAAATATTTAAATACAGTTAGTGTTGCCAAAATAGCTTATTTTATTAGAATGAAAAGAAATTATAAAAGGTTGACATTTGAAAAACTGGGCGGACAAGATATATATATCTTCAAATTATTATTTTTTTCTTTTATATCATTCAAAAAATATTAGTATCAATATAAAATAAATCTTCATAGATCATTGGTCGATTGCTAAACATACGGTATACAGGGTGTTTGGGATCAAGGCCGGAATATAGATCAGTGTGTGATGCCGCGTCTTACGGGAGACTTGTGTCTCTCGGTTGCTCTCCTTCGACTACGTGACTCTTCCCTTAATATATATGAACTATTTTATTAACGTTGTTTATTTAAGAAGGTAAGACAATAAATCATTCTAGCGATATATCTATTATTTTTTTTATTTATGAACATGTTCAAGTTTACGTTCACGGGAGTTTAAATCTAATACTTCAAAGGTTCTTTTTAAAAGTTTAGTCATTTTGAGTAGTTTATACAGTAAGGGTTCTTAACCGCTATGCGCAAAGGAACGAACTAAATACTAGCAGCAGTTCCAATTTTCGGACTTCTAAATCTTCACAAATATTTTTGGGTCATTATTATTTCCGATTTGAATCGTGTAAACTTCACTAAAACTAAAATAACTGTACATTTCATTCTCGTTTATTTTTTTGTTTAAGTTGTATTATATAGTAAGTTTTTTTTTCTAGGGACACACGCAAAAATCCCCAAAATAGAATAAATAACTTGAGATAATATATAATATATGTGCGTGCAGGTGCACACGTGCTACGGCGCCGAGCTGGGCTTCGACTCGGACGAGGACGCGCCCGACGCCGCGCCGCTCGACGCGCCCGACGCGCCCGACGCGCCCGACCACACCGAGGTACGCGCACACACACGCACACACACACACGCACTCGCAGAGCCGGATCTCAACTCCTGGGGGCCCCGGGGTCGCAAAGGAGTGGAGGCCCTAATTATTATTTCACAAATTCACTTCTGTCAATCACGTTTGTCAGTAATTTGTTTACACTTCGTATCATTGACTCTAGAAATAGTACTCAGTCCCACTTTAATGAAAGAGTTTTGAAGGTTGTTATTAACGGTGCGAAATCAAGTGGCGCTCTGGCACAATTGGGTGTCCCACAGGGTTCAATTTAAGGACCTCTGCTGTTTTTAATACATGTAAATGATTTACCTAATTTTGTTAATTAGACTTGCGACATTGTACAGATGATAAAACCCTTATTTTTAAACAGTAAGTAGTCATTGTAAGCAGTGCTCTGTCACAGGTTCTTGGTTGGTTTGTCATAAATAATTTGGTCCTAAATACAAAAATACTGAATGTATTTTGTTTTCCCTGTAAGGTTTGCAATACGGAAAAACGGATCCGGTAATCGGGGGATCCGGCATCATTACACTTTTACCGGATCCGGTGCTAGCAATTCTTAGCAAAATGATAGAGCTGTTGCATGAGTACATACTTTAAATGCTTGATTAAATTACATCGTTAATGTTCTGCGGAACACACTATCCGTCAAACGCCGATACTAAACTAATATTATTGGCATGAGCAAGAGTCACGGTCAAAGTAGGTGCCTCGCCCATCGGCTGTGATTAGCTATGCTCTATATTTGAATCATATACAGGTGACGAAGACCCAACGAATTATGATGAACGAGGAGTTACAGTCACAATAACGGATCCTCGTCATCCTTATCTTTTTAAGGCAGAATTAATTCTTAGATACAATGATATTCTTCAAAAAGTGGTAAAAGTCTACGTCTTAACGTCTACTAAAAACGTATATATATGTATCTGCAAAAGTATGTGACAGAAGAAACAAGTAAATAATTACGCCTTATTTTGGATTGCCGCTAAAATCCTACTTAAATTATTGTCATTATTTATCGTAAGTTGATTAAACTAAAAAGTGGTAATTATAATACAAACTCATTATTGTGATAATTGTGCCATTCATTAGACAGATATGTCAAATCATAATGGCGTTTGTCATAAATATAATGACGGTTTTTTTTAAATAATGAAAGAATTGAGTTTGTTCACTCGACGGTCTTTCTAGGTCTACCCTGACTCCAAACCTCAGTTGGGCACATTTGTATGCCCTGGCAGGGAAACTAAGTAGTGCTATTTATGCTATAAAAACAAAGACATAAATAGCACTAGACTAGTTTATTTTAGTAATTTTCATAGTCTTATGTCATATGGAATGTTGTTATGCGATAGTATTTATTCTGCAGAAATGGATGCTGGGCGTATTGAAGGCTGCTTCACAATATATTAATGATAATATAATGTTTGAACAGAAGAATATACAAAAATATTCCATAAAAGCTGGTACACATACTATTAATACAAGAAATTAGAATAAATTCGTAACCTCTACTTTCCTTTTGCATACAGCACCGAGAACTTGTCAGAAGAGTTTGCCAGATTTAAGTAGTAGGGAAACATGTTTTTTTATAAAAAAAAAGTAGACGAAAGGAAATGTATTTCTTGGGATATTAAACGCGCTGGCACATTGCTAGTGGGGATAGAGGAAATTTTTTCACTGATGTTATTTTTGAGCTGGACAATCGCGGTCGGTTTAGTAGCGTAAACGCGACTCTTAAGTTATCCCTGTGGAAAAAAATATTATGAAGTGAGATCTGGGCTTCTGGAAGGCCACTGAATATCCCTCGACGCGATATGAGTTTTCCTTCAACACTTAGTGTACGACTGCCAATGACAACGTAATTTGATATCGTTAGGTCTCAACTCTTGGACTAATGGCAGTTTATAAGGATTTAATTTTAAATCTTTCACCAGAATCCTCTGCTAAGATGGTCTCACTATATGTGTGCTCTGATGATATCTTCCGTGACGACAATCCGTGATCGCAATCCACGGATTCCGCAACTCGCTCACAGTATCGTCAACTCGTACTTTGGCCATCCAGCAGGTTTCTGATTGAGCGTCGAACCTGTAGCCTCGAAAAATCTTATTGCTTTTTGACTGGGACATTGCTATAGGTCATGGAACTTAAATTGAGAGCGAAACTAGCGTCGCGTAATAGTGCAATAATCGCCATATTTGTAATATGCCTTTACACAAAACGCACGTGGTTCACCCTAGAAACGCTCCTTTGCGACTGACTTCCGAGAATCGAGCTACTAATCCCCGCTACCCGCGGCCTCCACCCGCGAGCCGTTCGAAAACGGTGGTGCCGTTTGCAAAATCATCCTTCTTTTAGCCCATAATACAGAATTACGATCTTAGTGATCGGTGACGCATTGGCCACCGAGAAGGGATGGTTGACATTTCTCACAGTGCCATTGTCTATGGGTAATTGGTGATCACTTACCATCAGGTGGTCCATCTGCCTAAAATTATAAATTAAAAAAGGAAAAGTAATTAATTCATAATTGCATTTAAAAAATTTCAACCGATAACGATATCTCTGAAGTATGATATAACGATTCACACCTGTGACTGATATTTGATTCACGTTGATACCGAGATAAACGCGGCGGTATCTGTGCGGTATCTTGGATAACGTGTGATAATTTAACGCTCATCGCGAAATTCATACACGAGCGTGTTTCGGTCGTGAGACGGTTGATTTTATGGACCGAGAGTTGAGGACTTCGTGTTTTTGTTTTCTAGTGTTATAGTTGGAGAAGTTTAGCTTTCGAGTGAGAACTGTCGTGTCTCATAATAAACATGAATTATAAATATTTGAAGGTGAGCTCTGACAGTTTGAACAAAACGCCGTTGAAGTACATCTTATCGAAAAATGTTTTAAAGGTAAATGTTATTTACATAATTGTAATCGTACTGATATTGCAAAGTTTTGTGTTTTTTTGCGCAAAAACTACTTATATTATGTTCATGAAATTATAATTTTTGTTTATTTCGAAAATTATTTAAAAATTTTGAGAGTAAAACTGTTTTAGCTTGGAAGCTTTTTCCTGTGGAGTTGCTTATTTCCTTGGGCGGTGGTAGTTATTTATCATTGAGGGAGCATCCTGCACGCTTGCCTCTTTCTTATAAAAAAACTGCATTATAATAATGCATTTTTTTTGCATCAAGTGCTTAAAATATCTTTTATAACACAAAAAAAGAAGAAAATGTCATAAGAATTCCGAAGTTCATTTTCTAGAGTTCAGAACATTACTTTTAAAGTTTTATTGGAAGGTTGCTAATTTCAGTTTTTTCTTGGAATTATTGTAGATCCGAGATTGATATTAAAGGAAGCTTTGCTTTAATGCAAAAGTAGTTACATATTCCTCTATTATTAATTTATTTAATTAAAAAAAAAAAAAACAGTAAAATCTGATATTCTGACATTACCAACCAAATCGAGACCAAAGTACCGCTGTTCCAGTGGAGTAAGTACAAAGTCAATGGACTCAAGAGTTTAATTTTTGTAGCTCTTATTAATATATTCAATCGCTAATCGTTCATTGATTATTTTTGTTTGTCAATTTTCCAATTTGTTTCATTTATTATTGAATAGAAAGAAAAATAATTTTGAAACATCGTTTTTAATTTAATATATTTTACATGTAAAAATTGCAAAATGTGTGACGTCATAACAGAGCACACGCTATTATTAGACCACCCGTTTGATAATAGTGACCAACAAGGACGGGGGGGGGTGTGGTTAGTGTTATGAAAAATCATAAAATTCGTGTGACGTAATTTATGAATGACCCTGGTCTAAAAATTGTAGTCCCAAGTCCAAGCAAACGCAGTGCTATGCATGTTTATAAATATGCGACTCCACAGTTCGATCTAACATGTGCATAATAATTACCAGCTCAAAATACGTTTAACTAGACTTGTTAGTTCTAGCTGAAATCAACAGTCGTCATAATATGTTTGAAAGTTGAAACCCATCACGTGTTTCTTTGTCAGTGAGATAATCTGTAATTTTAGTGAATTCGTCAATCTAAAATCGTAGAGGAATGATATATTCTTGTAATGTAAGTTCGTACGTTGAATACTCCGTAATTTATTTGTGGCGTAGTTTTTCGTAATAAAATTTCGATGTTTACATCTTTGACCATTATTAATCATATATGTAATTATTTCTAATGTTGTTCAAAACGTTTCTAAAAATTACATCTTAACATAAGCAAGATCAGCGTAATGTTAGTATTTGTTGGTTTTCAACAGACAGACATCTAACCTACCATATCCGTAAACTGCTTTGGGGCAATGTGTTGGAATAAACTCCAAGCTCACTCCTAAAGGAAAGATAGCATGTATACTTTTTATGGCAGAGCAGCAATTTGCGCAGCAGTGGGGCATTTACAGACTATTATTATTATACTATACTTTTTTGTATGTAACGGTTAAATGTACTTTTGGAGAAATATCAATTTTATCTCCAAAATTGTTCAAGATTTCCGAAATTTCCGATGAAAAATGTTCAATTGTTTGTTTTATCAATTACAAGTATTCATTTAGTAGCTGCCCATCCCGACATCGTTCGGGTGAAATACGATTTTACGGGTGATACGAAAATTTTATTTTATTTACTTGTACTACCCTATCGCAGCGCCAACTACCAGGTCCAATCGAAATGATCCAGGGACTCAAATAATTTCATATAATTGAAATAATTTATATTTAATGATTTTTAAATTATTATTGTTTATTATATGCTTTTGTAATTAATTACATTCATCAATTAATAATAACGTAATTAATACATAAATAAATAACGAATAGGGTTCTGAAGTATTCGTATGATTAAGATTTGCGATATATATATATATATATATAATATTTATTATGGGAAAGTTTAAAAAAATAAAGGTTATCTGTCAAATACAATATACAGTATATTACAATTTAAGAAGGAATAAAGATATACAAATCTCAGTTTTAAGTATTCCATGCGATTTGCTAACGACTCAACTATATTCTGCTTTACAAACAGTTCCCGATTAATATATCTTTATTAATACACACAAACACTTTTCTACTTATATTCCATAAGAGGAGAAAAGTCAAACAAACAACATTTGACAGCATTTTGACGCGATATCATTGGTCGAGGGCTTGAATAATCTATGATATCCACTATAGATTTGCGAAAAAATTACGACTGAAAGTAAAATTAAAGTTGATATAAGTAGTTAAGCGTAATAGTGTTGTATTATTAATTAAGGTATATGAATAATAAACTCTCGTAGATATCGACTTGAAATTTATTGGTATATAAGTTAAATTCAGAGAATATTTAACATTACCTGCTATTCGAAAACATTATACCCTGTCGAGTGGAACTGTTTGAAATGCTCTCATATAAACATTATGCGCAGGAAGCGGTGGACTCATCGATGGAGATGGGAGGCGCCGGCGGCGGTGCAGCCGACACCCCGCCCTGTGAGTACCCCCGCACCACACCCCACACCTGCACGCACAACCTCACACAAAACCACACCACACACCAGCACACGCCTCACCTTTTAGGCGGCTATTGTAGCGCTTATTGTAGGGCTGCCGTGCTTT
This sequence comes from Vanessa atalanta, assembly GCF_905147765.1. NCBI lineage: Eukaryota > Metazoa > Arthropoda > Insecta > Lepidoptera > Nymphalidae > Vanessa > Vanessa atalanta. The sequence goes on along the minus strand of NC_061880.1, from coordinate 599,089 downwards.
ATGATGTTAAACTAAAACCAATGAAGTACACAGTTGTTGGTACAAGACTTTTTTATAATTCTACCATTCTATTTATTACAAAATACACTTCAACTTTTGCAGTTAAAAAATATAACTCATTAGTTAAACTATCTAAATGTGCTCACGACATTATTCCAGGAACCGTTCAATTGGTATTTAAAACAATCGACGTTGAATTAAAAAGTAAAAAAAAAATTAAGGGTAAGTCCCTAAAGCGCGTATTATATACCCATACGCTTATTTTTGTCGTGCAAACAAGTAGTTACGAGATATGTTATCGCTTAATGTTCCCAAACTCGAATAAGACCCTCCCTTGTTATATTTTCAGAAATTATAAAATATAATGTAATACACAACGTTTTATATCATTGTAATAAGTGATCAAAGGCCTAACATAAATCTGCTGTCGAACTGACACGACTTGACAGTATAACATATTTAATAGAAGTGAAATTGATGTAAAAAAGCAATATTTTATTTAAGTAACTATCTCTACTAACAAAAAATATATCTTAGAATTTATCTAAACATGAATAAACAACCATTCATACATGTCGAAGCTTAAAAATCCGAGTTACAAGTCACGCCAATGTCGACCTTACTCTTCGAGCAGAAAAGAGAAAAAAATTATGACATGGCGGCTCCATTCAGATTAGCGCGCTTTTATTTATTTTTTTATTCTTTAAAGTTTCAACCAGGTGTAGGCGAGAGGTGTAGAGAGAGTCCTACTAGACTACATTTTTTCAGATTACAGGGATGCAACTTGAAAAACATATAAACCTTAGGAAAGTTGACTTCGAGTTGTACAAAAAATTGTCTATGGTCAGTAAACCCCAAAATAATGTCAACGAACTGTCAATATTAAATTAGATGATAGATATGATTAAGTAAGCACTTTATATCATAAAATAACTTAATGATGGTATCGAATTTTTAATTCATAATTGCTATAATTAGTAAGTTGATATTAAAAATGTTTATAATACAGTATCATGTTTAGTCGTGATCGTGAAGTCCCTTTTAGTTCCCAGCACATATAAGGCATCAATCTCTCGGATAACACTTAGTTTATGTTAATCGTTCAAACTAGACAGTTATTAAATTATCTAAATAAAAGTTTTGATAATTATATACATTGATACAACAATGAATATAAATATCTCCGATTCTTAAAAAAATATAGCGCAATTATAAAAAAAAAGTGCCAATAGTGTAATATTCGAGTGTTCCAACCGTCTTGATTGGGAACTATTGTTTAAAGCTAATTTGATTTATTCAAAGTGAGTTATATAAAGGAATAAATATAACGCATATCCAAATAATGTGGGATACCTACATCCTATCAGCATTAAACCGTGCCATTAAAAGTATATACATGGGAGGTGAAGAGTTCGTGATAAAAATGGAAGACGGTTTCGTCGTAGTGGACACGGAGCCGATCGCTCTCTGGCCCGGGGAGTTCGTGGACGGAATAGCCGAATGCGCTGAAGAGGGTATCCTAGCTTAACTTACAAATTCGTAACACATTATCGTCATACGTATTTGTCATTTCAATCTTGTACTTTGAGACATAGTCAAAAGGTTTCAGGATCAGTCCAAATGTGCAAACACACTCTAACAAATGTGCAATGATGCTTGTTGCATTTTCCCCACACTGACATATAAACATATCAAAAATACACTTAATATCATATTTTTAAGATTAATTATTTGAAATGTCTCGATTTTGGCAAGTGCACACGACTGAGAGAATCTTGGCACTCGGATCAATTCACAAACAGCAAATTAACGCAGATACAGACTTTGCCTCGTCTTTAACGTCAACATTCGTGTTCAATTCAAGTCGAATTTAATAATAATTATATTTTGAACTATTAATAGACATTGGTAAATTCTATAGACACCATAAATAAACGGCTCATGAGATATCCGAAATCCTGTCAGTTTCGAGGACAGTCGAAGTTCCAGGTTATAGAATAACGTTGTAATGTTCGAGCAGTGACGAACGGGGAGACGGAGTTCCGCGAGCGGGAGGAGGAGGGCGGCGACACGCTGCCCACCGACATGTCCGACACCAGCGAGAGCGAGCCCGACAAACATCACAAGTCAGTTACTGCGCGGCTTACGTTCGCATCTCCTTATCAATAGCTGTTTTTAAATTCACCTGTTGGTATGTTTTAGGAGAATTGGGCAAATGACTTTTAAAACCAGTTCGACTTGACAGATCGAGCTGAAATTTGGCCGATAGTGTAGTACCGAATATCGTAATTTATTCATAATTGGCGCTTTTTAAGAGATCGTTTGAAAAAAATTACAGAGCGAGATTTTTATTAGTATTTAAACGAGTAGGGCAGACCTGCCAGCTGATGGTGAGTGGTCACCACCACCATGTAATATAATTGTAAAAAATATTTGCGTATTAACTTTATTTGTTTCCTCTAGCAAAGGTGAAGATGAGAAATGCTCAGCGACCCACGAGGGTAAGCTGGTGCTACAGCAAGAATTCCCGTACAACATCGACCAGCTCTTCACAATGATCTTCACAAATTCAAAGTTTAACCTGGAACTGCTGGCAGCCAGAGGGACCACAGACTACGTGCAGGTGCGGTGAATATTTAGATGATATACGTGTCTCACAACGGTCACACCGTGTGGGCTCCACTCCTGGGCGTGTGGGCCGCTATGGGGCGATGTTACAATATAACATCGTCCCTAATCTTTATATCCCAAGTTCTAACTTGGGATATAATCTTTTTTATTGATGCAGTCTACTGCATCAATAAAAAAGAGATGTCTTCAAACTATAACTATTAATATATAATGTTTGTTGTTTTTCTCGATGTGTCTGGAAAACACGTTTGTGCCTGAATTTTGTCGGAGTTTACTTAAGTATAGTTAGATCAGAATTACTGTGAATTCGTGTAAAATTAGATTATACATTTTTATTGAAATATTAGCGACGTTAGTACTATTACGAAGATTTAATAAGTATCTTGGCATTTTTTGAAGGCCGCCTGGCAGCCACAGAACGGACTCAAGTGTCGGCAGGTAAACTACACGCTGGGACTGACCTCTGGACCCATGGGACCCAAAGAAGTACACGTCACCGAGACACAGGTGAGGATACTGTTCGCTGATCTGCACTGAATAAAAAATATGGAAAGTCAGCTATTATTCCCGATACGTTTAAGCATCAATTTATTAAAATTAGTCTTTGTCATAAAAATATATACACTTAATACACAAAAAAAAAATATTTTTTTTTTAATATTGATTGATTGACAAATATATTTTATTTGAACTGCTGATTGTGGGTTAACGTCTGAATATTTCCTATGGTTCGCGAGTTCTGAATGATTTTAATAAACGGGTTACGACGTAATCTCACATGTTCGTTACCATTTCTCCCCTTCTGTTGGTAAAAATCCATATCTCTCACAAAATTAGCTAACTAGGCTAAGAAGAGTATTCCTTTAAAAGTTGGCAAAGGCGGCTCAAACTCTGACTCGTGTGACTCTGACTACGTACTACGTACGATTATTATCCATAATTTTAACACTCTCTCTGACTATTAGAAAAACATTCTCGCAATTTTCGTACCAGCTTCATTTTCTTCATGCTACGTATGTAAAATTTGTACTTTAATAACTCCGGGGTCCGCTCCCCCTCCCCCTCCCCCTCCCCGCCGCCGGCGCGCAGGTCATGAACAAGTGCAGCCGGCCCGGCGTGCTGTACTCCATCGACTGCACGTGCGAGAACGCCGGCATCCCGTACGCCGACTACTTCAGCGTGCAGGCGCACTACTGCCTGGCGCGCACGCGCGACGGCACGGCGCTCGAGCTGTACGGCCGCGTGCACTACAAGAAGACCATGTGGCCGCTCGTGCGCGCCTTCCTCGAGAAGAACACCATGAACGGGCTCGAGGAGTTCGCGCGCCTGCTGGACGCGCGCCTGCGCGCCGCCGCGCGCCCGCCGCCCGCGCCCGCCGCGCGCCCGCTGCGCCGCCGCCGCCGCCGCGACGCCGCGCCCGCGCCCGCGCCGCCGCCGCCCGCGCCGCCCGCGCCGCGCGCCCCCGCCGCCGCCTGGCTGCTGCTGGCGCTGCTGCTGCTGCTGGCGCTCAACGGCCTGCTCTACTGGCGCCTCGGCCGCGCCGACCAACGCCGCGGCGCCGACCTCGACCAGCTGCACGCGCGGTGAGTGCCCCGCCCCGCCCCGCCCCGCCCCGCCCCGCCCCGCCCCGCCCCGCCCCGCCCCGCCGCCGCCCCGAGCCGAGTCTCATGTCGCGTCGCCCGCAGGATGAGCACGCTGAGCGAGGCGCAGGCGGCCGAGTGGGCGCGCGCGCTGGAGCGGCACTCGCACCGCCAGCGCGGCCAGCTGCTGGCGTGGCGGGACGCGCTCGACCGCACCGTAACGCACCTCACGCAGGTAGGCCGCCGACGCCTCGTCGGGTATAGGCACATCGATATAAGGGATCCTGATACTGGTACTGGTACGCTATTTATTCCGTATATATATTGTATGGGTTTTATTTTCAATTGTAAACAAAATAAAATGACATACGAATCGCAATCAATTACTACAATAATTATAATGTATTGGATATGTGTACTCGTAGTTAATATATAAAAAATAAAAATATTAAAATCGATTTTCAGTCATGGTAACGGTAAATTTTACGATGCTTACGATTTCTCGAATAATCTTACTATCGAATTTTACAGTCAAAACTTGTAGTCCAATTTTTATTTAATATGCAGATACTACAAAAAACTATATTACCCTAACCTTTACTCTAGTAATCATTATAAAAAAATTGTAAGTTCATAAATGAATCTAATCTAATCTAAGTTCTAAACAAATTATAATAAAAAATACAATTGAATTGAGAACTTCCCTTTTTTAAGTCCACTAAAATGTATTGTTTTTGCTGTTAAAATAAATACATAAATAACTACGCGCTATACCAGCACCGACACACAGTTTACGTATAAAATAGTTGTGTATGCGTGAGTACTGCGTGTAGCTCGCGACGCCGAATGATACGCATTTTGATAAATAAAATAATTAACTATAATTTAAATTTAGAAAAATGTTTTTCAATATCAAATAATTAAATTTTATAATAACAGTATTTATTCGGTTAACGTATAATATAGTTTGATAGAAATAACATGAAGTTTGAATATTATGCATTTAGTCTGGTGTTTATTCCTTTTTTTTCTCAAAAATCACATAGGAATACAATTTTTTTATCTATACATTCTAGAGAAGGTAATTTGCTCGTATATGTAGTATTTACAGAAATAACTTACAAATCATTTTTATGGGTGAAACAGCGTTCAGTTTACACTAAAATATAGAAATATTATAAAATATGATTTCAGACGGAGCAAGCATTGACGAAATTGTTAGAGACGATCAAACCCGCGCTGGAGAGACCCGAGCCCGACCCGGAGATGCGGGACGAGCTGTGAGCGGCGGGGGGGGGGGGGGGGGGCGGTGATGGTAGATCTGTGCACAGAAAGTTCTGTTGTTCTCGATCCACGGTCGTGGTAGTATTTGTGTAAGTAGATGGCTGGTTTCCATTCCAATGTGAATCGAGTTACGGTTTTCATCATCTTCATGAGACGTAAAAGAAAATAAACAAAAATAGTCTTGAATGACCATAAATAATTAACTGAATACGTATTCATAAGTAAATAAAGTCTATTGTATAAAAAATATATTTAATGATTATAAATTTATTATCTGTTAATCTAGTGCCCCTCTTTGCACTTAACGAAGGTACAATACTTGTAGTAATGAGAGAGTACTTATATTTGATGATAAATTATAAATTTACTGCCAAATTATAATGATTTGCACGTTAGTGCTGTGATATTAAGTATAGAGCGGGCGGTGTGCAGTCCACGAACACGGAGCGGAGCTAGTCGTATAGGTTCAGTGAGACTGCGCTTTTAGTTCATATATCTTTTATTTGCTACAGTAAATTGGAGCGCTTGTGTGCTTGAAATATTTTTATACTTCCTCGGTCGCAGCGGACTCCTCGGCGTGCACTTCCTCGCTTACGTTTTTGTATGATTTTTTACAAAAATAAGTCACTTAGTAATAATTAAATGCTCCCTCTATTGTACAGTACGAAATCGTTTTCGTAATATTAATAAAATATTTTTCCACTATCGAATTGTACAGGCATTCCTATTTATTTATTTTGATATCCTAATTTATGTAAGATAAAATCACTATGCATTCAATTATATATTTTATAGACGCGTTCGTGCAGTTGTTCGTTTATTTGTCTTTTCGTTCGAAGCGTGAGGTGTTGATCATCGTGTGTGTGTGTGTGTGTGTGTGTGTATGTATATTTGACAACCTTGCGTCGTACAGCCGAGCTTTAAGTAAATGAATTCATCCAAATGTAGATATACGATAATTTACAAATTGTTGAATAGTTAAATTGCAGTTTGCAAACATTTAGATGTAACGCATTTACATATACAATATGAGAGGAAATATAAAACTCACATTAATATTATTTTAATAGCGCAGTAAATTGTGTCGTCCGAATGCCAGAGAAACTGTTGCAGCTGTTTGTTTATCCTTTTTACATTCGAGTATCCTCATCAGTATACTATAGACCTATCACGTCCACAATCTTAATTATTCAATAATATTTCAACATCATTAGCGATTAGTCTTGCCGTGGTTTATCGAGCGAAGTGTTTTAGGAACAGTGACGTCACGTCTGTATAATGTTTATCTTGTCTTACTGTTGCTATAATAGTATTGACTTTATTCCCGTAGTTACATGTCGTGTCCATTAAAATTGTACGTAGAATTTTACGAATTTAATCGTTTGAAGCGCTCAGGAATACACGTTGATAGGCAATCAATCTCCTGAAAGTAAAGTAGAAGAAGAATTTTCCGCTACTCGTCTGTTTGTACATTAAACGCTGTCCTCGGCGCTCCAATCACGATGTTTATATGTAACTTGTTGAAGTATCCAGAGATCATTGTTTCCCGTTAGGTAAATTTAATAATAGGTACAATATATTTATTAATTCTAGCAAGATTCGATTACAGAGTATTTGATCATTATTAAAATAATGTTTATAAAATGTAATAAATGTAAAAAAAAAAAGAGTTCGATTTTTCGATAATTGGTGCTTTTAATTTAATTATAATTTATGTATTAATAATAATTTTTTACATTTGGTTTTACATGTGAAATATTTTAGAGTTATTTGTATATATTTACTTTCATTCCATTAGTAGAATGATCTGATGTCTTAGTTTAATCGAGAGACAAATATTGTATAGATTCCTACTAGTTGTATATAAAGTGCATTTTAGCATGGATCGGAAGATCTTGCCAAAGAATATGTGGGTAGGGAGAGGCACAAATCCCATTACACAATGGAACCAGGATATTTGTTAGACAATTCTATTCTCAGTATTGAATAAAATATTTTAATGTAATATATACTTTTATTTATTCTTTGAAATAAAACAACAATATTGTGTTTGATTTATTTATTTAAATAAGGTACTTACCGTAGCTGCAAATGGTGTAAACGTCCTATAATCACTAGTGTAAAGTTGTAGGCAAATGTTTCGTGATTTTTCTATCAATGCAAGTTTATATAAACGATGGAGTTCGAAATAAGTTTTGAAATTTCACAGTAGCATTTCGATAAGTCAAAAATCTTAATTGAGCTCATTTACATTTCTATCTGAATAGAAACATTAATAAGGATTGGGTAGCAAATTGTTGCAGCGGCTATGAGCGAAGAATTATCAAAAATTATCTTCTATAATAAATGAGATGATTTTTTTTTTTATAATTCTTCATTGAAAAACTACTACTATTATATAAGTATGCTAGTTTTCGCAATTTCATCCGCTTTAAATTAAGTGTTCTTGTAAAATAAAAACATAGTTATTTCTGAAATACGAAAATCAGCCTACTTTATATCTGAATTTACAAAAAACAACTGTAATTTAAGAATCAAGTCGACGAATTTCTATTAAAATAACCATATATCAAAGACTATGTGTTCCTATAACTCGTCTATCGTTGCTCGTAGGTTCGCATTACTGACGTTCTACTGCATATAGTTGTTAAATATCACATCTATCATCTGTTACGCGCCAAGCTGTGTGCTACCCGAAATCGTAACAATTCAATAATTGCCATGCCTTGCTCAAATAATATATCTGTCATTCACTATATTTTTAAATACCATTGTTAACTTCCGATACAAATATCAATCATGAGCTAAATGAAATAAACTGTTTCAATGATTTAAAGAAAGAAAAAAAAACAATCTAATCAACAGATAATTATTCCTAATAATATAATATACCTATTCATTATTTTTTTTGTATTAATTCACTGCCGTTTCGAAAATGCTTCGAATCTGAGAAGAATCAAAGAAAATTTTCACGATATGATCTAGCTCAGCGATAGCTATGCGTGATTGTTTATAATTTAAAAAATTTAAGGCAATCGCGATTATTTTTACTAAAGGTTATATACCTCACTGTTATCCCCCTCCACTCCTGAGTAAGCAGTAGATCCTATTGCAATAAGACGGATGAGGATTGACCCAGCAACACTTACCGCCTCGGGAGGAATAAGCATAAAAACAACAAGAGTACTCTGACACTGTGTCAAGATTTATTACAAATCCATCATACACAGCAGTCGGAGCGACTTAAGACTAGGCGGTTCATTTGTCGTCGTCCTTGAACACCATGGTGGAGTGGCACTTGCCGCAGTAGTGGCGGTCCTCCATGACGGCCATGAACACGCCGGCGCCGCACTGCTCGCCCGTGCACTCGCGCCGCAGGCGGTGGATCTTGCCGTTCTCGTCCACCTGCGGGGGGGGGGGGCAGAGTATCAGCACCCTCGTCGACTCGCTTTATGTTCGACTGCATTCTCGGGCAGTGTTGAAGTGATAAAAATAAACGACAAAAATGTTTTCGCAAGATTCTATACTCAATGTTTTTATTTGAATTCTGCTCGGAAACAAAAAATATGAGTAATATTTATATTACTTTCATTGGTGAATTAAATGTTTAAAGTAAAAATAAATTAGAACATACGACAATAATATTGCAATATCAATCATATCTTATTGTAGATATTTCATTACTGTCTTTGCGTCAAAACCCATAAAGAAATCCCTTATTCATCATAAAGTACGATAAGACTGTTCAATGTCATGTGTATTAATATCGTTTTAACCAGAGGGCATGCATGAAATAGAATGTCCGAGATAAATGACTATTCATCTTTGATCTCATTGTTAGTGTAGATTCACCTGCGCTCGACACGCTACGACATGTCGCAACAAGAACGCTTAACATATTATTTCACTTTTGCTTTGATTAATTTTTGCATTTAACAATAATTATGTATTAGCAAAAAACTAAAGCAGTTGTCTACCTTTCCATTATTGTTTTGTTGTTGTGCAAAAATTTTAAGTCTAAGATTAAAGTAATTCAAGCAGTAAACAATGACAAATAACTTTTTTCACGAACTTGAATTTAAAGCATTATGATTTTATATAAAACACCGCAAACTTTAACATAATCAGTTTCTGTTCGAGATATCATTAAAAATAAAAAATCTTACGTGTTTTTTATAAATAATTTAAATATTTTTTGCATTTCGTAACTTAATCATGATTACTCCTAAAACTTTTAAAATATTCTCGAACGCTACCCGTCCTGTTAAAAAAGAGTAACAAGTTTTAGAAAAAAATGTATTTTTTGGGTTTTGTTAATTGAAACTACTGGGGCAGAGAGGTAAACTTCTAGGTCCTCCCTTGCCGTTATCTAAACTAGACCAATTGTTAAAGTATTATATTACTACTACTAATAATAAAAATTTTGAGTAACATATATGCATATTAATTTAGCCTTCCAAGTAACGATTTTATTTATAAACCCATAACTAATTAGAGAAAAAGTAGCAATTAACTAAAATGAAAATGTATAACATATCATTAGGTAATCGTTATATTAGCAAATGGTAAAACAGATGTAATGATATTTTGATAGCGGTTCATGTCGGAACATGTCGCGACGAACCGTGCTCTGTGACTAACATTTGTTTGAAACTAAGTATTTATACAACTTACGCTGCACGCCCGACGCTGCAGTTCAGCTGAGCAACTTGCGGTAGACAGTAGAAAACTCGCTAATATTTGCGGACGAGCTGCAGGACTAACTAACTCAACGTGTCGATAGGTTGAGAGATCCACGCGGAAGTCACGTGATACGATATCGCTTTGTCAACATCGACGATACTACTTTTTTCCGCCAACAAATATGATCACAGGTGAGCTAATATTTGTGTTTATAAATCATTTTTCTTTCTTACTCAATTCTTATTGAAATGTTATTTAATACCGACATTTATACATATACAATCAAAATATCGATGTAAATTGTAAAATTTAAAATAAATAAAAAATATCACTATATATTTAATTAGACGTTTCTGTGAGCTACGTGTTCCGACATGTCACTCGTGCAAATAAGTTAGACTTTCTACTTTATATATACGTTCAAAGCATGTTTTAGAACATTTTAGTTGTAATTAGAAGCAAATCGCGTATATTTAAAACTACATTTGAACACATAATATAGTATTAAAATCACGAATTGTTACTTAAATAGATTCAAATTGGTAACAACACATATAGACTGACTTCCCATTAATAAGTATTTATCTGGTCATGAATTAATTTACTAGTGACATACCCTGAGAATGCACCAAACCCTCAAAACACACTTTTTAAAATGAGCTCTAATGTACTGCAGAGTAGAAATAGTTGAAAATCCAAAACTTAACCGAGGATCACCATTTCAAATCCAAGAACAATATTTTCATATGCCTAATTCATATATATCTCATATTCCACATTCAAGGAAAACTATATGACTATGTCACGTGATCCACTCACAGTTGAGGGTTTGATGGGATCATCTCCAAAACTCTTGGTCATTGTGAACTGTCACATTTCAGTTATAGTATTACCTTTTAGTAATTTATTATTACCTTGTAAAACCTAAGTACTGCTAGTTTGACCTTCTTCTTCTTGTGCTTGATCTTCTTGGGGGTGGAGTAATTCTTCTTCTTGCGTTTCTTCGCACCACCACGCAGTCTCAGCACCAAGTGAAGTGTGGACTCTTTCTGGATGTTGTAGTCAGATAGTGTTCTACCATCTTCCAGCTGCTTGCCGGCAAAGATCAATCTGAGTACAAATCACAATAATATGTATAAAAGCCAAAACTTAAATAAAAATCATTTTAGTATTTATTAAAATGTTTTCAGTAAATTATAATTTTTTTTTGTATGTAGAAATTTAATTTCATGCGAATTTATTGACAACAAATGTTTTATATCAATAGAGAAATTATTCATTTATGGTATCTCACCTCTGCTGGTCTGGGGGAATTCCCTCTTTGTCTTGAATTTTAGCCTTTACATTTTCGATGGTATCAGAAGGCTCGACCTCAAGGGTGATGGTCTTGCCCGTGAGGGTCTTCACGAAAATCTGCATCTTGGATTCTGTTAAAAAAAAATAAAAGTATATACTATATGCATAATTTACAGAAAAATATAATTTCGGCAAAATTTTTTCATATTAGAAAAAAAAAAAGTAAAATAAAATTGACTATTAAGAGATAACATTAACGTTTAATAACTACTTAATAATCATAAGTAAAAGTGGAATAAAATATTAAGTTATTTCCAATACAATAACTTAAATGTCTTATAATGACACCTACTAATCAAAGCAGATTAAAAATTTCCCGTCCATAAAAACACAAATTAAAATTTACTACACTGTAACAGTATGAATACAGCGAGTCATATATGCTTTCTCACATAATGTTGTGAAATTATTTCGGAGTACTTAAAATTACAATATATATACAATAAAGGCAGATTTAATAAAATGCAATTTTCTCATATATCAGTTTATTGTGGCAAATGTCACGTGGATACAAATTACACCAATAGAATAGCATTGATAACACCATCGTTTTCAGGGTTATTGGAGACTTGCGCATACTTCCCCCACACAACTTTACCAGCTTGTGTGACCAGACCGAGCTCTGATATGTTCACCTCAATAACTGTACCCTTTGTTATAACTCCCAAGCTAGTGTACATCTGAGAGCTAGGATTCTTTTTCACGCCAATAATAGGTAAGCAGAATGTTGCTTTCAATTCTGGATGAGTAACATGTGCCTTCTTGAATCTTAAGGCCATAGGCCTTATGAATCTTTCAAACTTGGGTGGTTTTCGTGTGAAATTTTCTCCTACAAATGTAACTTTGGTCACCATACGTTTCCAGGCTTTCCTCTTGGTCTTGCCTGACTTTAAAACTTTGAAGACCTCAGCGTCTGCTTGTGCTCTTACTTTAGGTATCGGAACATCCCATTTGCCTGCTTTTTCTTTACGTTTCTGTTTTATCATATTAGACAGAACTTTGGCTCGAGATTGAACATCTCTGTCGAGAAGATACACGGGCACTGCGCCTTCTGCGACTTTCTCGGTGTTTTGCTTAACATTTTTCTCCTCGTGTGCTTTGATTTTCTTTTTCATTTGAATCTTTTCATTGCGACGTTCTTTGTTATAGATCTTAGCTTTGATACCCCGCAATTTACGCGCTTTCTCGGCCCTCTTGTGAGGTTCACGTGCCTCACGCTTTCGTTTCCTTTCCTCATAGTCAAGCCTTCTACCATACAGCTTTTGATGGCGTTCAATGTATTCGTTCTGCGGCATTGTGGTTGCTTTTACGGCAACTACAACAAAATTGTCACCAAGTCAATTGCAACGATTGCTACGTGGAAATATAACCTCTTTTTTTTCCTTTAGATTATTAAATGAATATTATTTGTTAAGTCACATGAACAGGAACTCAAAACGAGTAACACTAAGTACACTAACATGTATTTTAAATAGGTGCTATATACTTAGTATAGTACACCACGTGCAAAGATGATGAAGGAGCTTGACGGCATAAATTTCGATTTTCCTTTACAAATCTTTCTTTCTAACACGTATTACTCACGGTATAAACAACTCCGAAAAACTTTACATAATGTTTTGTAATATTACGCAGCAAATATTAAATTATTTCACAAAATCCGTAAACTCACCTTATGCCGACACCATGCCACAAGGAAAAGGAAGTTTGACACAGAGTAGCATAGACAACATCGGGATAACATGCAAAACAGACGTTGAGTAATTGAAAATATTTTAATTTGTTTTAAGATATAATAGTAATACTTACTTTTTGTTTTTATTATATTTAAATAAAGTCGTCAAAATATTTAAATTCTAAACGTAATTTAAAAGAATAAGAGGAAAACTTTATTTTTTAACATAACAATTTCGTGTATGGCAATATTAGCCCAAGTAAAATTGGAATTTGGAACCTTCATAATTATTATTGTAAATTGTAATCGATGTTACTAAATTAAATATTATCTTATCTACAGTGTTGATATTTATAAAGCTACGGTATTTTAGTTCATATTACTATTTCAATTGTAAAAATATACCATAAAAATTCTACACATTTTCAAACTGTATCAGAACGTCGAACAATTCCATAATCATGTGAAATAACTTTTTTTACAAATAGAATAATTAGAACAAAGCTATTTCCATTCCAAGTATATTAAACCGATAATTTCTAATAAATATTATATAGTGATTTTACGAAAAAATACTGCGCTTATTCGGTAATTACCGTGTATCAGGTAACACTATATTAAACGAGTTTGACTAAAGTTTACTAAAATACAATACGTTCGCCACATAAAAGAAAAAAAAGTGCGTCCAATCCAAGCAACTAGCAAATTAGTTTAGCAAATCGTCCATTTAATAATTGAGTCCCGTTGAAATGTATTAAAGAATATTCTAAAGAATATATACATTTCAGACTCATTATAAATTCACTACTTGTGAACATATTATGACTACAACAGCATCATATTCTCCAGGTACGTTTTAACCTATATTTTTGTACTGTTTTTTTTTAAAAACTTTTCAAGTACATTTGCTACTTTCATAGAAGTTTAGTAACTCAAATAACTTTGTCTAAGATTTAGTTGTGGTACTATTCAAACTTAACATATTTAATTCTTTCTCCGTTGTACGCCAGCAAAAAGTAAACAATATTTACCATGTCAAATAAAAGTTTTACCAAATATATTTTATATTCTTTGATATTTTTTCCTATTATCTAGAATACTTGAGCCTTATATTAAATTAGCATGCGTAAGACTTATAAAATGGATATCGTTATCGGAATTGAAGTTTTTTTTTGTTGATAAAAGTTGAATAGAAATTTTGCTATTAAATTTATTATAAACATAGAAAACTGCACAACATAAAATTTTTATAATTCACTGCAAAGTATAAACAGATTGTTATTAAATTAACTGTTACTATAATAAGTCTAAGATACAAGATAGGTCGTGTATCATCTACCCCAGCTCCCGAGTTTGTACATGTTGCATGATCAGAATAATTAAAATTTCCATTGATGTTTCACTTATTCTCTATAAGCAGCCCGTAAATGTCCCACTGCTGGGATAAAGGCCTCCTCTCCCTTTGAGGAGAAGGTTTGGAGCATATTCCACCACGCTGCTCCAATGCGGGTTGGCGGAATACACATGTGGCTGAAATTCGTTGAAATTAGACACATGCAGGTTTCCTCACGATGTTTTCCTTCACCGCCAAGCATGAGATGAATTATAAACACAAATTAAGCACATGAAATTTCAGTGGTGCCTGCCTGGGTTTGAACCCGAAATCATCGGTTAAGATGCACGCGTTCTAACCACTCGGCCATTCTCTATAAATACTTTTATATTATATTAGCATTTATAATAATTATATTATAATATTCTATAGCAAAAATATAATACATTAAATTTGAAGTTATTATTTAATTCAGCAAAGATATTACCATTGGCAGATAAATCTTTGCCGATGAAATAATTCAATAAGGATTAGGGGCTTAAGATCTTTGATAATATGATATGATGGTTGATGTATTAATTATATAAAGATAGGGGTTTCGATTTTATCAATGTCTATGAACATATATATATATTTATATGCTCATATAACTTTTGTGATTGGTAGTTTTATTAATTTAAATTTACTGTTTTTTTTTCTTCATATTTGTGTAATTTTTGTAATACAAAGCTTCATATTTAATAAAGCTACCTAAATTTTTGTTTGATTTCCGGCATATCTGATGATGATATTACACTTTACTTATATAACAAATTATGTATTTAAGTATATACTACTTGTTTTAGCAATGATCCTCAAGTACTAGGCATAAAAAATAGTCACTGTCCTTCCTTGGTGTTCAAGCTTACTTCGTACCGTTCATTAAAACTGTTCAATGATTTTGCCATGAAAGAGTAACAGACAGACTGACAGAATTGCTTTCACTTTTATAATATATATATATATAATATAGTACAGATGGAGGAACATGAAAAATAATTGTTTAAAGTAATACGTAACCTTATCTTTATCATATCTCATCATATCTAAGATTCTAATCTCATAATAAGTTGAAAACAAAATATACGCTGTTATTATATTTGTAAAAACTGTTATATGAATTTTGCTCAATATTGCATAAATTGAAATTATTGAAACATTTCAGAACCTACATTGAGTCGTCGCTGTTCAACAGAGACCATCTTCAACTCAAAAGCAAGGATAATTGGTAAGTTATATTCAACTTTACAGTGTTTTTATAAGTCAATTAGCCATATAATAAATGTCAATACTAAAATAGTTGTTATTGTAACTAGTTCATACTCCACCATGTAAACTTCACTTGTAGTGATAACATTAGCTAAGAAATATCTTACCGGCAGTCAAAACCCTACTAAATATTACATAGGTGAAGAATTGACTGGATTGCATACCTCATATCCTCACTGTACACTAAGTTTTGATTTTTCTTCAATCTACCATATCTCACCAACATGTAGTGCGTTTCAGTTTAATATTTTGGTTGAGTTTCCTTTGAACAGGCAGTCAAGTTTTTGAAGGTATAGCATATCTGTATATATTCTGGACTCTATAAATTGGTGAACATATGTATTATGTTAAAGCTAATACATACTTGGTATTTATGTATAACTTCTATTCAAGCAGAATATTTATAATTCTATTTTAAATTATTTGTGTGAAATCTGACAAATAATTAGACTGATGTTTACAGATGTGCTAATTCACATAAGCTCTAATAAATGTTCTTAAGATTTAAACAAGTAAATGTCTATTATAATGACAATATCCCTGTTAAATTATATGTGTATATAACTATAATTCTATAAGCATATTATATTAAAGACATTTCATTTTTGTCATAACTTAATTTTTCTTAAATCTTAACAACTTTAATTATTTTAATTCAATTAATGTACAGACAGACTTCTTCAAGGATTCTGCTTTCTACGCAAAGTGGTCAAATTCTGACCTACTAAAATTAACAATAAAATCATGTCGATTTTAGAATGAAGCTAAATTATTCATAAATAATGTGGTTACATATTGTAAATTGCAGTTTGAACATTTCAGACCCTTCATGGAGTCGTCGCTGTTCAACAGAGACTATCTTCAGCATCCAGGGAAGGGAAACTGGTATGACTTTGTTCTTTTTTTAAACTGTAATTTTTTTTTAATATTATTATGTATTTGCATGTTTGTATTATGTAGAAAAATACGATTTACTGTAATAGTAGTAGAGTAGTATTTTGACTTGTGTGATAATTGCTCTATGGTTTGAGATTGTAAAGCTGTTCTTAGAATAACGACTATTTTTCGAAAATTGGCAAGGAAAAATACACTAGTATGTATATATAATATAGTTAGAATTTGATCGTAATTTCATAGATTAATTTAAATGTCATGTCCGGTTCAGTGTAGATTCTACCCAGAAAAACCGATTAGAAAATCATTAATTTATTTTTATTAAGCCATAAAGTTACTAATTTGCCGGAAAATTAACACAAAGTCGTCTGTTTTCCCGCCAAATCGGCGCTAGATGTGTGGCTGTGACTAATGTCACTGATAGTTGGTATAATTTGAGCACAAGTCCAAACGTGAATCTTCCTGCTTTGTAGATGTTTGTTAAGCGTTATTCAAAGTCATGACTCAGCAACAAAGAGGAGAAACTTGCATAGCTTAGAACTTGTCGGAACTTGTACGGTGCAATAAACTTGTACGTACGTGCCGAGTGCAGATACTGTTATCATGACGAGTTAACATTCACGACTCCGAAATTAATAAATTAGCTATAGATAAATTTGATAAAGTAACGCGTACTGACAAAAAAAATCCGAATACAATTGATCATCATTATAATTCAACTAGGAAAATATTTAATTATTAATTATTATTGTTAAATTCTTATCGGAATAAATTATTTATTACCCTCTTAGGTATTTAAGTTCAATAAAAAGTATTTGCACTTTAGATTTACACGTTCGTTCATATATCATAATATAAAAAAAAAAACAGGTGTTACGTATTATCACTGTTAGCTCAGGAACTTAAAATTCAACGATATAATAATTCGAAAAAATATTTATATTTAGAGAATTTTTTTTTGTTGGAATTGAGAGATTTTGCAAATGATTAATTAAATTAAATTATAGTTTAAAGCCTTCCAACTACGTACTTACAAGGAAGGTATCACCGGCAGAAACTTGAGCTTTATAAATGGGCAGTGGTCAAACATTTTACTATGGTGTCCTTCAGGGTAACATTTTCGTTTCCATCTTATTCATAACCTGTATAAATGGAATCTCCATAACGTATTACGAACACCTCTGTTCATAGTACCGCTCTAAAATTCAACGCGAAATCATTGGAATTCCTAAAGGTTTTTGCAGGTGTCATAAATGCTTTGGTGAAATTACGTAACCACTATTTTTATAATCTTTAGGTATAGGAATTATTTACAGAATTGATTCACATCCTTTTATTAGGGTGATTTATTTGCTAAATTATTTAACGTTATCAATTCAATTTCAAAGTAAGGTCACGTTGTAATAAAAATATTAATGAATACAGCTACTCTTTTATTTTGGTTAGGTTGTTATTGTAGAAAGATTTTTTTTTGTTTGAAACCTTACCTTAGAGACTTTAGTTTTGTTTTTAGACAAATAAACATGGCATATGTTTTTCGACCGCGACCCCCAGATCGTAGCGATACACACGTGCCCAAACCAAGCTCTATTCATACATATTGTAAGAGGCGGATATCGCATCTGCAGTCATTTGATGAATGATCTACTCGTATACCTACTCTTGTTATTGTTCTATTTTGATATTTATTTTATCTGTTTTGTATGCTATAGTGTTTGTGTGTTATAATATATTTATTTACTTATATATTTATATCATTTTACTAAACTTAGTAACAGCCTGCAAATTTTTACCGATTCGCTCCTCTACTTGAAGATATGTTTGGTACATATTCCAACAGGCTGCTTCAATGCGGTTTGGTGGATACACATGAGGCTGAATGTGAATTATACTCATCATAAAGCACATGAAACAAGTGGATTGTTTGGGTTTGAACACGTGACCTTCGATTAAGATTCACGTGTTCTAATCACTGGACCATCTGGGCCTTTATCTAATGATGATAATTAAAAATAAACTTTGTTTGTATTTGTCTGTATGTCACATAGGTATAAAAAATGCATGATAATAATACTTGCTTGGTGGGGTAGGGCTTTGCTCAAGCCTGTCTGGTTAAGTACCACTCACTCATCATATATTCTACCGCCAAACAGCAATACTTAGTATTGCTGTTTTCCGGTTTGAAGGGTGAGTGAGCCAGTGGAACTACAGGCACATGAGACGTAACATCATAGCTCCCAAGGTTGTGCATTGGTGAAGTAATATTTCATACAGCGCCAATGGCTATGTTGTTGACCAGAGGTCTTACCGTCCGGTGCCAAATTTGCCCGTCCGCATCACAATACCACGGAAAATAATTTAAAGATTGGATTGTCCCGGAGTATTGGTTAAGACGATCGTGTTGGTGATTTATTTATGGAATGGAATGAAGTGATGTTGTATTAACATGTGTGGTAATATTGTCAGATTTGTTTGTTGGATGCCCTGGTCTGCAGACTGGAATCGACAGGGTCTGGTATTATGGATTGAACCCGAAGACCGCTGGATCGTGGAACGTATCATGCTTGACCTTGCTTGTGGGAATGGAAAAATTCCTTACGAAAAATGTTTTGTTCTGTGATAATATAGCATTTTTAAAATTTATTATAATTTAATATTAAATTGTATATAGAACATTAGATATGATTTATAGTTCTTTTGACTGAACAAAATAAATAAGAATAAATAACGATAAAAATTCTTCCAAATTGCACATCTCATATCGAAAGAGTTACTTATTTTTTGCTGACGCTACTTTTTACTCTGGTATTGAGTGTATAGTAGCATATAGAGTTGATAAATAATTATAAATTTTAGATTAATGCTTATAAACAAAACAAATTGAAATCGATTTAAAATTATTACCCATTTAAAAATAATAATTAAGGCTTATGTTAAGAATACATAAATAAATAATTGTGGTTGGAATATGAATATTATTCGTTGATTTTTCTACTGGATGCATAAACATTGACAAATGTGTTTGGTATTAGATTTATTTGGTCTAGGGAAAGTGTAATTACTGAGTTTCTTACCGTTTCTTCTCGGTCGAATCTACATTCTGAGCGGATAGTTTTATATTCAATTGAATCTCATATAATGACGACTCATAACTTGAATAAAGTATACTTTGATACTACAGACATATTTTATAATACAGTTTTAGTATATTTATGTCAACATAGTTTATCTATCTTATTTATGTTTTCAAACTATACTTTATTAGCACTTGAATTGCAGCAATTTTAATATATTGAGTTATATGTAAAACTACTATCGGTTAAGCATGCAGGTTCTGCCCAAATGAACCGGCATGAAACTCAGTTACTTTTTACACTAATATAAATTATAAATGTATCTTAATCAAAATATAACTTAAACGAATGAGGTGTACAATTTTGGAGTTGATTTTTTTTAGTTAATTTTCTTCTTTGAGGATTTTAAAAATACTTGAATATTTTGAATAGGTCGTAAATTAGCTTAGACATAGTTTAGTTTAATATTAATTGTGTAGACCTTTGTTTGGTAATGGTAACTGTTTATTTAGTATTCGAATAAATTTAATGTTCTGTGTTGTTAAGTGTAATTTTGCAAAATTTTATCACATGTTGTATGTATAGTTTGAAAGTTTAAAAACATTATAGTCAAAATTGTGTATAATATAATTTTATATTGTACATTGATTGCAACAAATTAAGATATTGCAGCTCAGTCTCGCTTATCTGACAACCAACTTGAAACATTTCATCATCCTTACTAACGTATCCTAACTAATAATCTAACACATTTAATTTTTTCTATTTTCATCTTAAATTAATATTCATCGCCTTGAATAGAATTAAACTTGTATCCTTATCATAGCAAAATTATCATTGTTTAGTTGTTCCTAAGGCCATCACCACACCACCCAATTTTCCTATACAGTACTCACCCCGCTTGCGACGGATAAACGAGACCACTGTTATGTTTCTGTTCTATATTTCAAATGTAACAGCTTGTATTTGTATTATTAAAATAAGTTCAAAATATCACAAATATATTTAAAAAAAAAAGAAATGAAATGAGGCAGTTCAAAAAATAACTCTAACCACATAAAAAAAATATTTCTGAAAAAAGAAAAATATATTATCATATAAAAAAAAAGTTTTGCATAGTGAAGGGGCACCGCAAGGAAGCATTACAGTACACAAGGCAACAGAATGAAGGGAAATATGAGAGTTGAATGTTCCATGTTTTTGAAGATTGTGGTGTTTGTAGATTTTGTGCGCGACACGAGTGACACAGAGTGGGGCAGCGACGAGCAGGGAGTGGAGTTCGAGCCCGTCACCGACACTGACGAGCCGCTCGCCGGAGACAGCTCCGAGCTAAGCGAGGTTCGTGCAGTCCAATTGACTGGTCATTCATTTTACGCCTCATAACCACATGATTCCTCTGACCCTCCTAAACGAGTACGCCATTTCAGTGTCAATACCCTCCTAAGTAACATTGAGTTGTTGTATAGTGACGCAATAACGAAAGTAATAAGTTTAAGAGCTGATCTCGATCGGCACCAGTCGGCCACTTGCCAGTCTTTTAAAACGATACACGAGTCGGTCCTATAGAGTTTAGTCGTTTACCTTCAGCTTCATGTCCTCGTTACGTTTCAATAATTCCAGAACGAGATAATAACGACGAAGGTGGTGGAGGTGGTGGTCGGCGACGACGGCGAGCTGCAGCTGGCGGACTCGGAGTGCACGGACAGCAGCAGCGACAGCGAGCTCGACCTGCACGACTACTGGAGCTGCGCGCACTGCCGCGCGCCCAACAACAACCCGCTCTACCGATACTGCCAGAAGTGCTTCAATGTGCGTACTGCCCACGCCGCGCTTTGATAAATCGCGATCTTTTAACTTTACCCACTTCATATTCACTTTCGTATCAACGACAACGACGACAGTAGAATGGACAGGACATACTACACGTGCGATACTAAACGATCCTCCTCGATTCAGGTACGGAAAAACTTTTTCCCGCCGAGACCGAGGCCCAAACGCAAGCACAAGCGCAAGGCGAGCGCCGAGCCCGCCTGCCCGCGCACGCTGTCGCAGGACTCGGGCGTCGACTCGCTGGGCGGCAGCCAGGGCTCGGCCGACCTCGAGCGCCGCGCCGGCTCCGAGGAGCGGCCCGCCAAGCGCGCCCGGCGCGACTCCGGCGCCGGCCGGCCGGCCGCCGAGCCGGTGGCGCCGGCGCGGCGCTCGGCCAGCGAGCCGGGCGACGCGTGCGTGGTGTGCGTGTCGCAGCCCAAGACGGGCGTGTTCGCGCACGGCCGCATCGCGCACATCTGCTGCTGCTACACCTGCGCCGTCAAGATCTGGAAGCGCGCCGGCCGCTGCCCCGTGTGCAACTGCCGCGTCAGCAACGTGCTGCGCGCCGTCGTCATGTGAGCGCGCGTGAGTACCGCCGCCCGCCGCTTCTTCGGACGTTGTAAATAACTTGTTATAGAGCGGAGCTCCCTCGGAGCTCACTCGGAGCTTGGAGTGTACAAAATATAAGTCTTTGCAAACTGCGTAGCGACGACGTAGCGCTGCGTGCGGGGCGCCGCGAGATTGTTTTTGTCTGAGGGTCGGCCGTTGCGGCGCTCGGGACACCGATGCACACGCGTAAACAGATACACGACAAATTGTTTCGGAAGTGGTACCGATCGCGACAGGAATCTCATAAGATATTTTCAGTTTGCGTTCAGTCTTAATTACGTTATTTTTTAATTTATTCATGATACGATAAATGAATACACGGTATCAGAATAACGGTAGAGTAATCGGTTATTAATAATAAATATTATGAGAAGCGAATTGAGGTAAACATTAGATTTTCGAATTCGTATCCGTTCATTTGTGCTCAATCCATTCAGGCGTACCATCTAAGCCTATGCGTAAGCGCAGAAGCACAGACTACCTATCAATATGTTGCCCCTCTCAGGGTACTAAATTCACTTTTTTTTGTAAACAAAAATTGGTCAAAAGATTTTTAAATATTAAATTTGATACTTTGACTAACAAACATTTAATAGTATATAGAGATCACCGCAGAACTTCAATTTTTTATATTTTATTGTGCCGAAGCAACAGACCGTAAATATTTCTCTGAAACGACGTGACGCAACAACCTGAATCTTATGTTAAAAAAATATCTTAATATCATTATATGAAACAAATATAAAGAAAATCATAATAATTACATTTTAATGTTGCCAAATTAACGTTGTTAGAGAGTCATAAAGGAATTATTACTGAAATAATGAAATGAACATGACCGGTAACAAACTTGAAAATCTAATATTTTAATCAGACTTCGCCTCACGTCATACGTTATCAAATAAACACTCTATTAACTCGGTCATTCAACTTTACCTAGAAAATGAGAAAGAGAATATAAAATAGCTTAGTAGTAGTAAAATCAGTAGAATAAAATTATTTTTTTGTGATAAATTCGTATAAATCTATTTGTTAGTAATTGGTCAGATAAAAGAGAGTAATATATTTTGTTTAAATAAAGTAATTTTAGGTTCTTAGAACATTAACCGCGAACAAAACGAAATAGTTTTGTTATAAGAGACAGTTTAAAAACAGATAGCAGTAATTATGTCTCTGGCTTCATGTTACATGTTCCTTGATTGGGTTTGATGATCCAGTCACAGGTACTCACTCAGTAAGGGGGCGATTTGTTTTTACATTTATTCAACCAACATCACATCAAATTAAACAAAAATATAAGGTAGAGTTAGACCTATTAGATAAACGTCAAATTATATATAAATACATTAAAAATGAATGCCTTATAAACTAGAGCTAAGAATTAACAATAACCTTTTATATCAAGGCCTATAATCATCAGCATTAACTGCAAGTATATTATTAGCAATGAAAATCTGAATAGATGCTGAACCCTTATATTGGTCAGATATTGTGTCATCGGCTGCCATCGACCAATGATCATTGAGATCGGAGGGAAATTAGGTAATCAGATCATAATCAGTGTTCCAGTATCAGGTATGCAATAAGTACTTGATAATATTAGTGTGTACACTGTAATCCAATGGCAGGAGGCGTAATAAACAGACCTTTCAATTACATTTACTATGAGATTTGCTATTAGTTTTTTTATATTGATATTGTGCGATATAAACAGTTTTAAATAATATGTCTGTATTCTTAATACAGCACTATTCCACTTAACTACAGGCACAAGGGACATAACAACTTTCCCGAGGTTGAGGATGCATTTGCCGAAGTAAGGAATACTATCTGGTTGTCTATTTGCCTGTCCGTATACCTATATTATTAAAAAAAATACTACTTATATACTACACTCTATAGTTCCAAAGTTCTGATAACATCATCATATCACTTACACATCTTTTTTTACAAATCCAAAGTGAAAATCGATCAATTCATCGTTTAGAGTGAAAGTTTGTTTATTTATCTTGACTCCTGCCGTTGGCACCGGCGACAGGGTTTGACATAATACAGTCACTGGCGAAACTATTTATAACAACGAATCCGCTAAATTAGAGCGTCTCGGATATGGCGCCCAAGATTGCATCTTCTTCAACGACGAGGTATTCCACCTATGTAGATAAAAAGATAATATTGTTGGAATAAAACGGTTTATTATTATTATATTATTATATTATTAGCGTATCACACATTCGGAAAACATAGAGTAGAGAGATGAGAGGAGAGAGAATCATACAACCACAGAGTAGTAATATTTTCATTTAATTAATGTGACAATTTAATATTACCTATTTTGTAATAGGCTATACCAGTTAATTTTTTTTTCTGAATCATCTATATGGTACGCTTAACTATGTTGTGTTGTTTTAACGTCTAATTTCAAAATTGGCGTTAACGGCAAGGTTCAAGGACTCGCCTTCAGTAGAAAGTGCCATTATAGCACAAGTATTTAGTATATTTTTTATTTAATAATACAAACAGTAATAGTTCGTGTATTGAATTTGTTTATAAATAACTACAGAATATTTAATTACTTAGTTTTTAAATGTAAATATTATAAATGGTTTTTATAATAAGCTAATTATTTTTGGGCAATATTAGTAAGGACACGTTAAATAAAATTATTCGTTACAAATTTTGTTTTAGCATTTGAATTCGACGTCTTTGGTAACGGTAACAGGCTTTATGGGGGCTATCGTAACCACCGAGGTTTCCTCTTGGCTTCGCCAGTGTTTGTGTCGGTAATTGTAACTAATCCCACCATGAATAAGATTAATTGAAGTCTATTATCATATTTCATATTATATTAGGTTAACGTTTATAGCACATATTGTAAAATTTTATATTTTACGTAAAAAAAAAAAATGCAATCGAAAAAAAGTAATTCGATTAAAAAACAAATTCATCAATAATAAAAGAATTTTCTTTCAGGAATAAAGTTTTTTATTTTCTCTACCTTTCCTCATGCGTTAATTTAATGTTTAGATTTGCTGATACAATCTTGATGGAGTCACCCGCCTGTCCACTGGCAAGTTTTAGATTAAACTTATGTGTTGTTACAAAACAGATTTAATAAATAGAGTTATAATTGTATACCCTTATATATAATGCACAAAATTTATTATCAACATAAATAACTAATTACTTATTATTTATTAACTGTAATTGTAGATTTAGAATTTAATTATAATGGCAATACCATAAGTTTAAACGGCTTGTATCCGACTTGATAAGAAAATTAAAAAAATATTATAGTTGTTCTAAGATGACGTATGGACACTGATTTTATGGTATTTCATATATTATTTACATATCCGTTACTCATTATCGTGTAAAATTAAATTAAATAATATTTTTTTACTTCATGTAAGTAATACAGTTATTTAAATGGCATATAGCTTTGGTCAATTCGTATTAAAAATATTAATATAGGTTTACGTCTTATAATATTGTAAAAAAATTTGATAACAATTATAATTTTTATAGATATTTAATTTATTTAAATAGCTTGTATTAGAATTATCGAAGATTAATATATGTAAGTATTTAATTATGATTAAGTTAATATTTGAATTGTATATCACACAAGTGCGATGGAAATGTAATGTTTTTGTTGAACTATTTGTAAATAAAGAAATATTAATGTTACTTACTAATCGATATTCAATGACGGGCTTTTATATAAAAAGTTGCTTATAAATCTATTCAGTTACAAAGGCGCGTCACTACACGTTGGATTATTTGATCTGCATTAGTAGGAGTGACGCTCGTGCTTATAAGATATCTTTGTGTGAGTGAGGCGACTAAGAGTAAGGACAGCAAAAGATACAAATTAGTTTTTTTTTATTAATCAGCCGTAAGCTTAACGGGGATTGATTCGTGATTGAATAGATATATTTTAATTAATAGGTGTTTGATTAAACTCTGATTTATCTTCCTAGTATCGTTAATTTTTCATTCGAAAGAAAAAGGTCTTTTATCTTCTAAACAACATTTATAGGTACCTACTACTTAGTAAATATTCAACAGAGTTACGATAGTGAGTTTAATTTAAAAAAAAAGGCTGTAGTGTGCTGTTCAACGAAATCTTTCATTTACTAGTATTAATATTAAGTTTATAGCGCTACTAGGACAAAGTATACGGAATTCCATGAGTATGAGCAGGGCCATACCGTAAACGTAGGGGGCCCTGGGCTAACACTACTTAGGGGCCCTCCTAAGACATATCTGAACGTAGACTTGAAACCATACGACCTGTTTTATTTAATAAAGTTATGAATTATTTCGCATTATCGTCTATTTTTGACTTTGACTTAGCTGGGGCCCCCTTAATCCATGGAGCCCTGGGCTGAAGCCCAAAAAGTCATATGGTAGATCCGGCCCTGAGTATGAGCTACTTAGCAGTTTGTAAGTATGTATTTATTAATTTAAAATAATTGAAGTAAGTATATCACATTGTATTAAGAACTTAATTTGGCGGGTGGCCTGTTTGAAACCATATTTGACAAGAGTACTCTAAACGGTGAATGAATGAATGAATTTGTGATTGGAATATATATGCATAAGAAATTTTATCTTATGACTCACCTTTATACGTTACTAACTAAAAACAT
This sequence comes from Vanessa atalanta, assembly GCF_905147765.1. Classification (NCBI taxonomy): domain Eukaryota; kingdom Metazoa; phylum Arthropoda; class Insecta; order Lepidoptera; family Nymphalidae; genus Vanessa; species Vanessa atalanta. The sequence goes on along the minus strand of NC_061880.1, from coordinate 572,198 downwards.
TGTGAAACATTCGATTAACTAGGTACGTTGTGTTTTACTTCTATTGAGACTGTTCTTACCGTTGATTATTTATATGTATAGATAGACTCTTATGCCGAGAACACATCAACACAGAAAAATAAAAACACGCACACTAGTAAAGCATGAGTTTGAAAATACTTCTATCAACAGTATGTACTCGTACATCAACTTTAGTGGAATATTTCTGTAAATTCGTCCGTGTAAACATATTATCATAAACACATTGTGAAGTGAATATATCTGAACGTTTCCAATGATATTCTAATAAAACATCATTGAATGTTTCTTACTCTTTCATACGAAAACTACTGAATGGATTTTAATGTAACCTCAGAATATTTTAGCTTTACATGCGAATTACACAAAGACTATTATTTATAAACATGTTGTGTAAATTGGGAAAATATAACGGTAAGGGTTACTTAAGTCTGAGAAAAAACTCATATACCAATATTATAAAAAGGTAAAGTTTGCATGTAGTGGTCAGGGTAATAATATTATTACTTTATATACTTATGTATAAGAATATATGGTAATAAAAGAGATGGTGGTCTCCGTTATCTCCGCTGTTGTGTTCCTATTTAAAAACAAAACCGATACTCTGCTAATTACGTAGCTGTAAATATTTTATACAAAACTAGCTAAACTAACTAAATATTTAGGTAGTATTCCGATGACATATCCATCGGAAAACATTAGCGTTGGTTTTTTACTTATAAACACTGATTTTAACATTTCTAATTTAAAAATTGACGAACCTTAATACAAATTTTCACCCCCCATTTGTTTATGAATTCAAAAATACTGTAAAAGATTAATTTTATTCATTAACAAACCTATATAATCACCGATATCCATGTTACTAATTTTCGAATGACGTATTTTCCACACATACCTCCATCCCAAAGCCTAAGTACCTACTACTATGCCCAATCACGAGTTTCCATATAATTTTTAATACCCCGTTATTAGAAAAGACGTGAATAAATATCATCCAAATTATAAAAGATTTTTCAAGATGTTATTCTTCAACGTCGAGCAAGAGCTGAATTACAATTAAAGTGAAATCAGTGGTGCTTGACAGGATTTAAAACCGCGATATTCATTATTTTAAACATGCATAAAGATACATATAAATACAATAATACCTTACAGTCTAATATACATTTTACAAATAAAGTTCTTATTATATGATATATCTATACATACTAGTCCTGCCAGCAAAACATCGGGGTCGAGAAAGACGGATTAATACTGCAAGAGTATCAAAGGGGGATAAAACTTGAGTAGAATGCAAAACATACGGCTTAAATTGACCTTTTGAACAACATAAGTTTAATTATTCTTCTTAACTTCCTTTTAGAAAATATTAAACAAACTTTTGATGTTAATTTAATCAAATAGAAAAACTTGTAATGAATACCTAACCTATATCTACTAATATTATAAATGTGACAAAAACTCTGTAATAAATACACCAGTACACAGAATATTTATTTATTATTTGTTTTATTTAATAAATATTATAGTTCTGATGTTAAAAATCCAATTCACAAAAATCTGCTATTTTCAATCCATGCGCGACTCATTCTTTTGCGCGGGAAAACATCATGTATTATATTTTAAAGCCATACGAATGAGGTTCGGAAATCGATTACACTTTTATGCACCTATTCTGTAAGCAGTTGAAATGGAAATCGCGCATTTTTATGACTCTGACAAAATAATATAATAGTAATCAAATCTTTAAATATATTCTATAGCATATACTCATATTCGTATGTATGGATTTGTCAAAAATGTCAGTCATAAAAGTTCTCGACGTCAAATATTTTTCAAATACCTTCGTGACTTTTCCATCCTACGTGAGAAATACTTAATAATCTTGCACTGTTGGCACAATTAAAATCTGTTAAATATTTTTATTTTTTATAATGAGTTATAATCTATTTCTACGACTACAAAGACTTATTTATTATAAATATGACGCACAAGATTTTTTTAAAAATCAAGCCTTATTTTTTATTATTATTTTACAGATTAAAAACAATCGGTATTCGTACAAAGAGGAAACAGGTTTTTTGTATAAAATATTAGTAGGATTTCATTTGAAGTGTACGCGTGCGTACTGTGTAATATATCTTGAACGAAATGTAAATAACTAATTAAATTCAAACTCATTCGAATAGCACTGCAATGTCATCAATTAAATAAATATTTTGTCCGAAACAACTCCAATATTCACATAGAATTTTAAATTCCAATTAGTCGACGAGATAGTGCTCAGTTTTCGTGTAACGGAATAAATAACAGATAAATTGGCGATGAATATTAATATTCTTACAAATAGAAATAAAATTACAATAATTTTATAGCTGTATTTATTAAAATAGCGTTATGTTTTAATTTATATAGAGTAATGTTGATCAAAAGATATTTATTGTATGATAGATACTTAATTTCATTTTGAAATAAATCTTATACTATTATTGTTATTTTTACATAACGAACGAAAGTTGTCTTTGATCATAATATTACCCTTTTTTATATTTTCTTGAAAACGAAGTTACTAAAATTTTGTGGCACTCTAATTTATATTTGCGGAATTTCAATTGTATTATTGAACTTTAATTATATCGTATGATAATAATAAACTAAAAACCTTTCTGAAACACGCTAAATATTATAGTACAAATTTACAAATATTTAACAGTGTTTGCGTGATGCGCGTTCAAAAGAAACAGAAATCTTGTAATAATTTGTTATTATATATATGTATAATTATTCCTCAATTACAATTTCTTTTTATATATCCTTTAATCTAAAAATATTGTAAGAAGATAAAATGTTATATCCCAACAGAGTAATACAATGATAAAATACAACCACGGTTTCTAGCACAATTACTTGTAGTCTCGATAATACTTAAAAAATCTTCTATAGACGTCTTGATACTTGAGGCTGAAATACTATTGAAAGATACAAAAAAGAATCCAGATGAGACAATTACGGACAACCTTTATTTTTTTAAAGGGGTTTGTTTAACCCCGTTCTATTGCAATATATAGTCTTTGTTACAAGCTTTTGTTTTTATTATTTTAATGTCCTTTCAATATGGTACCTATTTGTTATTTATATAAAAATACAAACATGACTGTCTCATTAGTCTAGTGGCAAGAAATAAGGTTCCAATGTCCTGGGGTCAAACTAAAACGGGCCGATAAAAAGTTATTGAGTTTTGCTGTAGAAAATTCTCAACAACGGCACGGATTCTGGAGGTTGAAGTACATTCCAGTGCCTTAGAAAGCACGTAAAACCGTTGACCCTGAGCCTGAATTCGATTCATCATCATAATATTATTGCGTGGATATAAAATTATCGTATTGTATTAGTAATTTGCAATTTATTAATTATTATGAAGATTTACACAAAAAAGTTATCGAATTTCGTATGATAACAATGGGCGAATTTTAAGCATAGTCTACATTTTAGTTGTTTACAAATAGAAACTTAATTAAATCGTCGATATGGTTAAACAGACAATTATTGTTAAAATCAAATGTACTTTACTTTGTTTTGTGACGTCATTCTTTAGGTTATGAAAATGATTAATTTTACTTGAGGGGTTTGACCTCTAAGATGTAGTTTTATAAAGTTAAAGTATTCAATATCCTTCTAGAGATGTTCGTGCTGGGAAAAATAATTTCACACGTCCACAAATACTGGTCACGTTTAAAACTGATTCGAAATTAGGACCCGTTATTCTTATTGCGCCGCGCGTGCAAGAAATGAGTCAGCAAATGACTACTATGTCTTCGGTACTTGCTCACCTCATCGAAAAAGTCTGGCCTTACATTTAATATAATATATTACTTGAATAGTACTTTAACAATATTGAAAAGTATTTTCTATATAAAGCTCAATAATATCTACAATTTATTGAATCGAACTATTGTTAATTTATAGGAAATATTGTGTTTAACTAGGATATGGTCGCCCTCATTTCCCCTCTTTGTTGATGTTTCGTTGTTGTTGTTACCGTTATAAAATTATATATATACTATATATAATGTGTAAAATTGACAAAATCATAGTCTGTTCATAAATTGAGTGGTTTTGTGCAAGCCCGTCTGAGTAGCACTCTGAGGTATCACTCATTCATCAAATATTTTACCGCCAAGCAGCAATACTTAATATTGTTGTGTTCTCTTTGAAAGATAAGTGAGCCAGTGTAACTACTGGCACAAGGGACATATCTTATTGTCAAAAGTTGGTGTAGCATTGGTGATAATATGAGAATTAATATATTTCACATTACCAACGTCTTTGTGTAATGAAGACCACTTACCATTATGGCCCATTTGCCAGTCCGACTATTTTTTAGACAAAAAAATAAAACATGAACTTCAATGTTAACAATCACTTAAATAAAAAATTAACAGCCATGTAAATGTCCTACTGCCATGCAAAGGTTTGTCTTCTACTCATGAGTTTTGGAGCTTATTCCACCAGGTCATTAAATGCAGGTCAGTGGATAACATTCAAATACTGTCATACCAAAATAAAATTAAAATAATCAATATCAAAGATAAGAAAAACTACTTCGTGTTTGTTAATATCTATAAGTTATCTGTATTATTATTATTATAATGGCATTCCACATAGTCAATAAGATAAAGACAAATTTAACCGTGCCTTATTTTACTGTAATGTCATGTAAAGGTGGAAACAGACGGTTCATTTTTTGTTCATTTTCGTGTTTCATTTTGCATCTTTCACTCAAAGTGACACAACTAAACACAAAGTGAAACAAAAGTGCCGAATGAATTCATTAGTGAATATAATAATTAGTGATTCATTCGGCATCTTTCATTCCCACTCCGAAAGAACGAAAAATGCACAGTCTGAACACAGAGTGAACGTTCACTCGGATTTGGCCATTTTGTCTCGAACGCTGTAGCAGACGGTCGGTACGTCAATGGAGAAACAAGTAATAGAAATTTTTCAAATTTACTGTTTTCCATTCGCAGATGATTGCAATATGATTCTGGATCTTCATCAGTTAGTTCTCTCAACAATGTGTCTGAAGCTCCAAATATATTTCGTCTTCAAATCCATGGTCGCACCCACCACCGTCGACGCTTTTTTTCCTTCTTTTTTTTTAGCTCCTTGATCAAATGATCACAAATTAAACTTATTCCAAGAGACACGTATCATTCGACGCCATATTGAAAGAAACTACGGATGAATGTTCTTTTTTACGTCATTCCAGCTAAGCCGTGTGAACATGGAATGAAAGAAAAATGAATCATTCACTCAAAAGAACATTCACTCGAATGAACCGTCTGATATCACCTTTATGAATTTGTCGATCATAGATATGTACCAATAGATCGATCTTCAATCCGCGTTCCATCAACGACATTGAACTGTCAAACTATTGCAAAACTATAAATCACATACATAATTTATCTGTCACTCGTTATCAGTCAAGTGTCCCTTGCGGGCCCTGTATTCTAGTATAGATAGATAAAATATTACAAAAATAAATATTATTTACTTTATATAAGTAAACGGAAACTTAATAATTATATTTATATAAAGACGGATGAATTTATATAAGATTTTCATTTATATGCTCCAGTATGACATTTCCAGTACTCTTTTCCAACCATAAGAGAAGAAAAGCCAAATAAACAATATTTTACAGCAAATTGACGCGATATCATTTGTTCGAGAGCTTGATCAATCTGATATTCACTATGGATTTGCAAAAAATTGGCGTTTTATTCGTCGACGAAATTGTTATGGGAATTTTGGAACTAAAATTATAATGGATATTTGTACAGCGGACCCCCGGTAATCCGACAAACGTTTCGCAGGGCAGTGTCGGACTATCGCAGTTGTTGGATTATAGAGTACCCTACTGCCTAAGAGTAAGAACCCCAATAGTCCGGAATTATTTACAAAAGAGTTCCTTGTAATCCGACAAATTACATATCCAATAATAATATTCTATATGTTATACTCTGAAGTACAAAGCAGTGATAGCTATCACGTGTAGTCAAATTCAAACTAAGCAATCAAAATCAAAACAAAAAACACGTCGAGCACACTAGTGGTGGCGTAAAAGTTGTAACCTGCTCAATCATGCATTATCTACATAAGCGAAGATTGACAAAAAAATATTCAATATTAATAGACATGTCGGATTATAGGGGTGCCGGATTAGCCAGGGGCCGGATTACCGGGAGTCGACTGTATTTAAGTGTAATTTTTTTTTATTATAAGTAAAGATATATTAATCTTAAACTCTTAGTAGTGCACAATATAGATGAGCTATTACGAAATCGCATGAAATACTTTAAATAAGCTTTGTTTATCTTTATTCCTACTTCCATTGGAATATTCTATAGTTCTTGTGACGTGTCATACTTGTTTCTGTACCGTGTGCGTTCATAGCACATTACGAGACTGTGCCGTGGACATACTCTTTTACGTGTTCATATCTAAACATCAGTTTAGATTCGAATCTTTGCCTTGCTTTGCCATTTTCAACGTGCTTAAATGAGACAATCTGTTTTGTAATGCATTTTTATATCCTATATATTTATTTCATTCTAATATAGGGGACTATAATTGTTTTACTCGTAATTGTTTTTTTAAATATGCTCATTAAAAAAAAAACAATTTGTTATCGGAAAAGATTACGAGTAAGAAATATTCTTAAGAACATTACAAATATATAATATATATTAAACCAGACTTAGGAAGCTCAGCTTAGGATATGCTTTATATACCTACGTGAGCCAATTAAAGTTATTTATGCATATGAAACGTAATTCATCGCTACATTTACGTACGACTGGCGAAATTGGCATAAATAATTCGTTCTAAATATACGGAATCTTTAATTTATGATATTTAAGTATATATAGATCTCAGACTCCTTATAAATAAGGAATAAACTGAACGTAAATGTTTATAAATAAAATTAATAAAACCATCAGCATAATCAAAAGAATTGCGGTGCAATAAGGTCAAAAGTAAAATTAATATTTTTACTGGGAACAACCGAATGAACTGCGAACGAAGCCAAACACGGGCAATGCTATAAGTTTGAGCTTATTTCTATATTAATGTTATAAATTGATGAATTATTTAATGAAGATTACAAATTTTTACACCTAATGTCGATGATCAACCCAAAAACTCGAGCGAATCTGTGGGCGACAACTAGTGTGTTTATAATTTAATATTTCTAGCTCAAACCTATTTCTTGAGGTCTACACGTGTCGGAGAAAATATTTGAATGCAAGTTTGACACGTACACTACCGTATTGAATTATTCCTCTGCGATGTATACATGGAAAATTTGTCGAGACGTACATATGACATGGATGGTATGGTTACTTTTTTTTACTATTGTTAAATTATGTAGTTACGTGTTGTTGTCCCGTAAGGCTAACTGGAAAAATGAAACGTCATCTTCATAACAAAAAAATAAATAAAAGACACTAACGACCCAGTTTGTTTCTGTCAGAACTGAGTCATACATTGTTTTTATTTACCTGTTACTGTGACGCATTGCACGTAATGGCTGACGACTGTATTAACAAAAGATAATTACGGAAATATCGATATCTCTTCATCAAATCTTTATTGTTTTATTGTGAATTAAAATATAACATTGTCAGGAAAAAGGCGGCAAATTCGATAAAACTCTTTTGTGATTCGAGTGCTATTCGATCCTATTTCTTATAATAAAATGTCAAAAGAACTCAGGTTATAGTTTTAGAAATGAACTTTACCAAACATAACAGTATTTAAAAAAAAAAGTCTTTCAACGAACACAAGTTATTTTAATTATTTAGTCGGCTACAGTTACTGTAACTAGTTATTATAATTATATTTAACTAATTGATTTAATTTAAAATTTGCGCTTGTATTTATACTAGCAATGTTGTATTATGTATTGTGGTGGCAGGGCTTTGTACAATCCTTCTGGTACTACTACTACCACTAAGTCATCATATTTACAAGCTGTAAAGCTTAGTATTGGCATGAGTAAACCAATGTTACAGGAACACGTGTCATAACATCTTAGTTCCCATAGATGGTTGCGCATCGGTGATGTCGATAAGGAATGGTTATTTTTTTACAGCGTAAATGTACCTATATGCAGTGGTAATAACTTAGCATCAGATAAAGATATGTCGTGGTTTCTCAAAGCGTCTTCAGTCGTGGTATTTAAGACTAATTGTTTATTTCCTTTGTTTTCATAATAAAACTAGCTCGTTGACCATTCTACCAACAATAATAGTACCTATTGTCACCTACACAGACAAGGCAGCAGTCACAGAAACCACACGTGATGGGTTTTGGGATCCTCTAATCTTTCAATCTGTTTACATTATTGACAGCACGTGTCATTGAACTGCTCAGTATGTGGCAATTAACAAAGCTAATTGCTTTGAGTTATATCGTGGAAGTTTAATTATTTAGTGTAGTCATCGCAAAAACCTGCTTTGTAATAAATATTAAAGTAATAAAATTTTTAAGTAAGGAGCCGAATTGGTCACCAAGTGTAGTGAATCATCGGGTGTAACTTAAATGAATACATCGAGTTCTAATTCAGCTAACTTGTGTTATTATTCATATCGTGCAACGTGATGAAACAAAATTTTGTGAGGAAACCTGCCTGTGTCAGAAGTAATTCACATGTACCTATATCCCATCCCTAGTGGACAGAGTTTTGGTGAATAAATCTTAGTTCTATTTTAATTAAAATAATTGAAACGAAGGAATCTAATAGATAAGTCAAATCTAGATTAGAGTACCCACTTATTAAGTATAAAAAAAAAAACAATTTATTACAAATCAGTCTACATCACACAGGATTCTTTTAAAAGCTAGTGGATTATACCGTCGCATGAATGTAGAAGAGTAGGTACTAAGAGGTAATATTCATACATTACCTCACAGCACATACCGAACCGACAATACTAGCATTATCTTAGATATTTTCATAACGAATAATTCCATAGCGTTTTGTTTTCAATACAATTCGTATAGATTATGAATGAATCATCGAGGACGCACGATACGACACAAAGATTGGTAGGTATGTGTACAGCTGTCAACGCAGTACCGTTCCGTGGAATTATACACCTTCAAGCGCTAATGATAAGAGTTACGTGTATCACGCGTGGCAGTCTGTAAGTTACCGCGCGCCGCCACCCCCGATTTATCGCCCGCATACAACTTCTGTCTGTTGAGCCTCACTGTTCACTGACGGCATCACGACACCCACCCAGTCGCATTTTGCCGGTCGAACACAGTGAACGTGTTAAGTCCACTCTACACCAAAAAATCTAGGTAAGTTTTAGGCTATATCATTTTTGTTTTTATTTTCAGAAAAATATTTAGTTTTTTCCGTTCCGTAACGGATTTTAAAAATCGAGCGTAATAAAATGAATACTTTTTTTTTTAATATCACAGGGATAGAAAGTAATGAGAATTATTAATTTTCTAATTTTTTATTCTAGGATCGTATTTTTAAGAGCTTATATATATAAAACTTTTTAATTAAATCTTTTTGTATCGATTGTTTTCCGACATAACGGTATTCGCCGGGTGGGAGCGGTTGCATGACTTCATCTACGTATACGGTTTTATACCATCTGCCGCATTATGTACGCGAATTCTTTTTATTCGTCGTTTCGTATGTTCGTATGCACTTAGCGTACATATCGATAATGGTATCAATACATTCTTTACATCGTGAGTAAGATATGGCCGTTCCCAATAACCGAAGGCGAACTTGATTCTACGCATCGATATTTTTTTACTACCTACAATTTAAACTTAGAGTACAAAGTTATATCAACAGTATGCTTCGACCTGCAGTGATTTAAGAAATTATTATCGTATTATATACTTCATGTATTTAAAGATTTATCAAATAATAATCAGATACCTGACGGCAGATCAAAACAAAATTAGAAAAAAAAAAATACTTTACGGAATAATGAAGTCATCTTTGCATACATCACTTTTGAGTACAAATAAAAAAAATATATCTATGGTTCGTTACCCATCTAGCAAATTTATGTTAATAAAATACAATTACTTCAAATAACGGTGTCGTTCAACTTAAAAACGCTTCTAATAAATAACCGGGATTGAGAAGCAAAATTTTAGAACATTATATGTTAGTTGATCTCTTACAGTTATTCTTAAAATAACAAGAAATGCACAATTTTAAACGGAGTCCTTGAAAAAGGACATGTGTAGTGTTAACGAACCCGAATCAGTTGGGTTACTATAAATAGAAATCTGAGTAACATCGTGATTCGAGCACATGGTTGACACATACAGCCGTTTAACATTTTTGTATAATTGATTCACGAATAAAATTCAAAGATAAAACCTACACTCGAACGTTTTAACATTCAAATAAACACAAACCTTTATTTTGTTTTACTAGTAGGCATAAAAGCGACGTTATAGGTTCTTGACATAAATTACATACAAAGAAGGAACAATTACAAAAGATTTAAACCGGTTTGGATGTCATGTCTACTTTCGCCGCTTTCACGCGCCAAAGCGTCTTAAACGCCAATCGTTCAGAAATCTTATAATCTGTAATTGCTTCAATTATTATCGTCGAGACTGTATTATTGAGCATTAAACTTTAAGTTACAAGACATTTTGTACTCGAGTAACCTTGATCGTTGGATGATTTGCTTCGCATAAATCGTATTGGAAATTAAATGTAAGAAAATGTAATAAATATACATTCGTAGAGTATTTATTACTTTGATTTTCTTATAGTAATTATGTTATTAGTATACATTAGTGTTCAAATTCAATTATAAAAGATAAATAATGACCATTGTAATGTTGTTCAATTGTCTTTATGTACTCAACATATAATCCGATATAATAATAATGAATGGACCGTTTTCCTGTTTATGTTTAATATAATTTCGATAATGTACTCGGAAAATGATTCACAGCAGTATAATGGCTTCGTTGAATTTTGTCTCGACTCACGAATACATACTTCTCGTGTTGGTAAATAGTCGGTTATGTACTTCGAATGCGATGGTAATGAAATTTGTCCAGACGGACTAGCGCATGTGTGAGAGAGAGAACGAATGGCGTATATCCTGAGTGGGAGGGAGACACCCCCGAATACACAAATCGATTGCGCGAGACCAAACAACCCCTAATACCTAACAAGGGCTAGGGTTGTCTTCGGGCGGTTTGAATGAACACGTGATTGTATAAGGAAAGTGAAAACAGTCATTACTAACCCTTTTTAACTTTAATATTTAAGTAACGTTTTTATGTTAGGGGAAGGAAAACCGTTTCCGATACCTTTAAAAAACATTTAGCAATATAAAACTTTACCAATACTTATTGACGCTAATTCTTAAGAAACAGCACACGATATATATTATTATCTCATGTTTAAGAAAAATGGCTTTCTTATTACAATAATTTATGATTTTTGAAATTATCAATTTCAAGATCATTTGCAATAACAAGTATGCGATATATTAAAAAGAAACCTAAAGGCAGGCCTTGCTGTGAAAAGGCTGTGACTCAGTATGGGTCGTGGAAGGTTACACAAGCTGTAATACTGACTTGATCTCATTTGATTATAATCTCCTTTAATTTATACAACGAATTTACCTTTTGCTACCCCATAAAGTATATTATACCACTTAGAAGTCAAAAAGGGTAGTTTCGTGGCAATAAAATAGATAACGAAATGTATAGATACAATAAATTCAGTCTGTCGAGTCGTCCTAGGTACCCTACGTCTGTTCTGCGGATCAATAAGCGAGGGGACCGGACCGCCATGTTCGGGAGCTGATATAATACCTATGTAGATTCCCTCGTGATTACATTACTAACTTTTTTAATAAATGAAGATCATTTTTGTTTTTATATATTTGAATATCGAACTGTTTAAAATGTATAGCGAATAGCGAACCATTTTTTCAATAAATCTATTTGTCATTGTCAAGTAACGTACCGGTCAGTAATCGGAAAATTAAAAAAAAAAGCAAAGCTTAATTATGAAAGAGGTTAACTATGAGAGCATTCAAAAAATAATAAAACTGTAAAATTTAATTATCTGACTAGATTCGGCTTAGACGAAAAAAAAATATGTGAGAAGCGCATCAGCACCCGTCCGTGATGCTCATGCGTGTTTAATTGCCATGTCTTGACGCTCCATAAAATTTGAGACGTAATTTTTGATGTTACATTCTAGAAAAGTTCAATGACACTTACGTATCCAAACTTTTAGTCATCGATTTTAACGATATTTTTATTACAATGCAATTGCTATTCATATAAATTAATAAAGATTATTTTATAACTTTAGATTTTATTATTTTTAGCTTTCTGATTCATTAAATGTTTTAAAAGAAAGTTTTAAAAGCTTGTAGAATTTCTAGGGAAGTTTAAATTTATTAAAGGATATTAAAGTTGAAATTGTTACAATTAACGTGAGCTTCCTCATCAACTCATGTCTGGCAAAGCACAGAGTCAATTGAACATTAGTTGAGCGAGCAATCAAATAAATCAAATTAAATATTTATTTATATTTTCTTTATAATTTAAGTGGAACTTAGATAATTACATTAATTGAATGTTAAACACTATTCTTTACGATTAGAAATGCCAGTTAGTTGTCTTCTGATGGCGTGCGGAAGCAGCTTGAATCGTTTATCTATATAATCGGACAATAGCACCAAGAACGTTATAGATTGCGAGCGATTGTCTAGCTTCACTGTGTGTACCTAGCTTAAATTCGCTCTGCAAGTTGCAGATTTCACACTGGAACCTATTCGTTATACACGTAGAAAACGTAACTAACAGACTTCATATTCTACTGTTGGGCGAAGGCTTCCTTTCTTTTCTGAAAAGGTTAGACAAGCTGCTACAATGTGGTCGTGCCGGAGAACGAGTGCATTATAAACACAAATTAGGCACAAAGAAATTCAGTGATTCAATGTGCAGTTCAATGGTCTTGCCGGGGTTTGAACCCACAATCTCATACAATTAAGTTTTAATTAAATCATATTATACATAAAAATTTACATAAAAAAAAAAACAAAATTGAACGCTTCCGTTAAATCGCCTATATTACATTTTATTCTATATTTAAATTTCATCTGTAAAATCTAGAACGGCAACAATATGATCGGTTGATCATTAGCCTTGATAGCATTCCGATGCACACGTTTTTCCATTTCTTTATAACGGCTAGCCACAGATTATTTCACCGATGTCATTTATCTATAAAGGAGAACACACGAAGAACACTGTTGTATTTTAACTTTAAAACAATGATGATGAATTTGACAAGTTGATCGCTCACTACACAGATAAAAAATTTAACGGCATAAAAAAATAACGCATCGCTTATAAAATATGTTCTAAAATAACGTTTCCAAAGATATCGTACAAATGTCAAAAGTAGCATTCTGGTGTTTGTATTTATAGTCTAAATGGCGCAGTGCTAGGCGAAAAATAGATCTCTCGTCATGGAATCTATTGGACTAATGTACATATGTGTGAAGGATACCTAGGAATAATGTTATGATACTAGATATTGTATTTTTTTTCTATTTGATCAATGATCCGTCTATTCTTGTCATTAATAAAAAATAAGAATATATAATTTACATAAAATCTTCCAGTGTTTTAAGTTTATAATTTCTATTGGACTTATCTAATTAAAATATCTTGAAATTTAAAGAAAAAAAGAGAATCTCAGAGATTAAACAAAATTCTCGCAAGGTACAACCGTACAATCTTTTCCTAGCTTGCTCTAAATTTTCCAGAAAGTCGTAATCCCGGCTTAAATTCTATTGGTTTTTTTTTTATTATCTTAATCCTGCGTTACAATCGCTCATTTTAAAGATTTTTCTACTCGTGTTATCTTTCGCGTGGTTTATAATTGATATCTATATTTATATATTTAAATATAAAAATTAAGAAAAAAAAAATATTGATCAGTAAATACTAATAAGAATAGCCGAAGAAGAGGTGGTTCACGTGAATCTTATATAGCTTTATTAATTTTGTGTTCGACGGTGAAAAAGCAAGCGTTGTCTTACTGCTACATGTGTATTCACCATCCTGCAGTATAGCAGCGTGGTGGTTCTAAACATTCTTTGAAAGATTTTTTTTTTTTCATTACTACTACGCTTTATTAAAAACAAAACTAAGTATAAATTTCTCCTTCCCAATTTCGTTAAAAAATTACCGCAGTTATTATAAATCCAAATCGAACTTGAAATCTCGGATAAAGATTGTAAAATGTTTGATAATACACTGATAACTAGGACTGAATTTTTGAAATGGCATAAAGTCAAATTCAAAACGTAAGTATAAAAAATAAATTCATCGTGACATTAATCTTTCGATAATAATATAACATTTCGAAATATAATCAAGATGAGAATACATATATCACAAGCGAGCTCAGCATCTCAATACACATACAGTCATGTGCATCGAATCGAAGGTCGCGCACAGATAGCATACAAAGCGACCTACTTCTCACATTGCTTAGCGCCATAAATGGTGAAAATGCTCACTCCATTCGACTACAGCTATAGTCTTATTCTCCAGGCGTATGTCACGAATCACGATCATCCGGAATGCGTTGTATTTATAGACGCAAGGTCATTTCAACAACGTAGATGATTTCTTTAAGAAATTGCTGCTTAGATGGATTTAGATTTATAAATAGAGTAACTAGGGATTGTTATAGTCGCATTATTATTTAAAAGTTATATAGACAATAATAAATCATAGAAAATGTTCATTGTTATTCCCAACAACGTAAAATTAAAAAAAAGAGTGTTTTAAAAACATTTGTTTTGTAATGTGTTCAGCTGCGTCATTGGCTATTTAATCTGTTTTTGTAAATCGCACTACAGCGCACTAATCCGAGAGAAGATTTCGCTTTTTTAAGTATTTAGATATATACTTAGCCACATAAGCTTATGAGACAATCATAAAATTTTTGAAATTAAAATATACATTTTTATACATTTCAGTAACATACGATTCAACGCCTTATAATTAAAATATTAAAAATATAACTGTCAAAAGCATGATAAATTTGGACCGCTGAAAATAGTTACCGTTCCAGAAATAACAGTATAATATAATTTATTACTTCTCTTTATTTACCTACTTGTTCGCGCGCCAGAATGCAGCTTATAATTTGATTTTACGATCTCCATAAATTATTTATATAAAAATATCGTTGCACAATATACGTATTTTATTCGTCAACATCGTTCGTCGATTATTCGATTTCATTTTAATTCATAATGTATTTTTTTCTTAGAAAATCTTTAACGTAGTCATTAAAAGTAATGAATATGTGTTTGAAACTAAAAGAAACTGTACGAACTACGTAGCCGTTAATTTGTTACGGTGAAATTTAAATAACTTTAAACTTTCTACAGCTTATTAAGGACATGTAAGATATGTTTAGATTATATATTATTACATTAGTGTGCAGCTTTTGCAATTAAATATTTAAACACTTAAAAAAAAAAGTAGTTTTGGTTGTTACCAAATGTTGTTACATTTTAACAGATATTTGATAATTTAAAACAATTAAATGGTTTGATTTGTTGATATATTTTAATACATTTCTGTTTATATTGCGATTTTAATTTTTCTTCTCTTTAAATAAAGAAGAAATGTAAAATGAATATCATTTATAATAATGTTATTACAAAAATGGCAACCCCGCCATTTGCCTGCGTGAGTCACGGCCCGCGGTTCAGTGATCGCTTCCCCTCTCAGACGCGCCTAATGTCGCTTGCTATCGATCCCAATTTTTTGCCCTTGGAATTTGTAGCCGCTTACATTATGTAGGAGACTAAGGCCTTATCTTCAAAATGAAATGTCTTTATCGGGCCCTAAATATATTAGGACTTATTTTGTATTCATATTAGGTTCTTACATACCTACTTAATAGCGTATTGATATATGTATGTAATATGAAAATTTATTTATATCACAATATACATAAGTGATTTATCGTTGACTGACTCATGACGAAGACTCGGAAACTTCAATTAACTTGAAAATTAGCATAGTTCTCCTTTCGACTTATTCACTCAGTAAGAAAAGATTATTGGAAAGTTCTATTTCAATGAGGAGCCAGTAATTATGGCACAAAATTTTACTATGAAATTACTAATTAAATATATCTTTTATTTCAAATAATAATCATAAAAAATAAAAACAATAATATCTTCTATTAAATTATATAGTATTGCTTTAACAGTACATACACATATGAATATAATATGTATAGGGAGATACTTTATAACGTACAAGTAATAAGTACCAATATTAACAAAATATATATACAAAGATACACTGAAGAACTGCTTCCACATTCCATATTGTAATCAGGATGTGTGTAATGATAGAAACATTAGGAAACAACGAGATCTTTTAAAGCGTAATGTCATAACGCATTATACAAATGAGTCGAACAAGACTCCCTTTGTTTCGTATTAAAAAATTTAACATTACAAGCAACCATATGGCCTGCGTGTTGTGATATTTTTTATCGCAATATTTAAGCCGGTTCGCCTGTCCTCCTCGTACTGTTACCATATAAGGATGTAGAAAGAAGCCATGACATGACAGAACCGTTAACATCGTAATCCACGATGTGAGATTTTATTTGGATTCAACATATGGTCACCCCATTGTGTTTAAATTGGTCTATGGATTTTAACTACGTATTGTTAGTTCCTTTGCTTAGAATACCTTTTTTGTATTTAAAATGTTTTGTTTATGGTACTGTTTAAAATTAAAAATGCAGTTTATAATTCGAATGTAATTTAATACTATTAGGTTTATTTTATAATGATATAATATTGTTTGTGTTTTTTTTTTTTTAACTAATGCACATAAAAACTACGATTCAGTTTTATTTTAAACTTTTTATTATTTACATAATGATAACAAAGTGTTACCATTCAGTAAAAAGACAAACGACGATGTTATTCAGATGTTAAATGGGAGTATAATATAAGTAATATTATACTCCCATTTTCAAAGTCGGGAAGACGTTAATTTTCGCTTATTTAGTGAAAACTGAATACTAGCGAAACGGTTCTACATAATGAAGTCCTTTGTGCGAGGAATTTGAAGACAGCATAATGAAACGTTATGGTTGCTACTTTCTCGTTTAAAAATGTGTATAAAATAACTGTTTATACCTAGTTAATTCCATTTACTTGCGAATATGTATCTATTTATTTTTATCACAATTAATAACATTACAATATTAAACGTTTTTCGTTAGTATAAATTGCCCTATCAATTTTGTAAATTGGAGTGTCAATAATTTTAGATGTACGTATTCAAAGTTTTTTTTTTAAATGATAAGTTAAAGGACAAATGCCGTAGGGCATGCGGTTAGATGTAACGATACTCTTATATTTGTATAATCTTCGTCTGTGTTTATGAAGATTTTTTGCAGTATAATTTAACGTGTTTCGTGCAGAGACGCTGGTAAAAAGCAGAAAATTGCCGTATCATAGATAAGTGAATCAATGTGTTTAGTGAGTGATGTCTAAAAAAGTCCTCCGCGATTATCTACATATTCTAAATTTCGAAAGTTGCGAATTAATTAATTATGATTAAATAATTATAAACTATTGCTACTTGTTATTATCATTAATTTCTGAGTATCATAAATGAAGTTAAATTTAATATATTTTGTTCAAACAGCTACTTTCTGTACTTTACCGAAAGTAGAATATTATTATTAACAAAAAATGATATATGCATATTCAATATTTATTAAAAAATATATATTATTTTTTACACTAATCTCAAAGATACTAAATTAAAATTACTATTAAATTATGCTTTAATTACATAGTTACTTTAATATTAATTTGAAGACTTAAAGTAATTCCAATATTTTAAAATTAATTAAAATTTAAACAGCGAAGCAACTTGCATCAGCTAGAATTAAAATTTAAGTATATTCCCACAAACTTAATTATTAATTTATCTGCACTGTCTATCAGACCGCAACTATACTTGACCGCTTAGAGATAGAGTTACTGACCGCGAAACAATATAGTTGTTCTTGAATACTTAATCATAACGCAATTTACATTAATTTAATTTCAAACGAGCTCATACCTGTGACTTTGTCTACGTGTCTGGAAAGCAACTCGGGGAGCTAGTGTATTATTTAATAAACATATAAATATTTAGTTCAGTTTTTTAGTGAGAGTTTGGTTAAATACCTAACGATTTCTCGTTTTTTTCATTGATTTGACATTGTAAAGAAAAAAGGACACGTTAACTAATAATCGTAAATGGTTAATTTGTCAAGTATGATTAAATAATTCCATTCAAGTTGGCGTGTTGCGTGCACTGTACACGGCTTTTTTATTGAAATATGTGTGTTGTTTAACATTCTAGTGTCGTTATCGATGTTTATTTTTTTTAATTCTTCCGTGTTAACATACTCCGTTTAGGTTTTAAAAATACGTACTTGATTTTAAATTTTATAGTAGTATGTAGTTAGTAGGTATAGGTCTATCATTAATCAACGAAGTTGAACAACGTTTGCAACTCGGGTCTCTATATCCTGTCTCCTCATGGAAGATAAGGAGATCGGAGTCTCTGACGACAATATGGATAAACAAAAGACAAGCTCCTCCCCGTACTCTTATTTGTTAAAACATTTTAACATCATAAACTGTTCTGAATCTTGCCTACGCGATTCAGTAATCCATTAGCGCCATCTATTGGTAATCACTATACTAATTATGTACGATGAAATTAAGTTTCTTAATGAATATGATAAATTGGTGAACAAATATAATTTTCCGACATTATTAGCTAGAAAGCGATACAACCACTTATGGAAGTTATGACCAACAACTTTAAATAACAAGCTAAAACTTGTTTTGCTGGATTTGCCTTATCGCATACGAGATGGCAACGGACGGGCTACGGCGCCATACTTATAAAATAAGTGATAAGTGTATTTAGTTGCAAATGTAAATACTTATTAAGTTTTTTAAAAAATTTGAATGCTTGAATTTGGAAGTGAAACATTTCGACATAAGTCTAATAATTTTCACTCATTCGTTATGGTGTCTCGAAATTAAAGTCTTACTTTTATATCATCCTTAACGCTACAGATAATAAATGTTATTCTTTACATTGTAGTTATCTTGTTATTTTAATGTCAAACAGCCATATCAGTTTCTCTTTGTAATATATTAGTAGTCGACAGCCGCTGTCGGACACGACACATTTTGTGCAATAACATCGATATTAATTACACTTTGAGATCGTTATTTACATGTTAAAATATGTTATAGCCCGCATTATTTCATCATAATTATAATAATCTAAAAAAATTAAACGGGTGATAAAATCTTACGTTCTTTTTTTAAAGATGGAAGCTCTTTACTTGTAATTTTTCTTTCTTCTGGAACTTAGTTGCTGGCATAAAATATAGAATGCATAAATTACAATAAAAAACGTCGTCTGTAGTGTTGCATTAAAAAAAAATGTTCTTTATATTCTTGTCAAATTCGAACAAAGATTTGTCATTTTTGGCTTGATAATTTTTACATATTACAGAAACTATTCTTTTCAAAAATAGCGGGTAGATCTGAATAGAGTCTGATTAAAACAGAAATTTCTCGAATGCTCGTTTACATCGCTTCACATTTCGCCTAGACTACGAAATGTTGAATAGGCGATTATTTTAACCACCCTCTCCGACATCCTCCCTGGACAAAAGACTGTTTCCCTCTCAACAGGATGCATTCGTATTTAGTATACAATGTACATCGAGTCGCCGACAACAATGGCCGACGAATTTTGTATTCAAATCGTGTTTTTGCGGCAACACCTACGATCGAGCGTTTTTATTGACTATTAGTATTAAGAGTTTTCTACTTTATTACAAAAATAATCAATGAATGAAAGTTTTGTAAGTAAAAGTATTTAGAGATCGTTCTAGTAATTGTGGAGGCGTGATTATTATAATATATTTATGACTTATGAGTATACTTCAAGTAATGTAATAAAATTTACGGAGCCGTTTCAATTTATGCGTAATAAATATATATTACATATATATGATATTTTTTTCATGATTTTCGAACTCTCAACTTATCGCAAAATCTAGTTTGGTATGAATCAACTTGCACGACTGTTGTTTAAGGGAAGGAAATGACGGTTTTTTTTATAAACATTTTGAAGAATGTGCGTGCTCAAAGTCGCGTGCAGCCGTGCATATTACAATATTCACATTCAACTATCATTTATTGAGTCGATAAAATCAGCGAAAATTATTTACATCATCGATTTTCGAATATGGCTGACTTAAAAACGTGTCTAACCGGTAAATAAACAATCAAGCTGTTTTTTTTACAGGTCACGTAATGCGTTTGCTTTTGTATGTATGGAAAGAAGATTGTTACGTAGGTTGCATGAGTCAGGTATTGCCGGTTATACTGGTACAAAGGAAAAATATGCCTCTTTAATTAATATGTACTTAAGTACATTGAAAAATAAGGTTCTATTTACACAAATGTTTTTTTTTTTTTCGAAATAACAAAAAAGGTTAATTTTGTTTGTGCGTTATTTTTTGTTATAAAAAGAAAAGGTATTCCGTCATACAACCTAATATTTGGTAACTTTTATAAATTAAATAAAAATTAAACAGCGATAAACAAATGTGTCTCTGTCTATAGAGTACTTTTGGGAACGGAATATCGAAAGTACAAGGGCTATACACTTATTGAAACAGTTAGATGTTACTTTGTTGGTTTTACTTTAATATGTTTACGAAGCTAATTACTCTCGAAATAGATAACGTTAACTAGGAAGTTACTTGATGACAAAACCAATTTCTGTAAATTATTTATGGAAGCGTAAATAACACGCTCCCGTGCTTACTTTGGTTTATGTACATGCTTATGGTAAATATTACGTTATGTTGGTATTGTCAAGAAATTAATTAAGTTATCCTTATTTATTTATTTATTATACTTACATCGACAAATGAAAAATACAATAAGAAAAAACTAGGAGACGCAACAACTTACAATTATTTTTGTTCCAGATCTCTTAACAATGGCCTGCTCAGTCAGTGATTCCCCCTCCCTCAAGGACCTCCCCAAGGTCGCCACTGATCTCAAGAGCCAGTTGGAAGCGTTCAACCCCAGCTGTCTACGGGATGTTGACACTAATGAAAAAATCGTGCTACCATCAGCCGAAGGTGTGTGATCATATTTATGTGATTAAATAACCAATAAAACTATTTTCAAAATTCATTTAAGTATTTCCATAATATTACAATTAAACATAAAGGAAATCAAAATTAAAATCGTAAAAATCTTACAATATCAAGATCGCCAGCAGTATTTTCTATATCTAGTATTAAATAGCAAATCCTACAGTCGGTGAAGAATTCAGCTCCGAAGACAAAAGAGAGGCGATAGATTATTTAGGAGTGTTTAAACTAAGATGTTATACTACAACTATTTATGTACTTGATTACAGCGTATGAAACGAGTGTCGTGCGACTTCATCAAATGATATGGTTTAAATTTGCCACTATTGTAAATGCAACGAAAAAATATTTCTTACTTACTAGTACTTGGTATAACATTTGTTTATTTAATACAATTTTTACCAATAAACAATCTATTAGCAAAATTACTTATTCGTTTATAATCATTGTCAATATTGGTTCACGTTTAACAAGTTTTTATGGTCGTATAGTGGGAAAAACTTAATTATGACTGATCTGGAACGTGAATAATATAATCTAGGTAAAAATACAAATTTTTATAACAGACGTTGCAAAAGAAAAGCTGCACTCAGCACTCCTCCACGACGTAGAGCAATTTCAGACATCCTCTCTAAAGAAAACGGACACCGTAGAAAAAATTGTCTTACCCAACGCCATAGGTACTTTACTGGGTGGAAAAGTGTAGTACGTCAAAACGACAGCTTTCGCTGTTCAATGAGCCTAGTCTTTTTAACAAGAGTTGTTTTTATAATAATAATGCTTTGTATTTGTTCTACTAAAATGATTTAACGAGCATGTATTTGTAAATGAAATATCGTTCGGATTTCATTTCATTTTTTTCTGTATTCCACCATTTCACCATTTTAAAACCAATCATGTTTTACAGTTCGTGACAGTATTGATACACATGTGTGGAGCTAACATATCAAAATGTACACTAGGCCATTATTGCGATTAAATTATACTTGTCTATATTTCGCAGATGTGGCAACTGAAAAAACTCAAAAGTCCCTATTTGACGGTATTGAAAAGTTCGATTCCAGCATGCTGAAGCACACGGAAACACAAGAGAAGAACCCGCTTCCTGATAAAGATGGTACCCGATTTTTTATCGAATGCACTTGAAGCAAACGCACGTATTAATATTCTTCAAAAGTGTTTTAAGCTTAATTAAATATTTATTTTTAATGGGCGTTATATAATGACGAAAATGTTATCTTTTTTATTATTATTTTATTAAATATATCTGCATTTTATACACGCTTTTCCGTAATATGCGATTATTTCGAACTTCCTCATAAGCATGTTCGATAGTTGTTACTTGTAATACATAATTATTGAATGCTTGTTATTTTATACGTTGCCGTGCACGCATTTGCTTGATAGTTGTCGCAGCGGAGAAGGCACACCAGAACCTTCTAGAAGGGGTGGAACACTTCGACAAGACACAAATGAAACATACAACAACGGAAGAGAAAAATCCATTGCCGCCTGTTGAAGGTTTTTTATGCTTTTTTTCTGCTTAGCATGTATATTATGTTTTTAATTCTGTTGTATATTTTTTATATGTATGAATTAATTGTTATATTTGCATAGCATGATTGGATCATCATGTTTCAGGATTAAATTGAATATAAAGCTGACTGAATATATATTAGATTCTTCAAATTTTAAGGAAAAATATCACACATTGTTTTTTGTATAAACGGATTCAGTTTCCTAAGAAACATTTTTATTGAAATCGATTATAAGTATTACTTATGAAATAATTGTTGACTTGTTTTAGAACAAAAAAAAGGTTTGAAAGGCATTTCCTTTCATTAAAATTAAAAGGTTAGCAATTAGTCTTAGAAAAAAATTATAGAGGCGCTAGAAAAATGTAAGCACGTGCAATTGTACTAAAACATTATTAAAATGCAAATTAATTCAACAGCCATTGAAGCCGAGAAGGAGAAGAACAAGTTCTTGAACGGCATCGAGAACTTCGACCCAACTAAGCTGAAGCACACGGAGACCTGC
This sequence comes from Vanessa atalanta, assembly GCF_905147765.1. Classification (NCBI taxonomy): domain Eukaryota; kingdom Metazoa; phylum Arthropoda; class Insecta; order Lepidoptera; family Nymphalidae; genus Vanessa; species Vanessa atalanta. The sequence continues at coordinate 548,785 of NC_061880.1, read as the reverse complement.
GAGAAGAACCCCCTGCCCACCAAGGACATCATCGAGCAGGAGAAGACGGCCTGAACTGCCAATATTTAACGCAACTATATATCGCTAGTATCGCCGTATTTTAGACTCGATATAAGTTTTGTAAGGCCAGGTGACATAGCCCGCGTGCAACAACTCGATGACACCGGAACGTTCCGGAATTTTCCGGATCGTTTCGGTCTTGACCGGATCGGGCCCCGTCAACTGGAAAATTTAGAACGTAGGAACCAAATTTTCTATGTCACTTTTAACTATATATATCTGATAAGTGTATTTTATGAGCATTTTTATTTAATTTATAACGAGTTGGATTAAATTTTAAGATTGAGTACTGATTTTACTTTAAGTTGGGAACACTCTGCACTCCAGAATCTGTTATTTTTCATTCGTAAACGCTTCGTGCTTGTGTTCTCTGTATTTTATGTAACTGATAAATATTAAGTATATTTTCCCGAGATTCACGAGTCCGTCGCCGACTCGATCGATATTTATTAGGAGTGTAGTTACCAAGACTATTTGAATCGGATAATTTTTTTCAAATTTATATTTTTCTTATTTATAATATAGAAATAGTCAACGGATCGAAAATTATAGGATTAATATTAAATGCTCAACTGCGTATTAAAGCTAAGATATTTCTAATTAATTTGAAAGCAATTCTGTTAATCTTACGATGAATGAACAATAAATTTTTATACTGTCGTATTACATGATAATCATACAATCATTTTTTCAATTTTATAATACGCTAATGATGCCAATAAATTTTTTATCGAAATTTTGTATGTTTTACAGACGGTGCTTTTTCTAAATATAGAATTAAAAAATTGTTTGTTTGTTTTATTGATACCTTCACACTTTACTTCTACCTCACCTACTTACAGAAAATAGACTTTACTCCTTGTCATATGTATCGGTTTCGGTATATTTCAATTATGATAAGATGTGTTATTAATTAATTGCATTATTATATTACTTAATAATCGGAATACTTAAATACATGTAAAATATATTTTTGAAAGTCATTTAAATTCCAGTAAAATTGATTTTTCCATTTCAATTATTATTAAACTACAACTTGAAAATATTTATCATTTCATGTAAACAACTTAATCATTAAAAATGATCATTCTTTAAAGCAAATATATACATACATATAATGCGTTAAAATGCGTTCAGTATACTTGTTTGATATTTAGTTGTGTTATAAGAGCGTGCTTTTAATGAGTGCTCATTGAGCTCTAAGGCCTATCCTTTGATGAGAAGATTTGGAGATAATTCCAAAACATTGAACCAATGGTGATTGATGGATACACAGGTTATGTGACAGAATTTGAAATTCCATTTTAAACCGCAATCAGCATCGCGCAGTTGTTGCTAGTTAGTGGAAATCAATCTTAAATTCAACATCTATTAAATGCCAATACATTAAAAAATAATAACACTTCCAATACTAACTTACTATTGTATCTGTCAATGGAAAAATGTCTTATCAGTGGGACCATGTCACAGTTTGCTTCTCGGCTCAAAAAGAGAGTACCCTTGGTCTAAAGGAAAAAGGAAGGAAGAAGGACTATCAGGAACTGACTAGGTACGAATTTCTATTCATTAAATAGTAACTGGTTCATAAAATATATTTGTTTCTATAATACAGTCTATAGGAGAATTGAATTGACCACGATATTTATTTATAAAATAACAATAAAACAAATGTTCAACTTTCAAAATATGTATAACATGTATTCAGTTTAATAGCAGTGTGCTTTGTAGTAATCGGATCCGTTTGTGCGAAATAAGTGTTAATCCGATTGTAACGGATTACAGAACATTCACATCAGTGAAGTTAAGCATATGACTTAAACCGACCATACATACATTATACCATAATTCGTCCGTAAAATATTTTAATACTTCACCAGAAGTTACCGTTTAGTTAAATATAATTTTTTTTTATTTTATATTCAATATCTAAGGTACTACTTTGTGCAAGGCTATGAAGTATGATCTGTGATGATTATTTATAATCAGGATACTTATTTGACCGTCCGCCGCCGTCATATATCATAAATAATATAAAAATTTTACCTTCCAATAAAATTTGTATTATGTTTCCTAAGACGTCCGAAGTCCATTATGAGAGTACATCGTCTGATTTCCGCTGCAGGTCGCTAAATTTTACCACTTCCGTTTCCTAATTCACGCCTACCACGCCCCCTATACTCCTTTCTGGAACTAAACTGACAAAACAAATACAAGCCGCCAAATTTGTCATTGTTCGGCTCATAATGATGGATGTAGCCCCAGGAAGACATTACTTGGACTTCGGACGTCTTAGGAAACATAATACAAATTTTATTGGAAGGTAAAATTTTTATATTATGTGTTCCGGTTGACGTCCGAAGTCCATTATGAGAGATTGTTTGTTATCTTCTGGTGGCTTGTATTTGTAATAAAAATAATATTTATTTAAAACGCAACAATGTGATTCATTATATTTAATTGAAACATAGCATTAATATACATAATTTAAATTCCTTGAAGATAAGCATATAACACTAACTTATGAATTTAAATCAACATAAATCAAATATTTTCCAATGAAATATTAAGATTTAGCATGAAAATACTGAGATATAGATTTTTCAGCAGTTATCTCTGCATTTGTTGTATTAATAATATGTTTTTGATAGAACTTCTTAAATGTATGCTCATGTTGCCAATTACCTTTAGCTAAGATATCATTAATGTGGTAATTTTCTACCCAATTTAAGGAGGATACCGCTGCTCTACAACTTCCAGGTGAGGCCTGAATACCAGAATCAGCTAAAAGACCTTTTATCCAACCACCGATCATCGCTGCAGTAGCTGGTCTAGTAGGGCCTTTAGTTGCTAAAAATAGATTACTAATATTACCTCTGATTTGTTGTGTCATGTTCACTAGAGTACGTAGCCAGTATACTGCATCGATGTTTTGGTCAGGAGCAGCTACAAAAGTCCAACTTGATTGTTGATATGAAGATGAATCGGTCTTCGACCCAAATATAGGATGCAAGGTGATGGAATCTACATTATCTATAAAATGTTCACTGTCAACATGTAAAAGAGTAAGGTCATGTACTCTGCGACCAGAAGCTAACAGCAAAATAGCGGCAGTGTGCCTGGATATTTGATATACACTATTCAAATCTATAATATAATTCTTTAAATAGCGAATCAAAATTCTTGCATCCCATATAGGTAGTTTAGGAGGTGCAGGTTTTGCCAGGGAAATAGCTTTGAGTATATGTTTCACTATTGGACTTGACGCTATTTTTATATCCGATATGGTTTCACAAACGGATGCTATAACCGATTTATAAACTAGAATGGTTCGATGGCAGAGACCATGAGATAAATACAGGTAACCGAGATATCTAGCTACATTTGATGGTTCAGGTACACGAGAGTTAATGCTATTTTCCTGACAAAACCTTACCCACTTATTCCAAATAGGGGCGTATGTTCTTATCGTAGACTCTCTCCAGCATGATAACAGTAAGCTTTTCTCCTGCGATGTCCATGTCTCAGTCAGCGCGTCCCACCCGAAATGAGCCAAGCTTCCAGGCCTAGATTGCTGACTTGAGCTGGCGGTATCATTGTCATTGTGTCCACCAGACTGGTGCTCAGATCTCTGATTTTCACGGGTCGTTTGAGGGCCCGTGCTTTCAGGTCTGGCCTCCAAAAGGGCTTCTTCCACTTGGGTGCCACTAGTATGTACCGACCTGAGGCTGAGTTGAGGTGGCCTAGTACTCTGGGTATCAGACTGGGTGGTGGAAACAGCCATGCCAGTCGATAGTGCCAAGATCTGCTGAACTCGTCGTGAAAGCAGGCGTTCGAGTCTAGCAAGTCTAGAGTAACATAGTTTGAAACCACGTGTGCGGTCCGAGACGCGAACAAGTCTATGTCTGGTATTCCCCACAGATTGAACAGCCTCGTGGTTGCTTCTTCTGTGAGATGCCACTCGGAGCCGGCGCGATTTCGAGAGAGGTGGTCGGCTTCGGTGTTGTACAGTCCCGGCAGGTGGTGAGGGAGAAGTACAACATTGAGGTGATCTACAAGAGCCAGCAGTTTTTGAGTCAGATCTAGCAATTGTCGTGACCGGGTTCCTCCCTCGTTCTTTATATAGGCAACAACTGTTCTGTTGTCGCACTGAAGAATTACTCTCGAATCTTGGAGCAACGTTGCTCTGGAGGATATGGCGGCTATGACTGCATACATCTCCTTCAAATTGCAGTGCCATTTTCTCTGGTGGTGTTCCCATGACCCTTTCACCATCTCGTTGTTTACAAGGGCTCCCCATTGAATGTCCGACGCGTCGGTGATGACGTGGTTCGTGGCCATTCTCTGAGGATGAATGGGTGTCCTCTGACTGATGTTCTCTAGCCACCACTCCAGCTCTGTACGTACCTCGTCCGGATACCGCTTTGATAAGTGAGGATACTTCCTGAGCTTGTTGCTGTGGTACTGCAGGACTCGGCAATGCAACCTTCCCCGGTGGATGATGAAAGTTGCAAAGTTGAGGTATCCTAAGAGGCGTTGCGCCTGCTCTAGGTTCCAACTGCCGGTCGCAAGCCGCACGAGCAATTTCTGACGAATTTTCTGTATTTTTTCTAAGGGCAGGGACTTTGTGTTGAATCTGGTGTCCCATCTTATTCCCAGAAAGTCTATTAATCTCGTTGGTGTCATAATCGATTTTTCCATATTGATCCACCAACCTAGGTTGCTCAAAAAACGTATAGCCATCTTTACTTGAACTTCCAAAACGTCTCTGTCCTGGTGTACGAGCAGATAATCGTCTAGATAAACCACTAGACGCAGACCGTTCTTGCGAAGTATTTCGGCTGTCCAGTTTGTTACCGAAGCAAAAATCCGCGGGGCTGCAGCTAATCCGAATGGCAGACAAGTCATCTGGAGGAGACGACCCTGATAACTGATCCGGAGAAACCTCCTGTGCTGCTCTTTTATTGGAAGATGATAATAAGCCTGGCTTAAATCCAGCTTGACCATCCAATCCCCATGTTGTAAGAACCTGGGAACTTGTTGATGGTGGAAAAGATGAAAATGTCTCGGTTTCATGTACTGATTCAACGACTTGAGGTTGAAAATTGTTCGATTTTTTCCATTGGTCTTGGGGATTATAAAAAGCGGAGATATGAAAGACGGTGTCAGGGGAGCGGGTTCTAAAACTCTCAATCGAATTAAAGTCTGAATTTCGATTGACATTATATGTGATGTTGGAGTTTGAAATTTTGCTAATACATCCAAGGTTGGAAGAACCAATGGAGGTGTTTCGTTGAAGGGGATTCGAACACCTGTTATTAATTTTAATATTACGTTGGGTGCATTGTAGCGAATCCAGGTGTTTCGATAGAGTCTTAGACACCCGCCTGAAAATCCTGTCGAGTCATTTATTTTTATTTCCTGACTTTCTTCCCGTCTTGTACTTGCGTCCCCCTCCCCCCATTTTCTTTGCAGAGGAGTTATTCGGGTAGAATCGCTCAGAATCTCTGTTTTCGTTCTGTTTAGTTTTATTAGCATTTGGCCTAGCTCGAAATGGCTTTGCACTGGTAGTAGAAGGCGAAGGTTCAGGCGATTTAGGCCGTGTGCGAGAAGCAGATGGTGCTCGCTTTTGTAATTTATCTATACCACCAATTTTTTGTATATATGCTGTTAATATGCTGGGGTTAAACATATAATCACAAGAAGGGGGTATTTTCTCTAAATCTTCTCTGATATATTTATCCTTTAATTTCTTTAAGAGGTCCCTACGGCGTAACTCTAAAACTTCGGCTCGTTTACCGCAAATTATCTGAAGGATATCGCGAGAAACTGTCTTATAGCCAGAATCATTACTAAATAGCTGTTTCAATTTTTCATAAATAGAGGAAGAATTAAGCTGAACGTCCGATGAATTTGACCAGTCAACAAGGCTTTGTAAGGCAGTATTAACGTATTCATTTTGTGCCAAAAAGGCATTAGATAACGCAGCAAAACTACGTTCCATCTGGAACCAACGTAATGGACTACAGTTGTCCTCCAGACGTCGAAACTCCTCATTCACTCTTAATTCAGTAAAAGCCGGAAAAGCAGCATACTTTTTCTGAACATCGGTATAGCGCACCGCGTTCCAATCCGGCGAGTCAAATCTTTGCATATCCTTAATTTTGTCAACACGTGATTGAATTGCTTTCGGTACAGTGGGTTCTTTTACAGTAACGCTCAAATCTACAAAACTACCCGCCACTATTACTGGTGGACGTAAAAATTGTTCGTCTGTCGTTGTCGAACTTTGAATAGTAGTTGAAGCTAGATTAGACTCATTATTATTATTATTATTTGCCGGTTGTAAGAAAGAGGGCGGTATCGCTGGTGTACAACTAGTATGATTCGAAGTTAAAATATTATTTACATGACTCACCAATTGTTGTGACAAAAAGTCAAACCTTTTATCCAGATCCCGCGACCAGTCACGTTTTTGGCGCTTCCTTGGTGGTCCCTCGTATTCATTTTCCGACGAATCCGATGAAATATCCGAAGAATTTGAACTACCCTCACTTAAATCTTTATTTTGATTAGGCGCGATCACCTCTTCACTCATTGTTGAGCTTTTAAGGTTTCAAGAAAACGGAAGACAAACAACACTTGTTTGAAAATAACTTTCTACTTTAAATCTCGAAAGTTTATATTAATTTAAAACTATTATTTTAACTTTTAACGACTGCTCGTGTGGAAAAACGACGCAACAATGACAAATTTGGCGGCTTGTATTTGTTTTGTCAGTTTAGTTCCAGAAAGGAGTATAGGGGGCGTGGTAGGCGTGAATTAGGAAACGGAAGTGGTAAAATTTAGCGACCTGCAGCGGAAATCAGACGATGTACTCTCATAATGGACTTCGGACGTCAACCGGAACACATAATAAAATTTGTAGCATTGTTATGTGGAAATTGATTAGTTTTACGAGCAATGGTTGTTTTCCAGTTGGATACGAAACAAATTAAAATAACAAAGGAGAGAGTTTTGCTTTTTTTGTATAGTTTTTATTGTATGTAGGGTATGTAAAATGTAAATGTAAGAATAAAATAATCTTCAAAATTAAAATATATTTTGATTGATTTTAGAATATTATTTACGGCTTAATATCTAAATATATCATTAATAAAAATAGATATATAACGTATTAAGTTAAGTATTATCGATTTCAATTTCTATTTAACGAATATTGCCATAACAGATAATTTAATCATTGCAGTATAATTGAAAAATCCCACATTCTAATAGTTATTCGATATTCCACGCTTTTTCATTATTTATTTATTTTTTACAGTGTTAAAAGGAATCCTACGTGAACGTGGAACATTTATAAATTTTTTAACATGAAGTTTTAAATTAATCGACAAAGATAAAAGTATTTCAAGAACTTTATTGTAGAAGAGGTCTTAATATCGCAGTAACTGCTGTTATACTAAATAATAAATGTTTAGTAGCATAATACGCTGAACTACACATTATAATGAAAACAATCTTATAGCAAAATTGGAGCATTGCTTAGAACGCTGTATAGAAATACATAAACTAAGATTTTATTTAAAAATAACTAGTACAAAATATAAAACGGAAAGAAAATAGATAAAAATGTTTTTGTAATAATAGATATATTATTTTGGTATAACATTTTTTCCTGATAATAATAGAATACAACCATAGAGTATTTTATTATATCGGAGATTATCTGTGGAAACATAGGTAACATTTTTGCAAATTGGCATTTTGAATGTATTTTGATGTAATTTTGATTTTCCTTCCCGCCGGCTCTTGACGGTTGCTTTTGGCACGTGCATTTTTTCCTCTTAGTATTCCTGAAATATCATAAGTTATTTCTGTTTAAAGTTTAATACTGATGCTGACTGTTGGAATTAATCTATTCGGTAAGTGTTTGTATGATTATTTCACGTATTTTATTTGCTATTTTATGTGCACGTGTTGTATATCGTAGACAGCAAAACAACCATTTGCATTTACTAGACAGCGTAGTTACGATATGGTTTTGCAAATCAATTGTGAACGTCGCGAAATGTTATTTTTCTATGTGACGCGAAATACTTGTAAGGAATAACGTGTAATCACTCGTTTTGATAGTAGCGTCATTTGTTTTTGTTTACCTACAGATTGTTAGCAGTGTTAAACAATGTCACCTTCACCGATCCGATGCCGTGGGCCGTGGAAAATACATAAACGCTTATCCGAGCCAGATCGTTGGCTGGATGAGATGGGTTTTTTTCGAAAACATACGGCTCGAGATTCGACCTGTCTCTTTAGAGCTGTTTCGGAAAATATATATAATACGCAGCGCTATTTTCACAAAGTTCGTCTCGACTGCGTTCAATTCATGGCTTCAAAGCGACATCTTTTCGAAGGGGTAGGGCTTATCATTTAATACTGTTGATTAGGAATTAATAGAGAACTAGGTGTTAACATGTTTTATTTTGTTTTATAGTCGTTAAGTTGTCCATTCGAAAACTATCTTAAAGAGATGTCTAATCCGTCAGAATTCGGTGGGCTGATTGAAATATCGGCTATGAGCCACTGTTATAGGTAAGGATGATAATTACATTATTTTGTTTATGTATTTTGCCAACTTTACGCGTCATTTTAGTATCTAATAAGATTATACAGCTTAAACCTGAATTCATATTTTACACAAATAACTGTATTTTTTCTAAAATTGTAAAATTAAAATATATTTTAACGCAATTATAATACAACAATAAACAAGGCAAATTGAAATCGCAATCAAATATTTTAGTATGTAAATATGTTATGAAAAATGATTTGTTAAATTATAAAATATTTATCCTTGTCCATGATCACTTAAAAAGGGACAGTACTAATATGTGTTAAGAATGCACGTCGATTTGTCAGGAAAAAAATAAACAAAACCAAAACAAGCTTATATTCTAATGCAATACAATTAATTGCACACATTTAATGAATTTGTGTTTTTTAATATTGCCTTCATTATTGAATATTTTTACTTAATAGCTCTAAACTAAACTTTTCATAATATAATTTAATTTGCCTACTTTTCAATATTTCCTATTATCTCTAGATTTTATGAATACATAAGAAATAGCTAATATTTATTTAGGCATTTATTGTTTTTTACATTCAGTGTAGCATCCACATATTAATTTTGACATAATTTTGAATTATAACATGAAAAGGCAAGTAATCTTTTTTATAAATTCACAATGCATATTTTTTAAGAAGCAATTTTGTATGTATTATTATAACTCCAATATTAACAATTTGCTTCCTATTATTCTCTATATCTTCATTAGTCTGTAAAAATATTTCGAAATTCACCTTATGTCTATGTAAAATAAAACTTGCAATCCATACTTACATTGTATTTAAAACAATATGAATTAACAACTTTACTTGCCGATCAATGTATTATTTATTTATCAAAGATTGCAAATATTATAATAATTTTACAGACGGGACTTTGTGATTTTCGAAGCTAACAAGGGCCCACAAACTAAAATTTGTAATGGTTATGGAGACACTATTTACCTGTTTTACTCGCCCGATACTAAGCACTTTGATGCTGTGTATACCAAAGAATTCATAAATGCTTCATCATTTTGTCAGTGTAAGTTATAAACGAAAGTTATTAACGTTTATTTAAAAACTTTGCTACACGTCGAAATCTTTTCGTTTATGTACATGAATTATAAATAAAAAATTACAAAGACCTTCTTTGTAATAGCTTCTGCAAGTAATATTTCATGTTTGACAAGAAAGTAGATGGTTGTTTCTTCTTAAATTTATGTATTGACAAAAAAAAAGACCCGCTGAGCTTCTTTCGCCGGTTCTTCTCAGGTCAGGGTGTTTCCTTTTCCGAACCGGTGGTAGTGTTTAATTTGACTATAAATAAGTAAGTGTAATGCTTCTGTGTTGAATAAAGGAATTTGAGTTTGAGTTTGTAATATAAATTGCATCATTAAACTTTTTCCATAATTTCACAAATATATTAAAATTTCTCTTATTTATTGCAATCTTGCCAGTCTTTCCTTCGGTGGACAACGGTAAGCCTGATATCCTTATTTTTAAGCAAACTTATACCATTAGTTTCACCATTTCAATGTTTTTATAGCATTGGTATATGAAATACTTTACGACGGTGTTTACCAACTGAAGGACTTGCCTTACGCTGTCGATAAAATGTTACACGATAAGATGCCGACAAACCACATTGAGTACTTCATGTCTGAAAATGTCGAACGTCGCAAGAAACAGAAGGAACGAGCTAAGATTTTCATCGAAGCTCCCAGTGAAGATGACAAGGATCGGAATAATAATGCTGTAGCATTGAAATGCAAACATCACACTGAAGACATGGAAAGAGCCAGTCTTTTGAAGGAGTCGTTGAGCATTTTTGTTTTCAACCGCAGTCTCATACAACTGGAGAATGTCTGCATGAATTGTCTGAATGTCAACAGTGCTAAGGATTTACTTGAGAACAGCATAACTCCATTTCCATACAAAGTAGCGAAGGCCCTAGATCCCGATATTTACCGTAATATCGAATTTGATGTCTGGAGTGAGCTTCGAAGAGGTACTAGAGTTACTAGATCAGTTAGTGGCGTTAGGAATAATTATTATAAATGCAATATGTGTTTGCAGAGCTGCGTTACGGTGCAAGGTACTGTGATGGAACGACACTGCAAGTCGGTGTTAAATGTCTTTGTAAACTACAGCCCGATCAGACCATAGCTTATCACTGTCACATCCAGGAGATGCGTCCGGACGGTGGGCCCTGTCTGGTCTTTATTGAGGAATTGGGAGAGAAACGTCTCGTAAATTATGATCAGTTAGAACCATTGCCGGTTGATGAGATCAAACCCTGGGCACCTCCCTATAGATACTCACGTGCCAATTCACAAATGGTTAATATAAGCCAAATGTTGCAGCAAATAGGTGTGATTTTTGTTTTTTAACATTAAATAAAATGTACATAATACTTGCACCTTTAATGTATATAATAAAAGTATCATTTGCACAGCCAAATTCTCATGACATTGTCCAAAGTCTAAAAAGAGCAGTATTGATCATTGTATATTTTATATAAGCAACGTTGCTGCAAAATGTTATGTTTTGACACAGGCAACATATCCCGCAAACAAGGGTTAACCAAGACACGAAACAAAACAAAAGTAGATGATCAGAAGAATGAGAGTGTACCCAAGGCCTCACAGCTGGAGGACAAATGTCAACTGTACCCGCAACAGACCTACACTTATCCACATCTGGACTACTTAAACTTTCAACCAATGCCTGTTAGTTAAAAGTAGCGAGTAGGCTAGGTTTAGTAGTCTCATGTTTATAAGCATACCACTTATGTATAATTTGCCATTAAATAAATGATTCAATCCTATTTCTTTTTTTTTTAATTCAACAAACAAAGGCATTATATAATTCTTTTATAAGGCGTTATATAATTGTTCCTTTGTCAAATTTTACTTTAAAAAGTCTATTTATAGTATATAACCAAAAGTGGTGTGCATATTTGCATTCATGTATTTTAAATCCATATCGTAGCTATGGTAGTGATGTAGTTTGATTGTTTTGTTGTAGTTATGTTATTTATTATGTAAATTATATATAAATGATGGTTATCAATAAAAGATATTTATAATTGATTATTTTCTTTGTATTTCAATTTGTTGGTTGAAATTAGAGTTGATTCCCTTAGTTGTATACTTTAAAAAAAGTTCTGGAACTTAGAATAACGACGGTTCAAAAAAAAAAGTGCTTAATTTTTTTATGTATTGTTTTGATATAAATTTTCTCATGTGCAAGTTCTTTGGGAATGAACTACTGTATTTATTTTGTGAGCGTAGTGCGGTTGTTAGTATTGGTAGATGTGTGTGGTAACTTGTAGTATATATTTAGATGTAGTGACACTTGTAATGAGTGTAAACTTGACGCTGCTGCACAATACTGTTGACTTCCCATTTAAAATTATTATAATACACTTAATCAAAATATATATATATTTTTATGTATATTTATATGTGGAGTGAAGTAAAATAAACTACTTTGACATTGAATTGTTTGGATATCATTGGTATCGCAAATAATCTATAATATTCATTATGGAAACTTTGGAAGTAAAATTAAAGTATATATATATGTATATAGTGAAGTGAAATAGTAATGCATTATATATATAAATAAACTGTATATAGTGCATAACATAGCAGAGCTACATATAAGCAAATAGCATGGAATATTTAAATATAAGGTTTGTTTACCTTAACTCCTTCTAGGATTGATCGATTGAAGATGTATTTTATATGTATTGTATGTATATAACTAAAGTATATATATTTGTCTTAACTGTGGGATTTAAATGGGAAGTCGACAGTTATCATCAAATTGTTCAATCAATATATATAAATGTATTACTTTCGAGTAGTTGGTGTGCAGGTACATCAACAGTTGTTCAGTGCGGTGACGTGTGTGTTGTGTGCAGGTTGAAGTGAAAGCCTTGCCCCTGATGGTGGACTGTCGGCCGGCGGGCGCTCCGCCCCACGAGCTCGCGCACGCCACCGACGCGCTGCACACACAGGTACCTCACTGATTATATTTTGTGCATTTATTGTTTAAATCAACACTTAAAACGATAAACGTATTTAAGTTATATTAAGCAATATATTTGATATTATATTTAGCAAGTTTATATAAAACAAAAGGAGTATTTAATTGATAACATCAATTTGAATATTTTTAAAAGAGCTTTGTTTTTATTTATTTTGGAAACCTTAAATAAATTAAGTACCTTTTGACATAAAAAAAAAATATATATCAAATTAGTAAATATATGTAGTCTTTTACAGTATTTTTTGGGTAGTAAGAGCGATCCTAATCGACACTTAATAATTCAATCTGCAATTGTATTGACCATGATTCTGTTTTACATTCATTAAAATGTAAAATAAACCTCATGGTTATAGATAGATAGATATACGGTTTGAATTTCATTAAAATTTAATCCGTGTACGTAAGTTGAATTGTAAATCCCCGAACTATCGATAATGTGGCCATATTTAAAAAGAAAAATTAGCTTTATTGCCAGTGTAAAAATCAGTCTGCTAGTTTAAACATTAAATATCAACCATTCCTTTTTACTATTTATTTCCACATTAATTCAAAACCATAGTCCATTTTGAACAATGAAACACTGCAATTCAAATTCAAAGTCGTTTGATTATCTTTACTCCTTGGGATAGGAATAACCTATAGTTTAAAAAAAGCGGCAAAGAGCGAGTCGGACCCATGAAGAGTTCCGTAGTAAGTAAGCAACAAGTAACAAGCTTTATGTTTATGAAATTAAATGTTTTTTTTTAAATATTTGAGTTGATTGAATGAAAGGTATATTGCGGTTAGCGATTTATAAAATAAAAAAAATTACTTACTAGCAAACCAATTTTGGGTGGAAGTTTACATGGTAATGTACATGATATAGTTACAGAGACGACGACGACGACACATTTTGCGACTTTGGAAGTGTCTCTCCCGCTAACTATCCAGCTTAGAAAAAAAATATTTTATAAACCTCGATATAATTTTTGAAGCCCTATCTATACACGTATGGGATTGATGAAAAAAACATTTTTGAGATTCAGTTTCTAAGTATAGGGAACCCTCAAAATTTATTGTTTTTTTTTTCTATTTTTGTGCGAAAATCTTAATGCAGTTCACAAAATACACTTAGCAAGTTTCAACGGTATAGTTCTTATAGTTTCGGAAAAAAAGTGACTGTGAAATACGGACGGACGGACAGACAGACAGACAGACATGACGAATCTATAAGGGTTCCGTTTTGTGTCATTTAGTTACGGAAACCTAAAAAGAAACAAAAAAATAAGTCATTTCACTAGTAAATCACCGACAGTGTTAATTAACTAATTACTTATATAAATAAATAATTTAAAACATGTAAACATTACGAAATCCGTCTCGTATACTATAAGTATAAGTATAGAAGACTACTACTAGCTAAGTATCATGTGATTAAAATTAAATTAGTATTTCCTTTAGTATTCTATCAACTCTTAAGGCGACAAGACTATCAAGTGAAAAATTGTATTTAAAATGGTGAGATTGTTTATATAATTTTATAATTGTCTTTGTAATGTTTTATGTTCTTATATTATAACGCGTGCCAGTAACGATAACATTTACGTTGCGGTTAGTACTACATCAGTACCGATAGCAAAAATATATTAGTTTTTAATTATAATTTTTTTTTTGTTGTAAAATGCAAATTTTGTCATTTTTATATAAGATTTTAAATTAACATGGTTATTTTTATTACTAACAATATTTATAACGGGATATTCACCATGTTTTTTATTTTTATTTGGTGGAGCTCGATATTTCGACATTATCTACGAATGTCTCGTTCACGAGACTCATCATTTTTTTATTTGTTATGTTACATATTGAGCTATTATATCTTGCTACGCAATGAAAAGCTGACTGTGACCTTTACGTGAACACCCTAACTATATTATCGAGCCGGACATTTCGGCTGATAACTCCCGGATTCGTGTGTGCAGCAGGCCGCCGGCGGAGACATGGCGCCGGCCGCGCGCGCGCCCACGCCCGCCGCCAGCGCGGCGCCCTTCGCGCACACCTACGCCAACAACGGTGAGTCTGATGGTGAGGGGCCCCTCAGTTTGGGGGCATCGTGATGTACAGGGGGCTTTATAGGGAGTTCGTTTATTTAGGGGAAAATTAAAAAAGGAAAGTATAGAACGGTAACAATAATGTACGTAAAGAAAACGAGGAAGAAACAAATAAAACTTATGAAAAACTAAATTAAAACAAAGGAAAGTTCAGCTATAAAAAATAAGAATTATTTTTAAATTGTTTGCAGTTGAAATTTCCTCTCAATTGGGTATACAGTAAAGACTTTTAATCGATATTTAGCCTCATCGAAGGGGTAATTTGAAGTAGTCCGAGGGGGTGGGGTGTGGTCTGTGGAGTAGCGTAGTGGAGCTGACGCGCGTGTGTCCGCAGGCGTGGCGGGCTACTGCGCACCGTACTGCGGCGTGAAGTCGCTGGTGTGGTGCGGGCCGCACCCGCCGCCGCCGCCGCCGCCCGTCAACCCGCACGTGTACAAGAGCGTGCAGCCCAGCGGCGCCGACCTGCCCATGAACGGTGCGGACCTTATCCACTCCATATATTCGTTTCGATTATCCATATTGTCTTTTATGCAATATGTATCTATGAACTTTTTATAACATCACTCTCGATGTGTTTTCAGACATCGCGACATTACGGTTCTACTTTAACCTGGGCGTGGAGTGCATGTGGGCGGCCTACGGGCCTCCGCCCCCCGCGCCGCCGCCCCGGCACTACTCGCCGAGGGATCTCGCCCAGGTCACTGATTTAAATTTTACCGAGCTGATAATTCAGTCGATTGATGTTCAAGCAAATCGGCCACGTGAGCGAAAGCGACAGTTTTATATTGTGTAATCTTAACTGCCCTATTTTGACGGTGACTAGGAAATCCATATTATGCTTTGCACCTAATATAACAGTTGAGTCTTACAATTGGAGCGGTTTGAGTGGAATAGTGTAGCTGAACAAACAAACCGGTGGTCCCGCAGGACATGCAGCAGGTGTCGCTGCAGGAGCGCGAGGGCCCCAAGCACAAGCCGGACAAGCCGCCGCTGGCGCCCCCCAAGCCGCCGCAGCGACCGCTGCTCGGGCCCCGGTACGCACTTCACACTGTTAATACCTCCCCACTTTTACCTAACCCTGGTACAGGTAAAACTAACATGTATAATCTGAGCAGAGTTTCTTTGAGCCGTTTTTCTCAAGTCAGGGTCGGTATGGTATTTAGAATTAATCTAAGATCCTCTGAATTAGGATTCTAGAAAATTTATACTTGTAGTTATTTATTACTAATTTCTAAACTCAAGAAAGTCTGCAGTCTGAGTGGAGAGTATTATATATGAAGTGAAGGACTCGGTACTGAATAACCCGGAAAAAATTTACTATTCATTCGATTTTAAGACTCACTCCAAGACATTAAGTTTCTGTTAAATTACAATATTCCGCTAGATAGAAAGATTAACTCGAAACCATTTTTTTCTTGTACTGTATGTTTTTATTTATGTACAGATTTAAACGTGGCGGCAACAACCAGGACGGCAACCAGAACAACGGCCACAACCAGAACAAGGGCCACAACAACAACATGCCCAATAAGGGACCTAACAACCGGTGAGTAACGGGATTACACGGAAACAATTGCCTCGCTAGTCATCTCACAGACGGCCTGGCTTAGAGCGGCATTCCGGTAAATGCTGTTGGATTGTTTCTTGTAATTAATTCTCAGTAACTGCCCGGAGTAGCAGACACTCCTGACCTGATAATCATGTTAAGCTGCTGGTCAGCTGGTGTTCCATGGAGTGTCAGAGTAAGGGCAGGGAGTGAACCGCGCAGCTGCGCAGGCAGATGAATGGAGTTATAATAAAATTTATTATTATTTTATGGAAATATTACTGTATAGGATGTAATAAATAAATATTGGACAACATCACATACATTACTCTGATCCCAATGTAAGTAGCTAAAGCACTTGTTTTTTTTTTGTAACAATAATATTTATTTGTTTTTTTAATTAACTCCATGTATTTTACATGTTACATAGTTGTATAGTAAATTATCGCAGTGTAAAAAGTAAAGTTGTATCAGATGCACTAATATTTTATAGAATATTAGTGCATCATAAATTAACTTTGCATGAATATATAGTCTATTCCAATCAATAGGACAAAAGCCATATAAACAACATTTGCCAATAAATTGACGCGATGGCAGTGGTTTGTAGAGCTTGAGTGACCTATGATATTTATCATTATGGATTTTCGAAAATATGGCGTTTCGGACGTTGAAAACTGCCGTCAGAACTTTGGAAGTCAATTTAAATGGATGTAGTCTAGTGGAGTAATGTTGTATTATAAATATAGATATATTGTTCAAGAATTATTAGTAGTGCACATTCACAGCTGAGCCACTAGCCAATCGTATGTTTACCCTTATTCCTATTCCGATCGGAATGGACTAGAGGTGTCGCGAGTGCGAGTAGTAATACGCTAAGAGTGAGGTGGCTGCGCAGGCGCAGCTCGGCGGCGGAGGCGCGCTACGCGGACGAGTGCGCGGAGGCGCCGCTCGTGTCGTTCCCCTACATCCCCTACCCGCCGCCGCTCTACCCCGTGCCCTACTACCCCGTCGACTCCGACCCCGGTGAGTGCCCACGGTGGTATACATCTTTTATTATTTGTATTCATATACAGCTAAGTGTGTAAACTATACCGGTTGAACTATTATAGGTATTATTTTCTGGCGATAATGAGACTGCTTGTAATACTTTCTTCGCGTTTGAAGTTTGCAACGACTTTCTAAATTATAGCAACGATACAATACAATAACATTAGTAACAGATATACCTATCTCAGTGATTTTTAATTTAAAACGGGTATCTCGATTGGTGCGACCCGACCATTATTTCAGTGTTTTGATTGTTTACCGTTCGTTTTCCAGCGATGATGGGAATGATGGGCGGCATGGGCTACGTGGGCTACGACGAGGGGGTGGAGTACGCGCCCGTGCAGCACTTCTACCCGCCGCCCTACCCGCACCCCCACCCGCACCCGCACCACCACCCCGAGCACAAGTAGACGTGCCGCTACCACCACCACCACCCACGGCTACCGGAAATTTAATGCTCTCTAATAGTAAAACTCATAATCAGTAAAAATTATAGTTACTGAATATATATATATGTATCAAGATTCGGACATTAAACCATAAAATATAACTTAGGTAGTATTGAAACAGTCACTTTTTAAATATATTTAACATATTACAAATGGTCTATAAAATACACGGTGGTATCAAGTTTAAACAATATGAATATCACAGTGGAAATACCATTTTAGTTGATTTTTACAAATATGAAGCTGATGTCAAAATAAAAAAAAAACCTTTAAAGTTTCCTCAAACTTATGTATATCTGTACCTAAAAGAAGATACAAACCTTAACTCCAATACGTTATATTCTAAATCATTTTTTTTTAAATTATCATTATGTTTTTAAAATTAATCTGCAATAATAGACAAACGTTTATTAAAAAAAAAAAAAAAACATTTATATTCAATAGTATTTTTATTCTTTTAAGTACAGATATTCAATAGTTTTGAAAAGTGAAAAATCTAAAAAAAAATAATAGTCAAAATAACATTAAATACAAGGAGTTCATTTATTAATTTGAAATGAAAATTAAAGACTGATATATATTTGTATCAATGGGACCCACCTTTTTCAATAACTACATATACCCCTTTATATAAAATATTGAACCTTATTCAAGGAATATTTATTCTGTATCGGCTAAGAAGATCCACAACGACTTTGCTCATCGAAAACGGTATACGATTAATATATGGCACTGACTAGACGTAATGGAATTCATTTTGTATCTCGTAAAATACTGCGCTTTCTCAAGAGGAAACAACTATTGGCTCAAATTCATTGTCAATTTTCAACAATAAAGGACCGATTAAAGTTTTTTATAAATAAATGTGCTGTTATAATATATATTCGTTTGTATGGCCGCAGCCGGTTTTGGTCACGTTGTGATGGAGGCCCGGCTCGCCTGCGGGGGCGGAGGGAGGCGCAGTATTTTACATACGAAATTCTTTGTACAGTGACAATAGATAGCCTGTTGTCTCGTGAAATGTTTGTGTCGTAATATGTACTTAATGTTATGTGTTAGGCTGTATGTACCGACGGGCGCATCCTGTGACTATTGTGACGAACGAGGCCCGCGATGTAACCGTACGAGTAGAATCTAATAATCGTCTAAATAAAACGTATATCGTCTATTATGTACGTGTAATACTTCCTTCTGAACTTATAATAACCTTTTGTCGAAGATTGCCACCGGCTGCCGGTCGCGGTTATCGTTACGTTATCGTTAAGTGTTCATCGGTGCTGCAAAATTGAAGAGGTTGACAGGGTTATCGAGATATTTTTGTAGAGGTTCGGAATTATACACTAGTGATTAGGCGCCGGCATTCCCTCTAAGGTGAGCTGGCGATGTTATGTATAGGTGCGTCGATGGCTTTATTGTTTGCCTATAGTTTGCCCCCCATTCGCAACACTCGTGCTCAACATATATATTGTATTATTTTTACATTTATTCTATATATATATGTTAACGTAACTGAGACTTTGATATTGTATATTATTTTGTTTCTCATAAAATATTATGTTTTCTCTTTTTGTTTGTTATTAGTTGTATAATATTTGTCGTGACTTTGAACCACGAGTGTTGTGATGTGTTTAAGTTAGTTTAGTTTAACTTAATTCCTAGAACTGACAGATCTCGCTACTCACTATCCCCCGTTGAATCTCTTACAGCAATAAAACTATAGTGTCGTACATTGATCTCAACGTTGTAAATGTTAATTTTTGGTGCTTGGGTAGTTGTTTAGGAAATACTGAATTTTCATAACGGACAATTCTAGAAAAGGAAAATCACATATTTCATAACCAAAACGGTTTGAGCTAAATTGTGTAATCTCGTATTGGTAGACTTTACTCGTTGATGTTATGAAAATTCAGTGAAACTATAAACCTAATCGCTTATTTAATTTGTAACTCACAAAAGACACGTCTTTGTGCTAGGTTTTATATATACTGACCTAGTTTTTGCATTTACTTTTAAACTTAACTAACGAATTGCATTTAATATCTTAATAGATCGGTGTTTTGGGAGGTGTTTAAAATTTATAAGTTTCGGATAAAAAATATTTGTAAAATAACAGAGACTACTGTAATTGTTTACTAGATTAACTTTTTGTTAACAAAAATATGATTAGAACATTAGTTACATTCGCTGCAAACGAAGCACCTATACACCAGGGACAAAGGACTATTTTTTATATATAAGATACCTAATTTTGTGTACAATGACGCTTTGTAACTTGCTTTTGTAAAATAATTTGCGTATTTACTATTAGATTGCTCGACTATTTTAATTATAAATTAGCACTATATTCTTATTATCTCATGCAAAATTTTCAGATGATATTTTTGGAGTGTTTTGTAACGTTTTGGCTGTGATTCGGACGTAATTTTGCAGGTTTGGAATGAAGGTCGGGCGCCATTTTATTGAGCGGAAGATTCGACACATTAATAGGACTCTTTAGTTTTATAAATTAATATTACGTAAAACAATACTTTTCATTTATTACATCATTGATAAAATTGTAGTTGACAACATTCTACATAGTAAATAACACAAAATAATACTATATAATACCTACGTCAAATTGATTTAGTGATTTATTTAGTATATTATTTAGTGTCAGAATGAATAAAAACATATCTAGACAGTCGGAGTGCTATGGTGTGTCGAGTCCGAGATTAACGATGAAAATTTATATGTATTAAGATTTCTAAATTTACAATAGTTTTTATATTTACAGCATATTTCCTATTATGATAATCTCGTAGCACGTTTTTTTGTAAAACTTATATTTAAAACGTACGTACGTATTCTCGAATACTGAATTGTAATCCGCCCATTGTTTTCGATCCGTACTTTACTTCTTTGATGTGTGTAATCACATAAGTATACGTATCGATGTAACACTATGTAACTGAACTTTTTATTGTTTGTACAGTGCATTGTTAAAAAATATATAAAAAAAACCTAAAAAAATAAGTGTAGTTTCGATTTTATAGTTATACGTGTGATGTTTCAGTGTAAAGTCATTCGGTGTCTCAGTATTAGTTTTAAAATCATTAGAGGATAGATTTTATTTTAGTCGTTAATTAATATTTACCTTAAATAGTTTAGTGTTATTTCTTTAAGTGTACCGTCAGTTACTTTAAAGTGTCGCCGATGTCTCAGGGTAATGATTTGTTTCTTCTCGTAACATTTAGTTGTAGTTGTCGTGCCAAGTCCGTATGTAAGTCTAAATTCTCTGCAGCGTACACGAGGTACTCGCAAATTGTTCGTCATATCAGTATATAATTGTGTTGTGAATATACAAACGGCTACATGTTAACAGTATGGTTGTACAGAGCTCAAAGCTAGCGTAATGTCCGCCTTTGGATTGTAATTCTATTTTTTTTCCAAATTCCATCGAATAAAGTAAACTGATTTTTTCATTTGATGCCTTTTTATTTCATTATCCTCGACAAATATGTGTGACTTCATTCCAGATGTTTTTTAAAAACTATACTGTAATATTTATACTAATATTATAAACAGGTAAAGTTTGTTTGTATGTAGGGAGTATTCTCCAGAACTGATTACGAATCATAAATATTTTTTACAGTATGGTACTGCAGTATGACTATACTTTATATAATGAATTACATTTATACATGTTATATGCTTTATTTGTATTCTATAGTGTCCGCGCGAAGCCGGGCTAGTCGCTAGTATATACATATGTTCGTAAAGTAGATTATACAGAAAAGAACCGGCATGAAAGTCGACCGTTACTTTGAAATTTACCTTTCTTACATTAGGTAAGACAAACAATAGGCATTTTATCTTTTTGGCATAAATTACTTAATTCTTCCTTGTATACCAAATTTGTATCAGTGATAATGCATTGTTTACATCGTCATTATTAGGTTGCTTCCATTTACTTCAAAATGTAATCAGCAAACATGCTAATTATACCTCATTACTCTTTAAAGGAATTCTTTTATGTTAAGGGAATTTGTGATTTTGTATTATAACAAATGCCTTTAACATAAACATGAAGATAATTTATATACAATAACAAAAAAGATCCGAAATTGATCCTTGATTCTTGTTATATTCTGGTAACCAAGTTTTGAACTTACTGAAAAATATTTTGCATTATTTAATATTGAATTCCCGCCTCTTGGAAATTGGAGTGCCGCCGAAAATAGTCCGTTTGCTACAAAGCATTTACAACAAGTATTCTTGCAAAGTAACTCACGACGGCCTCATATCGGATGACGTTGCAGTGCACGCGGGTGTTCGCCAAGGCTGCGTCCTATCGCCGCTTCTCTTCTTAGTCGTTCTTGACGGAATTTTGCTTCGCATCTTAGAACACAGGCGACGCGGCATAGAGTGGGGATTATCCAACGTCTTGGAAGACTTGGATTACGCTGATGACATATGCCTGCTGAGTCATACCCACGCCGATATGCAAGCTAAGCTAAACGATCTAAGTCAGGAAGCGGCAAAAGCAGGGCTTAAAATCAACATCCGGAAGACCAAGGAGATGAGAACTGGTTTGAAGAATCGCTCACCGTTGCTGATTGGCACAGAGGCAGTGGAATGCGTCCACAAATTTACATACCTCGGGAGCGTCGTGTCAGAGACTGATGGAAGTGAAGAAGACATCGCTTCACGGATAGCCAAAGCCCGAACTACCTTCGCGCAGTTGAGACCTGTTTGGCAATCACGGAAACTGACCCGAAGGATTAAACTTAAGATATTCGGGTCCAACGTGAAATCCGTGTTGCTCTACGGGTGCGAAACGTGGAAGGTTACAAAGAACATCTCACGCCAAATCCAAGTTTTCGTCAACCGCTGTCTTCGTCGCATTCTCGGTATTTACTGGCCCGAAACCAAACTTAGAGCTGTTGGAGAAATGCCATGAGAGCCCGATCGACAGTCAGATCAAGCGTCGTAAGTGGAGATGGATTGGACACACGCTCCGAAGGGACCCCGACCATATTCCCAAACAAGCTTTGGACTGGAATCCCCAAGGGAAGAGAAAGCGTGGCCGTCCCCGTCAAACCTGGCGACGCTCCGTTTTGGCAGAGGCGGCGAGCATCGGAATGACGTGGAGCGAGGTGAAGGCTGAAGCCCAAGACCGATCGCGATGGAGGACATCTGTGGACGCCCTCTGCCCCATCTAGGGGACATAGGACATTCATCATCAATATTGAAATAACGTTACAAAACTAGAAAATGTCAAGTCTATGTAAAACGTGTCAAATTTCTGAATCATTTTCCCAAAATATTCCGTTTAGTAAGAGGTAACCATTTTTTGCAATGATTTGCTTCATATTATATATATTAGTGAAATGTTGGTAACAGTCTTACGGTGATACGCGCTTTAATATCCTTTAAATTTTATATAATAATAGTAAATGTCGCATATCAGATAGTGACATTTCACGCTCGTGTTTTGCGGTGAGGTTTGAATTTTTCTTACATAATACTATTGTCATAAATAATAGTCCATTCCAATCTCAAGAGGAGTTAAGCAAAATAAACAACTTTGACATCGAATTATAAATTATAATCGCGATATCATTGGTCAAGATCTTAAATAATAATCATTATGGATTCGCGAAACAATGGTAGATTGAATGTCGGCTTCGTTTGTTTTCGGAGATTTAGAAATAAAATTACACACAATTTTTTCCCCGACTTCATCGGTCTATTATTATTGAATATCTTAAAAATAATGGACTGTTTTAGAATAGGGCTGTCTAAGACCGTTCCGAGGCCCTAGGGCACATGATAATATGGGCCTCTTTTCAGAGGCTGAGCTAGGCAGATAAATTCTAAAATTACAATGTGCATGTAACCAAGTTGTTAGTTCCGTCTAGATATATTGGTGTTGGCCGTAGGGAAGTGTAGTTATTCATAAGTAAGCTTATTAAATGTATATATTATTATGCTTCTTATGCTAAAATATCCTAATATTATTGAAAAAACAAAAAGTTGTAATAAATTTCCGCATGGTGCGCTATCAAAATGGGATGCGACATTTTGGAAATGTGATACGTACGGCCAGTCCGCTAGACAAACTACGGTAGCGCCGGCTAGCTTGCGTAAATGTATTTTGAAATTATTTACAATACCTAAACCTAAGAGCCGAGATGGCCCAGTGGTTAGAACGCGTGCATCTTAACCGATGATTTCGGGTTTAAACCCAGGCAGGCACCACTGAAATTTCATGTGCTTAATTTGTGTTTATAATTCATCTCGTGCTCGGCGGTAAAGGAAAACATCGTGAGGAAACCTGCATGTGTCTAATTTCAACGAAATTCTGCCACATGTGTATTCCGGCAACCCGCATTGGAGCAGCGTGGTGGAATATGCTCCAAACCTTCTCCTCAAAGGGAGAGGAGGCCTTTATCCCAGCAGTGGGACATTTACGGGCTGCTAATGTAATGTAATGTTAGAATACCTGCCGAATTCACACCTCAATTAAATAACCAACGTTTTAGATTCAGCTATATTATCACGGAACAATGTTTTCAAATGCAACAATCTTTTTCGCACTTACTGCGTTTAAAACTCTTAATAGATACATATGGCGACATACTCATGGCGACTGAATTGAGCATTTTTGAGCTTTAATATTTAGTAGGTTTTTAAAAATCTGTGGTGCTTGCTATGCTATATATGCTTACCGTTATAGCCCCACTGATCATTTCCTGCTTTATTGAAATGTAGTAAAGTCTTATCACTTTTATAAGTCAGTAATTAAAGCGATAGAGTGAAATATTTAAAAAATATATTTCGTTACTATATTCGTGCACTAATTTATATAGTGAACAATATTGTTACTTCTGTGGCATACCAAACTTTCTTTAAATAAGTTTAAACATTGAGATATTGAACATCTCAACTTATTGTTTCATACCTAGTTAAGTGTATATTACATAACGTTTTTGCACTTAATTTTTTTAAATAGCAGCTGTTTTCATGCTCTGCTTGGTAGACCTCATATTAATAGTACAAAATAATATATTTTATTATTTACTTAGTAATCAAACAACACATTAAGATTAGTATGTTGATGGAATAAACAAAACGAATTAAAGACAATGAAATAAGGATTTTTCCTTATTCAATTATTTAGTTTTTATATGGACTAAGATTATTTCGTATAATAATTGCTGTACGTTAGCGGTAATCTCTAGAACTAACGTTTTTAACACTAAACGCCCACGTAAATAGCGCTATCGCAGCAAAGCCGGTGGGTCACTACTCGCTAGTAATTTATAAATATCAATCGAGTTATTCGCACGACCTGCATCTATGTACATACCGCAGTGTGCATCTAAAAATGTCCGTCATGGACATGCCGTTTGAAGAATGAGGAAACTTGCTGAGAAAAATATATGATTATACAATTATTTTAAATACCAGGTATAAACCTATTTATTTTATTTTAGTATTCAGATACAAATTCTCATAGTAAGTACATTAAAAAGTTGTCTTTCAACAAGTGTAATGTAATATTTGCAACAGTGTTGACATTATAAAATTTAAAAGAAAACTTTAATAATTATTTTGTTTCAAATTAGTATTAATATAAATAAAACTTATTATGACTACACTAATAATATATTTTAAACTGTAGGATATTTTTATGTTATGCGCCTGTTGTGGAGAATTATCTCACAGTATAAACAGCAACAGAGTAATTACTGAGTACGTATTACTTGAAACATTTATTTAGATTAAATACTTGTCAGATAATTAGCTATATTATTTAAGTCATCGATAACAGAAGGTACTTTTCAAGAACTCAAGTCTAGGGTTGAAATACAAAAATTTAAATATGTTTATATTTCGATTTATATAAGCATGTCTCGAATAATAAGTTTATTGTTCAATCTATTATATACATCGATCGGTTAAGCTAAATTTTCTTATTCAATTATGTCAATATAGTCTTATTACTTATGTTGATCGATAATATTATTTTATTAGACCCTCATTTCCATTTTATTTTGAAAAAAAAGACAACTCAAACTGCTGTTTCTCGCTCGTGAGCTCTTCTTCATCGTCGAATAGCTCAAAATCAAAGTTTACGAAAGACATTTAATCACGACCGCTAAAACTTTGAATATATTTTATTGTATATAATAAAATCTTTATTTACGTAAGAATTATTAACATTAAGTCCTTAAATATACAAACATAAATTAAAAATAGTTACAGTATAAATCACCGTGTCGAATGTTGGCAAGAATGCTAAACCACTTACAAATATGGGTTTCAAAGTTGGGTGGCTTAGAAGAACTTAAGTTAACTTAAGCGTAAATACAGAAACAGAAAACGACATAGTTTTATACTAATATATAAATTATATAATAAGTCTATAGTAATCCCTTGCATCCATAATTACACTGGCTCACTCATCTTTCAAACCAGATCACAGCCATTTTAAGCAGTGCTAGTCTTGTTATTACCCCTTCTAGGTATTAAACTCGAAGGTGGCAACCCCGATGTAGATAGTTATGCACTTAAATGAAAATAAGTCCTATTTACGATAAAGTGTGTTGTGTTCAATGTGACCGTGCGAGTTCTGTTGTCTCATTGTGCAGCGTTATTGTAGTCCTTAAGTTTAATTTCAAGTCATACTTGAGACGACGTTGAGGCAAATCATTAGTTCCAGTAGATACTACTACTAGTAAAGAAAAGGTTAAGTATCTCTACGGCACAAATATTTATTAGAAAACATAATTCTTTGGCAAAGATTATTGTGAAGTATTTTTTTTTTTTAATAATTCGATTATTGTTTTATTTATAATGTGAAAAATAAATACTGCCATTATTTTTAAGATGTTTTTTTTTGTTGTATCTTTTTTTATTTCTTTGACGATATTTATTTAGATGTCATTAACAATAAAGAAAATAATTGAGCCCTTGGAGTTGGGCGAGGGACCACATTGGGACGATCGGCAGCAAGCTTTGTACTTCGTGAACATCTTGAAGGGCACCATTCATAAGTATGTGCCGGCCACTGGAGAACACACGAAGACTAAACTTGGTAAGTTATTATAATAACATATTTATAGCCATTGTTTTCTATAAACTAAGGAAAGTAGAAAAGTGTTTATTGCAAGGTATTTTTTATGACATAGGTAGGCGGACGAACAAATAGGCCACCTAATTGTAAGTGGTCAACACTCCCCATAGACAGTGGCCGTGTTAGAAATATTCAGACATTCCTTACATCACCAACGCGCCTCCACCCCTTAGGAACTAAGATGTTATGTCCCTTGTGCCTGTAGTTACACTGGCTCACACCCCTGAGTAATATTGCTTAGCGGTAGAATTTCTTATGAGTGGGTGGTACCTAGCCAGACGGGCTTGCACGAAGCCCTACCACCAGGTTAAACTTCTAAGTATACTTTCCCACTTGTAATTATCTGTAAATCATCATAAGTAGTTCTATAGTAAAACGACTTTATCTATTATTTTTTTAAATGTGTATAAGTTTTTAAAATGTAGATTTATTTTAGTATAGAGTTAATAAAAAAAATATATCTTCAAATATTAAAGTAAAAACGTTTAAAAATATTGGTTATTTTTTTATCCGAATTACGAATGACGGCATTTTTCAATTCTATCATATATTGATAGAATATGAGTTGTATTTCTTATGTTGATCGATAATATTATTTTATTAGATTCAAATTTTTCATTTCATTTTGAAATGGACATCTCAAAGAGTAGAAAACTGCTGTATCTCGCTCGTGTGAGATTCTTCATCGGCGAATATTAACTCTATTTTCACATAATGTAAGAATGATTATAATATTTTATGTACTTTTTTAATATATTGGTAGGCTGACGGGCAAATGGGGCTGGTCGCAAGTGGTGACCGCCGCCCATAGACGCTTGTATGAAATATTAACCATTTTTTTTTAAATAATCTGATTGTCCAATGCAATATGAGCGTTTTAAGCCTTTATTATATATATGCAAAGCCGGATCAGGTAGCCAGTGAAATAATTAAAGTTGAACAATTAAATTAGCTTAACAAAAAAGTACCACACTTGAAAACTTTAAATTATATTTAAATATTCAGTATTTATAATTAATGTTTTTGAACGTGCACATTAACAACAACCGAATTAAAATTTAAGACGTTAATAATAAACATGATATAAGTATCTTTAATTTATTAACATTGCTATGTATTCATTTTAAAATATTTATTATTATTTGAAATTTCCTCTAATGTTGATGCGAGATAGAGATATATAATCTCTCTCTTTCCTTCTCGTCTGCTGTATGAAACAGCGACGACAGTTTCATAGCATTCCTTCTTTAAGTGAAACCGTTAATTCTTGTTAATCAGGTTTTCAGGAAATGTATAACTTAAATACTTTTCATATTATTTCGCAAAACTGGGCAATTTTTCATTACAAATATTAATAAGCGGTTTTAATTTTATTCAGGTTGACAACCGCGCCTTCGTTTCATTAGGAGCAACAGCTTACTTACTAATTTAAAAAAAAGAGTATATTTGGTAGAGACTTTTGTATAATTTTAGTACCCAGCATCATTAATAGGCACCGTTTTAAAGTTATACGACACTGGTGAAATCAAATGGAGAACATTTGCGTAAAATCAACATCCTTTAAAGCAGGGATGTTATGGATGTGTCATTTCAGATCTGGATTGGATAAGGATATATAGGCCAGTCAATAAAGCCCGTGAAGGTCAAGTAATTAGTATCATTATGATTTTTTGATATGTGGTTTGGGACGTTAAAATAATAACAAATTAAAAATTTTAAACTTTTGGAGTGAACGCTAGGTTTAGAGGATGAAAAGCGTTTTTGCTTATAACTTTGTGAAAAAATATATTAGATGGTTGAAAATTGGACAGAAGGTGTAAATAATTATAACTTACCTTATATTAAAATTTCAACCTTTTATGGCCTAATATGTATAAAGAATACTTTAACAGTTTCGGATACGGTTATAGATACGGAACTATGTATTTTGGATTATCCGATTGTTTGGATAGTTCCGGTTACGGATATTAGAACATTTAGAAATTGTTAAAGTCATTATGACTAGATATTAGTTTGATTTTGTATGTTGGCTATTATTTAGTATTAGGTATAATCACAGAAAAAACCATTAGGTTTAAAATACAAGTAATTATAGTTTTTTACAAAACAACGATAAGATAAGTACGGCGATTGTTCAAACTAATTTCCGGCGACATAGTTTCCTAGTTAAATAGGTATTTTAATAATTACTAATTTTTTAATCGTTTCTTTTTAATGAATATTTAAAGGTTTCCCTGTGCGTTTTTACTTTGCTTTAGATAAAGGGGAAATTGCTGAAGTGTTTAACAATGTTGGCAAAATATACTATGTTTGCCCATAGTACAATTGTTTAAATTGGGGATGATAAGTTTGTTGTTCGCTAAACTGTGCGATATTATTAGAAGCTTGAGAAATAATGTACAATATGTCATTTAACGATTTTAAACTATAAACAAATGTATATTTCATTAATATTATAAATATATTTTATTCTATGACAAAGGTTCACGATAATTGTCTTAAGCTCAATCTTAATTTGGTACGGTACTATATTATTAGATTTTTTATTAATTTAATTGAAAAACAGCTAAATAAACTTTTAGCGTTTACGAAATAAATATATTCGGTTCATAACTGGATTTCGCAAGTATTAGCATGTTTATTCGTGTATGTAGGAATACCCATATTATTCGTTTTTTTATAAAATTGTGTTCAATTTGACTAATCTCTCTGTTTCAAATCGTTTCTTGATTCGCTGAATTCCTCCTTATTCCTAATCTTGCTAATAAAGTCCTTCACTGATTTGATGTCGTCCTTGTTTTAAAAACTTCTTAAACAATTTTATTTCAGTTCTTTTAAATCAATTATTTTAGATAGAAACTTACGTACGTACCAACATCGACTATAATTGGTATAACACCATACTCTTATTGATTCATTCAATGTTCCAGCTTGCCTGGAAGCCATCGCTTTTCAGTGCTAATGTCACCCGTATGATATATAATGAATGATTTAATATAAGTAATTAGGTACGGACAATAAATTAAAAAACAGCATTTTTAAATCGATATTAAAAAGTAATATTTCTATTAAGTACCTACTTTATTTATAACAACGAAGAACATGATAAACTTAAAATATATGTGATTATGTATGTATATTTTTTATGTTTTATTATAGATGGGTCAGTAGGTTTCATAGTACCAGTTAATGGCACCACTGATCAGTTCCTAATTGGTTTGGAGAGGAAATTCGTTATAGTCCAGTGGGACGGAAAAGAGGGTAGTGCGACCAAGATTGTCCGCGAGCTGGGCACCGTTGACCAGAATGTCGTGCCGAATACCAGGATAAATGACGGAAAAGCTGATCCCCGTGGCAGGGTGTATGCAGGTAAGATAAAAAATTTAAGAAAGGTTACCTCACCGGTTCTTTCGGCAAAATTAAATAAGCCTAATAAAATATCTATTCGATAAGGTACAATGGGCCATGAAGATCGCCCAGGGAACATTCTCCCAAACCAAGGCTCTCTGTACCGTGTGGATAAAACGGGGATACACAAGCTGTGCAGCGAAATCGGAATCTCCAACGGTCTCGCGTGGGACCTCGCGCGGAAGGCGTTCTATTACACCGACAGCATGGAGCGGAAAATCCGGAGATACGACTACGACGTAGACACGGGAAACATAAGTAAGTGTATATACATTTTATTCACACCCTAAAACTGTGAAGAGTAAATTTCATAAAAGACACAAAGGTTATAATCATTAAATATCCATAACAAGGTCAATGCGCCTTCAACATTGGAGACTGAGAAGCTATGTTCCTTGTTCCTGTTCACTACACAATTTTATGTCCTTTGAGTGTGTATATAAAGGAAATTTCTATACTATTCTATTTTGTGTTTCGAGATTTAAGATGAATTTAAGTATTATTCCAATAACTAGAGGACAAAGACCAAATAAGTAATATCCATTGGTCGAGAGCTTGAATACAGTCTATGATGTTCATCATGAATTTGCAAAATAATAGCTGTTTGAACGTAGACGAAGCTGTTATCGGAATTTTGAAAGTAAAAATAAAAGTGGATATAAGTAGTTAAGCGTAATAGTCTTGTCTATCATATACATATAAAAAAATTGACGTGTCTGTCTGAAATAACTATTAAAATAACAGATTAAAATAACCGCTTTTTAGTAAATGCATATGTATGTGTACACGCTACATATGATACCAAAATAACATTTTTTACAATTTTTGTCTGTCTGTTTGTTTGTTCCGACTAATCTCTGGAACGGCTGGACCGATTTTGACGGCACTTTTACAGATGGCAGATAGCGGGTGTAATAACGCGCGCGAAGTCACGGGTACAGCTACTATTAAAAATATATATAAATTAAAAAAATCTTAGTAGTGCACAATATAGTTGAGGTATTAGAAATAACATGAAATATGTAAATCTGAGGTTTGTTTATCTTTATTCCTACTTCGACGGGAATAGACTATAGTGGGATTCTGACTGAAGTTGTATTTGTTATTACTGTACCTAACAATGGAAGCTGACATTTTTATCATTTGTTAAAAATAATTGCCTAAAATCATAAATTTCTTCCAGCTAATCTGAAATATATATTTGACTTGGAAAAGAACAAAGTTGATGGCATGCCTGATGGTACCACTATAGACAGCGACGGTAACTTATGGGTGGCGGTTTTCAATGGATCTTGTGTTATAAAAATCGACCCGACCAGTGGAAAGTTACTTCAAAAAGTTCCAATTCCAGTACCCCAAGTAACCTCAGTGACCTTTGGCGGGCCAAACTTCGATATATTATTTGTGACCACGGCGAGTTTGAATATAGGTGGTGCCCAGGAACCGCCCTGTGGTTCTACATACATGGTTACTGGATTGGGGGTGAAGGGTCTTCCTAATATGAATTTTCAGTGCTGATGTATTAGATTTAAGCGATAAATTTTTCTTATAAAAAATCATAAATAGTTTTCCGTCCCATTGAAATTTAATAATACTTGTAAGTTTTCTTACGCAATAGTAATGGTGAAGGTGTGAATAAACTTTAAATAGAAAGAAAACCACAGACAGTGTACATATGTGGTAAACGTGCTGATTTTTAATGTTGCCATCAATAAAAAATATTTTTGAAAAATATTTATAAGATAATAAAAAAAAAAACTTTTGAAATGTAATTAAGTCTTCTATTTTAAAATATATTTGTATATTATGTAACTTTTGTGAGGGGGTTTAAATAAAATTATTTGAGTATTTATTTTTTATTTTTTGTAAAACTATTTAAAATATATGTTAACAATGTCAATAAATATATTTCTTGTTATATAAATTCATAGTTTACAAGTGGTCCTAGTTGCCTTGACGATTGAAGAGACAGAAAATAAGTTTTTACTTGTTCTTCTTACTTCAGATTAGCACGTTTCAGAATGATGGAAATAATAATATGTCAAACTATTGTTATCGTCACTTTACGTTCCCGTCACACAGGAACAACGTGTAAAATGATACGCAACATGTTGTTAGTATTATATAATATTTATTCATTGCACCCTGACGCCACTGGCGGGCAGGCCCCGCGCCCGCAGGCCGCTCACCCGGAACAGCGCCCCGCAGGGAGGCAGCTGCTCCTGTCCGCGGTTCATGCAGGCCGACGTCACGTACAACTGATCGAGTGACGGCCCCCCCCACGCCACGGACGTGGTCTGTAGCGCCGGGGTGCGCACCTTCTGCAGGAGAGCGCCCTTGTGGGGGTCGATCTTTAGCACCTGTCGAATTATATATGAATTTAATATCTTCATTCATCATCGTAGCATTACATCGGTTTACATCGGTTCAGAAAGAAATCTGATAAAATCTTCATTTGTAAGGTTTGAAAGTTGGACGGAATAGCTGATATCGATAGATACAGTTATAGAGTAGGCTTGATTTTAAAACAGTTAGTTGTGCAACTACAACAGCTCTATTCGACATTTTAGTTTGAAATGTGTTTGTTATTGGTCATATTTGGTAACCTTGACAGGATGGTAGGATGCAAGCGGGGACTCAAGCTAAACTCCATAATAAAAGTAAAAATTACCTGTGAACCATCGAAGTTAGCGACCCACAGGTTTCCGTCTGAATCGATGGTCATGCCGTCGACGATCCCTTCGAGGCCGTGGTCCTTGTATTTGAATACCAGTTTAGGATTTGCTGAAATTTATTTTATTTATTCTAGAATAATTAATACAGAAATGTTTTTCGATTAACGATACGAGGAAAGATGAAAGGTTCTTGTACTTATTACATTTTTTGGAATTAGTCGTAACGATGACAAGTGACCAGATTGGCTGATCACAAATCTCACTACACACCACAAATCTCTGCGTTGCAGCGGGAAATGACAAAACGTTGCAAATATTTGTCTATTCAACCTTGTCAGGTCTGGCGACATTATTTGCAGGACATTGGGCTTGTAGGGGAAACGAAACTATTTTTAAATAATTTGTCAGGTTGGTAGGACCAAATAAAAAAATGAATTGAAGTTTCACTCACATATGTTCCCAGTTTCGATGTCATAGTCATATCTGCGTATCGCGAACTCGAAGGAATCCGCATAGTAGAAGGCCTTCTCTTTTACGTCCCAACAGAGCCCGTTGGATATGTCGAGGTTTTTCTCCAGTTGGTGCACCGACCCGTCCGGGTCCACTCGGTACAGCGCTCCCTTCTTGAGGTGGAATTTACCGGGCTCGTATTCGTGTCCCATTGTACCTTGACATTAATACTTTACTTTTAGAGAAAATTCTTTTCCAGAAAAGTTACATGATTCTCTAACAACGATGGTTGTTTGTTGTATCATCAATACAACATAGCGCATTTGCCAACGTAAATAATTTGGTCGAGTGTCTTTGTAAAAAATATTTTCCCCACACTCACATTTTTTTTAATTGCAATTATAATAAAACTTAACTGTTGAATGGAAAACCAATAATATAAGCTAATGATGAATTTACATACATAGAAGTAATTTCATCGCAAAATGAACAAAGGATGTAACTAACCAACGAATAGACGTCCCCTGGGGTCCGCCTTGGCATCGTTGATCCTGTTGTCGGGGTTGTGTTGATCAATCTCTGCAATCTGACGTAGCTCCTGTGCCTCTCCTCGTCCGTCCCATCGCACCACCACCACGCGTCGCTTCAAGCCCACCACGAATTGGTCAAGGGTACCCTCCACTGGGATTATGAAGCCGGGCATAGCATCTTTAAGAATTAAAAATGTATAATTCAGTTATGGACAGAAAATCTTGCTGGTCTACGAGGTCTAAGAACTCTTAGTCAGCATGTTAAAAAGTTAGTACGGCTTTTGTCAACAATTCCTAATAAGAACCTTGAAGTTTGTGTATTGCAGTGTTTAAATTTCTGTGCCTCGGAAAAAAGTTACGTTAGACCATCGGTTGCAGAACTCTCTCTGATCTATCGAGGATTGCCGTCCCATCACGTTAGAGTAAGGGAACAGTAAGTGCGTCTGTGTTTGGACACACATTTTGATTTCCGTTGAGAATATGGCTTCCGTGAACATCAATAAAAGAAATGTAGCCATGTAATGAAATTGTTTTATATAATCAAATTATTGATAAAGGCTTCGATCATATATAAACTATCTTGATTATAATTAGATATAGGACAATTAATCCTTATCAATTCGTTTTAATCTTTATTTCCACTAGAAAGACTATCAACTGATAAAACAGATTATTTAACGGCTTATTTATCTTACGTGCATAATTACTGACAAATAATTATTAATAATATACGTTTTTTTTTCATATAAAAATGAATTTCTTTTTGGGGAAGTCATTGGATATCTGTAGGTCATACTGAACGGATTTAATCTGATAACCAAATCAGTTATTTAGAATTTTAATCGTGGAAATTCATTGTCTATGACGAGGTCGTTACCTACTATTAGGAGGCCCATTTGTTGTTTTGACATAAATAATAGTATAAATATATATTTTTGCTTGTTTACGATATGATTTTAATCCATTGAAACTTTAGCCTCAAATATTTTCATTTTCTTACAGCGTTATATATCCACAACATATCCACAAAAATAAACGTAAGTATTTTATGAGATTTATTTTTTAAATGTTACAATACTTCCTTACTACCTTACTTTCAGAAGTTGATCCGTTTATTTAATAATATATGAAATGCTTATTAATGTTTTGACGTACGTACGTTTACTCGTTACGTAAAAATTACTATAATACTTTACAAAAATGTAGAAAGCAGATATCATTAAAATAAAATTGACCAAAACGAATTGTTTCATTAAAAAACTTAACAATCTTTGACGATTGAACTTGATCGAGCATTGTTTTTTTGACAAACTGTCGTCTGATGATAAAACTTACCAAGTTTAGCTCTGGTGTGCTCACCGGTTGCCGGGTCGTACTTGTGAATGGTCTTGTCGAATATGCTCACAAAGAACAGCGCCTGGTGATCATGTGACCAGTGGGGGCCCTCGCCCAGCCACACGGGTTCCGTCACCGCAGTTACTTCGGGCTCCATCTGACGACAAACACGATCGCATTCTTAATTCAGATATCTGGTTTGATATTACCTAAATATAAAATATTATGATGTCTTATATCTTCAAGACTTTAATTAGCTTTATTTCTTATGGATTAACAAATTAGTAATGACGGATGCTTTGATTTATCTCCAAAAGAATTTGTTTGTTATTATTAATTATTATCATTACTATTAGGTTATTGTCTTGTTTAACTACTACTTAATCTACTTATATATTAATTATTATCAGAGTGTCCTTCGGCTTATATCTGTCTCATACATAGCCTTCTAGTGTACTAATAAACATATTACTTAATAGTTAATCATAAACAAGAGATTTAGTCATAGACAATTTTATTTTTGATATATTACTAACGCTTTTAAATGACACATTGATTCAAAATATGGATCAAGAGGACGAGCAAATGGGACATCTTTCATCATCCTTTCGACCTTGGGAACTAAGATGTTATGTCCCTTGTGCCTGTAGTAAATATTGTCATTTCTATACGAAAATATTCATCCACGATTGGTATAATGTCTATTCCTGTTAATCGAGGTGTTATGTCTATTTTGAAAAATAAAAAAAAAAGTTAAAGAACGCCTGTGTGTGAAAGGTTATTTATTATACAATTATAGAGATTGTCATGGTTGACGGAACAACTTGGGAGTAAATGGATCGCCTCCTAGCTATTTATTTTATGATATTGAATATTTGTAAATTTGACAAAACATCTCGATAAATTATTTTCGCCGGTTCTCTTGTATTTTCTTTTCCGAACCGATGGTAGTGTTTGGCTTGAAAGTAAATAAGTAAGTGTCATGCTTCTATATTTAATAAAGGAATTCGTTTGATTTGACATTAACTCACTATTACCTGTTATAATTGTCACAATCGTAATCACGATAATATGATATAAAATTGTGTTCAATAAGAGAACAAACAGTGTTGTCATGTCATTATTCTAATCAAATTGTTATCTTTTTAATGTTTGATACTTGACTATGACTAACAATACAAATCTAAAAAACTGTAATTTTCAAATCCTGAAAATTCATCAATATTATTAGCAATATACATATTTATTTTATTTAATATTTGGGGGTGAATATGACCTAATAATAATTATTTAATTTGTTATTTAGTAGGCGACCAAATATATCATAGACAAAAAGTATTATTTTTTAAATTGTAACTCACATGGTGATGCCAGTCGATGATTAAAATTAAAAAACACAATAAATATATGAGATTCTTACATTATTTTCCGTTATTTAAATTCAGATGGCTTCTATAATAGACGTTTGAATTTATCTTCAAATTTATCACTCTATTTATATAAAAACACTACACAGTTTAAATACACGATAACATACAACATTCTTATTTCGTTATAACACTTAACTCGAATGAATAATTTAAGCAGTTATAACCATGTGTATAATTCTCAATATACCAATTCTATACATCCTCATAAGGTGACGCAAGCGTACAAGGTCAGCCTACTAGCCAATTGCAACGCGCGGCAAGTCGATTCATCGCGAAATCGAAACTTGCGCATAAGAAATAATTTAATTACTATATGTAATAAAAATAGTTTCCTAGGATTGAGTTTTGATAGAGTATTGGTCTGCAGTTATTGAAGGCAATGACTTGTTATCCTCTGAACTAGAATATGCTTAGCACTTATTCATACACGCCGTCGATAAATCAATACATGAGAGAGAATAATAGCCAACATATCCAGGTTTTCTTGAAACGTTTTTTTTTACTGCCGAGCACGAATTAAGGTAAACTTTGATTTATTAACTAGTAAACAAATTTAAAATGTGGCAATAATAGAAAACTACCACGCATAGCTAATCGAATAAAGGCTCCGGTGCGGTGTTGCATTGAGAAAAAATCGGCCTGTCCTAATCAATGAATCACTATATTCATTGATTTAGGACAGGCCGATTTTTGTACTAATATAATTATTTTTATATATGACGTTATGAAAACAATATATTTGTTTGTGGGAGTCCCATTATTTTTCATATCGCATATCAACAAGTTGGTAAATGGTAATTTTAGTATTGCTAGTAAGGAAATATCATCTAGTATAATAAATAAATCATCAAATTGAATAATCTTTTTTAGCCGATACTACGGTTTTTTTGGGAATAGCATTAGATTCCAAACTTCAGTGGAGTCCTCATTTATCATTTCCGACAGGAATACTCAGCTCCGCAGCATACGCGGTTAGAAAAGTTAGACAACTAACTGATATTGATACCGCTCGTCTAGTATATTTTGGTTATTTTCACAGTATTGTGTCATATGGCATATTACTATATATGGTAATGCTGCAGATATTGAATCTGTTTTTATTTTACAAAAGAGAGCAATCCGCTCTATTTATAATATTGGAGCTAGAGACTCTCTCCGGGATGTTTTTAACAAAGTAGTAGGAATACTCACTGATGCGTCACAATATATTTGCAACAATATTATGTATATTCATATGTATATTCATGTATAT
This sequence comes from Vanessa atalanta, assembly GCF_905147765.1. Classification (NCBI taxonomy): domain Eukaryota; kingdom Metazoa; phylum Arthropoda; class Insecta; order Lepidoptera; family Nymphalidae; genus Vanessa; species Vanessa atalanta. The sequence continues at coordinate 510,723 of NC_061880.1, read as the reverse complement.
TGATCATTTTGATAAAATCAGCGATAATCATGCACAAGAAGTAACGATAAGCTTAGAACGCCAAGTTCCGACTCCGCAAAGTCACTAAATCATTCTTGGGGCAAGGTCGCTTCTATAATAAAATTCCGCAGACATTTTTAATTTTGCCGTTTCTTAGATTCAAGTCAATTGTAAAAAATACATTGGTAAAGAAGGCATATTATTCGATACAAGATTATATTGATGATAAAAAAGCGTGGAGTTAATGCTTGTTGACTTCCAGGCAGGAGACGTAACATACATATATAATTGTATTTAACTAACATGACTGTATTTTTAGATGTTGAAAAAGAGTAACTACTGAGTTTCTTGCCGATTCTTCTCGGTAGAATCTACATTCCGAACTGGTGGTAGCTTTACTTTAAGTAGTTTTTTAAATGACAATTCAAAAGTGCTTGTAAAAGCCTACTTGGATAAAGTATATTTTGATTTGATTTGACTTAAAAAAGTCCTTCCTTTTGGAGGTCTCAGGTATACCGCACCGCCTTGCTTTTTGATAATTACGCCACTTACTGAGATAACAAAATTGAATCATTTTCTTCTAGCAATTTCTCGAGCGTCGCGTACATTATTTTACTTGGATACAAATTTGACATTGATGACGTAATGTAACCTTAATCTATACATAACAAAATTTGGTTTGTTTTTGCGACTTTGTTACACTTTATAGTTAAAGGTACGGCGCGTTGAACCGGTTCTGTCACTTAGTAACTCGAGTTTGAATGCTCTATGTTGAGTTGGAATTAATATTTAACGTAAGAAATTCAGATCAAGTTTTTTTTCCCGGTGTTCTAGTTGTTCGACTTGATGTTACGGCTACCACTGTTACTGCTCAGACGGGATGCTGAATCAATAACTTAATGACTAGACGAGTGATACAAAGATCTTTGTATATAACGTAGGTATGTTTGTTTTGGATTATTCTTCATTGACTTGAATACCCTCATTTCAATTTCTTCAATCCCTTTTTTTGATTGTCACGATTTAAACTTTACATTTTTCATTTCAATCTACAACGTTCACCTCTCTTTTTTAAGTCTGTTCTCTGTTCTCTAGAGTATCTAGAATCTAAAGTATATACATATGTGTATGATCCGAGACATTATTTAGAATACAGGAAAATAAATAAAACATACTAACGGTAATAAACACAACTATGCCTATAAATTATATACTAGGATCGTTACAGATCCAAATTATTTTTTATAAATGATATCGAAAGAAAGTCTTCTTTACAAGGTAAAAGAGAAAAACGTGAAGTTAATCGAAATGGTAAGATATTAGGTGATTTAGTTGAAAAAATATTATTTTAATCATGCGGTTTTTTTTACAATAATAATATAGTTCTAAATGTAACATTAACAATTATAAATGAGGTCTGAACCACAATCAAACTTTTACCTTCGTCACTTAATACTTGAGAAATGGGTCGCGACCTCCCCTCGCGGTGTCTGAAGCGCGACTAGTGTCTCCGGTCTCGTAAGTCTTGATTAACAGTGCGCTTTACACTTTTAAAACATCTGACGCACTCGCGTCCCGTCAATATTGTTTAGCTTCGGACTAAGTTTAGGTTTTAATTTTAAATAAAACTATCAACCAAACATTACACACAACACTCAAATATGAAGCGATTTAATTACTTAAATAAACTTATTTTTGTTATATTTGTTTCATAAGTTTTTTTCGAAAGTAGGGCGGACACGCCACGGTTATCAAGAATTTTTTTCGACTATACCTAATATGTGTAATGAAATTTGATATAAATACTATCGTATTCGAGTAAGACGATAAAATAACATATGGTTTAGTACCCCGGACTATTTAAATTTTAAATTTAACTAAGATTTGTCCGAAATTAGCTTGAAACATATATTTATCTTGACCCACCGCAAAGTTATCGATCATTTTTATCTTTTGGTACTTTTATTATTGACATAATTTTCAGTGCATTCAAATGTCAATGTTAAGATTTTTATTGATAAGGAGGCTGACGAGTGATGCTGCAAGATAGAGTATCTGAACAACGATACTTTTAAATATCCGGTAGTCACTCCTATCTAACCACACAAACATATTATTATTGAATTTTTATAAAGATTATATTTTAAGAAATTAAATTTTATTAAATTTTAAAAATTGCGATTTTTTTAAGTATAATATTATTATATGAAAATATATTTTATTATAATTATTATTTAATTTAAGATCGTTATCAAGTAAACGGCGATATATACTCGGGTAATGTAGTAAATTTAGATTAACAATTCGAACTGATGTTAACTTTAAATTTAAAGGACACTGGTTATCTAATATCATGCACAGTTACAACATCGATATAGGTAACTAACCTGTAAAAAAAAAAACAATAAAAATGGACTTACATTAAAAGCAAAAGAGAAAATCCACGAGCCGAGAAACCCGTCCTAAAGTCAAGATAAGAACTCACTGTGTACGGTGTAAGCATTGTTGTGATATTATATAGCCTCTCTATATCTAATCAGACTCTAACGCTCCATTATCATCCTACAGATTATATTTGAGCACTAAAGATAATTTAGTTGAATTAAATAATCTCGTAGTGGATCTTAACCGTGGATCGTGAGTTCCAATCCAGGCGAGGGATGTTTCCATTGAGTTCTTTGCGTAAATTTTATAATTATTTTGCGTGTATAATTTATCGCAAGGAAACTTGCATGAAATACTGGCAAAAAGTTAAGATATCAGAGGTTAGAGTTATAGGTTACAGAGATCGGCTTGACATTAGAACTAAACGAAACACTCAGCTATCTATCAAAATTTTTCTCTGGTCTTGTTCTCTGTCGTTCTAAATAATAATGTAATTATTCTTGCTGCTCGTTGTTTTCCTCCCCTATCACGACGAAGCAATGTGCACACAATAGTTTTACATCACGTATTGTCGATGACCGCATAATTAACTCCACTGCAGGTCAAGGTCGGATTATCCATTAAGCAGTGTATGCAGCTGATTTGAAGCCCCGCATCGACTAGTGGAGCGCAGCCCCTAGGGAATAATCCCAGAGAGAGATTGGGAACTAAGTAAATAGTATTAAATTTCATTGTTATTGGATTTTTTTAAGGTATATCTTTCTCCGAACCGAATAGTGTTATGGTATATTCGTAATATACTAAGAACATCGTCATTATAAAAAAACATTGCGTTGTGGTGGAATATACATCTTTTAGTAAGTTACGAAAGGGTAACGTGCATTGGATAGCGGCCCCAATGTCTTTAATGCAGTCCTTCTTCAGGTGATACACAGCAACTCATAAATCCTTTAAATTGGAACACAAAACTCGTCGAGTAATTACTATTATAAAATCATTTGATGTCCATTTGACGCACTTGTCATCATTATTATAAACTACAACCTATTAGCGACCAATCTTTTCCAATTTGTTTATCTATTTAAAGATAGAAAAAGGAAAAGATTTAAGATCTGAAAACATCTTTATTTTTACCTCATGACATAATATTCTATCAGTGTCTTTAGACTATTAACTGTAGACGTTAATAAAGTAATTTAAGCATGTTTAAAATGTGCGTTTTATATAATTATTTTTTATTGCTTTTAATTTATTAAATTTTTTTTTTATGTCTGATAACCGATTTAGTTTTTCCCTGGACGGTTTGCCAACATTTGCAGGCCTCCGAGCTTGAGTTTCCAAGGTAAAGAGAACCCCCTATTCCCGGCGACGCTTAGAGCGGGGGGAGAAGGTACGCATAGCATAAAGTTTTTCTGATCCTCAAATGCAATTGGAAAAAAAAATTGAATGCATTCTAGAAGAAACAATACATATAATTGTCAACATATAGAGATTAGATATTTCCTGTCACGATGAGCCGAGATAAATCTTCAGATAGCGAACCATTTATTGCCGATGATAATCTTCAAACCGTAATATTGTCTATATTACGGTTTGAACGGCTTATTATGTGATTATAAACAGAGTGATAGTAATAAAATTATAAATGCAACTTTGTAAATCGATATAATCTCCACGAAGTTAAGCTGCAAAGTGACATGAAATTTTTACTAAAATCAGTCGTGCTCTAAAAGTTCTCCCATATCGAATAACTACTATCTCTGTCCCGGACCTCAATGGTATCCATTTAATTTAATTCCGAGTCGAAAATATAATAGAATCACTAAAAATATTCAACGAAAGTCTGAATTATTAAGACTTTGATAGAAAATTCTTGAAGTATGTGAAAAATTAAAAAGATAAATTAATTAATACTGGACAAAGAAAATTACTTGGTGGTAGGGCTCAAAAGCAAGCCCGTCTACGTTCATCACATTTCCGGTTTGATGGATGAGTGAGCCAGCCAGCACAAACACAAGGAATAGCATCGTAGTTGTTGCCCAATGTTGGAGGCGCATTGGCGATGTTGGTTGTAAATTTAGATTAACATTTCTTACGGCGCCAGTGTCTTTGGGCAGTGGTGACCATTTACCATTCGTTTGGTCATTTTAGGTCTGCATACATATATTACTTACATTAAAATTGTTTCTTTTCATAAAGCCCCCTCCCCTCCCAGCCCTGGTTAAGCTAATCATTGAGATTCACTGACGAAACAAATGAACTAGTGAGGAGTAAGTAATGAATGTTAGACTTTTTTTATACTTTTAATCGATATATCACGTCATTCGGACTGTGGTAAAATAAAACTACTTGTTTTAAAAATATATATAACTGTGTAATTCCCAAATTGTCTATTCTGTCCATGTCATACAACAGTTCCGATTTTCTTGGTTATTACCGTAAATTTTATTTTCAGTTAAACATTTGTAAGTCGTCTTTCCTCCATAACGTACTTGTTGCGTTACTTGACGAGAGATGTCAGTGCAGTCATACCAACGATTGAACCTGCATCATTTTTCTACTTTGCTTGCAAACCTGTACATGAGTGAACATAGACAAGTGTCAGTGGTACTTCCCCGAGTTCGAACCCACTGCCATTTCGGCACACCCCTGTCTCCATTCCCTATCTGGATTTTTTTTAGGATTCCAAATGTGCTCGACGGGAGTTCTCGTTGTCAGTCCACCCTCACTATTTGTCCTAAAAATAATTGACAGGTTGAAAAGACAATTGAAATTATTACTAACAAAAATATAATGACAAGATATATCACCATTAAAGCCCCATCTCGGTTCTCACTGATCAGTCGCTATAACAGCCATCGAGGAGTATATTTCCAATTGATGTTTTGGTTTATCAGAATTTCTCAGTCATTATATAGTCATGTAATGATTATATCTTGCATTGTTCTATAAGAGACAGATTTATCCACTTTTATTATATCTGCCGTAAGAATTTCTTAGACAAATCCATCAGAGAAAACTTTGGGAATGGACATACAATATGTGGAGCCCTTGGTCGAGATTCGTCTCTCACATTTGATTCCTAAAATATCAATATTATTAAAACAAATTACAGGAAATGACATTAACAATTTATTTTAAACAAAGTAATTGTATTTTGACAATTGATACTAGATGACTTATATCTACATCCAGATGTTGATATACGTACATATATTTAACTAGTCGTCGCGGTCGTGCTCGCGGTTTAGAGGGTAGTCATTGGGTTAGGTTTGGTCACAAAAAGTAACATATGTCCGTTGGGCTTCAATCTTGCTTTATACAAAATTTCATCAAATTCGGTTCAGTGGTTTGGAAAGAACAAGACAGACAGACATATAGGATTACTTTCGCATTCATAATATTGGTATAGATATAATATTTTTTTTTTAATCGTGCATCAATCAAGTGAACTACTGAATTAAAGAGAAAATAATTTATTTTAGTAAATAATTTTGCTTTTGTAAGTAAGTAATTTTTAGACATGGCAACAATACAAATTACGACAAAATCAAAAATAAATTCAAAATTATACAAAACTTACGTATGTCGAAATCTGTCGACCTCTTATAGAGTTCGTCCTCTCAATCCAATTATGTTCTAATTTGCTTATTTGGTAGGCTTCGGTATTCGTAGAACTTCTATCCCCTTGCCGAACACACTGACGGTAATCGAATCACTAAAAATATTCATAATACATAATATTATATTTAAAAAGAAACAAAGTATTTGTAATAAGTTTCTCACAAAATCAAAATTATGGAAAATATTTTACTTTATTGTAAACGTATAGACAAGGCGAAAAATATTTTATTCGAGTCGTGTTTAAGGATAAATAGTCTGTGCCTTGTTGACACAACTGAAAGCAGTGGCGTAGCATAGGTCACTAGCACCCGGTGCGGATTCCAAATTTGCCGCCCTTTTATTTTTACAATCTATTATAAAAAAAATTGTAAATAAAGTTATTGAGAAAGCTTGCGCTTGCATCACCCATGCATAGAACCTGCATTGGTACCTGGGTATTTGGTATTTGGCAACAACAACAAAAAAATGACGAAAAAAACACTGAAAGAAATTAACTTTTTTTTCTCTAACTGCCAACTCCGCAGCGCCGCCCCCGGCAAAGTGCCGCCCGGTGCCCTACCCTCCGCTCCCCCCTACGCCACTGACTGAAAGCCACTAATCTAAGAACTGCTGTACGAATGAAATCAGAAAAACGATACGAGAATGCATAGAACCTGATAAAATATACAAACATTTCAGTGAACATGACAAATGAATTTGAGAGTGTACTCACATTGACGTATCAACGACGTCGAGACCGTGTATGTCAGACACGTCGCTGAAACGTTGAGAGTAGAAGTCACATTTGACTCCATCCGAAGTCACTGATAGCGTAAACAGAGTCAGTCTCTGATCAATACTCGTCGATATCATCAAATCTTCCATTAATTTGAGACCGGTTACTTGCGAACAATGATATTTGTCAGATGACCAAGAATTGATGACTTTCATTGAATTTAAAACGTTATTTTCAACTTGGATTACATTTAAGTGTATCGCGTTATCGTCTCCCGCCGTCGCTAGTAAGAATCTTGTATTATCAATTATATTTATATCGATACTGTTTATCCCAGATTTATTTGTTTTCATCGAAAATATCGGTTCGCTTGACAACATTTTTGGCGGTTTTTCAACTTCCCAAAATGCAACATCACCTCTAGTCGTGCAGGTCACAAGTAAAGTTTTGGTAATGAATTCAAAAACGTGTGTTTTTAATATACAAGTTTTATGGTACTTTATTTCCTGTACTGGATTTAGTTTTCTTTTATCAGTATTTAAGTTAAAGATCTGTATTGAAGCATCCGAACAAGCTGTGATAATTATAAAACCATTGTCTATCTTAATAATCTCCAAGTCCATTATTCTAGTCTCTGGATCAAAATCTATGGAGCAGTCTCTCCAATTTTTATCACCTTTTCTTTCTTTATCTGTGCCCTTTATGAGGTAATCGGCTAATTCTTCAGAAGACACTTTTAAAGCGTGATCTACTTCGAATGTAATTATTTTGGCGCATATTTGTGCTCTCCCCCCGGCTGATAGTAATAATATTTTATTTCTATCAAGTTGGTGAAATTTTAATGTTCTTATGCTTGATAGTTGTTTAAATACAAGTTCATCTTTAAGTTTTGAGTTCAGATCTGAAATCGATATTCTAAGTGTCGTATCTTCACCGCCTGATATGAACATTGTTGCCGTGCTGTCCTCGTTATATTTGTACGTCTTCAGGCAATTTATCTGCTTGGAATGTATACCGTTTATAATATTTTTGGACATTATTTTACTTAGCCGAAACTTTTCCGAATGCAGAGTATAATTTTTGAGATACAATATTTGAATGACTTCTTCGAAATGCTCATCAATTTTTTCAATGTAACGAACTGCGTCCCAGGACCTGTGGCCCCCACCACACGCCACTTCCAGAATTTTTAGATTATTTTTAACATCGTAAACTACAAAAGATCTCTCTTGAAAGCCACAGAGGTAATTCTCGTCTTTATCTAAAAACTTTTCAAGCCATTGAAACTCTACATCTTTACAATTCGTATATTTAATTTCATTAACGTCTTTGCTTAATGAAAAGTACTTGATCTTGCCGTCCCTACCTGTTGTTATTACTTCATTATTTTTTATTGTTATTGATGTAGTGCCGTATCTATCGTAAATCTTATCGAAACTTTTAACTGGGTTCCTACTTCCGTGGAAGTATACGTGAATGTGGCCACATCTATCTCCGACTACTAGCATATCTCTATTAGAACTGAGAGCGCTGGATGTCAACCATCGCTCCTTGCAAGGGGGGAGGTGGAATTCATCAACTGGTTCAATATCTATTTCTTTCGAAGCTAAAACTGTTATCAGACCATTTTCAGAGCAAACAACGAGGTGTCTATTTCCAGCCCAATGTAGAGAAAGAATTTTTCCTAAGTCTAATTTTGTATCAATAATTTTACGAATTACAGCATCACCTTTACAATTTTCTATGAAAATATCTAATTTCCCATTCATATCGGCGACTGCTATAATTTGTTTGCATGGAGATAAACTCAGCAACTTATATGTCGACGTATGATCTAAATGATGTGTTTGACTAGTTTTTGAACTTAAATCGTAGTAAATAAGTTCATTTAATTCATTCATAATTAGTATATTCTGTCTAGCAGTGAATTTAACTTTCTTTGGTGCATCAATGTTAATGGGTATAGTCTCTTTGTGGCCATACTCGGATACTAATGATAAGGGGTGTAGAATAACACTACAATCACCACCACCAGTCACAAGATGCCTGTTATCAGCATCTAAGGACCAAATACAAGAATTTTGATGAGCAAATATTTTCCTCAATAGTTTTCCCTCATGATTCCAGAAACATATTCTAGAATCTTCTCCAATTGATATAATTAAATCATTTGTAATATGACTGCGCATCACTCTTGCCATGTGACCGTATAGATTGTATACACAAGAAATTTTAGCATTATTCCAGTAACTTTTATGTTTGTAATTAACTGGTTCCTTATTAACAACAGTCCAGATTCTCACCGATCTATCGTCAGAGGTGGTCACGATTATTGCTTTCTCTGAATTATAAGTTATTGAAAATATTACACCCTAAAACATAATAATTATAAAACATCTACCCAAGAAACAAGAAATCTTATTATTATTTAATATAAAAGTTACATCAAGTAAAATAAATATTATTCCTTTATCAGTTTAAATAAAATTATTATATCATAAAGCTAAGCTTGAGGATGAACATGTTGATTTTACAACATTATTTAATACATCACTTTCTTCCACTGTGTTTAGACCATAATATCATATCTCTCAGTATAATTTAATGATATGTGATGGGCACCCATTGCCCAAATATCTCAATTTATTAAAATAATTAACTATTTATTACTTGATACATATTAAATTAAAACATAATTAATCCAAAATTTATTTTGCTACCGGATCAATAATTCAAATTGTTAAGCAAATATGTGATAAAAATTTAAACTATTTTAATTGATTCAAATAAATTATACGCTCATTAGCTTACCTTATGACCTTTCAAATGGTGCAGTGGTTTGTCATCACCGCACTGGTGTATAATGACCTCAGAGAATACAGTACCACTAAATACAAGGATATTGTCTTGTATGGGCAGCAGTAGCCCACTGTATAATATGGAATTATCTTTGCTTGTGTACTCTTTATCAAATGTTCCATTAATTATATTCCAAACCTATAATCATTTTTAACAAATAAAATAAAAATAAACTTTATTATTTTTAATTATTCAGAAACATTATTACGGTTTTTACCTGCACAACATTATGAGCTGTCAAAATTGCTAGTTTTTCCTTAGAAATCCAAGCCCCTGAATGTATCCAGTCGTTACATATTATAGGATATACTGCCTGCTGTTCCGAGACCACATCTTCCTCGCAATCAAAGGTCAATTCTATGATCGAAAACTGTTTACCTCCGATTATGAGAAATTTTGATTCACATTTCAAATATTCAATGCTGTGTATCTTTTGGCCTTTTAATATTTTAATTTTTCGAATAAATTTAGCGGAATCTTTGTTAAATATCTCTAAGGAACTTCCTACACCTAATAAAAATTATTATAGCGTTACAATTGGAATTACTCGTTAAAATACGTAAACATAACCTCATCTTTTACCTGCCAAAATATAATTATTAAAGAATTTAACAGCCGTTACGTCTGTACGCGTTAACACAGACATTTTACATTGGTAGATAATGTAAAATCTGTTTATTGCTTCTTTAAGTAGTACCTATTTTTATACAAATTCCTTCGGAAAATTTAATACATGTTAATAAATTGACAGCACCATGGGTATGTAGTTATATAGTTAATTATAATGACAATGACGTTGACATTTTATTGATATTCTTCATTTTTTTTTTGTTCATCTTTTTCGTCTTAATAAGGCAAAGACATCAATGTAAAATTATAATGCGGTACTGTTAAACTTTAATGATAATAGTGAGGGTAGATATTTCTTCAATAACTATTTCAGTGGCATCAAAATTGTATTTAGGCATTGATAGAAAATACAGGGTTTATTGTAAAAGCAAAAATACCCTAGGCATTAAAAGATAAAACAAAATGCGGCGAAGCAGAATGAGGCCCCCCAGCTTTTAGAAAAATGTAGTTATACAAGCTTTTTATATATAAGTGATTATGTGAATTTGAAAAAAGTCTTATCCGTTCGCAAAAATATCAGTACACACTAATAAACTATTAAGTATCAACGTAATGAAATTTAATATATTTTAAATGATACCAATGTTTATTATTCGTCATAAATATAATGCATTGAATGTAAATGTAAGCATAGAAGAGTGAATTTAGAATTATGCACTTCTTTGTTACAGGGATTCCTGGAGGACCCGCTGTAAAGACGGGGATTCTCTCTAGTTTATTGGACGCGTTCAACGAAGTTAAAGGAATATTAGTACCTATAGATAGCTGTAGAAGGTAATTTTTGGTAGTGTTTGAAATTCTGTAGGTACTCAGCACATATTTAAAGTCTTTTTTAGGATTTGATCAGGGGAATGCGGATGCTTATCCCTCACCCTCCCCCAAGACTGGAGGACTGGGGCGAACCGTCCCTTCCGTGCCCCTGTTAGTCCGTTACAGATCTCACGATATGAATAACTGTATATTGGAAGAGAGATCTTCCAATTATACCTTATATTTCAATCTCCGTCGCTCTGATTGGACATCCGAACTGTTTTTTTAAATGTTGGGATGTGTAGAAGTAGTATCAAAGACGTTGGACTTAGACTCTAAATGTGTAAACAGATAAATATTTATTAATTTAAGTTCAGGTAACACATAATCCGATAGGATTATTTATGTAAGTGTAATATAATAAGAATATTGTTTTTGTTGCAATGGTTTTTATATTATACAAGTTTTTATATTTTACAAAATCATCAACTTAGATTTATTCTTTTTGAAATTGATCCATGGGATAATGTTCCTGGTACTTTTCCAAATGCTTCTCCATTTGCTGCATTTGTTTCCTGAAAATAAAAAAATATTTTTTTAAAAGACATATCACAGAATATTTGTATACTTTTTAATTTTTTATGTTTAAATTTGAAGGTTAACTAAGAATCGACCTTCTCCCTTAAAATTTGTTATAGTTTGCAGGTCCAACCATAATTATTAAAACAATTGTATGGAATATTTGTATAATTGCTATACAATTCATAGCAAGAGATTTAGTTTGTATAGAGATTATAATTTTGAAATTTCATTTTACATTTTTTATTTATATTTAAAAACAAAGCAGTGCGATTCCCTTCGTATCATATTCGTGAAGTGTTAACAACCGACTTGAGGTGATACGAAATTTTGCTGTCCTATAAATTTTATAATAATTATCGTAGTTAATGTCAATGTCACCTTTTGACATTTTGTTTTGAGTTTCGAGTCTCTTACTACAGAATACTGAATAGCTCTACAATAGGTAAATGCGATTTTCGTCGAGGTTTTTTTTTTATGTCAGATGCACTGCACATGCGTTGCCGGCCTTTCAGGAAAGAGTACGCTCTTTTCTGGCAACGCACCTGCAACCCCCCTGGTCTGATTGCAGATGTCCATGGGCGGTGGTAATCACTTTCCATCAGGTGAGCCTCCTGCTCGTTTGCCCCCTATAACAAAAAAAAAAGTCTTGCCTTGCTGAGCACACCGAGCTTTTTTGATGCCAATTTGGCTTTGCCTTCCAATTGACCGCGGAACTGAACGAGGCTCGAAACATCATCGCCAAGTATTCCGATACTAGCTGTGGTGGCTAACGGAATGTTCTCGAATCGTGGAGATAAGACAAATGGTGTTTTTTAGCAGATAACGCGCAAACTTGCGTCTTTTTGGGGTTGGGACTAGGTTTAGCCAACCCCAGTTCGAGACTTTGTTTAACGAAGACTCGATTTCAGACACAAGTTCCGGTTTTTTTCGACGTTTTCCCGAGAAATATTAGCACGGCCGGTGTATGAGTTGTCTATGGTGCTGTCGTCTGCATAGCAGTGAATGTTACTGATTTACAACAAGTCATTGACATGCAGAAGAAGAACAGAGTGGTTGATAGAACACAGCCTTGTGGAATGCTGGTGCAAGGACGAATTTTAAGTCGGAGCATGCACCGTCGACAACGACCTTGATGCTCCGTTCTGCCAAAAAACTCCAATTGCATAATTTTCCGGTAAGCCCAGAAGCTTAGAAGAAGAAATTTTTATTTTTTATATTTTAAGCGTTTAATACTTTATAATACGTAGAAACTTACTGTAGATGAGGAGGCATGTCATAGTAAACATCTTCAAGCATCTCCTTCCAATGCGGTTTCTTCTTCTTCTCTGCATCTTGCATTGTTCGAACTACCATATCGCGAGCTTCCTTTACGTATGTCTTTTCAGCCTCGGCATCCCATAGCCCTAATTTTGAAATAAAATAAATACATAAAAGTAAAGCTAGAGGCTTGGACGTTGGGCGCTCTTTAATCGTAAAACTAGCAACTGATTTATTATAATCGTAAGTGATGTTATTTGTATATATATTGTGTAAGAAACTATAAAGCCGGTTCAGAAAAATATTTTACGGTCAAAAACCGGTTATAAACTGAGTACTTATTTATTCTTCTTTTATAAAATAAATTAAATTGGATCTACCTCTACACACATATGGGTACTAATAGCTTAAATGTTTTAACTATTTTATTTTTAAGGCATACTCTTATAAAAAAAATCTTTTTTAGTAATATTACTGAATCAATCTTTACCTTTATTTTCAAGATACAATCTCAACTTCTGAATGGGGTTCTCAGCTTGAGTCCATTTCTGTATTTCTTCCAGCGGCCTGTAGGCGGTGCTGTCGTCGGACGTTGAGTGATGTCCCACTCTGTCAAAAACTTAAATCTATTCAGGAAAAATTATAAAAGCACGAAACGTGAAAATTTTAAGGGTCAAATTGTTTGCATTACATAGATATTACATGTAAGAAATATTAATAATTCCTCACATCGCTTAATCAATCTCGAGAATAATCAATCTTGCTTTTGTAGAGCCTTATAAATCGGAACAACAACAATAAGTATCACTGTTTGGCAGAAGAATATATGAGTGGATAGGACCCCTTTTTTTCTCGCGGGAAAAACGCTTTTCGAATTTCCTCCGCATGAAGTGGGGACGTATGCGGGACTCGTCGATGTCCAGGATGGCTAGGGTGCCCTAGAACGCCGGAATACCCACTAAAAAACTAGCAGTGCCCTCTCCGTTTCTTTGGCGGATCAGGCGTAACAGGATCGCTTTCACATGCCAAAATCTAACAAGTGTCTGGAGAGGTTCCTCTCACCTGTAGGACATGGCTTCGATGAGTACGGGCTTGTTGTAGAGGGCGATCGCCCGCGCGCGCTGCACGGCGCTGTAGACGGCGAGCGCGTCGGTGCCGTCCACGCGCACGGTGTGCAGGCCCATCGCCGGCCCACGGCCCGCGATGCCGTCCCCGCGGTACTGCTCGTTCGTCGGCGTCGAGATCGCGTATCCGTTGTTTCTACTAAATCGAAAAATTATTCCTTTTAATTGCGACTCACTAGAGCGTTTTCTGTCAGTGGAGCAATATGTCAGCTTATACGCTGAAATAAAAATTGTGACAAGACTTAATAACAGTTTTATATTTGATGCAGAATTGTGCTTTTGTCTAATAGCGGGATCACGAAAAAATGGACATACAAACTTACGGTGATACACTATTTTGATGCGTTTATGTATACTTTAAATATTAATATGGTTAGGGTCGCATATTATCACTTTCTGACATTCTACGATCGTGTTCGGCAATTACTTTCGTTTTTGATTATACAGAATAGCTCTAACGATCTCTGCTCATATAATTATTCGCATGTTGTAAAAACCACTAGGTAGGTTCCTATATAAAACCGACTCGAAAAGTAGTTATCCGCTATATGTAACCAGACATATTAAGCACCTTTAAATTGTAAATGGATTTCGTATGTTTGTTTTAGAACATGTATAAATATATCTTACCAGAACATTATGACAGGACATTCAAGAGTAGCGGCGAAGTTGAAAGCGGCGTGTGCGTCTCCCTCAGAGGCAGCTCCCTCACCGAAGTAGCAAATAACACATCGATCATTGTTTGGTAGGCGCTTGTACGCATAAGCTGCGCCTACGGCTTGAGGCATCTGTGTTGCTGTAATAAAAATGGTTAATGGTTTGTTGTAAATGGGTCGACTGTACCTGAAGTTACGCTGACTGATACTCTCACTATTACTTATCGAATCACACTAGTAAAGATTATGCTCTTTATTCGTAGAATAATTGGTGAATGGGTGGTGAGTGCCCAGGCAAGCTAGTACAAAGACCGACCATCATTTGATTATCCTGTAAAACTGTTAAATTATTTAAAAATATGAATTTGCTCACCTAATGGACTGGATATAGTTACGATATTCCTTTGCTTGCTACCATAATGTATTGGCATATGTCTTCCCTTGCCAGGATCTTCATGATTCCCATAACATTGGTTAATAAGCTCAGTGACCGTCATTCCTCGGTACAACAGTACTCCGACCTCTCTGTATTGAGCGAAAATTAGATCTTTTGGAGACAAAGCCGCGGCACTTCCAACGTGGATACCTTCTTCTCCGTAGTTCGTCATGAAGAAGGAGATTCGACCTTGTCTGAAAAGTAACATTCATATTCACATTACCTATTGTAATAAAAGTTTTTGGTATCTTGAAAGCAGCGGCCTGATGAAATTTTCCAATTAGAGTTTGTCAACTGGTTCGATCATAATGATTATTATTGGATATTTCAGGATGAATTAGCATGCTTTTTGGACACTTTTCAATTATTTTTATAAAAGGAAATACAAATCGGTTCATGAATGGATTTAACCTAATTTCCTTCTTTATTTGAAGTCCAACCAACTTTATCAAACGATCGAACGGTTGCAAGCGATAACAATAAATTGGTTGTCAAATAGAGGTGAAGATGTAACAGAACTGTTTTGTCATTGTCTTTTTTAATTTAATATACATTGATACCGAGTCTATAGTTCGTTCGTAAAGGAGGAAGAAGCTTAAACTATAAACATTTTTAAATTAGAACTGTAATTTGTTCTCAATAAGAGGTTACCTAATTTAAAAAAATAAATAAATGTTTTCTTACCTTTGGGATTCGTACATAATTTTATCCATCTGATTAAGTTGAACCATCGTTTTGTACATGTTGAGTAGGGTTTCCTTGTCGATGGCAGGCTCTTCCCTACTGTCGATTACCTGGCCATCGTTATCGAGTACCCTATATATAGGGATAGGATCATAACTATTTTCATCGACGAATTTCATTTCCGTCACGTAGGGAGCCTTAGCGCCAGGGAAGTCAGCATTGTTACCACCATTCTGAATGATTTCAGGTCTCGAGCTCGTTGACAATAACTGCAAATGAAAATAATATTTCATTGAATGGAATTTTAATTAATTGTCTTTTATTATTACGTCCATTATTTTATAAAGAAGAGAAACTGCTAGGAAATTGTCCCATCCAAAAAAAATGTCAGCAGATTAACTGACTTGCGATTTAGTTAGTTAGTTCCAAGTTTTTTTTTATAACATGGAACTACAATTTAGCATACAAATATTATTAGAAACCTTTTTTTACGATGAGAGTCGATATTGTTTGAATAAACAACTAAAAATAAGTGTTCCTAGTTCTTCATTCATTGTTTTATTTTATAGTTAATCATGATATTAAATTTTTCTCAAATCTTATAAAAAGTAAGGCCTCCTCTCCCTTTGAGGAGAATGTTTTTAGCTAATTCCACTAAGCTGCTCTATTGCGAATTGGTAGACACACATGTGACAGAATTTCATTACACACATTTCTCACAATGTCTTCCCTTAACACTGAACATGTGATGAATTATCAAGCCCACGAAAATTCAGCAGTTGCCTGGATTTAAACCCGCATTCATCGGTAAAGATGTACGCGTCCTAACAACCGGGCCAGTCCGGCTCTTTTGGAAAATAATAGTCGAGAAATTATCGTATTCGTATACGTCAGTCGCGTGACAAATAAAAACAATTCCTATTACATTTACTTTAAATACAACGTCACTCGATTTAAAAAGCATGTGATAACGAAATATTTGTAACGAATTACAACATACATATATTTGCGCGTGATGTCATTTATCAGGACAATTTAAAAATACTTATTAATGCACCTCCCAAATTACACTTATCTTAAATATTTTAAAACTAGAAAAATAATTGTTATTCTTACTATAGAATAAAGGTTTTGGATACGTACTCTGATCGCTTGGTTCAAGCGATTCAAGCGTAAAAAACTAGCTCCGGTCTTGAGCGCCATCGTGGGACTGAACAGTGAATAATGAACTTACAGTCATTATTGAATGTTATCGTATTTACACAGAGACATTAGCAAGTTAGATAAGGTACGCGGCCTTTTCGTTCACTAAGTATTCTGTAGGTCACTGTTTACAATTTGATACAAATAAATTATTTTAATTTCTAACGATAGAAAGTAAAACAACCATATTGTAACAAAAGACATTGTGTATAATAGAGGAAAAATAAATGTATTTAAAGTAATAATTCACGTATTATCACAAAAAGTATTATTAAAACACGCCGACTATCAGTCCTTAACAATAATTAGTCTGATAAGAT
The DNA here is from genome assembly GCF_905147765.1 of Vanessa atalanta. Taxonomy (NCBI): domain Eukaryota; kingdom Metazoa; phylum Arthropoda; class Insecta; order Lepidoptera; family Nymphalidae; genus Vanessa; species Vanessa atalanta. The sequence continues at coordinate 493,498 of NC_061880.1, read as the reverse complement.
AATATCTGCTAAATCTTTTTTTATTTGTTTTAAGCATACATTTTGCTTAAAAATAGTGATATTCTAAACATTATTTAAAATTGATAACATATTATTGCATCTTACAGATTTTGTTATTCTGATTGCGACCAAATTTGGAAGTCAAATCGTGACACGTTTTCACTTTTAGGAATGATGTGGAGTTGGAATCCGATTCCGTGTGAGTTTGTACTTGTGTAAGTTACATATGGTATTTGAAAATTTATTTCATCTCGCGATTAGAGTAAAATTACAGGCTTTAATGTATCATTACTCCCCCTTAGGACGATGTTTACTGCTTAGAATAACACTCAACTTCCCACAAGGAGAAAGCTTGGAGATTATAGGACCCGCGGCCTTGTGGCAAAATTTCATCCAAAATATGAAGGTTTCAACAGACGTCCTATTTTGCGTTCTAGCACGAAATTAATAATACTGAATAATGTCAAATTAATGACATCAAAACTCAGTGTTGCTTCACTGATGATTTGAACCCGTTACCTTCGCTTAGAATCCATTATGCCAACTCGGTAACCGTCTAGCGAAACTACTAAAGTACATATTATTACAGAAACAGAACATTTTCTATTTAATAGTCCGTGTCACTAAAAATTATATTAAGATTCTAACGACATTTCATTCTTCCAAATCTGTTCTGGCATTTAGAAGTTGTAGTGGAACGAATAAACTCACATACATGAACCCAGAAAACGTTACACCCTCTTTTGAGCCGTCGCGTCGGGTAAAAATGACTCAAACAATCTCAGCAACTATGGCCTATGTGAAATATGCATATAAGGTTAATTTTATTGTAATTATTACTTTCATTTTACTGTAAAAATTGATAAATATTTAATATTATTTAGGTATTGCAAACACCATTTAAAAGCATTAAAAATAATATTTATAATTACAAACAGTATTTAAAACGGGATATTTACCATGTTTTTTATTTTTATTTGGTGGAGCTCGATATTTCGACATTATCTACGAATGTCTTGTTCACGAGATTCATCAGTCTCGTGAAAAAAATAACCATGTTAATTTATAATGTTTAAATAAATGCTTACAGATCAAGATTAATTAATATAGTCAGGAAGCAGGAAGCAAGATTTAGGTGCAACCCGGGGTTTGTCCCTAAATCCGGCTCTGACTGTCCTGGGGTCCACAAGAGAGGGGCCTTATTATACGTTTAGATATATAGATACAGTCCAATTATAATAATATTCCTAATTACTGTTTTACAAGTTACTGATACAAATAGTAAAAATATTTATTATTGACATCCCTGACTGATTGAGATGAGAATGTTTAAATTAATTTGTAAAATAGTTATTACGGGCCTCTGTTGCTCCTGGGCTTTACTCCTTTGTGGCTTCAGGACCTTCAGTCGTTTAAATCCGGCTCTGAATAAGATTAGTGTTCAATCATCATTTTTTTTTCCTTCTTTAATTTTAGGATTTTTGTCCTACACAGGTACGTCAGGGACTGACGTCCCTGTGTAGGACAAAACATTGTCCCTTCTTCCTGTTTGCTTAAATATCATTTAATATTAATAGCCATTAAATAGAATTCCAGGAGCATTCTAGCAGATTCTGATAAAGGATCCGATAGAATACTCGAAACAAATCCAACATCGAACAAACATGCTTTTAAATTACTTAAGAGTACATCAACTTTTATTCGCTCCATTTACTATGACGAATAACATTTCGTATTTAATTCCTTTCCTGTAATTTTATTGTCATCATCATTACCAGGTTTAAGATTAAAAACCCCAGATATAAAATCAGTGAAGTTTTAAGTTTGCAAAAGGGTGACAACTGCCAGTCATACCCAGGCTTTATTGGTAAAGTACACAAATTTCTTCAAGGCTTCTAATCAGGATATGTAAACTGGCTGTTGTAAGTAGCCTATTACGTAGGGCTGTCTTAGCCCAATCGTGGGGACATGTTTTTCTCTTTTTATTTCTTTTTTTTATGGTACTGATGGCAAACAAGCAGGATGCTCATCTGCAACACCAGGGGGCTTGCAGGTGGCAGGGTCTTTTCTTTCATATCATATCTTATCGGTTGTGAAAAACCGCTGGTAAAAGCTAATTCCAATTCCAGAGTGGCTGTGCGAGGTAGAAAATATCAAAGAAATCGCGATTTTCGGGATTTTTGGACATCTAGATGGAGCGGGCGAAACTTGGCTTTTGGATGCGATGTCAGAAGGTGAAATTCTGCAGCCGGGATTAATCCAAAAAAATCCTTGTGACATTTTCTTAATAATGCTGTAGAAGACTAAGAGTGACCCAACATCTCTACGCAAAGCCAAAGGATCAAGCAGATCGGAAAAGGCTTGATCGTCGATAATTCAATTCAATTATTTAATAAAAATAGTTGTAAGAAAGAAATGAAATATGATACAAAAACATTTTAAGTGCAATTATTCAGCAGCTAACTTACTACTACTACTACGAATTATTTTAATTTCAATAAATATAGATATTGATTTTCCACAACATAAATAATTTTATAAAACTGTTGTTCTTATTATTATAATTATTATATGGAGCATCAATCGAATATTATGTAGTCACAGTAAAATACATTATACTTTTTGTTTTATTTTATTGTAAGAATTAAAAAAATCAAGTAACAGATTTTACAATTATGTTTTTTAACAAGTAAAATTTTGAATAATTTGTTTTAATTATGATAATATCGATATTTTATTCTGTTGTCGATGATGAACAATCGATACATTCGGCATCCCGATTCTCATATTTTTTGACAGATGTCAGTACCAAATAAATGGCGGTGGTAGTTAGTGACGGATTAGAAATATTATTATAATAATTGACTTCTAATAATGCCGTATTGGTATTACGACAAAAAAGATTTACAAAATACACCATCGTTCCGCGATGGCATTCCAAATGACTCGGAAAATCGTTACCGAAAGGAGGGCGCGAGGTTTATCATCGACACTGGATCGAAGATGGATTTAGGTTATAACACTGTTGCTACTGGTGTTGTTTATTTTCATCGCTTTTACATGTTCCACTCGTTTCGGACTTTCCCGAGGTATATAACTGCATGCTGCTGTTTATTTCTGGCCGGAAAAGTGGAAGAGACGCCAAAGAAATGTAAAGATATAATAAAAGTAGCGAAATCTCTATTAACTGAACAAAAGTTTAGCACATTCGGTGAGGATCCTAAGGAGGAAGTGATGACGTTGGAGAGGATATTGCTGCAGACGATAAAATTCGATCTACAAGTGGAGCACCCGTATGGATATCTATTAAAGTATGCTAAGTGCCTTAAAGGTGATAAGGCGAAACTACAGAAAATGGTGCAGATGGCATGGACCTTTGTCAACGACAGGTTTGTTATGGGGTTTCATTTTATAAAACTAGTAACATAAATAAAAAATACTTGCCATAAAATTAAGTGTCATTACAATCATTATAAATAAAAAAAGTTGGTCATAGTTTGTTAAAAATTAATTAGTATTAAATTAAGGACCTTGATATTTAAAACCATAAAACAAGTTTGATGCAGATGACAGTTAACATTTAAAGGATCTTATAATATATGGTCTATTGGTATCTAACAAAGTATGATACTAAACTTACAAAGTTTATTTCTAATGGTTCTAGATGATTAAGTTATTTAACATATTCCATATTTATTCTGTTATTTTATTCATAAATTGAAATGTTATTTTCATGCTTTAATATTTATGTTAACCACATATGTATCTATTATATATAACTAGAGGGCCGCACATTTTTATTGTACAGTTTACAATTTCTGTTTGCATGTTTTACATTTGTTTTTTAATACAGACAGTAATTTTATTCTGCTCTCTAAAAATAATTTAGTAAATTGCAATCAAGAACCCTCTTTAATTTTTTGCTGAAGCTCTACAAAATGAGACCATAATCAATCTTTTATGTTCAGCTATCGTCCTATAATCACTGGGACAAAAATTGCCTTAAACTATGAATATATAAGATAACACAAATATTAAGTATTCAAAAAATGTTTTTCTTTGTAAACTTAACTAGACATCTGGTGTAATGACGACGACAATGATGTAATGGTAACAACAATGCCATTGATACTGAGAACACAAAATGTATGCAAAACTCCATGCCAAGTTGCGGTTTTTTGTATTCCAGTGACACATATACTTGCTATTCCTTACTTACATCTATTATAAATAATAAATTAAAATATTGCTGAATATTTAGATTTAAACTAGTAAATATAGTTACTGTAGTAATTTTGACTCCGTCAAAAATGAACTTACACATTTTAGGTGGCAATAAACTGGATTGTCTAGTCCTCAAAAATCATTTAACATTTTCTTATGCTTGCTAACATACATATTATAATGCTGTTTTTATTTAAAATAATTCAATACTTGGCCTGCATAATATTTAAAAAAAAGTATTTTATTCTACACATAAACATTTGTAAAGTAATGATTAGCCATTTGGATAGCACATTTTGTGTCTATTTCATAGTTGAAGGTTGTATTTTCTGCAGTTCCCTGTAACTCAAATTTGAATGTGGACTTTCTTTTAGTCTTTGCACAACACTGTGCCTTCAATGGGAGCCCGAAGTGATAGCAGTGGCACTTATGTTCCTTGCGGGCAAGCTGAGCAAGTTTGAGGTGGTCGATTGGAATGGTCGGGTCTCAAAACATAATGCCTGGTGGGATATGTTTGTAGAAGATATCACGATGGAGCTGCTCGAAGATATTTGTCACCAGGTGGGAATCGTTTTTGTATAGAGATATAAATGCTATAGTAAACTTTATACTGAAATTGAATAATAAAATAACAAATGTAGCTTTATCAGACAAGTAATTAATAAAATATATTTGTAACAAATTGTTTCAGGTTCTGGATCTGTATTCGCCACAAACTCAACCCTCGGGCGGGGACTCGCCAACTCAAACTACAGCCTCAAAGCCGCCAAAAAACGAGAAGAAAGCCTCCGTTACACCGCCCACTTCCGCATCACCTGTCGCCGCTATCACTAAGCCTGTTGTCACACCAGTTAAAAACGGTTCCGATGTTAAATTAGAACCTCCGAAAATAGATATGAGGTTTACCTACCCCGGATACCCGGCGATGCCTGCCTATCCAGTGTACTCAGCGCCCCCGCCGGCGATCCCGGCCAGGCTGCCCATACCTGCGGGCCCGCCTCTGGTGTACCCGGAGCCCCCACCGGCCCCTCCGGCACGCTTCCCTCCCGTCAACGTTCCACCTCCAAACTACTTTTCCCCCATGCAGGCCCGAGGCCCTCTACCTCCCAGGGGCCCGATCCCTCCCGGTCCGCCACCGCCGCGACCTTACTACCCGCCACCGTAACGGAGAGCTAAATATAATAGGTTATGTTATAATTTTTTTACTAAAAATATAAATAATAGACTGAAATTAATTTGTTTTATTTTATATATTTTATCATTGTTAAAAAGCGTTGTTGACAAATGTTTTTTTATAACCTCGTAAGGTGTAAAGAAATTAAAACTAGTAAAAATGTAAGTAATTTTATTAATTTCATAATTTATTGCTCTCAAACATATATTAGAAAATATGTACAGCCTAATTTAGTACAACTTGTATAAAAAAATAAACAAAAAAAGTACAAAAACAGTCAAACCAAGTATAATTTAAAATCTTCCAGATTTGAAGGCATTTCGTTTACACTTTGTACAAATTCATACTAAATGAACTGTAAATTAAAAAATATTATCGAATTCAGGACCATATATATATCTATATATGAGATAGTAAACTAAATTCATTAAGAAGAGTCGGGTCCTGGCAATAATTTTAATGTTTGTTTCTAAATGTATGTAATTTATTCAATTAAATTTTTTATATGGTAACATTTAATTATAATAATAAAGTATTTAGTTTATTATCTCTATATAAGGAATGGAATTATAACGCCAATTGTATTAAAATAAGAAATATATTATACTCAAATTCAATAGGAGCGGCTGTAACACAATTAGTTATTGTTTTAAACAATTATTTTATAAAATTCATATCATACATAATTTACATAAAACTTACATAAATGCTAAGAACAAAAGTTATTTTACAGAAAGTGTTGCCACTAAGCATAAAACATAGTTTTTTGTGCTTGTAACTTAGAGGTACGAAATTAAAACATGGAGCTGCCGTTTGGACTAGATAAAAAATACATCAATAAAAAATATGAACACATCACTTACGATAAAAACTAATGTAATAACTTCACTGTTTTATAAACCATTTATATAATAACAAGAGATAATTTATGGCGCGATTCGTCCGCCAGAGGCGCGGACGTGACTTTCTAAAAAAGTTACATTCAAAAAGAAAACGCTGAAATGTTTCCCTTAAATTCTGTCTGGTATTTGCGGAAATGGAGGCGTCAACTTAAACCTTTTTAAGTTAAGTTATCGTTATCTGACGTCCTAGTTAAATGCTAAGCAGACGCTGCACATCCTTTGACCATTTGTCCTGTCCGTGCATATAATATACGTAGTATTAAAAAAATTATTCTGTGATAATTCTCTAATATTTTGTTTATAATTCGTTTGAAAAACACCGGATTCGGATGTTAATAAATTAATATATAATACATATATATGTATATATATTTTAAATTTGACACATTAAAATACTGTATTACAATGCATATTATATATATTTGTTAATTAATTTATTTTATAATAAAGTGATATAAAATATAAAGGCACACAGTTAGTGATATGGTTCAGATAATTAGGATTTAATGTCCGTTTCAGACTAAACCAGTTTCTTTTTTGAAAGTCAAGAATAATTTTCATAATTAATTAAATATGTTTTTTTGACACAAAAATACTTTAAAATATTTTTAACAGTATGAAATAGACTTTGGACGTTTAAGAGAAACATCATATTTATAAATATAAGGCACACATCACGATACTTAATACTTTGATTATACAAACTACACGACAGTTCAAAAACAAACAACTACATTAAAATATACAACTCGATTAGTAAGTTTAAATACAAAAATATACAAAAAATAAAATAACTAGATGAAGGTGGAAGGCGAGCGTCAGTCGTTTATACAGATATCAGTGCAGTACATTTAATAATTATATAATTACCCGTGCCCATTAGGAAAACATTTATGGTGACTAATCTCTCTTGTAAATTTTTTTCTCATTACATTTTATTTTTATTCGCCGGTTCATTTCAGGTCATAGTATATTATTTTCCGGACACACATCTTCATTGAATAAGGGAAAATGAAATAAATTGATTTTTATTAATCAGTAATTAATATATCAATGCAATATAATTAATAATTCACACCAAAACAAGTTCAAATTAATCTTAATACAGAAATAATATTAGTAATGTTATTTATGAATCCACTTTCATAGTGATTTCAATAATTAAAAAGATAATATAATGTTTTTGCTAACCATACTAACCGAAATCTTTTCCGCCATTGATACAGGTTTCCATAATTGGCACGCGTTTTAACATTAAACTTTATTGTGCAAATAAAATAACGGTGGAGCTGTAATTTTGAGCAAAACCATAAGGAATAGTATTTTTTTTGTATTGTTATTTGTTTTTTCATTAATCATAAATTTAATTTTTTATTTTGAGCATAAATAATAAACTTATGGTCTACTGGTCTGTATCATTCGCCTGTAACGTAACACTCGCGATCTTGTTATGAGAAAGAAAAATATGAACCAAATCGTTTTGTCATCGTTCGTGTGAATTTGGCACCATGTTTTAAATTAAACAATGGTTCATCGGTTAGTTTATATTTATAGGTTAAATTTGGATAAGTCCACTTTAAGGGGAAAAAAATTATGGGTGAACTTTGTATGATTTTTTTCAGTACTAAGTCAGGCCGGATTCTCGTGTCAATATATATTATAATTTATGTAAAGGAAGGCTTTCACGCAGACTGATTTGTAAGGCCGGATATTAGACTAGTCTAATATCCGGCCGTTTACAGAATGTTCCTTGATCGAATGAACAATTTAACTTAGAAATGGTAAATATGATAAAAATACAGTACTATTTAAATAGATATTAAATTTTTCTGCTACGACGTCATTGCTAAAGATCTATAAAGAAACTATGATATTAATTATGGATTGTATTATGTCTAATCCACTTGAGTCGTTGAGTAGAATAGTGTTGTGCAGTGCATTGTACAGAAGAGATTAGCAAGTCACATAGAGTATGTAAGACGTCACGAAATCATTTTTTCATCTTTTCATCAAATTTCATCAAATTCACTCGAGCGGTTTGGCCGAGAATGCGCAACAAACAGACGGACAGACATCACTAAATGAATGTTACATTACAGGCAGGCCTCGGCACCATGTTCACATAAAAGTCTAAACTATTTCCGGTGTAAATAAAGTTCACGTAATACTTTATAAAGGCACTTCGTATCGATTTACTCGTAATAAGATCTAGTGTGTTTTGAGTCGTGACTCACGGTGCCCTCATATGAGGCGCGACCGTTTCAAGTACTGGAGCAGGATCTGGTGGAGGAACTTGTACTGGTGGACGTTCTCTATCAGGTTCGCTCTCTGCTGGTGGAGGAGGCCGATCGTTCGAGGAATGTCCAGTTCCTAAGGAATATTTTAACGTCAATAATCACAGATGATATTAACATTACGAATTAATTTATTTATTAGATGAGCCCGCAGCGTGGTCTTCGCGCCGGACGGCTGATGGCGGCGTACCTGGTTGGTGTCGAGCACGTGCAGCAGCAGGTGCGCGGCGAGCGCGGGCCCGGCGCGCGGCCCGCACAGCGCCAGCGGCGCCGCCGCCAGCGCGCCGCCCGCCGCCGCCTCCGCCTCGCCCAGGCCGTTCACCTCCGACAGGAAGTCTGCAGCACGAGGAGGGTCCGGTCGAGTTCAGGTTTTTTACGCGGTACTCTATATATTCACCGGCCGCCCGTCATCTAGACGGGAACGGGAACGGGAACGGGAACGGGAACGCGAACGCGAACGCGACTCACCCAGGAATCCCCCGAGGTCGGCAGGCGCGTGCGCGTGCGCCGGCCAGGCGCTGTAGTGCACGTGCCACAGCGTGCGCGTGCGGGTGGCGCGGCGCACGCGCACGCGCACGGAGCCGCCCCAGGGCGCGCGCGAGCAGCGGCCGCAGGACACCTGGAACTGGCCGTAGTCGGCGGGGCGGCCGTCGGCGGGCAGGTAGCGCGGCGGGTCGGCGGCCGCCAGCGCCAGCACGCGCGCGCCCACCTGCCACGCGCACTCCCACACGGCCGCCGCCTGCTCCGCGCCGCTCGCCTGCACCGTCACGTAGAACCGCTGCGAGCTGCCCACTGTCATCTGCCCGGAACGAGCGACGTTTGTGTAAACCGATCTCCTTCTTTACTCACACAGATACACACGGCAGAATTTCATGGGGCGCATGCATGTTAATGACGATGTTTTCGTTCCCTGCGTATCACGCGATACATATAAATTGAGATCATAAAAAAACATTTTGTCATGTAGGGATTTGAATTGGCGACTTTCGGTTCGAATCCGCGGGCTCTATCCTCCTTTATGACTGAATTAAGTCAATGATCAATGAACGTTTCATTGAGCGTAAATATCAAAGAGAACACTCACGGTGACATGGGAGGCGTTGATGTACCCGTGGGGATTGCTGGGCGTGGGCTGCAGCCGCACCCGGTTGTCCTCGTAGGGGATGTTGTCGACGCTGAACCCGTTGAGGGCGGCGTACTGCGGCAGCAGCGCGGTGCGGTACTCCGCGTCCCCCTCGCGCCCCTTGGGTATTTGCTCGAAGGCGAATGCGAGCTGCTCGTCCGACATTTTGCGTTCTAATAATTGGCACTGAAAGGGGGCGAGACAGACTGAGACACGAAGTTACCGACTCTTTGCAGTGTCAAATTATATGCAGCTCAGCAAAACAAATGAAAGGAAAACGAGCAGGAATTATTAATAGTCCGTTTATAATATACAATTCAATTAACAATAATTTTTACTATTACAAATGAAATATAAGAGACCACACGATCTGCTAAAAATATATTCAAGGTTGAAGGTAAAAATAGTTATTTAGCTTTTGGAGTTTCATCGTAAAAAGTGAGTTTTATCATAAAAAAAATGGGGTTAAACAAAAATTGTACATCTTGGAATTGTGAACATTAATTGTTCACGTGCATTCTTCTTAAGAGCCGTATTACATAGCTTTAGCAGCCTGTAAATTTTCCCACTGCTGGGCTAAAGGCCTCCTCTCCCTTTGAGGAGAATGTTTGGAGCATATTCCACCACGCTGCTCCAATGCGGGTTGGCGGAATACACATGTGGCAGAATTTCGTTGAAATTAGACATATGCAGTTTTCCTCACGATGTTTTCTTTCACCGCCGAGCACGAGATGAATTATAATTCATCTCGTGCTCGGCGGTAACACAAATTAAGTATCGGTTAAGATGCACGTTCAATGAAAATGTCACGGCATTTACTGGATGATACTCGAAGCTGCTGGTAACTGTAGGAACCAGTTATAAAAGCATAGAATCAAACATTTTAAAATTCAAATAAGTCCGAGATTTTGTATTAGTAAGATTTTGATGATAATAAAATTTTAAAAGAGTTTTTTATAGAGATGAATGGATTTCCGTTATATTTTTACTGCAACAATTATTGTTCAATAATGAATGTAAAGTGCGTCGGTGATTTGAATGCATGATTGGTATTTATGAATCACGAGGCGAGGTGCGATGTTTGTTGATAAACTACGCGCCAGGCGCGATAGCATTTATGTCATAAAAATAAGATACACCCGTCTAAAATATATTTATAATGCTTTTTTTGTGGGTTAATAAGTAATAACTCGAGGAATTAAAATATAAAAAACAAAATAGACAGCAAATTTTTGTGTATCAAATGACGTTTGTTTGATTTTTCTGTAAAATTATTCTTAATTCAAAGGAATACTAATTTAAAAACTCACCAAAGTTTCTTTGGTAATACTTGGAGGTAGAGGCTGGAACTTGGGGAGGCCGGTGGACCACCTGTGTTTGTTGGCCGGCTGGCCCGCCTTCGCGCGGTCCCTCCCGAGCGTCGCACTCTTCACTTCTACCGTCTTGTTCCCCCTCCCCATGAACATGCCCCACCGCCTTCTCTTCTTCTCCTTGGTGATGTTCGTCTTGCTGCCCTCCAGTTCGATGCTAGTGCTGTAGGTCGAGTTCACGATGGAACTCGATAGAGCACTGTCAGCCGACGTGTCTCCCGCCCGCATGTCGGGTACGCTTATCGACGTCACGTTGTCCACCGACTTGCTGATCGTATTGTTGTTGGACAGCTTGTGCGTCGACAGGCTCTGGTAGGGAGTCTCGTCGTAATCCTTGTCGTCTTTCAACGACACCCTCTCCAACTCGTGGGAAACGTTCTGCATCGAGTCCGTCTCGGGTATCGACCTGGTCGATAGTGTCGTCTCCCTGGGCACGCTCGATTCCCGGACGCCTTTTATGATCTGCGCGTTGACGTAGTGACTGTCGTTATCTATTCTAGTGACGTAGTGGGTCACGTTGATGTTGGGCGTGACGTTTCCGTTGTTGTTTATCGCGGGATGACTGCCGTTTCGCTCGTTGAGTCGAGCGATCTCGTCGGTGGTCGTCAGACTCTGAGCGCGCTCTCTCATCGTCAGCTTCCCGTGTTCGTTCTGCCAGGGTAATGGCACGTTTTCGTATATAGGCTCCTGAGCCTCGCTGTGTTTCATTTGCTGAGGCAGCACCAGGTGCCTCTGGTAGGATATTCGTCTCATCGGCATCGAGTACATTATGTTTCCTCTCTCGTCGTAGACCTTCTGTATGTTGTCCGATATGTGATGGGGATCGATAATGATATGAGGGTTAGGTTCCAGGACGGATGTGAGATTGTTGTAGGTACCGTGAGTAGCAGGGAGGATATTCGGCCGACCATAGTTGACTACGTTGTGGCCTGCGGGGTTGACGTATCCTAGGTATTGTCTATTTAAAGCTGTTCGCGTTGAAACTAGATCGGGACTAGATCCGGAGACATGGGAGTTGATGTAGCCCCTGTGATAATTCAGGGCCTGACTGGCTACGGCTAGATCTGGAGTCGAATTAGACGCTAGGCCGTTGGACGGGTATGGCGGTGGTGGCTTATATACATTCACATAGTGCATTGCATGATCGGTTTGTACGTTGGGGTTGACAGCCATGGGGTAGTTTCCCACAAACTTAAGGCCGTAAGCATAGTCGTCTGTGGCTGCAACCCCTTGGTTGACGGAAACCGTGTGTCTGGTGACATCAGGGTAGTGAACCCTGTGGATATCGGGGTGAGAGCCATACACCAAGGGCTGTGCATTTGTGTTTAGGAGTTGGGAATGTGCGTGATGATTCTGATATCGAAGTTGGGCTTCTGCTCTTTGTTGCTGATATTTTTGTTGGATTGCAGTTTCATAATCAGGTGCTGGGCGATAGGATGGAAGAAGTGCTCTGCAAAGAAAAATATAATTCATTAAACTTTAAAATATACTTGCGCTCACATCACATCGCTCAGTTCCCGATAAATTAATGTCGTGTACAACTTTCTCTAATCTTACAAACTTTTAGCGCTTTTAAAAAGCAATTCCATTTAATTTAAAAATTACCTGTTTCTGGGCTGCGGACGATGATCTGCCAGTTCCAGGCAGGAGGTTGAATGTGCTCGATGAGCCGCTGTTAGAGGCTCCAAGCGAGACGTGCTGCCTACCTCTCGAACGTCCAGCTCTTCGCGGCTTTCTGATAGACCATGCTCCTAGGACAATGAAACTCGTTATACAATGTCTTCCTGATATAAATTTGATCATAGCTGCTATTTTAACAGAGACTAATTAAATAAGCAAGAGTTATTATAATAAACAAATCCAGACATTTCGTCAATTTCCACCATTCTTCCTCAAAAAGTAGATGTGTACAACTACTTCTAGCGAAGGCGAAATTATTATCGGCGTTCATTAGCATAAGTGAGTGACGCTCGTGCTTATAATAAGTACTTGTGTGCGTGAGGCGATTTTTTTTATGATATCGGTAGGCCGACAAGCAAATAGGTCACTTGATGGTAAGTGGTGACTACCGCCCATAGACAACGACGTTGTAAGAAATATTAACCATTCCTTACATCACCAATGCGCCACCAACCTCGGGAACTAAGATGTTATGTCCCTTGTGCCTGTAGTTACACTGGCTTACTCAATTTTCAAACCGGAACACGATATGTTTGGCGATAGAATATCTGATGAGTGGGTGGTACCTATCCAGACGGACTTGCACAAAGATCTACCACCAAGTAAAGATATTAAGATAAGTAAAGAAAGCAAAAAAAATAATACAAATTAGATTTTTATTGTTATGTGTATTACTCAAAACTACCGCGGTGTATGCTACCCGCTAAATACATTCGAGTTATAAACGCGATCATACCTCCTTATTAATTTTCCTGACAACGTCGTCGTAATAAAGCAATGAATGATCGCGTTCGGAACCTTATACAACAATTGAAAGCGTAGACAACTAGCAGTTATTAATTAAATTAATTATATGATAAAAATACATTGGTGTCAAACCGTTATGTTTTTTTAATATACAATAATATTACATTAGCAGCATGTAAATTTCCCACTGCTGGACTAAGACCTCCTCTGCCTTTGAGGAGAAGGTTTGGAACATATTCTACCACGCTGCTCCAATGCGGGTTGGTGGAATACACATGTGGCACAATTTCGTTGAAATATAACACATGCTGGTTTTTGCCTGGGTTCGAAACCAAAATCATCGGTTAAGATGCACGCGTTCTAACCACTTCGCCATCTAGGCTCTCACAATAATATTATAAAGATAAAAATTTGTTTGTTTGTATGTATCTAAAATTTTGTCACTAGTAGTAAGCTACATGATTCCCAAATGCTTTGGGATATGAATTGTTTTTATATCATATCATATTTGACGCCCTCCGTGGTCGAGTAGGGTGTACACTAGTTTTCATCGGTTCGTCACTCCGCGGTCCCGGGTTCGATTCCCGGCCGAATCGATGTAGAAAAAGTTCATTAGTTTTCTATGTTGTCTTGGGTCTGGGTGTTTGTGGTACCGTCGTTACTTCTGATTTTCCATAACACAAGTGCTTTAGCTACTTACCTGGGATCAGAGTAATGTATTTCATGGTGTCCAATGTTGTTTGTTGTTTGTTGTGTGTGTTTAATAAATAATCACGACTTCACCATTGAAATAAGTACTTTACAAAACGTGTAAAACGACTGCGATTCAATGCCATCAGTGCATCAACAATCACAGGAGCAGAGGGGCCTTTACAGAGGCCTAGCTCTGGTGAAAAGATAACATAAGGGGTTCTTTACATTAGCATATTATAAATGCGTGCACAGCCACGGGCTAGAGTAAGTAACAGTTGTTAAAAGGAATCTCTCAAGGTTTATCACACTCGTAATACCGAGATACGACTACCACTATTGAGTTTGACGAACTGCAGATTAATCAACACGCTATTCATGCCGTTTACAAATACTAGCATGTTCGAACGATAATTTAAATTTTCATCGTGCCTTCCTCATTTAGCGATAAAGTCGTTTTTTATATAAAACTATGCGGCGAATAGAACCGCCGATGTTATCTGATTAAGCATGCGATACACGACACACCTCCGACTGATGATTTCATTAAAGTGTACTATCTATTTGTTTAATGATTTACGTTTTCATCAACGGTTCTAACAACGATAAATGGCCCCGATAAATGCCCCTTTCATAATTAATAAATATGTATTTACAGCATTGAATCATTGTAGTTGATGTCATTTTGGGAATGAAACGAATAATTTCGTGTGTGTATATATGTATTTGGTCATAGGGTGCATTTGGGCAGTTGGCTCATCTGATGGAAGATGACTATCACCGCTCATGTACATCTGCCATTCTAGAAGGCTTGTCGCGTGCACTGCAGGTGCGTTGTCGACCTTTAGGATATGAGCATACACTTTGTGTCAGTATTGAGTTAATACCTCTAAAAAAAAGTATTTTTTATTCCAAACCGATTCTAGATTAACAGCTTTCAATGACCGTAATGCTTATATTAGTACATATTTGAGGTAACATATTATAGATATATAACACATAATTTCCGCGGCTTCACCTGCGTTCGAAAGGTATGGAGGGTTTGGGGTCGTGCATAGTGCAGGGTTAAGATACCTTGTAACCTTTTACAAACAAATTGACTTTCGTATTTATGATATTAGTAAGGACTTAATAATGTTTATAATATTTATTGATGATGGTTATAGGCTACATAGCTTTACGCCACGAACCAAACTAGTGCAGCAGTAATCATAAAACTCAACCGATAATGCGAGCTATACGTGTACAGTACGACACAACTCGGATGTAGCATCGGCAAAATTCGTACAACCGATCACATCCGAAATAAGTGACTTCGAAATCATCGATATTTATTTATTTGCTACGCCAAAATGACCTTTACGCAAACTTAATAATTTGTAATGTCGTATAACCGAATACATTCACCAAATTGACGATAGATTGTTTGTTTTTTTTAAATTAAATTGTGTGCACCATATTTAACTAAGTAATTTAACTTGAGTATGACACGGGCCTATTAATATAATTATAGTGGTTGAATCGAGGCACGAATGCTATACGAGGAAATAATTCAACTAAATAATAATTAGCTAACTATGTCGTTCTAATCATCAATATAATTTCAACCGCAATTAATTTTATCCATAGTCTATTCCAACTATAAGAGGAGTTAATAAATAAACAAGTTTGACCTTGAATTGGCGCGATATTATTGGTCGAGATCTTATGGATTTTGAAAAAAATGCCATTCCACATTCAAATGTGATGGTCAAAGGTCGTTATCTGAAATTTGGGTGTTAAATTGAAGTAAATATAGTGATGTTAGTGCTGTAAAGCACATGGAATGTATAAGTCTGCAAATGCACTTGGTGGTAGAGCTTTGTGCAAGCCCGTCTGGGTAGGTACCACCCCCTCATCAGATTTTCTACCGCCAAATAACAGTACTCTGTATTATTGTGTTCCGGTTAGGAGAAATGAGCCAGTGTAATCACAGGCACAAGGGAAATAACATCTTAGTTCCTAAGGTTGGTGGCGCATAGGTGATGTAAGGAATGGTTAATATTTCTTACAGCGCTTTTGTCAATGGACGGTGGTGACCACTTATCATCAGGTGGCCCATCAGCTCGTCCGCCAACCAATACCATAAAAAAGAAGTTTAAGGTTCGTTTATCTTTAATCCTACTTCGATCAGAATAGGCTGAAGGTACAGTATATCGTTAATACTAATCATTTTACACCATAATTATTCTAAAGGCGGAACTTTAGTTAGTTATGTTTGAGCGATATCGCCTTGTTTGATCAAATATTTAGTTTATTCTCAAATAAAACACGTCATACATACACGGACTGAACTGAAAATGACTCAAATGTATAAAAATATTATCTACGCAGTGGACAAAAACACGTATTTGCTATTAATTTTCTGTGTTATTTAAAAAATGAATGCTCATGAAGCAAGAGCGATGCGAACACGCCAAGCGAAGTACCGCCATCACTTTGTAACATCCATGAAATTTAGTTTTTTAATATCTAACACTGGTCGATACATACTAGGTAACTGAGAAAAGTATGTGTATATAATTATATTTTATTTATTTATTTATTATTTATTTATATAATACATTACAAATTCCTTTTACGGTGTTACAAAATCCCTGTCGGGTTTACATTAGCAGACTGTAAATTTCCCACTGTTGGGCTAAGGCCCTTTGAGGAGAAGGATTGGAGCATATTCCACCACGCTGCTCCAATGCGGGTTGCTGGAATACACATGTGGCAGAATTTCGTTGAAATTAGACACATGCAGATTTCCTGACGATGTTTTCCTTCACCGCCGAGCGCGAGATGAATAATAAACACAAATTAAGCACATGAAAATTCAGTGGTGCCTGCCTGGTTTTGAACCCGAAATCATCGGTTAAGATGCATGTGTTCTGACCACTGGGCCATCTCGGCTAATTACATATTTTTTAAACTAAATAGATGGACTGACCAATGAGACACCTAATGGTTAGCGGTCGCCATCGTCCATAGACAATGGCGCTGTAAGAAATATTAACCAACCCTTTCAACTTCGATGCACCATCGATCTTGCGAACTAAGATGTTATTTTAGAGGCACAAGGCCAATAGTGACACTAATTTACTCGCCCTGCAAATAATTAACCACAAATAAAATCCTAAGAATTGCTGTCAATATGTGATAATAGGGTACCTACCCAGACGGGCTTCAGATAGATCTAGTATTTTTTTACTGTTTAATACTCGATAATTACTAGGTAATTCAAACGGTCTTTCAATCTCAAATAAAGCATTCATTTTTATACACATATATCACTTGAAAAGGAAGAAAAGCTGAAGCGAAAAATATGGACCTTTTGGGAAATCATATTTAAAATAAAAACTTTAGAGCACATTTTTGTAAAATACCGTTTTGGCGCTTAAGATTTTCTTCCTTTCCGACGATATAGATATATTATATTTAATGATACATGAATAAATAAATGTAGGATAATTTCATAACGGGAATAAGGAGCGTACAGGCAAATAGTCATACGTCACAGACACGAAAGGAACGCATGTCGCTTATTGTCGTATTGGAGATGCCACGGTTTCGACGCCCGGTGTGAAGACTTCATTGTTATTGAACTTTTCACACGACATTGTTAGAGGTAGCATTTTTAATTGATCCTCATTTGCTTCAGTATCCAGACCTGAACTGCTTGTCAGTTGCCAATGCGAGAGTTCGATCGTGACCTCGTGAGATTTGGTCACAATTTTATATTTTACTACGAGGGTGAATTGGAATTTAAGTATTGCACAAAACTCGCTACCCTCATTGGAATTCAACGTCAGAGCGGGACGCCACATGCTAGGTGCTTTGTCACACTCACCAACGCCAGTGTTTAAACAATATGGATTGATAATATACAGCAAAAACACGTTATATAAAAATGTAGTATATTACAATATAACACTCATTATATATATTCTACCGACAAGACGTATCACTTATTATCGTTGTGCTCCCGCTTGAAGCGTGAGTAAGCCAGTAGAGCAAGTAAGTAAGAGTTAGTCCTCTTGGTTAATGGCACGAAATGATTAAAATTGTTACGGCGCCAATGTCAGTGGTAACCGTTTACCATCAGATAGTTTATTTGCTCGTCCGCTTCCCAATATTCACTCTCAAGTCAAAATCTGAAGAAAAGACCATTCCACGCGTTTTATGAAGACCAACCGACTTCACTTTACTCATGAGTCCATGGGAGCGTAACACTGCTAACACCTAAGCACTTTATTTCGACTCAAGATTCAAACTATCTTCACATACAGCCATAAATTCTTACTACTTGTTATTAATAATGATATAATTTGGCGAATTATGAGCGAGGTTCGAGATTCCTGATCAGCGAGCTCAGTATTTGGAGCTTATCTTAACCCTACAATGCATGATTTTTTTAAATCGTGTCAAATAAATATATATTTGGTTTTATAGAGTGTCCAGACATGATAAATAATAAAAATAACAACTAAAATTCATTGATTTTGTAGATATTTATTTTTTCAATTCTGTTCCATATGTGGTACAGTATGCAATGTAGGGTTAATACAGCCGTGTGCGAGTCGCGTATGTTATATACAATGATCAATTAACTTGCTTAAAGCCGATTCATATCAACAATTAACAATAAATTAGAAACTGCCATGATTAATTTAGAGAAAAACTTGTCGAGTTTCTTTTAGCGGTAATTCTCAGCTTCAAGATTTCTTTGTTCCAACTCACTGATTGTTTTTTAACAATTAATTTTATAATTAGCTTTACTTGTGTTGATATAATCTGTTTATATGTAATATGATCATGACCGATGACGACCACGGTGATCATACGCTAGCGACGACTGTGCATTATCGAGCAAAAGTGTGTGCGGAAACATTTGTTCACTCTCTAATCCCTTACGTCCAAAATCCGACGAGTTTACATATTCAAAAAATACACCCAAAATCTTTTTAATGGTTAGACGCGTGGTTTGAACTCTGGACCTCAGGATATACGGCCTTCTATGTCACTAGACCATTGAGGCATTTATGTATGTTCAAATCTAGGAAGTCCATTTTAACCAATATCTAATGACGATTCTGGTGATTAAAACCATCTTTAGGAAACCTGCATCTGATAAAAATCTTCCTGACGATAGAATAACCTCAAAACATTTTTTAGAAGAATTTTTGAAATTTTTATCCGATATGAGATTCTTCTAAAAAAAAGAGACCAGCCGTGTGTACGTGTCACTTAACTAAATGATACCATACTAAATATCGTTATAAAAATGAGTTTAACCAGTAACCTTGACGAGTCCTAAACTACGGCAAAAGGGATAATGACAATATTAATGACAACATATCAAATTTACTGTTCGTTAAATCGAAATCAAAATTCCAATCAGTATTCTCGCTATCGCTGCGGAACCGGGTCAAGGGTGCTTTGATTTGAAGCCATTCTATTTCTTACTGGGCTTCCTAAAATTAGATCATCGAATTAATTTCTGTGAATTAAATGTTTAAACCTGATATCATAAGTGTGCCGTACATTGTCTCCGACTAGAAATATATATATTTTTTTAAAAAGGTAATATGTACCTATATTAAGCCACCACCACCACCACCACGCTTATCTATCGAGGTTAGTATTTCTATATCTTGGACGCAATACATATGAAAGATTACTTCTCAATTCCAAGTGGTACTTGGGTTCTGATCTCGTAATCTACTGTTTCTCATGTTCCAGCTACTGGAACATGAGAATCTTACTGGAACTGCTACTATTTGTTAATTCGTTTGGAAAGTTAAAGCAATTACATAGTTTTAAGCTTCAATATAAGATATAGCTTATTTAAGATATATGGAAAATAATTATCCGATTACTCGTTAAATCCTTACTTAATATTTTGTATGAGAAAGTGAGTTCGTTTTGTTACGCTTTTACGTCTTAACTACTCGACCGATCATTATTAAATTTTTTATACATAGTACGATATTTTAGACGCTACTGCGTTTTTGGCAAAAGCATATTCAAAATGGCGCCTAAATAACAAACTTCAGAGACTTTAGCCGAAAGTAGATTTCTTGCGTAAAAAATAATATTATAGTATCCAAGAGTACTTAACAGCCGACATATGGTAACATGCCCTAAAGAACAGTAATAGTTATCAAAGAGTTTTTAATTATTTTATTTATAAGTTTGATGATTGCTCTCAGTATATTTTAATGCTATTATAATTAATTTGTTGCTTTATTATTAATAATATTATAATTTATTTTAAGAAATTAAAATTGAAAGCCATACTTATGTACCTACAATAAATAAAAAAATATGTCGAGGATACGACGACCTAACAGAGGACCTAGAAGAGAGGAATCTAGATTGATATACATTCGTCAAAAACATAATCAAATCAGCGCAATCCAGATATTGTCTCATTTAAATATCATAAATATTAATTATATAAAATCGTTCGGCGCTCAGGCCGCACTCGGCAGTCAGCACTCCGTCACTTGACCGTAACGGCCGCTGGGAACGGCTAATTAATATGGCACGTTCGCAGAAGTTTTCACATTTGATTCATATATCACACGTATATGATTATTACGTTGACTTCCAGGCGCGATATATTATATAAATATAATTGTATTGAACTGACATAACTTTTTATTTTAAATACTAACTAGAATCTACATTCCGGTGGCAGCTCCCCTGAATATAGTTCGGTAAAATGATGATTCAAAGGTGCTTGTAAAAGCTTACACGGATAAAGTATATTTTATGAATAATTATGTTTCTCGATCAATTATTAGTAGACTTTACTTTTCAACATGGATGGATCTTTACCAGGAAAGTACGTTGTTGGTCTAGCAGTGATAAATCAAAATGTACTATATTAAAGTAGGATCTAGCGAGCACTTTTGAAAAGAAATTATAATTTAATTTATATGTACCACCGGTGTAGTGAGAAGAACCGGCAAGAAATTCAGTAGTTATTATTTTCCGAAAATAAGTTACTTAGATTGTTAAATATGTACAATAATTAAATGATTACTTACGAAACCGCATTGAAATCAACGAATACTAGCTCCACCCTTTCTTATCATCAACATACGCTTCATGAATCAAGTTCTTAACATATATTTTTTATGGCATGTGTTGGCGGAGGAGCATAATAAGATAAGAAATATTAACCATTCCTTACATCGCCAAGGCACCAGCAACATTGGGAACTAAGACGTTATGTCCCTTTTGTCTGTAGTTACACTGGCTCACTCACCCTTCAAACCGGAACACAACAATACTGAGTACTGCTGTTTGGCGGTAGAATATCTGATGAGTGGGCGTGACCTACCCACATGGGCTTGCCCAAAGCCCTACCAGCAAGTAAAACATATTATTTAAATTTATTAATTGGCAACGCATAAAAGTATTCGAGGAATTTTATTATTGAAGCGAACACCTTGCCTAAAGAAGCACATAAAACCACAGTTTTCAGGAATCTAGGTTTAAATATCCAGGTAAAGTATGGTAGTATTTATTGCTTCACGTGGTTAAAACCAAACATGGTTGAAACCCTGTAGCGTGATATATAACGCCAATGAAAATGAAAAAGGGCACAAGCGCTAAAACGCACTTTTTTCCATGGCATCGATCGACGAACTGCCACCTGATGGTAACCAGTCACCACTGCTCATTGCCAACTATCCAATTTTTATTACAAGATTTGCTTACGGATAGTAAAGATATTTTATTAGACACACATTTTTATAGAAGCATTGGTAATTCTTATCTTAATACACCTACATAGAATTCTGAACCTTCTGAACTGGTTACACCAATGGTAGCTTCGGAATAACGCCTCGTAGCAATTACCCTATCATTAAACCAAACGAAGCGTTTCTTGAATATTACAAATGGATATTTTTTAATAATATTCCGCATAACATTGTTATAGACAGAAACTGACTCCCAATTTTTTCAATGTTAAACCGTTGAAATTTATTGCGAGTTTATGTAAATGGGCGGAAATATTCCGAGACCCGTTATTGTATCAATAAAACATATTCGTATTCTTTCTATTTATTATGCATTCGTCCTCAAAGCCGCGTGCTATCACGAAATTCTTAATTGTTTTAACCGAACGATGTTTATTTAATGAATTGATGATCTTTAAATAAAATAAAAACTTTTTCGTCTATAGTAACTTACTTGGAACTTCGGCCGATGTTCATCGATTGAAACGCTGAGAGCTTCCTGGTGCTTCATATAGAAGGTGTGCTGATGGACGCACATCCGCCACACGTACTTCCCATCTTCAGGGCTCGGTAGCGTGAAGGTCACAGATTCTCCTTGCTTCTGACATTCGATGCTGAAGGTGCGCTTGTGATTGATCACATTTGTGATGTCCATCCACCTGGCATAAAATATTTCTAACAGTTCTATGATAATGACGAATGATGAACGAGGAATTATGTTTTAAGCTTTTCACACTATTGTCCAAAAGGGGTGGAATGTTTTCATGGAACATGTAGGTATGTCTGTGGGTTTATTTATTCCACCATACCTTTTAAATGCCTGAGCTGATTGTAGTTGTGGTATTTTAAAAACCTTACATCACCCTGAGTGACACTGGCTATAAATTAATTAATTTGATGACTCAGGGCAGCTGCAGTGCTGTTTTTTAAATTTTTAAAGTAAACATTTTTTAATCTAACCTTCTTTGGCTACATTTAAAAAATATTAAACTCATATAACTCTTAATTTCTCGTATCTCAACGACATTACTCTTTGAGCATTTTTTTCTGTTAAGTTGAACTCAACTACACCTCACTAATTCTGCACCTACTGGCCATATAAACTTACCTGTAAAAGTGAGGCGTGTCACTTGTATCAGTCAGTACTCTGATACCAGTGAGCGAGATAGCAATAGTAACTTCGCTCTGGTCCCGTTTATCTCGCGCCATGAACATCTCCTGCCCGTAGCCGCGTAACTGCTGACATGTCATGATGAAACCTTCTTCGGCTTGAGCCTATTTGAAAGAATGTTTACAAATATGTATTACAGATGTCTACAACAATGAGTAATGCTTTATCTATATATATTTGTATGTAAATAAGAATCGGCATGCGATTCAGTAGTTACTCTTTTTTTTCGAAATTTTTATAACAAATGTCAATCAAGTACAATTGAACTTGTATAATATTCTGCCTGAAAGTCAACAAGTACTAACTCCATGGTTTTGTACCATATATTTTATCTTGATCAGCTAATAACCAGTCAAAACACCACATAAAAAGAGCATGAACTGTTAAATTGTTTCCTAAACTTAATTAATCCTCATTAATCGTCATATTAAAGTATTATCTTGAGGATACAAGTCAATGATTATGTAAAGTTTGTTTCCAACGCAAAAGATACAAATATTTATGAATATGATAATCTCACTGTTTATCTGTAATGTGTATTTCTTTAAGTATTTAAATGCAATTATAAAACATCAGTAGCTAGGGAATTACACATTTAGTTTTAATAACTTTTGGATAACTGTACATAAATTGATAATATCAAAATTAAAATGTTCTACAATGTACTTTCTGTTTTCATAAAGACACTCATACAGACTTATAGCTCTAGCTATAAGATTAGAAGATATATGAAATAGATTTACGATTGGAATGTGTCTCTGTAATTAAAACAAAATTAAACTTTCTATATAATTAGTTATATAATAATTTGGTGTTAATAGGTACATATATTATATTTTTTTTCTAAACTTATTACTACTAATTTAGAATAAAGAATTATTTTTGAATGAAATGTTTGTATCGCTGACCTGTGACATGTTGTGTAAAGACATGTGATGTTGAATCACAGCAGCAGTGAGCCACTCCAGCCTCCCGGTTTCCGCCAGTGTACTGCCATCAATTATTTGACCTCCATCCAGCATTTGTTTTGGAAATGTTAGCAGATTTTTTAAGTACTCTACGGTGTGACGTTCCCTGTCGTGATTGCCATATTCAGCCTGTCGGCTGTACGACGCGAGCACCACTGCTTGTTGACAATCACAGATAATACGACCCTCGACTAAGTCATTTTTTAACTGAAGAAAGTAGTGGTAACGGGTAACTTCATCCGTGATCAAACTCGTGCCAGATATCACGTAATACATAACACGCAGATATAGCTGGTGGGATGAAGCGAACTTGTCCAATTGGAGCTTCAACGGTCGATCCAACTGCACCCATCGCGGTTGTTGACTTCGGTTTATATATCGGAGACCGAAGAACTCTGGCTGGTTTATAGCCTGTCGCTGACACACGTTGTCGAGACACTCCTGCCCCGTGCTGTCCACAGACAACGTGCAGTCTGCGACACCGCCGTCCAACAGCTCGACGCTTATTACAAAAAGACTCTTCGATGCAACATTGTACTGCCGCGTCTTTTTCAACTTCAGCTTGAAAGGCATCTTCCAACTTTACCCGGCCCCAATTCGCAATAACATCACGAAACAAACGTTACGTTATACATTTATGGCACAAGAATGTAGGAAACGATGCATCCGTTACGCGCGCCACATACTTATGCGGTTCCGATTTAAAATTTCAGTTTATCAACTAAACTAGTATATTTCTAAAAACTATTCTGGCAGTGCGACGCGGTGTGGATTTCAGTGGAAAGCGATAAAATATGCCAAGTAAACACATCACAAAACGACATACCAAAATCACAATATTGCGGCCATCATAAATGACAGCTGACATTTGACGACTATTCGTGTTGCTATATATAAATGAGGAGTACACATTATTTATGTGATTCAAAAAGTACTTTGCTGTTTGTTGGGAATAATTTATTAATATATTGTATTAACATAGTCATAGTGTGACATCATTTAACATAAATAATTCTTAATTCATTTAATGAGAGATTGCATAAGCTTGTTATTTAACATAATCGATAAGCACTTATTGTTTGTTTAAAGTTTAAGGTAAAACACCTCTTACTTTGATCAAATCTCACAAATATTTCTTAAGAACAAAATATTTTGCTTTAACAATATCATTGACAATTAATTTTATTCCATTTTTTGCCTTCACTACCTAATTAATAATAATGATCTCGCACACATTTTTAATTAAATTTAAAGTTTTCCATTTAAGAAGAGATTGCTCTGTATGGGATGAATGATGAATGAAAGGTTATAAAGTTTAATGTATGTATGTTATTTTAAGGTATTCTTTCTTATAAAAATATATATGCATGCTAAATACATTTCATGAAAATATTCCATATTTCCATGAAATCATTAATTGACATAAGAATAATCTGTAAAGACTATAATAACATGTTGCAAAAATAATTATTTAATGTCAAGCAAAAATTCGCGTCTAATAAACATTATTAAGTTGACCAATTATAAAATATATCTTTACGCTATTTCTAAGCTATAAAAGACTGATTGGTAATAAAAACACATTTTAAAACCAAATATCCACACTAACTAAGCGGTACCGGAAATAAAACAAAGTACTTCATTGAAAAGATAAATAATTTAATAGAGTTTATAAAAATATTTGTTAACAATTTATCTTCCTTCAAGCATCCACCCAGAAGAGAGCTATTTTAACACTACATTATATAACAGGAGAGTTTGACATTGCATCCATAGGATATGTGCACACTTTTTGACACTGGATCACTTTAATATCAGGGCAGAGATTCCTAGGTGGGTCACCTACCTAGCCCTTCTCCCTAAAGTGGCTCGGTGCCTATGCATTGGGTAACCTAAGCGGCGGTGCTTTTAGGTTTTTCAATATTGAGCCAGTCTCTCGGTTCTTTCAGGACTTTCATTAACTTTTCCTCAGCTGAGTTGGGTTGGGGCTCGTGCATGTACTCCCATTTCTGTAAAAATAATAATTTTTTTGAATAAATTAATTAAAATGTATCATATGTCAGGATTTTAATACTTCCACAAATTACTGAACTAATTTCAAAATTATAAATAAATGAAATAGACATTTTTATATATACATATGTCAGTGTCTCTGAGCTCCTAATTGGCTGGACCGATTTTGATGAAATTGCTGTGTGTGTTTTGGATGGTTTAGAATTGAGGTAGTTTGTGCTGGGATCAGGTTCCAGGTAGTTTTTTAAATAAAAAATTATACTTATATCCATTTTTTTATGTACAAGTTGAGAAGGGCAGCCTGTTTATAATAATATTTAATTCAACATTTATAATGGATGATTCATTTTTGTAAGATGAGCTTCAGAAAACTAAAAATAAAGACAATAATACACCGTGAAAACTAATATCTCATAGCATGTTATTTAAGAATAGATAATCAAAAAGTAAAATTAAACTTAAGATATTAATATTTTTATTTTTTTATCTTTATCTAATTGACTGGAATTGTAAACAGCACTGCAATAATGACTTAAATAATAAGAACAAATCCTAATAATTTTATGATATTTTAAATGATGCAATAAATTTTATCACACCATTAAAATAAATTACTCCATAAATTTATACATTACGATTTTTTTATGGGAAAAATAAAATACCTAATTTGCAACACTGAATTATTCAAGTAGATTTTGACATTTAACATAAAAAAAGTATATATTCTTCACTATTTAGGGATCTATCTGTTACCTCTTCACGCATAAACCTTTGAACTGATTTAAAGGAAATTGGTACGGAGAAAGTTTGAGTTCCGGGGAAGGACGTAAGCTACTTTTTTTAATCTTCCCCTTGAGGGGTTAAAATTGGAGGTGGCGTGGGTTGTTTGTATGCTATGGGAATTTTTTTATGAATTTCGCGCGGGTAAAGAAACAGGTTCAGCTAGTTTAGTCATAAACTATTTTTATCATTATATATATGTATGTAAATATAAAAAAGTTAGTATAAGACTAATTGATGAGTGTTTTAAGCGTTTTCATTGTTTTTTTTTTATGGCATTAGTTGGCGGACGAGCATATGGGCCACCTGATGGTAAGTGGTCTCCACCGCCCATAGACAAAGGCGCTGTAAGAAATATTAACCATTCCTTACATCTTACTTTATTTTCCATATTTATTATATTAAAGAATCTTTGTTTTTAAAGTACCATTGGCTTCCTTCAAACTGGAAAATAACTATAAAAAATATTGCCTACCTAGACGAGCTTATACAAAGCCCTACAAGAAAATTATTTTGTACAATTCATACTCACGGCATTCAACGGTAAGGACATAAGGATCGACTCGTATCTGGCCTCCGGAGTGTGCAGACCGAACTTTGTGCCTCTGTCGTATATGAGGTTGAACTCGACGTACCGACCTCTGCGGAGTAGCTGCCACTGTCGCTCGTGGTAGCCGTAGGCGTCGTCTTTGTGTTTTTTAACTTTAAATAAAATATCATATATCGGTTTAATAATCGGTATTTTAAACAAAAACACGAGAAGTTGAATGGTACATTCGAACGGAGACCGCTCACCGAGGGGGATGTAGCTCGGTATGACGGCCTCGGCGCACGAGGTGACGAAGCCGAAGGCGCGGTCTTGGTCGGGGCTGTCCACGTCGTCGAAGAATATCCCGCCCACGCCGCGCCGCTCGCCGCGGTGCGTGATCGTGAAGTAGTCGTCGCACCACTTCTTGAACCTACGCAAGCCGTCACCGGCGATTATTGGGTTGCTTTATCCCTTGTGGACAAATTACAAAGAATTAAGGCCAACAAATCGGTTAGGGCGAAATTCTTTTACGCGACTCACAGTAGACTAAGCGTGTAGAAATCGTCACTTAAGGAAAGGTAGTTTTAGCTCTATATCTGTCCCTTTCTATTTTATACTGTTTAATATAATATTATTTAAACTAGATTATTTTATTAACGAGATTTAAATTCTTGTTATTGAATTATTCTCAAACGCTGCTAATTTAATTCCTTGTCTGTTATTTGATACATAATATTTATCGAAAGCAATTTCATTCAAACTGGGTATCAATGTCTATGGGCGATGGTCCCCACTTACCATCGAGTGGCATAAATCAGTGCCTTAGATCGTAGGAAGTCTGTATAGGAAAATGTCTTGGAAGGGCGACTTATTGATTTGGACGTGTCCGCAACTTTGTGTCTTTCGAAAACGATAGATTTTTTTTATTGTATGGCGGACGAGCATATGGAACACCTGATGGTAAGTGGGCACCACCCATAGACAATGTCGCTGTAAGGAATATTAAACATTTCTTACATCGCCAATGCGCCACCAACCTTGGGAACTAAGAATTTATTTCCCTTGTGCCTGTAATTACACTGGCTCACTCAAACTTTAACCGGAACACAACAATACTAAGTACTGCAGTTTGGCGGTTGAATATCTGATGAGTGGGTACGTACGTACCAAGTTGTCGATATCCTGTAGAGTAGTACTCGTATAATAATAGTTACCTGTCGTAGTAGGAGGGATCGTGAGTATCGCAGGCGTGTTTGAGTGTGAGGTGGAAGTGGACCGCGTCCTCTTCGTTCAGGTAATATGGAGTGAGGTCCGTGCCCCCACCGAACCACCAGTGCACTTCTGATATTCGAAGTATGAACGTTTTTATAAATTTATTTTAGGAGTGCAGGCAACTTTGCCACCTAGACATATCTCACAGAGGCTGGCAATGTGAGAGCACTAAATGAGAATCTAACATATGTCAAAGTTGGAATGTTCTAATCAGATTCCGATAAGTGACTTAGTTTATTTTTACCGTTTCGTTAATTTAAGCCTTGCTCGGTCGGCCGATATCGATAAATACCGCGTAGCGTATTTGCGGAGAATAGTGTCAAAGATCTGTTCAGTACAATGATGCATAGAGGTTTACGCACATTATGTAAAAAAAAATCGTTGGAAAATATATTGCAAATGAGTCGCCCTATTATAAAATACTTATGCCGAAAATTTGTAAAAAATAAAAAAAACTTTTGTAAAATAGCTAAATGTCAAAAAGAGCAAAGAACTGATTTTATTTTTTTAATGAAACGACGAAGAAATACCGAATATTCCAAATGAACATATTATATATTTTTTTAAGTTTTTTGATAAAGATTACCAAGAAAATACGTTTGAATGTATATCATGTATATCAAATGAAGTTACTTTACGACTTAAAGCATTCATGGTTGATAGCCGTCAGCCTCTTATAATGCCTTTGTCTATGAGTGTCACGTGGTGCATTTGCCTTATGTTCATTGTAAAAAAAATCACAACAAATGATTTAATTTTAATTTTAGAAAATGTCAAATAAATAAAATAATTTAGAGCAAGCAGATTATATCTTAGATTCTAAAAAAAACCTTTATCAATATTATGATAAATTAAGGTTAAGAGCTTGATTCTTTGTTACTTTTAATTCTAGATTGAATGCAGTATATCCATACCGTTTTTATCCTTAACCTCGAAGTATCGATAGTTGAAGTGTATGGTGGGCACCATGGGGTTGCGCGGGTGTATGACGGCGCTGACGCCTGCTGCGAAGAATGGCAACTCTTTGCTTTCGAAGTTTTTACCCCTGATATTGGTAAACATAACAAAAAAACAAAATTCAGCGAAATAAACCCAACCAGACATTATCAAGTATCGATTAAACTAAAATTATTTACTTTGATAGAACTGAGTTTGATACATATATTTAGTATGAGTAAATGAAACGTCACAGAAATCATCAATTCATAGACAAATATGTAGATTATATAAGTTTGAATAATGGTATTGTTATTCTTTGATAAAAGAACAACCTGCTCTTCATCTGCTGCACGGCTGCCGGCGGCAGTCTACCCGACACCACGGAGATGTTGACCCCGGCCTTCTCGAACACCCTCCCGTCTTGCAGCACGCAAGTGATACCGCCGCCTCCTTCCTTGCGCGTCCAACGATCCACTTTGAACTTTGCTTCCTACGAAATTTTCACATATTTATAGATTTATTTGGATTGACATCTAATCAGCGAACGCAAGTACTATTATTGAAGAAGTGATAAGGTTTATTAAGTAGCGTTGATTTACAATTATTCTAGAGTAGTATATATGATTTTAATTATTTTTTTGTAAGTATTAATTGTATAGTTATTATTGTTTTTCGTAACGAAGTTCTCTTACGCGGCTAAGTTATCTTACAGTAGAGCGAACTGGCAGAAATCATCACAAGGAAAACGAGTTACGCTCCCTCCAGGCGACCCCCTATTAAATTAGGGTTTATACAACAGTATTTATAGAACGAAATTACGTTCCAACAATGTTAACTATAAAACAATTTCTTTTTTTTTCAATTTATTTTATTAACAAGCTCACGTTAATAAAATAAATGGTTCGTGACGTCAGAGAAATGTCAATATGAGGTCATCGAATTCTAATAAGATTCACGTTTTCCTATCAAGCATTTTTGAAGTGTCATTGTAACAGCCCTAGATCAAACATAGAACAAGTATCGAAGGTGTGAATGTAAACCTGAATACCTCAGCACATACTTTATCGGTCGATGTAGAGCATTAAATTAGGTTATATCGAAAATAATTCAAGCAATCAAAAGGTTAAAAATGTTGTATGGCAACATTAATATTTTGCAGAAAGTTTAAAAATTATAACAAAATTGTATTCAGAGCTCGTAATTAATTCAATGTTATATACGTATTATAATGATCGTTGCGTACCGGCGAAGGTAAAAATATGTCGTTGTCAAAATCATAATCGTCAGCTGTTTTTTCATCTTCCCAAGCCTACAAATAAAAAAAAATGAAATGTTAACTCCTAATTATTGTATGTCTATAGCCCAGTGCTTTCCTATATCACATCTCAGAGAATGATTTTAGCTTTATCAGGTTCCTTGAGATTACTCCATCGCTAATGTGTGTCGATATATATATATATGTTTAGTAGTTCAACATAATATATGCAATTTTATTTATTAATCACCTTCAACTCAGATGAGGTAACCTGTAGTAAACATAGCGGGGTCAATCAGTCCTAAATGACAATGCTGTATCGGTTACTGCATAAATGTATCACACAGTCTATACGACTCTAGCGTCTATATTCATCAAAGTGATGGTACGGTACTAAAATACAAACCTCATCTTCTTCCTTTTCTAATGCACGACAGAATTCAGCCTGTATTCTCATGATCAGAAGCTCCATCTGTGTCTTCATATCGTCCTGATTCTTTTGCAGCTGATGCAAGGGTGTGATTGGCTCAGCCATATAGTTTTTTAAATATATTAACTCTTTCATCTCGGCTTTGTTTCGCTTGAACTCCTTGTAAGCTACATATCCAGCACCCAATACTGCAGCACAATAGTATCTACGAAATGTACATAAATGTAAATAAATTATGACATATAATTTAGTTAAACCACTTATCATAAAATGTCTAAAAGTGATCAGAAGTGGTGAGAAATTGTACTATATTTTACTCATTTAAGTTGCCAGAGTGCAAGTTAAATGGGTAGTAGTAGTAGTACTAGTTACATTTTTAATTCTCTTATAAAAAATATATCTTATTAATTTTTAAGCTTAACATTTATCATATCTCTTCACATCATTTATTTAACATTTGAAAGAAGAGGACATAGGTATTCATAGGTATTCAAAGATTGTAGTTACTTTTAAATACTGTTACTACTAATTTACTGTAGTGTAAGATGTATAATCTTGTTACAAAGCTCACAATATATTACATGAAAAAAAGATAAATCAAGCCAGATAGATAATATATGTATTAACAATTAAACATCTTGATTGAATTCAAAATGTCAGGACATTTTGTATTTTATATGTAAGCTACTAAACCAACTGTTTAGTTGTTGTTGTAGGTAGATTTAAAATTAAATATATTTATTAAAAGTCTACAATTCCAGCTAACATGTAAATGTAAATTGTTAAGAATTGGTCATATTTTTTATATAGTTTTGTAGCTAACATTTAACCTTTTTTTATTTGTAAATGAAATTTCGAAATTGTGTCGCCGGTTTATTTTTTCTGATAAAGAACGCATGACGATTGATAAGCAATATGATTAATAATTCACATACCTATTCTTAAACAATTCTTAGTCAACTACTTCAAGACTACGCATAATTTCAAGAGAAAAACTGAAATACAAGACCAAATTCGAAGGTTATAGACCGGTTCATGTTCAAATCGTTTGAATACGAGTACAAGAATTCAGTAGTATAATTACGAAATAAATTAATATGTCATAATAACTTACCTTATAGGGCGATCTCTTATTTTTTTGTAACTCCCAAGGTAACTCAACGTTTTAAAGCTTCTAATTGCCACTTTATACGACATTTCTGTTTATTTTATAGGAATATTTGAAAAGAAAGTTCTGTTCCGCGCTGTATGTTGACAGCACGTTCACCGTTGCGCTATAAAATTGCCAATTCCACTGCCATGTTGACGTTAGCCTGACATTTGAGTGTTATTGCACTTTGTTTTTGCAATGCACGCCACCTGGCGGCCGCGGCCGTAAGCAGATATCAGCTGTGAAATTTTCCTCCGCAAGACGTGACTAGAAACCTGCATGCGCTATATGTGTTTATCTCTTTCCGTACCACGTGCGGGGAGATCGATCGGCCTCGTCGCGCTCTTTCCGGCCAGTACGCGGCGGTCCGTGTGACGGCGCGTGTCAGAATAGCTTCGAGTGCGCCTGTGTCGCCGCTCCCTGGTATCGATCTGTCGGCAGACCGCATTGCTGTACATTCCGGAGGCGGTGCCTCGCCTAGTTTTCGTCGATTGTCGGCGTGGCGGGCGCGTGTCGGCGTCGGCGGCGGCCCGGACGGCCCTGCGCAGTAGCGGTGTGAGCAGCGCGGGAGCGACCGACCTTCCTTCTGCCAAAACAGGCTCGCTGTCCGCGGCGGACGGCTGTGATGTAGCCGGGGCCGGCGTGCGAGCGGCCTTCGGACAAAGGATCCGCGCGATACGTGATTCGCAATGAAGAAGTTCACTTTCAAGGGGGTGCTGGACGGGTTCCGGAGCTCGGTGCAGGCGGCGCCGCGCGGGACCGAGCAGGAAATACAGGAGACCTTGCGTCCGGATCACTTCCAGATTAAAAAGGTAAGTGGTTGATCGAGCGTTGCGGTCAGAGTCTCCGCAGGCAGTGAGGCTGTGGGCCGAGGTGGGCAGGCCCAGAGGCCGAGCGGACGGTAGTGGGGACTACGTTCAGTTGGTGGCGTATAATTGAAACTCGATCTTCGCAAATCATATCGCACCGTTTTTCTCCGACTCGCGTGCACCGTGTTGTGTAAACTACGGTCCGTTGACACGACATACTCGCAAACCAAAACACCGTCGTGTTTACTATCGCCTCGGCAATTTTTATCATCGACGATATTCCGTTATACTCGAGTGGGAATATTCGTTCCATCAGTAGTGTGTGATAAAACATTAGTCCTATTACGCTGACGTCAGCGTGCCCTTGGCCATGTCATCTGTTAGCGCAGTAAACATAATCTCCTTAACTTGGCCATCGGTACTTTTAATCGTGCTCGCGTGCTTACTTCATTCTTTGATGTTTCATGTGAAACGAGAGCTGTGACTGTTGATACAACGTGTAGCCGAGGCCTTGTAGGTGGCAGAATTGCGTTGATATTGTGCCGATAAAAGATTAGATAAACGCTGCAACTCGATATACCTACGTAAACTTTTTTTCTGAATCAGGATATTTTCAACATGCAACATAATAAAATTCGTACGTGTAATATTGAAATCGAAAAAGCTTTACCTAGAACGGTTAATGCGTGCTGTCATTACATTATATAAAAAAAAAAAACTTATTAAAATAATGAATGAATATTCTTCGGCTTAAACTATGAACCACAGCAACCAGTTCTCGCGAGTACAGCCTAAGTAATTAGGTTGTCTCTAAAATCCATTAGATAAAGTAGGTCAAGGTTTTAGTTGAAAAATTGCTTCACGAAGGGTCGCCGTAGACATATGGAAATGTTTTTATGGATTTGTATGCAACATTGGGTATGTTTCTATATATTCTGTATCTGTTTAGTATTAGGGGAAAGCCGACCTATCTCGTTTCAAAACAATTTCCTATAACGTACGCTTACGGTATCGGTAATCTGTGGAGATTAAATTCTTTTCATCATTTTCTTTGAAGGATTCAACGATTTAACTCACGAGATACGGATCGGGTGTGGATCGTTTGATCTTAACAAGGAAAGCTTTCAGAACTTTCATTCCCAATATTTATCTTCTTAATTAGATATCTTAGGCAATTTAAGACATGGGAGAAGAATGACTGTTAGACTCTTTGTGGAAAAATCTGCGAAGGATTCCAACTTTTAATTACCTACACGACCCTTCGTATGTTTAGTAACTTTCTTAATTATAGACGGATTTTTCTTTTATTAGTTACTTTACTCACAGCAAATATTTCATATTGCGGCTTTGAAAAAAATAACATTATTTATTTTCATAATACCACAGCACAACACTATTGGTCGTAATAATTTTATAATGAAAAACAATAAAATGAGCTGTAAACTTTTGTGAGGTATCCGTGTTGTATTGTGTAACTGACAATAGGTGACAATATCGATGGTTTAACTGTTTATTATATTCGTTATTTTTTAAATCAAATAATAAAATAAAAATCATAAAACTAAATAAATAGAAATAGTTGTTTAATTGATACACATTTTTAGTTGCTACTTAATATAATCTTAAATGTTTTGTATTTTTTTTCAATGTCCTTTTATCATCGATCAACAACAAAATAAACTATACAACAAATCCAGTAGTATCTCTTCGATATGACGTAATTTTTACGCTGACAGATCTCGAAAGAGCATTTACTTCAATTACAAAACAATATTATGACGTCATTCAAAACTTATATTGGGAAACACGATAACGCAAATCGTTTGTATAAACAAACGTCTCGTTAATAACACGCATCTATGTGTTTTATTTAGAACGATATAAACTTTTAGAAATTTTAAGTATATTTATATACAATGAAATAATTTAAGACAAACGTATAAAACTATAAAATATAATAAATGTTATATATCTTATCTTAGCATTATAATACAAAAATTATCCTATCTGTACAACACACATAAAGACGTTTATTATAGTGTACATGGTATATTATAGTTCATTTCAAAACGAAACAATGATTAAGTATATATTATACTAATTTTATACTAATTATACGAATTATTATAAACAAATAAGTGACTAAAAACACAATAAAATAGATTTGTGTTTAGTTATCGAATAAATAAATAATTTATATTTAATACCATTAAACAAGCTATAGGTATATTTTTATGTTACATGTGTACATATTTAGTCTTTAACATAAAAACATATTAAATATCGAGATCAGAAAATTCTGTATTATACGGAACATACCGTTTGCGAGTATATTTCCTGAGGAGAAATAGTCGTACGAAAATATTTAACTAATTAAGGCGAATATTGTAATTGACTTTTGGATGAAATATACTGATCTGTATATCTTTTAACTTTAGAGATTTGTGGTAAAATATTCGCTATTCTATTGAACATTACACATAAGAGATAGTAGAGTAGATATTCTTCTCATTTTATTATATAATTTTAATATATTGATATCGATTGAGAACTACAGACCTGGTAACACTATTATATCTATATATTAAATAGCGAATCTTATAAATATTAGATATACAAATGAAACTATCTGTTGCTTGTTACGGCATCATGATTTAATTTAAATGAAATCTTACGTTGTGCCTGGACCTGATTCGGACATAGGCGTAAATATAATATTTGCGGCAAAGTACGGAATATATGGCAAAAATTGTATTCTAGGCTTTTCTACACATAAACTAAACAACGAGCTTCTCGTACCGGTTTGGTAAGGTATAAGTAACTGCATTGAATATTTAAATATTACAGGATAAAAAAATTACGTTTATACAAAAAATATATTTATACTTATAGATTATTATCATTAAAGTCTCTATAAGCTATGAGTGTCTACGATGAACCATTTTTCTTTCATTCGGAAATTAATTTGGTCATCTTAGCAAATTTCAACACATTAAAAATAGATCAAAGACACCGATTGAAAACTCAACGAGATCTTAATCCTAGACTGAAGTAGTTCAGTAGTTTATAATGTACGGATATGTGCACTGAGCGTACGGACGTAGTCAAATAAAATTAACTTTCTACATACTAATTCATACTTTCAAAGACCGCGTATAGTAGACGTCTTGAAATTGAAAGTGTATGACTAAGAATGGGTATTTGAAGTTTATTCTTGTAGGGAAAGAAAGAGGCTTTTGTTGGCAGAGGAGGAAATAGAAATAGATCATCTGATGGTTAGTGGTTGAGGCACCGTGAGAAGTATAAACGAGTCCAAACAATAATGGAATCGACGATGGTACATTATTTTTATTGCCTTTTAAAGCAGACGCGCAAACAGGCCACAATATGGTAAGTGGTCTGTCACTCATGAGCGTCAACAATGCCAGGGATACTGCTGAGCCGCTACCTTTTGGAAAATACTCTTATCAGGCCTCACTTTAAAAGTAAATTTTAATGCTGAGAGAACACTAAGGAGGGAATCCCTTGTGGACGTAATTACATTGGCTCACTTCTGTTTGAATCGGAATAGTAATTCGGAACAAATGTTCAGCGGAGGAATATTTGCTCAATAGGTGATATGCACTCAAATGAATGAAAACCGGACTGCTACACTTGCCTTATAATGAAAATGTATAATAAGGCCAAAGATTTAATTAGATTGCTTTAATAGCAACTAAATCTGATAGATATAATGGCTGTCGATGGATGTCCGTCCAAATTAATACTTATGTTCCTCAAATATTTGAACAACAATTTTCTTTTATAGTTGATAGTTGAACTTGATAGCTCTGTTAGCTTAAGTATCAACTAGCTGTTCCAAACGTCGTGATATAGTGAAGCTATATCGATATATCGAGTAATAACCTTGGAGAATGGCTCATTTTGTAGAGGAACAGCTTTGAAACTTCTATTATATAAACTATTAACATATTGTAGTAGAATATTATCCTTCTAGACATGATGATTTTAGAAGGATAATGTTCTAATATTATCATACATATTGTATTGGGTGTTTTTATATTTACTGCAATAAGGCGTAAAAGAATTAACTCGCTCTTAGTGTTATTTAATATTTAATACGTTACCGTTAAACAAGCTGGTGGAGTGGTGATGATTATGAATATTTTACTTTTAATATCAATCAATTGTCATATAAAAATATATATTTTAATATAAATATCGGCAGTCGTGCTGCGTGTGTATTTATACGAATAGTAATGTCTATCGGTTCAATGATACATATAGGAACTTATACTTACAACATATTGGATAGAATAAACCTTCACCGTGAAAAAATACATATTATATACCAACTTTTATGGTGATTGGGAAAACGGTGTCGGAATCCGTTAATCTCATATAAACGTCCTATCCTATATCCATATATTTAAGAAGATATCTTTGAATATACCATATCCGGCCACGTATTGATGTAGCAAATTTATTTGTTAAATTATAATGCTTAGCCGAAAACTTTCTTTGAAACACGTTGAATATGGTAAAAATTTCATGTCGAAATGTTCAGCGGCGTTTGCTTGCACAAGAAAAAGCCGCTGATATTTGTCTAGAATATATTTATTTATTTAATATAGAAGAAAATTCATAATTAACGATGCTGTTAATAATTTGTAATATTAATGACATTAAATCAATTGGGATCAATAGGAAATGTCCCGACGGCTGTTAACAGTAATGTCGGACCTTCGTGTGTCTAGATTGATGACATCATTCTACATTAAACTATCTTTATAGCGCCCATCCAACCGATATTACACACTTAAAATGCGATCTACATACTTATATGCTAACTTTTGTCCTTAATTTTGTTCAGATCGTGTTCTTCTGTTGAATTTGAATAGGAAATTATCTGCTGTTATTTATAAAAAAAATAAAGAATGAATTTCATCAATCA
Source organism: Vanessa atalanta (assembly GCF_905147765.1). Lineage (NCBI taxonomy): Eukaryota > Metazoa > Arthropoda > Insecta > Lepidoptera > Nymphalidae > Vanessa > Vanessa atalanta. Next base: position 455,246 of record NC_061880.1, on the reverse strand, counting down.
ACATTTTTATTTATCTGAATTGATAAATTAGGATTTAACCAAACCAATGGAATGGATATGTAATTAATAAGTTCTTACGAATAAAATAAAATATATGAAACAGAAAAAAGAGTTTATGATATAAATTTATGTATACTATGTATATATTCACCGTCACGCACTAGAGCTCTCTGGCTGATAAGTTCCTTAGTGCTTACATGAGCCCTTTAGTCAGCTGAGGGCTGAGGGGCATTTACAGACTGTTACCGAACGCAATAACCGGGTGAAGCTCTGGGATTGCATTATTAAACCTCCCTTTGTGAGATTTAGATTACATTAGCCTCGTGCGGAATTAGGTCCGGCGTTGTGTGAATTAGTTATTTGATTGTATGTCATACGAGATTAATTTGTAAGTATATGTCTTGGGGTTATTTAAGATTAGAACACTCGCGACATTTTTCGTGTCTTATAGATATTCGTCGGAAATGCGTCATGTAGCGGAGCAGTCATTTTTTATATTGTCTGAAATGAAAATATCACAGTAATATTAAATGTATTGGCGTAGGCAGTAGCCTTTGAATCCCAAAAAAATTTAGTACCTTAGTAACTTTATTAATATGGTTGAGAATTAAATAGGTAATTCTATTAAATTTCGAAATCATTAGTTCTAGTTGGGTTTATACCGACATCAGTTGGCAGTATTGCTCGTTCCTTGTGCTCCTACATCTATAGTCTATTCCAACCACAAGAGGACAAAAGCTATAGCCGACATTTGAAATCGTAATGGCGCGAAATCATTGATCGAGAGCTTGATTAATCTGTGATATCCATTATGGTCATACAAAAAATGGCGTTTTGAACATCGACGAAGTAAAATTAAGATTGATATAAGTAGTTAAGAGTAACAGCGTTAATTTATAAATAAAAATATGTTAATCACAATAACTTTTAGTGTTATTATATAGTAATTTATTAGTGCACAATATAACGGTGCTATTCACAAATCGTATGGAATAGGTAAGTCTGAAGTCTGTTTATCTTCATTCTTTCTTCGATAGGCCATAGCTACGTATTTAACAACATAACATACATATATAATAATTGTATTTAACTAACATGACTATATTTTTAGATATTGAAAAATAGTAACTACTGAGTTTCTTGCCGGTTCTTCTCGGTAGAATCTACATTCCGAACCTGTGGTAGCTTTACTTTAAATAGTTTGTTAAATGAGTGCTTGTAAAAGCCTACTTGAATAAAGTATATTTTGATATTGATTGCGCACATGAGTAAATTAAACATTTACATTATATTTAATATCTCCTTAACATTATTATATTTTTGTATTTGATTTACATAATTGAATCAACAGATTAAAAATAAATATTGTATAATGGCAATACATACAAAGTTTTATCACTTAACCGAGTAAAACGGCACGTACGTGACATTAAACCGGTTTAATTGACCACCATCAATCCGATGACATAGTTGATGATTCATCGCCATTTTGAATTCACTTCTTGCGTTTAATATGCGTTAGTGCGAATATCTGTGATCTTTTATTAAATTATTTTTAATTGATCCTATATTCTTAAATATATTAAGTTTTTTATTACAATTTCACAATTAAAGGTAAATAATTGTAATAATTACACATCTGCTTTTTATTGGGTCTGTAGTTAAGTTTTACGTATTTACCACACGGTTTATATAATTAATCGTATTTCTTGACGACACATTCATTACAATAATTTTGTATATATACAAAAAAAATGTTTTATGTACATTAACATTAAACAAGATTATTCGTTTATTATTTTTAATACAGATTTATTGAAAAGGGTACAATTGTATTATTTTTTGTAAATGTATGCATGTGTTATTAAATTTCGCCCACTATAAAATAAAATAAAGATATTTTATTTTATTTAAGCTATCTTACCGTCATAAACAAACAAATTTATTCGTGAGTTTAACTTAATATTAAATATACAAAATCATGAAAAACTTAATGAATAAAGATAAGCTGGGCTGCATAGTTTGTGCATACGTATGGTGTTGCCACTACAATTTAATCGTAATAATTAAAATCATCGATCACATATGTCAGTATTGTTACGTAGAACGTAACGGTTACGTCACCGCGTGTCCGCGTGCCACTGAGCTTGAAACAATGTGCACTGAACCGTAACTGTAGCTATTTATTATCTCTGCTACTCCTACTCCTATTCGAATGAGTCCAGTTCATTAAAGTTGCGTTTTAATCGTTTTCTCTATAATAAAAGCCATAATGTAAAGCTATAGTTGCTGTTGTAAAGTAATACGTGTAAATGTAGTTCTACAAATTGATAATATAACATAGCTTATAACAAGAAAATAGATAAACACAGATAAATATAATTTTACAAATAGATTGCGTCGTTGTAAGTCAATTCTTACAACTTGAAATTTCAAAATTTGACAGGTTATATGACAATAAATAAGCAAGTGTAATTTTTGTTTAAATTAAATAGCGTAATCTGTAATGGATGAACTAATCTTTACTAATGCTATAAATGTGAACGTAATACTCTTTGTAACTTAAACTAATGAAATTGTAAATGAATATAGCTACATTTTATTAATACAGTCAAAATATATCTAAATTTAATAATATTTCTGGTTAATATATTTATAAAATGTATATTGTTACATGAAAAGATAAAGTTGTCATAAAATAAACTGTATATACAAATACAACGGGCGCTCAAAGTGACACATCAATCTAATTTTTAATCAGTGCCGCTTCTGTATTGTTTTAAACGAATAACATTGTAAAAAATACGGAAAACATAATTAAATTCGTCAGTACACGTGAAAATAATGAAATATTTCAGTACCGTTAATACTTAAATATCGTCTAAATGAATAATAATTTTCGTCCTTATTAATATTTTAATAATAAAAAGTTATGTATGTTCTCGGGAAATTAACCATCTTCGAAAAGAAACAACTTCAATTTGTCACTTAAATTATAATAAACAAACTAGCAGACAGACGAGTATATTAAATAAGAATAGCTACGCCATTTGTGCCACCACACGTGCAATTTAATTTTGCCGGCCTGAAGTAAGGCGTTCCGAGTAAAATAGACAAAAATGTTTAACGCAAAACGTATTTGCATTTCTTTTCTAAGTTTCCGCTCGTAATGACCTTTTTTTTAAAATTATATCAGCGTAGCCATTCCGTAAGTAACTACAGTGTTGGTTCTATTATACTTTAATTCTATGTGGAGATTATGTTAATTTTTATACTGCCATTGCTAAATGTGCTGTGAGGTTAATCACACGATATTAAAAGTAAATTAACGACAAATGTTAGGTCATGCGTGGGCGAGCGTCGGTCTCGCTCATAGCATCATCGTTGCTGTTCTGGAAAAAATCGTTAATTTTTGTCTTATTGAACACTAATTTTAACATTCCTTGTTGGTAAAATGTACATTATAAATTAACTAGATGTTCAAACACAATTAAAACTACTTATTACGAATTATTTCATAAATTGATTCCTTCCGCCATATTTGATATCGGGTGACATAAAATTTTCTCTTAATCAGGACACTATTAATCTAACGATTCGTTCATTTAAATCTGTTAAGGCGTTTAGACTAAACCAACTTACATATAGCTTAATATAGTAACACACGTACCGATAAATACGTTAAATGACCTGCCCTATTAGGCTTTAACCTAAGGTAGATCTACCGTAACGTTGATTAATGGATCTGCTTTAGGCTCCGGTAAGTGATTTCGCGGTTTTGTATAATGTAATCGAATAGCCTGGTATAGCGACCGATCGAGCGTTTTATCGTATCGAATTTAGTAGATAATGGTTAATGTTTTATAATATTTTTACATTAATTTAATTGGCAACACCAGTCAATTATAAAAAATGTATAACTGCCTGCATTGTCTAATTTCTTTGTAAATTACACAGGTTTATATTTGTTTTTACGAAACAACTGTTTTTTTTGGTCAAAATAATATTATTATATGAATTATAAGAAAAAATAATATTATTTCAAGAAAGGTTTTTTTTAATTAAACATTTGTAACGTTCATAATATATAAAATAAATACTAAACATAGAAAGTGTTTAAAAATATGAAATACTAGTTGTCGTCCGCGGCTTTGCTTGCAATTTGGTGGTAGTCGGGGGTTAGGCATAAAAACGCCTTCCTTGGAGTTCAAGCTTAATTCATACCAAATATTTTTTTTTACAAAAATAAATTAAAATATATTTATTTAACCGCTTGAAAACGATTATTCAAAATTAAGCCTTTATTTAAAATACGTTTTAAAATCAATAAAACTAAAAAATAATGCGTGTACTAGCGCTATAAATCCTGTGAAAAACCAGTCTTATCAGTTACAGATTAGCACGTAACGGCGCCAAGGTCGCGGTCGCCAATATTACAGATATCGAAGTAAATATTGGATATCATCATATAAAATTAGCATATGCAATATTTTTATATCTCTGGCCTTTTTTTATTGAAGAGATTTCGTGATTTTTTGTAATCACTTTCTTTAATCTGCCAATCAATATTTCGCTTAATATTTTTTCTGCTAGATGGCGCTCATACTGTACGCATCGTTAATAAAGTTCATGCTGATTTGTTTAAAGCAAATGAATTGACAAAAGAAGTGTTTTTTTGCTGTCAATATAAGGTACTTTTTATAATTATGAAATACATTCAATTAAAAAAAATAATAACATTAGTAAGCGGCAGAAATAAACGGGAAAAATCTGTTATATTCTCAAAAAACATAAATATTAGGTTGATCAAACGTGTTCCATGGTCAATTTTTTATTACAATGTTTCCTATATTGTTATTGTGACAGATAACGAATTTAACGTGGCGCCATCTACACCTAGCTTTGACCGTTCGTCCTTGCCGTACAATGTCACCTTTCTTTTTTTAAATATGAATTAAAAGCATGGTGAGCCAAAATACATTCATTACTTGTAAGTAATGAAAAAACTTCTAAAATTGAAGAGGTTGATCTAGAACTTTTTTAATTCGTTATTAAATTATTTTTGTTCTTGCAAAACAAAATCATAAATAGGTAATATGCTTCTCATTATGTGGAAATAAGGTATAAAGAAATAGTAATAATAATTTTTATATTCTTGAACTTTATATTCTTTATATTCTATACTATATAATCAATACTAAAACCATTATAGTCATATTATGAATGCAAAACATGTACCCTTTTATATGTCTTAATAAATTACTGACACAAATAGATAGATTTTATATATAAACCAAATACAAAATATACTTAATTCGAAGCTTTATCAAGCAGGTTTAAAGTATATTTACAATATTAAATTAAATATAGAGCTCGTAATAAATTGTAGATTTTAGGAATAACCGGTAAGAAACTCAGCTCCTACGTATTTAGTAATCAAATTACATAGATTAAGTAAAAAGTCGAAAGTCATATATAGTAAACTTTTTATATAATGGGAAACAGCATCTACTTGAATACTAGTGAGATATAAAAACAAATCGTTAAATGCTAGAATTTGCAGAGCAATACTACTTATGATGTAAAATATTTATTGTAAAAGCTTCTGATCTGCAGAGCTGGACATAAATGCTTCAGCGGCATTCAAATTATGATATCCCTTATACTAGTAATTACTGTCAACGGTTGTCTCGCCTTCATTACAGTTTAGAACATGTTGAAGATATACCGGATGTCAGTACACGGAGTAATATACGGATTGTAGAAATAATCTAAGTCTTCGAATTTTAAATATATTTAACGTATCGTTATCACGTTTACGTAAAGGGTTGAGTTATGAGTAAAGTCGTTCTCATAAGTGTTTAAGTAATTTGCGACACGTCGAGTTACAACTAACTACACATATTTTTTGGGGCACTTTAGACAATTTCGGCTCGTAGATAATCACTTATCTATGACTAGCAGTAACACTAGCAGTAACTCTCAACATATGTATATCTTCTCCTATCGAAATTGACTTCAAATTGATTTCGACCGTTAGATATTTCACTAAAACCGTAAACAGTTGAATCCCCAATATTACCGAAAAGTCTGTCATGATATTGATATTTCAGTTTAAAAACCAAGTGGAAACAACAAAAGCAAATATTAATTTCCGGTAGCGCTAAAGCCGCGTTTTTTTTGTTAATAAGTCGATAATTAATAATTAAAGTAACAACACTAATGTTCCGAGCTGTCTTTGTATTTTATAAAGTTTAAAAAAGTTGATAATTTATTTTATTTTATTTAGAATAATTATTATGTCCAAATGAATTGGACTAAAATTTGATAATACGATTTGCTACATATTTATGAGGATTGGCCCTTCCATTATCCTACTATGGATACTAATATTATATACGTACATCTGTATGTTTGTCTGTAGCTTTTTCAAGGCCACGACTGAACCGAATTTGATGAAATTTGTTACATAGCAAGCTTGAACTCCAAGGAAGGACATAAGTCTTTTTTATTCCTAGCATCTGACGACCAACCCCCAAAAACGCGAGCGTAGCCGGGCGACAACTAGTACTATATATATTACGACTTGTTGCTCGTCACTGGCGCGACTAATAACTTTAGATTTACATTCTTAAACAGCGATATGAAATTCTTGCCCATCATAATTTCAAAATGACGTTTTATTGCCATCTCTATATTAATTTCCTTCGTCCTTATCTCCATTACGCATACACACATGAGCTGGGCACAAGATTGCTCATATTAAACATTCAGGCGCGTTTGTGCTTTTATTATCGTCGTAATAGGTATATTTGTTATTAGTTGTGTAGCCTACTTCTGCTTTGTGTGTCGCGTCGGTCTCACGTCACTCTCTTTAATGTTGCAAATGATATCAGTTCAAACGTGTGTGACCGTTAATTCTTGTATTAGTTCTTAACGAGTCCGAGTGTTTTCTTTAATAGATAGGTTGATTTAAAATAACACTCTTTCGGTATGACCTATTTAATACTTATGTTATTATTGACAACGAATTTATTATTCAAAAGTGCTTGTAAAAGTCTACTTTGGACACATTTTATTTGTCAATGTCCTGTCATGAATTTTTATGTAACAATGTTATGATAAAATGTTACGATTAATTTAAAACTCTCTTATAATTTAAGTATTATGGTAACACTGATCCGCAAAAAAATATTAAAACCATTTATGAGATATTCTTTGTAAATAGAATTATTAATTTATTAACCAAGTTCTGACTGAGTAATCGTTAAATGATAAAACTATCTTCGCGTACGTTTTTTATCGTATTTTCAACGTTATCGTATTGTGATTTGATATTTAATAAATAAAATTAATACGTAATTTAGAAACGAATAAATAATTAAAAAGGCAAAGGTAGGGAATGATTCGGACATAAGTAGTTCTTGTAGATTAGTGTTACTGACGTTGACATAACGAAGCCTTTTAAGTTTTTAACAATTTCGTTAATAATTAGGTTTGTTTGACTTAATAAGCGTGATTGAATAATTATGTCTTTGAGTGATGTGGCTGAGGCTAAGGCTTCATCAGAAAATGTCACGAGACATTATATGTATTTTTTACTACGACACATGCCATATGTGACAGTAATATGGTTGCGCGTCTATGTAAAGATGATAAAAAGAAGATTATATAGACGATAAAAAAGCGTGCAACTAATACTTGTTGACTTACAGGCAGGATATATTATATATCATTGTATTTAACTGATATGTTTCTCAAATGTTGGAAAAGTCACTACTGAATTTCTTGCCGCTTGTTAATAACTGTTACTGGAAGATTGTAATACTGAAATATATATAATTAAATATATATTAGTTTGTCATTTTTATTAATTGTCGACTTTAAAACGAAATTCACGATCAGTTTCGATGAAGGTCTGGGACTTTATATATATACTTTATAACTACGATTTCTTGTATTCCGTTGAATGCTCGACATACTTCGGAACGCATACGATTTGCAAGAAATAGCCATGATAATGGACACTTGACCCTTTTAGTCCACGTTGGCTCTTCTCAATGGAGATTAGCTAACTGAGCTTGTGGTACTGTAGTGCACGTGTGTGCAAGCACAGGTGAACATTCTATCTATTAAATACCGTTTGTCAATTGTATTGGTTGATATTGAGAATTTCTTAAAGAGCCGAGAAAGCTCACTGAGATACACGAGATTCACCACTGTATTCATGCACATCGTAAGGAAACCTGCATGTGTCTAATTTCAACGAAATTCCGCCACATGCGTATCCACTAACCCGCATTGGAGCAGCGTGGTATGCTCCAAACCTTCTCCTCAAAGACAGAGGAGGCCTAAGCCCAGCAGTGGGAAATTTGCAGGCTGTTAATGAGAATTTTTTGGAAGAAGTATTTTCTTTATTAGTACAAGCCAAATTACGATCTTATAATCTGCAACAGTAAAAATTACCCATCTTTGATCGTGTTAGGGAAACCTTCAAAATCACACTCATTACCAGATTTTCTGGCTTTTATATTAACTAGAAACCCTGTTGTGGTCTTTCTTGGTACGAATCGGATAGGTCGTATTTTTCCGTCTCTGCCCATCCCGTCTGTTGCTTCAATTGTGGCACCACGGAGTATCCCCGAGTAAGCGATCTTGCTATGAAACTAATCTCGCTGCTTTTAGCTTGTTTGAAATTATATTACGATTCTTAAATTATATATTCAAACAATAACGATAACTTGGCCAAGCAACGCTGTTGGGTTGAATAGTTGCGCACCATTTTCTCTTTCCAACATCAGTAATTTAACATTTGAAGGAAGAAGACAAAACCTCGTTTAACTAAACGACTGCCAAGCAACTTTAATTTAATAGATAGATATCTTACATTATTTAAATAGTGATTTAATTTTCCGAGTTATTGTGTACATTTGACCGTTTAGTCTCATAGTCAAAGCGCTCAATGGTTACGTTGAAGGTTTAACGAGGTTAGTCGTTATATTTTTCTAGGTTTATTGCAAATGTTTCAGCTATTACAACTTTACTACGCATGTAAACGTTCTGCAAGTCATATTTTGTATATAAAAGTCGAAACATATTGTTTAAGTTTAAAGCGTATTCTCTTCTTATGAATTTTAAGGCAATGTTTGTTTATATAATGTTTCTGATGAACGAAGGTTTTGCTTCTTTCATGTGTCGGAATTAACGCTTCTTAGATGTAATCTCATATTTCTCATTCTATAGGAAGTGATTATTTTTTACCTCAAGTGAGAACAAATTATTGAACATATTTAGTATAATAAGTAAATTATTTTCAGTTCATTGTGAATTGTGTTGGAAGTCATACGAATTCGTCGACCAACTGGTGGTAAGTGGTAACCTTTGTCAATACACACCACCACTATAAGAAATATAAACGACCTCTTTTAAAATGCGTCGTCAATCTGGATCTAATATTTTATTTTGTAATGCTGTTTAATGGTAGAATAACAGGTGACTCGTACAGGTGTTCGTTCTACAAGGTGATCGGTTAGGGACTTGAAAATTATAAAAATATCTTAGATTTTTATTTTCATCTTAAATCGCTTCAGAAAACCATTTTTCCCGCTACGTTCTTTTATATCATGATTCTCTTTGAAGATTCTTGGTTCAAGTTTATTCAAAGCGCTTCAAATGACATGCTGTGAATATGTATGTCATTTCCATATTCTTCCCGTATTTTTCTTAGTATTTAATGTCGAGTTTAAAATATGATGCGTTATTAAAAAACGTCCTGGATGAGTTTCGCAGACGAGGACTCTTGTGAAGGAATTTTATCTATAATTATCTCAGTACGTATGCTCTTTTGAAAATAAGTAAGTACTTACATATAATTTATTTATAAAATAAAATATAAAAAAAAAATCCAAACTTACGCTTCACAGATTATTAAATATATAATACGAAGAGGAATCAAGCACAGATAAGACAAAAAAAGTCAACACTGTTTCAATATAAGTTCAATGTTTAAAAAAAATGAGTAAGTGCTAAAACAGTACGTGTAATTAGTTAAACAATTACTAAAATCATTAGCGAAGACAACGAGCGCTTGTAATTAGCAGAGTACGGGCAAAATAACTCGACTCCGCCAGAGATTATAATGTAGTATAGAATTTTGTTGTCAAGTAGGACGTTTTCAATTTACAGGGTTATATAGCACAGATTATATTAAGTTTGAACACATTTATAAAACTTTTTCTCATACTGGGTTTGCGTTTTAAAATTAGTTTTCGTTCTATTTGATTGTTCATTAAGATTTTTAAAATTAGTTAACTTTACCAATTATTGTTAGCGAGTTTTAAACGTTTTTTAGTATTTCAACTTTGACCCATCAGACCCAGACAGATCAATTAGTGACTAATATTTATATGACAAAATATATAAAGAGTAATCAATCAAGGCAAGGACAAGGCCTCAAATTAGAATATTACCGATAATTTATAAAATTTATGCGGTGAATTAAAGCGTGATGGGCTTTGAACTAAATACTACAGGCATGTTCATTGACCCGAGGAGATAACAAACAGTCGGCTCAAACCGCGACCATTAGCGTAGACGGCAGGTCGGTTACCACAACAGATCGACTTGTATCTTAACTAACTAAACGATACTAAATTAACCCCATAAACATTATAAGCTATCGTTTAATTTATTGTAGTAATTGTTAGCTCACTGAATTTTTACCTTCTAAGGATGTTTAAAAGATAAAATTATATATGTCTTGGGAACCTTTAAGAAGAGTCTACTCATTTTTTAAAGACCGAAAACGCACATGCAAGCCTCTGCAATGCATGCCAATCTGTTGCAGATGTCCATGGGTGGTGGTAGTCACTTTCCATAAGGTGGGACTCCTGATCGTTTGCCACCTATTACATAAAAAAATATGTAAGCATAATCTCAAGATGATCTTGGTACGCGAAAAGGTCAGGTCTGTAGGATAAGAAAATGACCTTTAAATCGGACGGTTTTAAAGTAAAATTTCGCAACTTAAAGGTTAAATATTTATGTTGGAATAAAATAAATACGAGGTTCGAATAGGGGATGCTGCGTAGTAGTAAGATTTTTGCATGTGCAGAGTACATGTTAAAATCTTACCTACTGTAATCGTCCGTACGGACGAAAGGATGAACTTTTCCCCAGTGAACAATTTTCTCTAGTGAAAGGCCATTAAGTGCGTAACGTTTGTATAAAAATATTATTTACTTGAATATTCATAAAGTCCAGATACAGCGCCACAGTGTCGAGGCCGACGACCTCGCGCCTGAAGTGAGTTTCATTTGCTCATAACCGTCTTCGCATTTTATGAAAAAATTATGTAAAATAGGATGATAAAGCTAAACGGGGATTGTTTTTTTCAGGTTCTTTAATAAAGTTTATACAAGGTTTGTTTTTATATCAGAACGGTTTTAAAATGTTGAACGTATTGCTGAAGATCTTTTTGAATGGCATCTGTAGATGTCATTTTTTTTTTATTACCATACTAGTGACCCGCCCCGGCTTTTCACGGGTGTTTATACATTAATGTGATATAAATATAATCGATACTCTGCAGTATTCAGAAATTCTGTAGCTTTCTATGAGTGAAAATATTTTTTAAGGATTAGATCATTAATTCTGGATATTACGCCTTACATACAAACAAACAATTTTTACCTCTATAATATTAGTATAGATGAACGAATTACTGTGTTTCATTAATTGAATATGTTTGAATTTCTTAATTAGCATTTCTATTCTAAAAACAGGGGAGTGAATGGGGGTGAAACTCCCCGCATAATATAGTGCCGCTCATTAGACTCCGAGTCATTCTTTATATTAATAACGAACATTATAAGTTAGCTATATCAAAATATATGTTATTAAAGTAACAAGCAAACAACAACAAAAGCAGAAAAGTAACAAGTACTTCTGAATCGTCATTAAACATGTCAAACTACTACTACATTCGGAATGTACATAGTTTCTGAGAATGACCGCCGAGAAACTTAGTAGTTACTCCTTTCCAGAAATAAAAGAACATAGACAAAGGTAATTTAATAAAATACAACTATATTTTTATATAATCTGCCTGAAAATGAACAATGACTAACTCCACGCTTTTTTTTATTAAAATTAGATTTGATTGTATTAAATGACAAAGTTGAAAATAAATCGTTATTCGTTATTTTTACGTATAAAAAAATGTATATTTTTAGGACCGGTTCGAAATATAGATACTAAGAAGAACCGGCACCTTTGTTTCTTTTCATCAATCCTGAATCCTGTACGGCTAATAATTAATCACAAACAATTAAATATACTATTGGTCGCCCATTGTTCGAAATTCGGCTGTCAATTATTGCTAACAAAAATATAAGATACATTTAATTGAAAGGAAACACGAGACTCAAATGAGAGAAGAGACAAGTATTTATTTATATATCCGTGTAAAATATTTTGAGCTATGTTTGAATCGCAGCAACCTCTGCCTTATACAGACTATATTACAATAGGCTGTAGTTCCTCGTCCATTGTCATTATTACAAAAAAAAACCTTGATTTATCTTTGACATCGTATCGTAGTTGTCATTGGCAGTATTTGTCACGTCAACTATAATGTTTCATATTTAATTATTATAAAAATATGCGTGTGTGTCAAACGCATAGTAGTGTGTAATGTTTTTTTTTAAATTAATTTAATGTATTTCTAATACATGTTATATAAAAATATAAACCATATAAATTAACCTGTCTGCCTAATTATCGTAAAAAGGAGTACAAAGTATTTGCTCCATATATACATATATATGACGGAGGAGCAGGATGCCGTACAGTTGTGTTCGGGGATTGATCCGACATTTGGAAGACTATGTGGGCGTGCATTGGAGATATTCACAAAATAAAACGTAATTAATATCATATAATTACTGTATTAATTGATTCAGTAATCGTACACCACAAAAATATCAAAGTATTACAATAATTCATCTCGATTAAGAGCAAATGGTTTTGCAAGCAACCATCGCATTCGATTCGCATGTCAAAACATAATGGCTCGCGTTGCCATGACACTTACAACTACATTCGGGGTGACCCGCTCTTAAAAGTAAATCAGCCATCAAACATCATTGTCAACTACTGGATTCCTTAATTATCCAAATCAACAACTACGCTTTTTCATCATCTATAATATAATCTCGTATAGAATAATGTCTCTACGTTCATGGCAATAATAGTGAGTTATGACACAATAAAAGATCTATTGTAATGTAACTTTATGAATCGCTTTGTGTTCATGAATACAAATATAAATATTTTATTTCGTATGACCTTCGTTGGACTAGTGGCTAGATCTCGAAGTCCTGAGTTCAAACCTCAGGTCAGGTCGATAAAAGGTAGTTGAGTTTTTCTGTTGATTAATCCTCACTTCCGTGCCGGTATAAAGTCGTTGGTCTTACACCTGAACTCATTCTAGTGTTGTCAGATTTTAATATGTCCTGCGTAGTTGGCAGTTCCCTTTGGCATTTCTGAAATCGATAGGAGAACACCAAATATGTTATACTAGCTGCCCCGCACGGCTTGACCCGCGTTAATCATTACTGCTCCGTCTCTGTGGGACTTGCGTAAAATTACGTAGTCTTTTAAACACACTTAATAAATCGACTACATATTCGAATAGCGTGTTCACAAAGATAATTTTATTATTTTACAGATATGATAAAAAAATGTTAGGCAATGACGTTGAATTTGGACGTTACGCCGTCAATTGCGGTCACAGCAATTAAAAAAAAAACAAATTATATTAGAGATGGCGCGCAAGTATTCGGTGGAACGTTATTAATATTTTACAGCTGTAATTATTGGAATCCGATAATAGAGCGTAGATTTTAATTGAATCAATTATGGTTTGTTACACGTTTATAGTCCCTTGGCCGCAATACACGCATATTACAAATTACTGTTATTACTGCTTTTGATAATGTAAATTTGCTGATGACGTGCTGACCGATTTCGGTTACGGCGGCAAATCTTAAGGGAGACCCAACAAACCAGGATATATTATAGTGCTCAAGTGTGCAAGCAAACACAGATGAACTGTCTATTCCCTCACTCTCCGATGGGACGGCAAATCTGACGCGTTCGGAAAGAGTTTAGACGCAGGACCAATAGCTTCACTTCCGAGACACGGAAATGTATACACTTCCAACCTCTATACTCCGGGCCATTACTATTAATTTGTTTTTATCGGCCTAACCTAGGACCTCAGGAAGTTCAAGTTGATACTACAGAGCCATCTAAGGACGAGCTATTATTTGTATTTATAACCCTTCATTAGAATTGGTCAAACGGTGTCCAAGGCTTTGGATCAAATCAAAATATACTTTATTCAAGTAGGCTTTCACAAGCACTTTTGAATCGCCATTAAACAAACTATATTAAGTAAAGCTACCATCGGTTCGGAATGTAGATTCTACCTAGAAAAACCGGCAAGAAACTCAGTAGTTACTCTTTTTCAACATCTAAAAATACAGTCATGTTAGTTAAATACAATTATATATTATGTATGTTACGTCTCCTGCTTCAGGAAATAAACTCCATTAACTCCATGCTTTTTTATCTTCCATATAATCTGGTATCGAATAATATCTTCTCTACCGATGTATTTTTTAAAATGACTTGAATCTATGAAACGGCAAAGTAAAAAAATTCTGCGGTATTTTATTATAGACGGATACTTTGCCCCAAGAAGGATTTATTGACTATCGGAGTCGGAAACTTTTCGTTATAAGCCTATCCTTACTTTCTGTGCACATACAATGATTATCACTGATTTTATCAAAGTGATCAATGCTACTGTGAATATACATGATATTGTTGTAATCCTCTGTACCGGCGCAGTCGGCTAAAAGTCTACATTCGTGTTTGTACGGCCGCAGCAGTAAGTTCGCGTGGACGGACTCATTGCCCTATTTCTGATGTTATGTTAATCAGGTGATAGCGTCTAGATGCCGCTGGTTTTGGATGTGTCTAGATTTCAGTGTTTATGCATTTCCCTGCTCACGGAATGCGGATATTAACTAACAAACACTTAAACTGAGACTTAACTAGCTTATGAAGGTTTTAAATTTGTATTATAATATATTTTTTGTAATGTAGTGTTGTAAATTATTTTTATTTTTGCAATAGATATATAACAGATGTGCAATCCACTAAATACGCAAAGTTTTTGGCATATTGATTATAATAATAATAATATAATGTTCGTAGGTACATATCGCTCTATATCTGGCGCCGCGATGTACGCGACAGCCTCATTATTCCGACTACCAGGTGAGATGTCCACTCGGATGTCTTCCGCTTGTCAGTTTCAGAATTTACAAATTTTAATGTTAAATAAATTACAAAATTTTCCTTTATAATACGTAATAAGGTTTTATCATGTTCAATAAAAATATTTTACGAGTATCGAAGTATAGTTATTACTTTACTTGGTGGTATGGCTTTGTGCGAGCCCGTCTGGGTAGGTAGTCCCTACTCATCAGATATTCTACCGCGAAAAAACAGTACCCAGTATTGCCGTGTTCCGGTTTGAAGGGTGTGTAAGCCAGTGTAACTACAGGCACAAGGGACATAACATCTTAGCTCCCAAGGTTGGTGGCGCATTGGAGATGTAAGGAATGGTTAATATTTCTTACAGCGCCTTTGTCTATGGGCGGTGGTGACCACTTACCATCAGGTGGCCCATATTCACGCCCGCTAAAATATACCATAAAAAAAGCTACCAGATCTGGCTTCGTACGGATAGAATAAGGATCTACATTAAAGGTTATATTATAGTTAAAATTGGTCGACATCTTTTTCCGGCAACTGATCATCATTTAGCATTTAACCAACTAATTATGTTTCAACCTAAACTATCTATATAAATATTTTTATTTACATGGGAGTCCCTATTCTATGAATGGATGCCGTTGAACGGCGCCCTTTAGTAGTGTCTCCGCTGTTAAAAAAACGGCTAATTTAACCAGTTGGCTACGAAATGTATATAATACTTGATTACTTATATATGTGTCGTTTTAAATATACATTGCGTTGTTATTTAACCATTATAAGGACATATAAAAACAGTACACTAATTAACAGACTCTCTCTCGTTTAATTTGACGTGTTCTCGTATTGGTTAGAGCGTGACAAAATATGTTTAAGTCGTTGAGCAATTATCAACTCATTAAAACAAAGACAGCAGTTCCCTCTGTTGAATGTTTAGTATTTGTCTTGTCTTAACTCAAGTTTCAAGATCCACGCTTGGATTAATTTATTAAAAGTCAGTCGGATTGTGTTTGTTTAATAATAAAATATACTGACTACGAAATAGCTATATACCAAATAGCACATAAATAAATATAGTTTATATCAATTTTGGTTAATATGAATAAAAACTATGTTTTTGCTTTTGTATATTTTATTATTTTTTACTCAAAATATAGGTATAATTGTAAACTTATATAATTTCACCTCAGACGCCTCGTAATATGTAAAGTATATCTCTTCTTACAGCATTTACAAATACGCCATCGGTTTAGACGCTATTGTCTGTTTGTATTTTTATTATTAAAGTTACAACGTCATAAAAACTCCTATCTCTACCTTTTTTACGTAATAGATTTTTGGCCAGTTCCACTTAGGAGATTGATCTGAAATTGTGCACACACAGCCTAAAGCCATACTGAATGAAGCGCGTTATTACACAAAGGTTGTTTGTTCATTTAACTTATGTATATTCTATTTTAATATTGGACAACATCACATACACTACTCTGATCCCAATGTAAGTAGCTCAGATCAGAAGTAACGACGGTACCACATACACCCAGACCCAAGACAACATAGAAAACTAATGAACTTTTTCTAAGTCGTCTCGGCCGGGAATCGAACCCGGGACCTCGGAGTGGCGTACTCATGAAAACCGGTGTACACACTACTCGACCACGGAGGTCGTATTTTAGGTACTGGTGTACCCGCATTTTTCGCTTGATGTTCATTATGTTTTATCTACGATCTATTCCACAATATAATCGACTTTTACTAAATATGTTTGAGCGACATACACATAAATTTCAAACATAGTATATGAAATGAATCGTATATACATATATTAACACACTTCTTTGCTTTTTTTTTGTTTGATAAAAGAGTATACTGTATTTTCCGCCGGCTCTTTAAGTAGAATATACATTCTTAATTGTTCATTTAACAAGACATTAGTTGAATTAGACAATACTCTTCTCGAATACAAAGATATGGATTTTATTAATCAATTAATTTGACCTCTTTGTCAGCATTTACACTAGAAAAATAATAATGTGTCCACTAACGAAGACGCGCCCCTCCACGTTAAATAAATCGGCGTGCATTATCAACTCTAATATAATTTGTATTTTTCTTACATTTGTTTTCAAGCTGAAATATCTTGTGAGTTCCTTCATCACTCAACTTAAGCAATCCAATAATTTCGCGTGGAAGGACCCACCTTCGTGATTGAACAGATTTATATGTGTTCAAGAAATTAAACGAGTACTTTATCGCTGTAGAATAAGACTCCTTACCGTATCAAAAGCATATGTTTATGAACAGCGTAACTTGATACTTACTTAGCGTCACCAACGCTTAGAATTCATTTATGTAATATTTTTTATAACTACATCGTGGCTGTGTGTCGGTAACCGTTGCGTGAGGCAATGTTTTTTCCATTATCAGACGTCACTGTCGCAACTCGCAGTGGTATTTTGTTTGAGTTATATCGATGTAACTTTTGCATGCGTTTGCTACTAATCTTGCGAATATATTAGACTATAAGCGTATTACGTAATACGATTATAGGAATAAACTAAACGTCATTTAATTTAATGTTATGTACTCGTAGTTTAATTTGATAAGTGAATATGGCCATGTTGAATATTCGCGACGTCTCTGTGTACACCATCCGTCTGGTTCTGGAAACTGATGCGGTACCAAGACAAACACCCGCGAAGCCTTTACAAATATTTATGATAACTCGTACTAAGATAAATGGAATAACTATGAACGTATGCGTTCGTTTATTTGCAATTCATCTTTTTGTTAATACGTCACAAATTAGTCGCTTCAATTTTTAATTACTAGTTTTCGCCCGTGGCTTTGTCTGTCTAGGAAGGGAGGGACAGTCGTAGGTTTTGCGTAAAAAAGCCTCTCCCTTCCTTGGGGTTCAAGCTTGCTTCAAACAGATTTCAGAGAGTTACTTTCGCAATTATAAAATTAATACTGGGAATTTGTATTCGTTTTTATTTGCTACACTATGATGTTCAGAGCTCTCCATCCCCTTTTGTTCCATAATCTGAGGTAGAACCGTTATCAATTTGTGGCATTGAAGGGCCTCGTCTTATACCTACCCACAAGTTGATATTTTAATTGTGTAGAGCTTAGGATAGCATATTTAATCAATCTCCCTGGGGCTCCCTTGGGATGTACTGAAGACGAAAATCTGACCGCGTCTCGTCTAATCTCAGAAACTACGTATTTAGTGACGACTTAAGCTACGGCGAGGTTAATTCCAGATGTGCTGTTCCTTCCTCCTTGTATCCCGAAATGTACGAAGAATATAAATTTAGTATGATTAATATTTTGTTCTGACGTCAAAAAGGACGTTCAAAGCGTTTGAATATATTTCTAAAGCACGTTCGGGTCCGATTTCAATGAATTTCATCGTTATTGTACATTGTTGACTTTTTATTCCAAAAATTCAATTTTATCCGATAATAAGGAAAATATGGAATGTACTTACGTACGCAACAGGACTTGAAATGGCGTAATGATGTCGTTTGGATTCAAAAGCTAATCTTCTATTCAGTCAGTCGAAATATTAACGATCTTTCGCTCCTTGGACTCGTTGAATTTGATCGAATGTACGGCTTTTGACGACGCACTAATCAGCTAATGAGAAACGAAAATGCACGAACAAACGGCCCGACTTGCGCTTTGATATCACACCGGGCGTACAAAATATCGTATACGATAAATATGTCTCGAATTCAAACTGCTGAATCAACTTGGGAATTTTTTTTTACTTATGTTTGATACTTTCTTGCTCAATACAAACTATTCTAATACTATGTGAAATGTGAAAGTAATTCTGTCTGTTTGTGTGTTACGCTTACTACCCCAAAGTAGAAAATATAACAAACAAACAGACAAAAACTAGTAAATAAATAATTATTGTACAAAAGTTCGGCTTCTCGATCAATAATATATATAAATAATGATATATCGTACTCGCTACAACTTTTATTCATACAAATGTAATATATTCAACTGTTGTATCAAATAATAAAATTATAAGGAAATAATCGGTTTATTGGTGTTCTGTAAAACATAAGTTTATGTTATTTAGTGAATGGTTCTATTCTAACATTACATTACATTAACAGCCTGTAAATTTCCCACTGCTGGGCTAAGGCCTCCTCTCCCTTTTGGTGAGAAGGTATGGAGCATATTCCACCACGCTGCTCAAATGCGGGTTGGTGGAATACACATGTGGTAGAATTTCGTTGAAATTAGCCACATGCAGGTTTCGTCACGATGTTTTCCTTCACCGCCGAGCACGAGATGAATTATAAACACAAATTAAGCACATGCAAATTCAGTGGTGCTTGCCTAGGTTTGAACCCGCAATCATCGGTTAAGATGCACGCGTTTTAACCACTGGGCCATCTCGGACAATAAATAAATAAATTAAAAAAATGTGTATATTTGTTGATTTAAGAATATATTTTTAATGTGTCCCGTTAAAGTATCCCAGATTAAATGTTACGGATTGTTGTTGACAGTTTGATGTTAATTAACATTTAAAATCTATGAAAGCATTTTACGATTATTTCATAAAGGTTGCAAGAGAAGTGCGAAATTTACGCGTAATTAAAGTCTTTATGCCGCCGTAATTCGCTTCGGAGTAAAACCTTGAAATTTTTATTTTATATTTCAATTAGCCGAAGAAAAGAGGTTTCATTCAATGAAGGCTTTCCAGCCTGCCAGGCTGCCTTTACAATCATAAGTCTAATTTAAAAATTAGCTTAGTATTATATAATCTTTTATAATAGGTAGAATAATTTTATTTTTATAATTTATTGGGTTGGCTAAAGATTTATCAAAAGTTTTGTTCTTTGTTTTGTAATGCATGTAATATTATGTACTTAACTTATTTTTATTATATATATTTTTAGGAACAAGACTCTTATCTCTTTCCTTATTTAAGTTTAAAAAAGGAATACAGATGATTCAATCTTGATGGGAAGTGGTACCAACTGCTATAGACATATGTACTGTAGGAAATACCTACATATATATGTTTTCTGTTAATGCGCCATCTTCGTAAAATCATGGGAACTAACGAAAACCCCTTCCGACGAGCGAATTGCTTTTAATATTCATTCATTAACATTTAATAAAAATGTAACATTTTTTCATGCAAAGAATAAATATGTCCTCGTGAACAAGACATTCGTAGATAATGTCGAAATATCGAACTCCAACAAATAATAATAAAAAACATGGTAAATATCCCGTTTTAAATAGTGTTAGTAATAAAAATAACCATTTTAATTTAAACTCTTTGTATTATATATTATTATTTTAAAATATGTAATATTTTTGTTCTAAAACAGTTATTCCGCTAATGAAAATGCAGTATAGTATAATTTAATTTCCTTTGAACGAAGTTTATTAAGGCGGAACTTGGGCGGCACTTTTAAAACGTTTCATAATATAAAGTTTTTATTTAGTACTTTTTATCAGACGTGCTTGCTCATTTCTTTAGCGTTTCATTTTAAGATTTTTATTAATATTATCAGACTGTACCGTTTTTAAAAGGTAATATATTTATCGTGATACTATAATTTACTATTAACCCACTGATACGGCAGCCGCTTTTGGAGGCTTGGAGCATATACTATGCTTCCGTACGATTTGGATATTTAGAGATATCATTTTTGGTTGGTCTATGCATTGTGGACACAAATATATTCAACTTATTCGTGTTTTGGTATTAAATAATTTACAATTTACAGTTTCCCATGTTTTAATAATTACATAAAATTCTTGCATACCGACAGCGACATAGTCGTCTCCTCTATCCCTTTATTATTACTGCCTTTGTCTATTATTAAAATTAAATGAACCTAAAAAATAATAATTAGTAGATAAGGTATAGACAATAAAAAATGTGGATTTTAGTATTCGTTGATTTACATTTTGGATGAATGTTTAAATTTAATTGTATGAGAATATTCGATTTGAAAATAAATTAATTGAGCAGACTACAAAAATGATAATTGCTATTTTCTATCAAAAAAATTAAGAGGTTTTCCGTACAAAGTTTTCGAGTCCCGCTTACAAAAAAATAAACTAGGCCGCAGTACAAAATAATTTTGTTTTGTGTTATTTGCTCGACGGAACTATACCATCTGGTGTTGACATGAACTTGCTAAAGTAATTTTATTTTTTTTGCGTAAATTGAATTTGTTATAGTTAAGCTATAAAAATCCTTCTCAATAATAAAGTAACCGGTTTTTTTGGATAGTAAATTTAATCTGATTTCTTGAAAACTCTATTCCAAACATAACAGGAAAAAAGCCAAATAAACAACATTTGACAGCAAATTGACGCGATATCATTGGTCGAGAGCTCGATTAATCTATGATATTCACTATGGATTAGCGAAAAAATTGCATTTTGAATGTCGACGAAATTGTTATCGGAAATTGGGAATTAAAATTAAAGTGTAATAAAATAAGTAGTTAAGTGTAATAGTGTTGTAGTATAAATAAAGATATATTCATCATAAACTCTTACTAGTGCACGATATAGCTTCCTGTTATATATCCTTGATAAGGGGATCGATTTACTGACGTGTGTATGTATATGTGACCGGAGTAACTAACAGTAATAGTATTAATCTAAGGGGGAAAGTAGTCTGACAGTGAGCGGTGAGTGGTATCCTCTCCCCACACACGTAGTAATACAGAATGGCTAATGAGAGTGATAGGGTAAAATCTAGCTAGTCGAAACGAAGACCGTTTCATACAAAAAAACAGGAACATCAACAAATTTCAATTTAAGTTCGGTGACCTCATTCACGGTCTTTGTAAATATCAATGTAAAGACTTGACCCAGTTCCCCGTGTGCCCAAAGAAAGAGCCGTGAAACAATCGCTCCGCGACGATACGGCGAGCGAGTGACCGGTTTCAGCGGGTGCACCGGGCTGGCCGGGCTGGCCGGGTGAAGGCCGGGTCGCTGCTGTTATACCCGACTCGTTTCGTTTATTTGATAACCTGTTATTTCGTCCACGGATGTCGTGATGATTGATGCTGTACATTTCGAAAAATATATTTTGTATATGAATTAATTAATGTGCACGTTCGTTTGATTCCTTTTATAAACAAGTGTTAGGGCCCATATAGGGCCCCCATAATTATTCGTTCTAGGTATTGATATGTGTGTGTGTATTCGATCTTATTACAGGTATAACATAACGTCGTAGATCCCAGGGCTTGTATGTTAACGGTGTAATAAATGGCTCCTATATATGCCAGTGCTTCAGTATATATAATTACCATTTGCTTGTATGACTTCTTATTTAAATTAAATATAGAGGGGTGCGTGTATATGTTAGCGCGTGAGGAATTCTACTTCTTCGGCGTAATTAAAATTTGTTTTATTCCGAGCGACTTGACACTTAATCGAAGGTTTAGGTAACTTCAACGTGTAGTTACTAGGGCAGATTTTGTGCGCGTATTTAAAAATGTACCCAAAACTCACTCATTATTATTTTTGCATAATTTAATATTTTTTCCAAATCGTTATGATGCAACCGTTGCCTTTAACAATAGCACTGATAAAAACTGAATGCTGCCAACCTTATAATATTAAAAATATCTAAATATTGCGAATGAAAAGTCATCTATACACTACAAGATATTCTTAGCTCTAAAAATAAAGATAAAACTCTGTAGTGCCAATCTGCGGACCAGTATGTAACTTGACATTTTATTACACATTTTAAATTTAAATATCTTTAAAATATTTAACAAGTGATTCAATAAATGTTAAAGAAAATTCTGTTTTATTATATTATCAGCTGCCTGTCTCTTACATTTATATAATTCTTTAAAAAATAATTCTTGCAACTCGATTAGAGCGCCACCAGACAGACACACAAAATCGCTCCAGCCATTTAGTACAAACATACGTACATAAGAATTATATATCTACATATATAAATATAGATATCTATCTATTGTATTTGTATATATTTCTCAAAAGTAAACACACTCGTTTTGTTTATAATTCGGAACGTTGATCCAGATCAAAGTTTGGCAATCAGCGAGTGCAAACACAACATCGCCTACGGTTGCCAAAACTACAAGTTTTTCAATTGGTAGTACGCTGTGTCGTGGCGTGATTCAGGTATTGGCCTAGTTACGATATTATGCCGTTTAATAATTTCAACTAGCCAGGGTTTCTTTTTGTTTCCAGTAAATAAATCGTTGAACATTCCTCGATTTCGTCCACGTGGAATACGTGATCTGTCTGTACTAATAAATGAGATGCTTCTTTTCTTTTGAGATACCTAACATAAAACTTATACCAGAATGCAGCGCGTCCCATGGGATTATGAACGAAGCTATAAAGTGCAATTCCACGCACACACACACTTGTTCTCTTTGATATCTTTTACACAGCCGACCTTTTTGCTGAGGTCAAAATATCGGCAAGAGGATTTCATTTTTTTATTATAAAATTCCATTACGTGTTGCCATAGTCAAATAAAAGATTTGAAAAACGCAATGAGTACGACTGGCGCTCGTTTAAACGCAAAAAATATAGTTCTAGCTATTGCCAAATTTCATAGTGAAATGAAATGAATAAATATATACAGATGTATTATTATTAAATAGAACCAAAAACTATACGAATGTTTTGGTTTTTATTAATCATAATTAAACAACATAGCTTAAGATAACCATACAAAATATCCACAATTATTGAATAGTCGAATAAAAATGTAAAATTGACTTAACTAGTGATGTTTTCCGTCAGTTACAATGTTTTCTGGTTCATTAAATATTATTAAGGTACATTAAATAATTTAGCAAAAGTACATAAATGATTTCAATCATCTTTATATAACTAACGAGGAACTAATAAAACTATATGTAAATGAGGTGATGCTTCTTATGAGTCGTGCAAAATAAACACTAATAACGATCTGAACTGTAAAGGATTAAGGCCTGTGTTTATCTTTTCATTACCATCGAGCGTGGAGTGTTAGCTCTAGTGATGGCTGAGCTAAGATACTTAAGATGAAATAAATACGGGGAAATGGTGGAATCCTCGATACGACTTCACACTAGAACTAACTGATATGATTAGTGGGACGTATGAGTGGAAGATGAATTCCCTGCGTCGATAAGTAATTTAAGAGGATAAAGATAAACAGTATACATTTAGTAATTTGTGCAAAACTATTTTCACTTGTTTTTTACCCCCCCCCCCCCCTATTATATATAACTATACATTATATATTTTTATAACTATACCTACGCATCCGAGGGAACCTCGACAATCGAACCATTTTCAAATAATTTCAACTTTGCGCATTTTTTTGATCTTACTTAAGAACTATCGAGACTCCTTCCCACCCCTTTGTAAGAAAATCATAAGACATAATCGACCCCTCTCCCCCTAAATCGTCTTACGTAATAAATGAATGGCCTATCACAATCAAATAATAATTAGTTAATAAATTATTATTTTGTATATAATTAATAATTATGTTAGTATTATTATTATGTAACTTCTTTCAATACAATTTAAAATGTATGTATCGTAAAGAGTATATATTAAATTAATTTTATGGTAATTATCTTTTATAAAACTGGTAGGCGAACGAGCCAATAGGCTGCTTGATGGTAAGTGGTCACCAATACCCATAGAAATTTACGCCGTAAGAAGAAACGATTGCTTAAAACACGAAAGCGCCAATAATCTTGAGAACTAAGATGTGGTGTCCTTTATGCCTGTAGTTACACTGGCTCACTTAAGCCGGACCAAACTATTCTAAGTATTGCTGTTTGGCGGAGAATATTTGATGTGTGGGCAGTACCTATAGACGGGCTTGCACAAAGCTCCACTACCAAGCACAGTTTTATATAAAATATCCTACACTAAAACTTTCAGATTTATCAAGATAAAGTTCAAACATATTTTATAAAGAAAATATCTGAAACGAAAAAGATAAAAATGTATAAAACAATTTCCTTAAAGCTTAGAGAATGTCTGATTTAATACGAAAAGCCCGTGTCTTAGATGGAGAAACATTGAAACAATATGTAAAACAGCTGGTCTTAAGCCAGCATTCCATTAAGGCGAAGGCTTTTAAGGATCGCCGCCCATTAGATACGTAGCGCTAAGCCAAGCGATTCATTCGACTAGCTATATTTTTGCGATTATTTTCGTATTATTCAAGTAACCCTTTATTGTTTGATTGACAAGTTTTACTATCCTGTTATAATGTTTATATATAGAGGAGAAATATATTGTTTCTTGTCTGAATTCGAAGTTTAGTTCGAACATGTTTTTGTTTATTTTAGTTTCTTTTTTAATTTATTTTTTTTTAATTACCACACCATTTATTTACTGAGAAATAATTAAGACCAATGCCTTAACTATAAATAACTTCGTGGAACGATGACAATTAGTTTATTTTAGTAGATTTTAGGTATAATATTATAACATACTTATGATTAAAACTTAAAACAATCACCGTTGAGAACTATTCAGAAGATAAACAATATAATCATTTTAATTTTATACCAAAAACAGTATCTGTTTTTAGTAATAGTAGAAATAGAAAGGGCCGTATTGAGTTCTCAAGGTGGTGTAAAAATTGATCTGTCAGTTGCGTTCTGTCATGTATGTCATAATTTATAAATATTTGGTATATAATTACAACTTACTAAGTGATATTATTTTAGATGTTTTAGTAAATGGTCGATTATAAATTATAATATTATATATAAGATGTAGATGTGTAGATCTGTTCACTTACAAAGGCGCGCGCTTTCAGGGTAAATTATCGTCGTGCATTAACAAATATAGTCTAATTGGAAGTCTTACAGAAGATATCTCACGTAAACTAAGTTAAAGTTAAACGTCAGCCTCTGCAAGCCCCCCGGTGTTGCAGGTGTCCATGGGCGGTGGTAGTCCCTTTCTATCAAGTGAGCCTCCTCTGTGCCATCTACACCATAAATAAGAAAAAATACGATAAACGCGCAAACGCAGGGACAACTCTTATTATACGATGGAACAATGGGTTTACGTGCTTTCCGAGACTTGGGAGTGTGACCACTGATTTCTTAGTCGATCGAAAAAATCAATACTTTTTTGGCAATCTGAACCCTGAATTTGAATCCTGGCCTACGCTGTACAGCTTTTTAACCGGATCGATCGAATGATGTAGGATATATGAAAAAATTTAATGTAATTAAAATTATGGAAAATAGTAACTACTGAGTTTCTTGCTGGTTCCTCTCAGTAAAATCTACTATCCGAACTGTTGGTTTGGTTTGGTTTACTTTAAATTTAATTCAACATTTTAAAATGACGATTCAAAATTGCTTATATGAGCCTACTCGAATAAAGAATATTTTGTTATTTATAATTAACGTAGAGCAAAATATTGGAGGTTCGGCTTTAAGTGGTCGTGTTTCAGAGATTTCCTATAGACGCGCTGCTCATTCTAATGCTTCTGTCAACCTGCCATGACTCGCGATAAACGCTGACGCCATTGGTGATGTAAATAAGATCATTGGCTATACAACTCACCTTAATATTCCCGTTTTATTCGAAGCTCGTATTTGAGTTTTCTTTACATAATTATTCGGTAAATCGAAACGAATAATATAAACTAATATTTTATTATTATTTTGTGTTAAAAAATATATATAAAATTGCTCGTACATAGTATGCCATGTATTTGTAAATGTTTTATCTAAACTGTTTATTTTTGCAAGAAATTTCCCGAATCATTTGAGGGATTTTTAGAACTTGGTACCAATAATTGTATTTATCTTCTAAGCTAGATTGTAATGTTTCATTAATACCAGAAACAAACTAGATGGAGCTCCTACCCGACTACACAGGGTGTAGGAATATACGATTTTAGAATACGGCTCTAAAAAAATAATAGGTAAGAATATTCGAAAATTCAAATAAAATTGTTCAAAAAAACAAATATATCGTTGAGTTTCTTACGTCGGTCCTTCTAAGTTCCTACTTTGAATTTGTTTCATGTTCAGTATTGGCACAGTATGTAAAGATATTATCATCCTCCATTATAACGCTAGTTCGTATAAATGACGACTTACTCTGGTATATTATTTATCCGCCTACCATTTTCTGTGTCCTGAACAAATACTGCTCCAGTAATAAAATGTGCTATCTCATCTGGTTTCTGACTTTATAGAAATTATTTTTCTAAATCCAGTTTGCTTGGTGTAAATGAAAACGCAAGCTTTGGATTCCATTGCATTGCGGTGTATCGATCCTATGCGCCAAGTTCTCCTGCGGTCCATTCAGGCCTTCTAGATACGTTTAAATTATTATTGTTAATAACATTTTTTAGTTCTAAATTATACTGGCATTTAAATTCCATTAGTTTTTATAATGTCTCTGATATATAGTCAATATAGTGTTACTTTTGGAAAAATGTCGTATGATTTGATTTGAAATGTTTTTTTATTATTTGATAACTATTGCTTTTAAAGGTCTGGGCTCCGTTATTAAAAAGTGTACTGAAGATCTGTGTTGAGTTTTCCAAACCAACTTGTAAGTTGAATGAACCGTAGTTACACAAGTAGTAAAACTTTTGCCAGATTAAAATACGCGTTTTTACGTTAAAATCGACGTTCTTATAAATGGGTAAATAACTTGCTCTTTCCAACTGTTCAATAAATAAGCAAACTTTACATATTTGCCATTTTTTATAATTTTATTTCTTTTATTTATATAATATATTATCAAATATATTTATTAACATAAGAATTGATAACATTAAGTGCTTAAATATATATACAAATATGAATTATCAAATTAATATTGTAATTCAGAATAATTAGTGCGTTCTAAATAAATTTCTATTTTAATTTATTTTTTCAACAACTATTTTTAATCAAAAATTAAAATATCACGTAATTATCAATTCGATAAATATATATCGCGAGATAAATTAATATTGTTATT
The DNA here is from genome assembly GCF_905147765.1 of Vanessa atalanta. Classification (NCBI taxonomy): domain Eukaryota; kingdom Metazoa; phylum Arthropoda; class Insecta; order Lepidoptera; family Nymphalidae; genus Vanessa; species Vanessa atalanta. The sequence continues at coordinate 426,896 of NC_061880.1, read as the reverse complement.
ATTACTCTTAATTAGTAATTTATTTAATTCTTATCGTTCAGATTTATTGTTTGTTACGATATTGTTAATGAGTGTTTTTTTTTTATTGGTAACATATCCTGTTTGAATTATTATTTTTAAATCAAGTTGAAATATCTTTCATTTGTAGTGTTACGGTGACTGAGAACGTACGTGTCGTAAGTTTATTTAAATCTTTTTCAATTTATCTTATGTAGTTTTTTATCTACGATTTGTATGGATATGTAATCTTTTAATAATCTTTAATAAAAATCTAATATGAAGTCTTGTAATTGTAATATATAATTTACTGAATTCAAATATAACTTTCTGTATGACATGGGTTGGCTGACGCGCCATTGGACCACCTGATGGTAAGTGTTCACCACCGCTTATACCCATTGACTTTTCTTACATAACTAATTCAAAACAATTGCTGCTTGGTGGTGATAGAAACCATGTGGTGATGTGAAAGGGTGGTATCTTGGTACCCAAGGTAACCAAGTGAAAATTGGATATTTTATTACGAAAGTTTTATATATTCAATTCACTTAGCGAGGTAAACATCATTGTTTATTAATCTCGATTAATAGAATATTTAAAGTAGAGTTTGTTTGTTTGCACGCATTAATCTTTGGAACTAGCACTCTGATTTGAATAAATATTTTTGTATTATATATTGCCATCTTAAGGAACTTTTATCGCGTCATAAACAGCTAGTAACCTAAAAATATTATATAATATATAAACTATATGATTAAACAATGACTAGGACAGCATATATCGCAAATATCTTCGAAATGATGCCTTTATGAGTTTGTAATAATTAAAAAATAAATCATAGTACGGAAGCTCTCCAAATAAAAGGGCAAAAAGTGCGGCTTTATCGTATTGTAATGCTGAATTTAAAAGCAAAAGTTATTTAACCAAATTCGTAGAACAAAAGCTTGAAGATGTTGCTTAAACTGTTCACTTAAGGATTTTAAAACACATTTTAATAACGTCAAATAATACTGACAATCGTTTTTTAGTTCATAATTTAAAAAATACGTTTTGGTAGTAAAATTGTTTGGCTTGGTTTCAACTTTTGTCTCTCCAGCCCCAGATTTTACATTGCAAACTTTAGTGTTTTGCCTTATTGACATAAAGAAGGATAATACTTTATTTTACAGTAAAAAAAATGAAAGGAAGTTTATAGCTTCAACAAAGTAACAAAACTAAAAAGTCTATACCTGCACTCTCGTAATCCGATGGCGGCAAATCCGACGCGACCGGAAAGTGCGCGCTACGTGCTTCCCGGTCGCTTACCTTGGAAAACCCCAATAACTTTTTAGTGGTCCGAACCGGGGCTGGAACCTAGGATCTCGAGATCAGCGCTGTAAGATAGCAGTACCTTGTTTTAATATGAATTTAAGATAAGAATATACGCAGAGTACGAATAAGGCTTAACAGATTTATATTTTAACTGTAAATAGTTTTACTGATCAATTAAAATACATCAAGTCACAGTGAGTTTTTCGCCGGTTCTTCAGCTTGAGAGATGTTATTCCGAACCGTTGCTATATTTTTCATAAAAAAAAAACCTTAATAAAGATTTATATTTGGTCTCGTGATATGGAAAATATAAGAAACAGTAATTAAATGCCTCAATAGATTTCTTCATATTAATAATATGTTTTCGTAATTCTCGTTATCTTTATAGAAAAATATGTCCGTCAAGGTCATTGCGGTGTCAAGGCCACGTGACTCACAGCATCTGTCACGCCGTGCTGTCACGTTACGACATGTTTTATTTCATGATCGCTGTCATCGTGACATTACGTTTGGCACGACGCCAGTGACATGGAGGGATTTTATTATCTGTGTCAATATAACGCCAATTGTTTGGATTTATGACGTCATTCTTGGACTTTTAGGACTCAATAACGTAGTTAGTATTTCCCAGTGAGGTTAAAATTGAGATAAAATATTTTCTACTCATAAAAATTGACGGTCTATTCAATTGCTTATCCAGTGTCGTATAACTTGTGCATTGACGTTCGAGTACTTGAGATTATTTTCAGCGGCTGAAAAGCCTTTGTCGCTGATCGTTCAGTTACAGCATAGCACGTGCCATATTCCAAAAATACGTCCTATTGACCAACTACTTACTATCCAGTATTTTTTTTTAAGTCTGTCGTGATTCTTGATTTTTATCCAACATGCTGACCCATCTCGTTTATTTCATGTTGCACAGGAACATGGCCAGCATAACCCATGGCATACCGCTGTATGTATCGAGATTCGAACCAATTAAGTCTGTACGTTCTACGATAAACAAGACAATCGGTGAATTGCCGCCAGTCTTGAGTCTGAATAAGAGGGACTCCTATGTTAATTATGTAGAGGGCTTAATGTCGTCGGCGTCGTCAAGGAAGACCTATATTATACCCATCAAATTTTCCAAGTAGACTTTAATTAATTTAATTTTCTTTATTGTTTTTCGGATTAAATTTTTAGATATTGAAAAAGAGTAACTACTGAGTTTCTTGGCGGTTCTTCTCGGTAGAATCTACATTCCGAACCGGTGGTAGCTTTACTTTAAATAGTTTGTTAAATGACGATTCAAAAGTGCTTGTGAAAGCCTACTTGAATAAAGTATATTTTGATTTTGATTTTAAACATTTATGGGCCGTTTTTTTTTTAATAACTAGATATAAAAGCGTTGCAGTTTTTGTTAAATTGAAACAAATAAAAGTTGTTAAGTGAGTAATGACCCAATTCCATGATAAAGTAGCAAGTAAATACGGAGAATACAAAGTTAAAAATTAAATACAATCGGAGTAAAAGCCGAAGCTGGGATTGCTCATTGCTTTGTACACGGGACGTGAATACGCTCGAATTGTTAATGTTCAGCGCGTTATTTCTTAAGCAATAACGGGCGAGTGTGAACGAGCTTTATTTGTTCTGAAGCTCGCCGTCCACTTGGAATACGTTGCAGATAATGGCTATGTTATACAATACCTATTCGTTTCTTCCCTGTTCTCAACAGAATCTACCTTCCGCACCGGTGTAACCCTTACATTGAATACTTTTCTGTCTAACTAGCTGAATAGTTTACTATTTCAACTTTTGACGATAAATAATGTGCGAAAATATAGCTTTACTTATCGCGCTATTCGGTACGGAGTTAACTTAAGTACTTAGGGCACGTATGGTGACGTCACGTCAAGTGAAACCCATACGAAGTTGTAATAGAGCCTGAATCAATTTACCTCCGGGACTTTCAAAGTAAATTTTGTGTGAATAGGGAAGATTTATGGCTCGCCTTTTGAACGGGATCGTTTTTAACACTTGTATTTATGTATATTTTTTGGTGTTTTATTTTTTAACTAGCTCCCCGTCTCGATAACGTAAAGGTCTTCCAAACCCTTCCCATTTCCCTTCCTTAAAGTTGCAATACCCAAAAATAAATTAAACGTTTATATACATAGTAGGTAAATTAATTTATTACTATCAGTATTTAAAACGGGATATTTACCTTGTTTTTTTTTTATTTGGTGGAGCTCGATATTTCGACATTATCTGCAAATGTCTCGTTCACGAGAAAAAATAATTTATTGTTTTCAATGCAATACAAGGGGCCTTTATCCGCCTAGCTACCCTACCCTACTGTTCGAAATGATAATCTTCTTACCACAGCAAGACAAACAATTATAGTAAGAATATAATTATGGTCATTTTAGTAATCAGTCAAGCGTGTTGGACTCGCTAATACAAATTTTCTAATTTCCGTAACAATGTTTACAAAACATGTTAGGAGTTGTGCTCGTGTATGTGTGTATACATTAAAATAGATATCTTTTGCCTTTAAACGTTCAAAACAATATTTAAATGAAAATTGTCATCGCAAATAGAACAAAACGCGTAATGAATCAACAGGCCTCCACAAAAGCCGAGCACTGAGCGCCTGTCGCGTAAATTGATAAAGGTTTATTAGTATTCAATGCGGCGAGGAATATGATTTATTGGGAGGTTCGTTACAGAGTTATTTTGTATTTTAGATATTTCCATTGTCAGTACACGCATTTTTGGATGGATGAATGATACATCGGTTTGACTAAAACGATATTTTGTTACCTATCAGAATAGGTTTTACATAAATATTCGGGTGCCGGTTTTTTAGACCGATTAAACTCCTGTAAAGTTTTTTTTTAGGTAAGCGGTCACTTCCCATAGACATTGCGCTGTGAGAAATATTAACCAATCACTTGAGAGATAAGAAGGCTCAATCGCAGATTTTTGCTGGCTGTTCAGTAAAGTCTCTGCTAAACAACAATACTCTGCTTCGTGAGACAGTGTGATTATTACAAGAAAGACTTAATGACAGAAACTCTATACTAGGAAATAAATTAACAGTGGAAATCAATGCTATGTACTTTATAACTACCACCTCCGTGGTCGAGTAGTGTGTACACCGGTTTTCATGGGTACGCCACTCCGAGGTCCCGTCTTCGATTCCCGGTCGAGTCGATGTAGAAAAAGTTCATTAGTTTTCTATGTTGTCTTGGGTCTGGGTGTTTGTGGTGCCGTCGTTACTTCTGATTTTCCATGACACAAGTGCTTTAGCTACTTACATTTTGATCAGAGTAATGTATGTGATGTTGTCCAATATTTATTTATTATTTATTTATTTATGAATCAAAGAGCAAAACCCTTCTAGGATTCATACAGAAACAAAAACAAATATTAAACAGAATAGCTCTTGTTACGCTAAGATGGCCCGATATTAATTCCGTTGTCGGCAACCCTCGTTACGTACAAGTACCACAAAATGTTTTAGTGGTGACTCCGCTGGTATACTAGTACGGTTAAGCGGCTTATGTCCTCTGAATATCATCCTCGTGGCTTAATGAAACTTAAGCAGCTTAGATTGTAAATAATGGACACGTATGGGGGGTAGGGCAGATCTGAGGCTTTCATGAGCTGGTTTAATGATGGTCTATGTTATACTGATAATTTTATTTGTGAATTAAGTCGCGAATATAATCTAGAGTTAATCATCCGTTGACAATGTATGCGATTTAGTTTCTGAACAACGTGGAACTCGTTATTTTGATAGATTTCATAATACAGAACTTCCTGGAACAACGTTCGTTAATCCCATTTTATTAGTATAGTGTGGTCGCAGCATTATAGTCGAAATAAAGAGAGCAATCGTGAAATGTAGTTAGACTTTGAGTTTAGAAAATTCGAAACGTCGGAGCGAAATAAAAACAGTACGACGCGACGGCGGATTTATCGCGGTTACGATCCGAAAACACATATCTCACTTATAGAATAAATGTGAACGCAGATTTTGTTACTTGTCAGTTATTTAAAGACAATAAATCAATCTTTTGATCTTTTATTTATAACTAAAAGCAACTTTTTAATTCATAACAAAGCTGGCTTAGCTCCTAGACTAAATTTTTATACGCAAAATATTGCAAAGTTAACCATGTTTGACATTTCATTGTACGCTACAGCGGAACATTCCAGAATTATATTGTATCGGAGTATTTAAGTAAAAAATTTAAATTAAAAAATATCAACGTGCCAATTCAATTTTAATATCTGCATTGAAATATGAAAATAAAAAATGGCGTCGTCTGTTATAATAAAACAATGAAAAGTATTGTTTGAAGTTAAATGAAATAAATGCACACGTGGGATGTGTGGAGTGTGGAGTGGGCACGCGACGGCGCTCAATGAGAAAGAAACGATGACGTCACTAGAGCGAGCATGCATTGTAATGGCGGCAAAGCGCACAAACGCGAGGGAAAATAAACGTACTACACTAGTGGGTACTTAAACATTTAAAGCAGACGGATTTAAGGCAGAACTTCGTAAAAAAACCGATTTCGACTCAAATATGTTTGATATGTTTTTGGGCGTATTGTATTTGAATTTAAATTTAAATATTTTATATGCAAAAACATTATAATCAAAGCTATGATAAAAAAAAATCCTAATTTGATAATTTCAAATGTTTTCTACAAAAACATTTTTTTTTTCTGAATTTCAATATTCCAAAATAAGTTATCAAATATTCAGTGACATAAAATTATAACTTGAGAGATATTTTTATGTACATAGCTCATATAAAAGTAATGATGTTATGGATTGAGGCTTTTATTACGTTTTTTTACGTCAGGACTCGGCCGTGTTGACGCCAGATGGCGCTTCGTGTACGTTCTAATAAAATTCTTAATCGTGACTTGAATAAAGTTGTATGAAGGCGAGGAAATATTTTCTGAGTGTTGCGTTTAATGTTACTTCTTGTATCGAAACAGTGAGTTATATTGATATGTTTATTCGTTGTTTGGACATTTTATTATTTCACGTCGGCAAGACAATTTTTAAAATTATTTTTTAATTTTGTCAATGAAAATCGCTCTTACGTTCCATTTCTGTTATATCTGATTAAGTTTTTTGATTCGAGTGGGGACAATTTATTACTTTTGACGACACGTTGTTCTTGGGAGCGCCCCCTTGGTCTTCACACACTCGAAGAACACAGCCAAGAAGATAGGCGATGTTACAAATAATCAGTGTTTCTCTATTATATTGTGCATATACATATAAACCTTCCTCTTGAATCAATTTATATATTTAAAAAAAACCGTATTAATATACGTTGTGTAATTTTAAATCTAAGATCTAAGCATGCATAGGGACAGACAGACAACGGTAAGCGACTTTGTTTTTTTACTATTTAATGAAGAAAACGATATGATGTAAAGATAATACAGCACTTAGGAGTAATTTAGTGAAAAAAAATTGGGTCATTACTTCCGGAGATCTTGTTTGTTTGTATGTGGGGACAAACAAACAAAATTTTACCTTTTTATAATATTAGTATAGATAATACGTTTTATATAGTGATACGTTTATTAAATTACTAACTGCGCCCGCGACTTCGTGCGCGTTTGAATTTAACAAAAAAGTTACTGTGTAGCCTAAGTTACTCCTTATTACAGCTATCTACCAGTGAAAGTTCCGTCAAAATCGGTCCAGCCTTTCCAAAGATAGCCGGAACGAACACACAGCATATAGACGGACAAAATTGTAAAAAAAATGTATTTTGGTATATATACCGTGTATACATACATGTGGTAAGCACTTCTTTTAATATTACAAACAGACATGCAAATTTTATTACATGTATATATACGCATCAATCGATCAATTATCTGAAGATAATGTTTACTTTAATGATTAAAATGTTTATAGTGATAAAGTAAATATCTTCTATTTGAATGAAATTATGAATATTTCCCGACGGCTCCGTGTTATTTAATTGACTAATGCCATTGTTTGCGGAGAGCCTCTGGGCGTAGCAGACGTCTGATTCATTAACCTCCATTTTGTTTATATTGTTAACCGAGATATTCAGTGGGGTTTGGTTGGGTTTGGTGGGCAAATATTATGAGACGGTAGATTTGGTCGTGGTTTAGTTTCGTCGAGATACGAACTAGTTTTGACAGATTTGTTTAGTAGCTATTCGGGATGTCGGTTTTACAATATTGACGTAATTAATTACGTCACGTAACTATTAAAACTCTATTCATAAATGAAAAGACAATACATGTTTTCATAAGACCTTTTGCAATAACAGTAGCGTTGTGTGATTTCTTACGTAGTAAATAAAAAAAAAGTTTTTACAATATAAGGTAACATTAAAGAACAGAACGTCAAAGAACAGATCGTTATTAAAAAGGCGAGTTCATAACAGTATCTTACGGAGATCATTACTTCCTTCTCACTTTGTATTGTACAAAATGAAATGCAATATCTCGACTCGAATAAATACTGTTACCGAGAATGTATTGTCGGCGATGTTTCTATTATGATTTATGACGTTTGAATGAAATAGGCGGCTAAGGAACTATAAGGGTGCGTTTATATCCAACTGCATACGACACGTCTAAATGCTTTTGTTTTTCGACTCGTATCAAATATATTCTGGACAAGAATACTTACTCACGGTTGTGTTCCAGTTGTCTTCTTAAAAGGGGTGATTTTGATTAAAATTATATTTTTTTATTTGTTGATTGCAACCAATACTTGTTGATTTTCAGGAAGGATTTATAATATACAATTGTAATTAACTACATAACTTTGTATTTCGTATAACATAAAGGAGTAGCTACTGACTTTCTTGCCAGTACTTCTCGGTCGAATCTAATGCAGGCGCAAACTATTAAACTCAATCAAATCTAATAGAACGATACGGACGTTTGCGGAGATACGAATATCATAAAATATGTTCAGTATATTTCTAAATCAATATAGACCTTTTAACAAAAAAAAAACACGGAACTCTACACCGTGCATTTTCAGTACAATCTATTTCACAATGAAGTAAGTCAAAGGTTCATAAACAAATTATACAACGTATCAGTATTTTTCCGCGTCATGTAAACAGCCCTTCAGTAATCATAACGCATGAATACGGGCAGTAAAGAGCGCGGAGTAGCGTTACCGAATAAAAGGAATGAATACAAATTGACTTATGATATTTGTTGAGATGGCATCTTTATTGTTTTCATATAGAAACGTTTGTTGAGATGATAATTATATAATATATGTGGTACAACACTTCTGAACTACTAAATGGATTTTGATACGGTTTTCACTAATGTAAAGAACGATAAACTAGGATAGTTTGTTTGTATAATTTGTATGATATATATATACAAAATGGATGAATGGTGTTTAATCCAAAATATTGTTTTAATACGGTAACATAGCTGACGTTCACGTTAGATAAAAATCGATTTCATATTCTAATGGAAGTAGGAAAAGAGATAAACAAACCTTAGATTACTACTTGGTGGTATGGCTTTGTGCAAGCCCGTCTGGGTAGGTACCACCCACTCATCAGATATTCTACCGCCAAATAACAGTACACTGTATTGTTGTGTTCCGGTTAGAAGGGTGAGTGAGCCAGTGAATTCACAGGCACAAGGGACATAACATCTTAGTTCCCAAGGTTGGTGGCGCATAGGTGATGTAAGGAATGGTTAATATTTCTTACAGCGGCTTTGTCTATGGGCGGTGGTGACCACTTACCAACAGGTGGACCATATGCACGTCCGCCAACCAATGCCATAAAAAAAAAAACAGATTTACTTATTCCATGCGATTTGCTTATAACTCAGCTATATTGTGCACTACTAAGAGTTTATGATTAATATAATTTCAACTAACTACTTAAGCTTAAGCTTCAGTTTTACTTCCAAAATTCCGATAACAGTTTAGCTGCCATTTTCGCAAATCCATAGTGAATATCGAAGATTAATTAAGCTCTCGACCAATGATATCGCTTCAATTTGCTGTCAAAAGTTGTTTATTTGGCTTTTTTCCTCTTATGGTTAGAAAAGGATACAGTACGTTATGTTATCATCACTCTTATGAGTTATCAAATCACAGTGGAATACCTTAATATTATGTCACATTCATGAAATATTTTTATAATTTTTATTCAGCAGTGGAACTTGGATTATAATTACCAATTCGTTATTTTAACAACACGCGTATACCTTAATGGAGCATTGGGTCCTGTTGTTGCTTCTAATATATTTTCAACTACATTTTCTAATGAGTTTTTTCATCTATTTTATGATCCTACCTCATTTATTTTCCCGTTTATCTTAAATATTATAAATAACGTCACCCCGCCTTGTGATTTACGATGTGGCATTCAAGATGCCGTTGGTGGTTACGGCCCGTTGCGATCAGCGTGCGTGAAAAATTGAAAATTTCTCATGACATGTTGCCGTGTACCAGCAAGTTATGATTATGGAGATTACGGCTCGAGCGTGTCTCGGAGGCTGTGGGTTTTATGGAGATGGAGACAATTTTTTTCATATTGAAGTAATTTTTGACACTACCAAAGTAATTGTGTTTAAATTCTCTCGTAGAATGTTGTCGTGTGTGACAATGAGATGATCTTTCTGTTTTGCACGCTCTGACACTTGTTTTACATTTATTATTAAATATTTTCATTTTACTAAGATAAATTGCTGCGGGATTCATTTTTTATTTATACTTTACCTTCAGCTTTAGTTGTTTTTGAAAAATCGGTATAATTGTGTGTGGTATGTATGCGCACAGGTCTCCTATTCTTACGAGGTCTTTTGCATCTTTGTGTATACATACAAATCGATATCACAGAGAGTAGACTCAGTCTAGAATATCTAAGAAATGGTTAATATTACAGCGCCAATATCTACGGTCGGTGGTGAACACTTAACATCAGGTGACCTATCATTCTACCGTAACCAATATTATATTTATTCAAAAGTTTTTTTTAGGAATTTCGGTAGCTATGGCAGTTTTGTTTTGATTTCATTTCATTGTGAACTGCAAGTCAGTCAAATACATTTGTCGCCAAAATGATGATATTTTATTTAAATGAAATAAATTTCTATTGTCAAATGTTCAGTTAGAATTGGCGTTTGTCGTTATAATAAAATAACAATTTACTTTAATTATGTTTACGTGGATCATTTTTTTTACACAGCCCTAGTACCGCTCTTTAAACGGCCAGTAACTTTGTCCCGCTTTCTAGAATTAATTATTTGTTAAATTGTAACAATTTAGCAAATTGCAATCAAGATTCATCTTTATTTTTCTGCACATCTACAGCTGGAGCTCTCTTCAAAATGAGCCCATAATTTTTATGTGCAGCTATCGTCTCATAATCACTGGGACTAAAATCGGTTTGCGCACTTCATATATAATATATACAAATATTTTCTTAATAAAACAGGTAAAAAATAAACATCACTTGAATTGAAAAAGGTTCGCGTGTTTACGCGAGCGAGTACTTAGTGTTTCAGCCTGACGTTTTCCGCAATCCCTTACATATCATAAAGGGATACTAACCAAGGGTCTTTGAGTGAAGGGACGGATAAAATGACTTACCTATTTCACATCCGAAAATGGTTTAGTATCTTTTGCACTTTGGCTCATAAATATGACAATTAGGGGGTTCAGACTTTTGAAGAGGTGACCGGTCGAGGAAAATATTTCTTTCTTTCTAAAAGATTCATTTAAAGAACTACTGAATCGTAAGTCCAAAATAAATTGATCGAAGGCGGGCCGGGCTTCATACCTTAATACCTATCTAAGATTTTATTTCCCAAGTGCCTGTAGGTATACTGGCTCACTCTCCGTTATAATCGGAACAGTACAGAGGAATGCTCCTTGTAGGTAGGGTAACTGGTTCATGTACACTATCTAGACGATATTAGACGAGCTGGCACGGAGCCTTTGATATTAAAACAATACAACAAAGTCGAGTCGGCATACATTCCTGGCATATAGGTACTCATATCCAGACATTTCGGCTCATGAATGGGAACATTGTGGATAAATGCCATAATTTAAAGTAATGGTGACTTTATTGCTTCTCTCTGTAGTAATATTAACATATTAAGTTCGCAGTCGGTTCAATATATTTCGTAGTCGTTTGGTCTTAGTATAGATTTAGCTTTTTGATAAAATATGAAGTATTTATTCAAATATTTTATTAGGGTATTACCATTTCAAGATTATTTACTTCAATTGTTTAATTTACTTCAATTCAAAATGTACGTAATTGTAATCGCCTATTCGCACGTCGAGCCTAAGGCATCCCCACTTGCTTTTGTTCCTTAAAACTATGAATGCGCAGACATTTGTCTCAACTGTCAAAGTCCGTTAAATTATGGATTACACTCATTGCCCGTTACCGAGCACTAATTAATTTAAATAAGTTAAATTTGTATTTATAATTCATCTCGTGTTCAACAGAGATGGAAAATATCGTGAGAAACATATAAAGGATGAAAATCTGCCACATTTATCTGCCAATAATAATAGCGTTGCGAGATAAGTTCTAAACCTTTACAAAAAGAGGAGTTCTTAGTCTAGCAGTGATAAATTAATGAACTGTTATACTCATTGGCAGTACAATAATGGGCTTTACTAGCAAAGTTTAATGTTTAAGCCAAGTTTACTTCAAAACGATGTTTGTGTTACGATATATGCAATTCAGTTGCTATTGAATTAATGGTCTTCGTATTTTCATTGGATCGCGAAACTGAACTAATATCAGTAAAATGTTATTTGTCTATCGGATGTTGAGCACTTAGGATTATACGAGACCTTTAACCTTTTATTAGTTTGATGGACGGATTATATTCTATTTGCACAACCTTTTACCTTGTTAAATTATAATCTGTTGAATATATTTTACACAGATTTAATATACATATATTTAATTATTTATTTTTGGTTTGTAATAGGGACGTGGGTCTGGAAACAGGTAGATAAAAATTTCATTTATTTAAACAATGATCAGAAACATTAAGGGGATAAAAAATGTCGCTACTTTTATAGTAGTACGTGTGTTTTGTCATGGTTACTCAATTACTAAAATACCGCCAAAAGGATTTAAAAAAATATTGGTACGTATGATATGAAAAATTATATATTACTTGGTTACGAGTTTATTTACAGAAATTAAATAACTTTGTTTATTAAAGTATTCCACTTACTCATAAAACTTATTTAAAGAGGATCTTTTAAGGAGAGTTTTAAGTTTTCTATTACACTTAGTCCAATGTTCGGAAATATTGTACGGAAATCTAAAAAACGACGAATTTTCCTACATAATTTTATTCCCAATTTAGGGGATTTCAAAAAAACTGTAACTATTTATTCAAAAGTATTTTATGAAGAAAAAACTACGCCATAAAATGCGCCCCCTTAGGTGAAAAGTTTCCAAAAATATTGATATATCTCTTTAACTTTTAAAATAAACCTAAATATGCATTCTCTTTTTGAAATTAAATGATTAAAGAGATGAATTTGATGACGATAAAATCCTTTCTTAGTGCTGAACGCTACATAAAGAATTTCTGTGTCGAATATCATCCCGTTTGACGTTTGATAATTTTATTATGTATATATTTTAAATATTCGTCATAATGTTGGTTAATTTTGGACCCAAACCAAACTATCAAAGTCGAGAGATCTTACAAAGTGGTTTTGAAAGACACGCTTTTACAAAAAAATAACATAATATTTCTATGAAATAGTTTATCAAGATCTAACTTTTAAAAGAACGTCTAAAAATAGTTGAACGTCGCCTTAGTTACTGATATTAATTATAAGAGCTCAAGGGAAATTCACTGTAAGAAAACACGACGCCGTAATTAATTGTTTTATTTTTTAATCAAGCCTACCATTTCATGGTCCGTCTGCTACATCTCCCGCGTGACACACGCTCACTAGTTTTATTTTCTCTCTAATACGTTAAAACTTATTTACTTCTAAAGTTAATAATATATGTGGTACTATTCGACTTAATGTTTAATCTATTTTATTTTAGTATTACTGTTAGTTAAATTCTTGTTTTTTTTTGACGATGAATGATATTGACTAGTAGTTAATTAAGATGTCTTGTTACAATGAACGTAGACAAGAGACGAGTGCGAGTCCCCGCCACCTAAAAGGCGTTTATTCCAAAATATAGTTCGCTTATTAATGCACAGATGAAGTAAGACAAAAGGAGAAAGAATACGGTTATCATTTTTTTATAGCTCCGCCGCTCGAAACAATGCCAGGGGAAGTTATGAAAACAAGAACAAAGATACTGCGAAGAATATTGCTCGGCGGTGTCCCCACTGCGCGCGGTTTTCGGGTTATTGTTTCAAAATATACCCTGTTCTTTATTGTTTTTATATACAAACGCTTCTTTATTGTATTTTGTTTCGCTGCGTTGATTCGCGTGTTTTTTTTTACCGAATACACGAGGGTTTTCGTTATTTTCTTTACACTATTGTAATAGGAGATTCGTACTTGTTCCAAATCTGGTGTTCCAAAGATTATTACTGTTTGCCTAACGTTGTGTTGTTATTAATAATATAAAATATCGGTCGTAGAGCTTTATGCAGACCCGTCAGGTGGTACGCGGGGCACGCCCCAATCATCATCAATTATTTTAGCGTCATTACATTTTTAGGTTAACTAGTGTAATGACAAGTTGGCATGTAGGTGTGCAGCGGATTGTCGGTGTGAGAAATGGAATATAAATAAATATTTAAAAAAAAACTTGCTTTACGGAAATTGTTTGTAACGTTTTTGTGACAAGGAAGTCGTCCTTTTTATAATTAAGATTATGGTATGATGATTTTCTAGGTTTTATGATATCTATGGTTTTAGTGTCCTCCTCGCCGATTTCAGCAACAGTGACCAATCTCAAGGGACACCAGCCAACTACGCAGGGCGTGTTGCAATGCACAACTGTGTACGCAAACACAGGTGTGTTTCACACACACACTTTCTTTCAGAGAGAGTTTAGGCGCAAGACCAACGCCTTTACTTGCTTTCTAAGGCACGGGAATGTACACACTTTCAACTTCCAAATACAAGACAGAAGATTCATCGTATGATAACATTACAGATGTTCGGATAAATAATAATATATTTGGTAAATTAAAATGACAATGTTACACTACTGACTTAAATCTTGTCATAACCAATCTCTGATACTTTGATAAATGTTTAAATTTTATTTTTAAACACTTGAAAAATATGTGCACATTAAAACTGAGATTTTCAAGATGAAATCACTTGAAAAACGCAGCTCTAACAAACACACATGGCAATGCTTAAATCACACTTATTTTAAAATCACTTCGCTTCTCCGATGATTGATTCGTGATCATCTATTTTCTAGGAGATACGGTTTCTCTTCGTCATTCGTTGACTTTTATATTTGTAAATTGTCAATCTTCTAACGTATTACTCAATTAAGGCTAGGTTGGCTTTCACAAGCGCCATGTTGTGATCCACAGCGGCGTTAAATCAAATTTCCGTTAGGTCTGAATTGTTTTATTTCCGTTGTGCACTGGCGCGCTTTGTCTAGACAATTAGATTTAGACGTGAGGACGAGTGCATTATATCTCGGGCCCGCCGCCGGCACTCACGCCCCGCCCTTATAACGTTTTTATTTATTGGCAAACTCATTACTATTGGCCAATATTGGCTGCGTTTCGTTCTGTGTGCTCGATCATTGGCCGCGTTAATGAAACAATGAATGCGAAAATCTATGTAATAAAAATCACGTAACTGATATTATTGATTTACATATACATATATTTAAAAATGGAATTCGAACAATAAGATATATTTTCATAATTTTTTTTATATATAGCGAAATAAAACAAAAATGCTGATCATATCATTTGCTCATTTGTTCTCTGACTTGTTATTTCATTTATTTTTCTTAAATTATCAAATCTCCATAGACGTTTGACAGTGCCTCTGGTGTATATTTTCTTTTATTTAGATTTACATTAAACATTATTTTTTAAGTACATTTATGTTTTTATAACAAGTCTGTTAATTATCCTATTGAAAGATTTCTGCCGTATCCAATTGACAAGGCATATTTATTCCATTACCAATAAGTGAACGAGCGAAACGCTTAGCTTAAAATAAAAGTGTAGTTAAGTTCTATGACTTTAACTTAAATATAAATGTTCGCTTGCGTCACAGGACGAACAACGAAAACATCAGATGAAATAGCAAAGTTCAAATAAAATGGGGTTAAAGTATTTAACTTGTGTTTTTATTGAAAAGTTTTCAGCAGTCTTCTCGAGCAGAGAATTTCCTTTATATTTCAAATAGTTGTCGAACGCGGCTTCGCTCGCGTTTTAGGGGTTGCTCGTCAGATGTTAGGCATTAGGTGGCCGAAGTATTTCTTTGGAATTCAAGATTGCTTCATACCAAAGTTCATCAAATTCGGTTTAATGCTTTGGCCGTGAACGAGCAACAGACAGACAGATAGACTAAATTACTTTCGCATTTATAATATTAATAGATACAGTTTATAATAAAAACATAAATTCTAAAATGAAATTGATGATGATTTAGCAATCTTAACTATTAATGATTGAGTTTGTTTGTTTGTTACGATTTCACGCCTTAACTACAAAACCCATCATCATTAAAATTTTCATATACCTATATTGTCAGATTTCAAGGAAAGAAAGTAGGTTACTTAACAGCTCTCCTCCCCTCCAGCCCAGTACTCCCACACACGTATGAATAAATTTTAAATACTTATATACTAGTATTTTTAATTCAAAAACGATAATTCAGTCTCGTAAATAACTGCTAAGTTAGTCATAAATTAGTTCAGATACGACTACGGCTACGTACGTGAACGAGGCTATTATTTTATAAACTTTCCAGAGTATAATGCATCACGTGTAAACGAGCTTAAATAAACGATTCAGTTTCCCGTCGCCTACATTCCATTGTCGGGTTTCCCACCTGTCAGTCCCGGTTACGGAACTGCGATTTCCCGGCGACGTTGCCAGCACCTACATCGTAGAAGTAGGACATCTCTAGGAAGCAGCGCCTTCCGCCATTGAATCGTGCCACCTTTTCATGCATTCCCGCCATTCTTGCGGGATTGTTACGTTTTCAATTTGAATTAACATTAAGTTTTGTGATAATAAGTTAATTTTCACTATGTTAAGTTTAATTAAAGCATCGAAATACAGTTTTGAGTGTTGGCTATAATAAATTAACAGGCGTTTAAGCAAAATTTATTATAAAATATAGATTGTAGAGTGTTTTGAAATATTAATTTTAATTAAACATAAATATATTAGGAGACGTTGTGATCGAGTGGTTAAAGCACGAAAATAATAACTGATGATCAAAACGGGTAAGCACTGGTTATACTGTGCTTAATTTGTGTTTGTAATACATCGCGTAATATACGTACAAGGAAAGCATTGTATGGAAAAATCTGCCACATCACCAACCCGCTCTAGGGCAGCGAGGTGGAATAAACTCTAAATATTTCCCCCAAAGCTAGAGAAGGCTTTAGCCTCGTTGTTTATTTTATTGCTAGCTTATTATATTTTTTAATTATCTTTTATTATTTTCAGGTAAGACAAGTCGCACGGTACCAGATCTATTCAAAACAGGTACAATATATTCCTTATATTAGTTAAGATAATCACGAAATACCTTAAAAACAAAATTAAAATATATACATATAAATATAGATGTAGGCATATATAATGGACAAATAAATATATCTGAAATATCTTACAAAGTAATCAGATCACAATCAGAGGTCAATTGGGTGTCTATTCCCAAAGCATTAATATGAAATTGTTTGCGTTATTTATTGAATGTACGATACGTTATTTTATGATAAATGTCAGAGATGATTATCTTTTGTCATATATTTATGGTCGTGAATTTGTCACTTCCACCGCAGAGATTACGCTACGATTATCGTTTGTTAAAACCAATTTAATTTCAAATCGTTATTTAAAATATAATTGTGTTTTAATAATACAATATAAATCATTTGAAGATATGGTTCTTTTTTATATAAATTTATTAATATTGTGGGTATCGAGTTAGGTTAACATACTAATGTTATGAATACTGTATATTCGATCAATATATTATTGATATTTTTTCGATTTATGTCAAACTGCCGTCCCGATTGATATGGTTATGTTCATTTAGTTTACAGTTTCAGAACAGTCGCATTAATATGTTATATATATATATATTTTAATAGGTGATCATAGTGAATGCTATTTGTCGGTTTATGCGCTTTCGAAGCGAACGCTGCCAAAGCTCTTCTTAGCTTACTTATTGTCTCTTCCGATCAAAGTAGGAATAAAGTTATACAAACCTAAGATTCACGTATTTCATGCGATTTGCTAACAATTATGCTATATTGTGCCCTGCTAAGAGTTTTTGATTAATATATATTTATTTATAATACAACACTATTACACTGAACTATTTAAATTCAATTTAATTTTGCTTCCAAAATTTTGAACACAGTTTCGTCGACATTCAAAACGCCATTTTTTCGCTCCAATCAAGCGAGAGCTCTCGGACCAATGACATCGCGTCAATTTTCTCTCAAATACTGTTTATCCTTTTATGATAGGTATAGAGTATACTTTCTTTTTCTTAAAGTCAGTTTATATCTATTATAGATAAGTTATAGTAAGGATGTGTAATGTACGAAATAAAGAAAAATATATAATGACAGTTTCGCCGTACACGAAAATGTCAAATATTTCCGAGTTATCTAATTATAATTTGGTTAAACTGTGGTAGTTGGTATTACGAAGTGACAGTTAGTACAGCATCCATTCAATATGATACGTGACAAAGGGATCGCGTTCAGCCTTCGTGCAGATCGACTCTATTAAGTTAGAGAGTTTTTAGATGAATATAATTACACGTGTTTGGGTCTGGTCGGGTTTGGGTAACCCTATCTTTACCTTAGAAGATAGTATCAGGGTTACGTTATATATTTTGTATGCTATTTCTATTTTTATATTATTTTCTATTTCTTGCCGGTTCTTCTCGGTAGAATCTACATTCCGAACCGGTTTTAGCTTTACTTTAAACAGTTTGTTAAATGACGATTCAAAAGTGCTTGTAAAAGCCTACTTGAATAAAGTATATTTTGATTTGATTTGATATGAATATTATGTGAATTGAATTTATTAAAAGACAAAGTTGGTATTGAAAAAATGATAGTGTATTTATGAATACAAGTATTATTATCACAAGCTGATAATTCTGTAAATTCTGTAAATTTGAGGAGAAGGTCTGAAGCATATTCCACCACGCTGCTCCAATGCGGGTTGGTAGAATACATATGTGGCAGAATTTCGTTGAAATTAGACACATGCAGGTTTCCTCACGATGTTTTCCTTCATCGCCGAGCACGAGATGAATTATAAACACAAATTAAGCACATGGAATTAAGGCCTTAAATATACATATTTAATTATTAATTGTATTTTCTTGTTATATTTATGTCTCCACAGACATGTTTTCCGTGCCTTTGAGGTGTCTTATCTTTGATATGATTTTTTTTCCGTGTGCTTGCATGTTTTAAGTTTTTAAGATATCTCCCTATAGGATAAACAAAGTTTCTATACATTCCGAATCAATGGTAGTTTTACACTAAAATCTTTCTTGTTACGTAACGATTAAAAACTTATGAGCAGTTTTGAAGAGTATGCAGACTCTGACTACTAACTCTTTGATGGTTTCATTTATGTATGTACTATGAAGGATAGACGTTAAAAAAGGTATACAAGCGATAAGTTACCCCGTACAAGAGAGCTCTCACAAAAGCCCTCGAGTAATTGGAGGATTTTACAAGTCTCCTCTTAAAAGTTTCGATATTAACAAAATATAACCAACTCTAGACATTTTATATCGCCATAAACTTGTATATATTTGGAGAAAAATGTCGATTATACTAACTTATCTTATGATATAATTCCATTTAAAATTTATATTCTGACGACCTCCGTGGTCGAGTCGTGTGTACACCGGTTTTCATGGGTACGCCACTCCGAGGTCCCGGGTTCGATTCCCGGCCGAGTGATGTAGAAAAAATTCATTAGTTTTCTATGTTGTCTTGGGACTGAGTGTTTGTGGTACCGTTGTTACTTCTGATATTCCATAACACAAGTGCTACTTACATAGGGATCAGAGTAATGTATGTGATGTTGTCTATTATGTATTATTTATTTTAATATATATTATGGTTAGATTAACATACATACTGTATGTCACCGTAAATATGTAAATCCTATTGGATTGTAATCAATCTCGTGAAATTCTAAAGTGTCGATTGATTCTAAACCGTGCAAACGCAATAAATTTCAGTTAATTTACAAAACTCTAACTTAACTAACTAATGTTTTATTGTATGCCGAATTACCGTTCATAATTGTTCGACAGCTTACAGTCACGCGACGTACATTATAATCTATCGGTATTTAAAATTTTATAATTGATGTATAAACATAGTAATACTCTAAATTCATTATACCTAAACTGATAGACAAATTAAAAATCATAAAAATCTTCTTAAACGTCGCTTAAATATTTGTTATTCCAAAAATCTATATTTGTAAATAGGTTAATATTATATATGTTTTACTCACTTCAAAATATCTATATGTTTGTTTAAGGTATCAGAGTGTGAAAGACATTAGAGTTGTTTTTAATATTCGTAAATACTTACCGCTTTCAAATGAAATGAAATGAAATTTATTTTATTCAAGTAAAATTTACAATGAAACATTTTTTTAATGTTTATACAATTAGTTTCATTTGAAAAGCGTCGTGAGTTTGTCTGAAAACCAATGATCATCGACTTCGAACCACTTCGGCTCAGAGTTTAATAAGTCGAAACCAAAGCGTCTAACTTATCACATAAATCTCATACGAGTGGACGAAAGCGATGATAAATTTCTTTGAATCGCTCTTGGATAAATATAGTTTTGGTTTAGTTACTTTGATAAAGTATTATCCCATACTTTGCTGGATGTCCGTCCTGATAAAATAGACGTAAGGTTACAACCCGTTCTCCTTGTAGATGTAATTTCCAAAATGTCTTTCTTAGTCGCGACAGGAGTAGTTTTGCTAAATCTCACTCGGACTTGTGTCGTTATGAGTGAAAGGTATTCCACTTATATAAATATATAAATATTGGACAACATCACATACATTACACTGATCCCAATGTAAGTAGCTAAAGCACTTGTGTTATGAAAAATCAGAAGTAACGACGGTACCACAAACACCCAGACCCAAGACAACATAGAAAATTAATGAATTTTTTCTACATCGACTCGGCCGGGAATCGAACATTTTAAATCTTCTTATATAAATGTTTTGTGTGTGGTTGTTGCTCTATCGCGTCGACACTGTACTGGAATACATGCAATGATTTTATTACATTGCTTTAATATAACTGCAAGATAATTTGAATAAAGTGTGAGTTAGGTAGTGGTTACACGTACGCCTTGAGCTTGATCTCAAATCGTGTCGTCTTGCCTTCCCATTTAACTTTGTGAGTGGTCGCACGCTCAAAGTTGAGCGGTTTTCAGACGCATTCGTGTACAGTACGTGTCTACGCAATGCATCTACGAAAATGGCTATGTCTGTCGATCTGTAAGACCATAATTAATTAATATCGATGATTAATTTTTAAAGAAGACCTTTTTACACAAAGTCACAGAATAAAACATTTCGCCATTACTAATGAGCTGCACGTAATTGAACAACATTATTTTTTTTTAATTAAAAAATAATCTTCTTGTGCGTTGTAATGTTTTAAGGAATAAGATTAAAATGAATGAATCTAATTAAAACGTTGCTAATTAACTGACAATACTTTCACGACTCGTTAGTTTCCCGCGCCCCGGGACGAGGACTCGCGGGACGTTACTCTGAAATAATATCAGATACATTGTGAGTTTCATTCTCTAAAAACATTTTAGTTTGAAATGATGTGAGGGAAAATTGCCATTCTTTGAGCTTTTGTTAGTTACGTTACGAGAATAAGACGGAGTTTTGTCTTGTTTTGTATGAAAATGGAAGTTTATTTATTTACATACATTAATTCACTACCTACTAATCTTAATAAAAATGCTAATATGGTTAACCATAAAATACTGGTGGATAATACCATGGATTGATATCAACTGATTATGGTTTTAGAATTTATACTTTTATTTATTATTTTGATATAATGATTAATAACGCAATTTCCTAACATATTGTATTGTTTAAATAAACAGTAAAGTTAATAAAATTAAAGTAACAATTAAGCCATCTAACGCAGGTCATGATTTGTGCAGTAGCAGATTCGTTTCAGTTTGAAGTCATTAAACGCAGTATTAGTTACTATGGTACGAATGAATGTGAGCAATCGTTACTAATAAAAGCTATATAAACTTTGTTTTTGTAACTTCCATTATTTATAAATTGACCTACCCTAATTACTTTACGCCAGTATACTCATTTAAACTAGGCTAGCTTGGAAGGCTGCAAATCCGAAGGTACCGAATCCCGATAGGTTTATATTCCAGGTTGGTTGGTAATTTTCAGTGATAGCATGGAGCTTGTAACTTGGCAATGCTTCCCGACTTGATATATGTGTTTCGAAATACACGTGAACAGTGTTATATCTCCTGCGCACTATGCTGGTCTCCGTTGGGAACGACCGCGGAGGACGGAATCGGTTATGAGGACCATACTTTATATTAGAAGTAAAGTTACTGTTACCTAAGAACCTGTTAGCTAATATAAAAAAAGTAACTTTAATGTCCCTCCGCTGGCTTAGGCCTCACTATTTTGGGAGAGGGTTTAGAGCTTATTCCACAACGCTGCTCCCATGGGGGTGCGCGTGGAAGGAGATACACATGTGACAGATTAACATCCGACACGTGCCACCCTTAAGATGTGTTCCATTACCACGGAGCACGAGATTAATTACAGACACATATTAAGTACACGCAAATTGAAAGGTGCTTGCCCGGACTTAAGAAGTACAAGGTATTGTTTCGGAGAAAGAATTAACATGTCCAATCAAATTAAACAATGGATAAACACGAGTGTGCCCTCTTGTCGTCTCCCCCCATTATGGAAATGTAATTAAAAAGCCTTTTACACCATTGGCGGAATTGAAAAATCGAATGTGGCCCTTTTCAATTCGGCGTTTTGCATTTTTGCGTAAAATTCTGCTTGGGAGTCGTATGGAGGGTCGTTAATGGTGATCAAGAGCGTGCTTTCGTTAAATATTCGCGCTTTACAGGTTTAATATTTGTTTCTTTAGACACCGAATAAATTAATAATTGTATAAGTTTATCTACGGAGGGATTTTGATGACGGCATTCCTTTACATCTAATTCCTTCTGCTAGTAAGTATCTTGTCTAACATCTACCCACTCTTTAAAAAGATAACCCGCGTCTCGAATGTATTGCCTCGACTTTAAGTCTCATCAATCATCGTATATTAAAATAATATCCGAAACGATAGTATTCTTTTGTTTCATTATATTATATTATAAAACTTGTAAATCTTGTATACATAAAGATTCTAAAGTATTGACATGCTTTGCGGCTGGCATATATGGCCAAATAACCCGTGGCCCTGAGTTCCTCGGTAAGGCCAATGAAAAAAATATTGGTCTATAACATCGTTCTACCATATCATTATGTTTTTCGTAAATTCTTTTATATTTACGTTAATGTACTTATTTAATGTTCTGTACAATTTGAGTATCTCGGCGGTACTTGTTTACGCTTGTTATGCCTGTCGGCTCTTGAAATAAAACAATTTTAACGTAATAATAAGTTTCAATATAGCTTTAAACTCGACTACAACTTATAACAGTTGACTCGTACAGTTCCGACTCACTCGTCTATATCAGCTGGTAAGTCATAACTCGATTAAACTCCGGTTCGGAGGTAATCTCGTCGACAGCGCAAACTTCGCTGAAATGGGATATTCTCGAATGGGTTCAGGTTCGCATGTTGTTAGCCGATTTGGGTCAAAGTGTGTGCGATTTCGATCAATGTCAGACTTCGGTTATATTTGTGTACTATCTAGCCGTCGGCTTTGTTTATTATAATCTAGAATCCGTGATATAACAGATTTAGTTACGTGTGGTTACTGAACAGAAACCAAATAAATCTTCGCTCCATATATATGTATTAATAAAATACGATATATGTTAAAACAAAGGTAGTCATGGGGACTGCCGATAAATGAAGACTGAAACTATTATATAACAATGTTTTTTAGAGATTTAAAATTAATTGTAGCATCGTAAATTTAAATTCATAGATATATGTTAAGCTTCTTCTTCTATCCAGACGCATAATCATAAATCCACTAAAAAAAAGAGGTATACTTTTTAAATCAACGTAATCAATTAATAATAATTATATTTGAAACAAATTGGATCAAGTTATTTAAAATTCCAAGGTAAATAAAATGTATACAAGCGAATTACATATTCTAAGCCAAGTAATATGTAATTATCGTGGCGGACGTTTATTTAGAACAGTTTAAAAAAAAAAAGCAATTCCATAGGAAATAAATTATTATAATAAAAGTTTATCGATTTATACAGTACGCCATGGAAGCTCTAAGGCGGCAAGAACTTTTCCCTTATACGACAAATGTCAGAATGACATTAGCTAATATGCACAAAATATTTGAAAGCAATTTGTCTTTTGGGCCTTATTAAGAGAGATATATATAGAATATTTTTTTATTATAAAATATATGTCATTAAAAACTTTAACTATACAATATCCAAAAACGACACATATACCTATGTATAGTTGTAGAAATTATTCAACCACGTAGACGCATTCTCCGCTCTTCACGGTAAATGTCCTTTTTTTATGTAATAAACTTATTTGCATTTTTTTGCTGTCTCTACTCACGGTCGTCTCGCGCACACTAAGACATCTTGTAAGTAGGGGCGTCACACACTCATACTAATGCACGCCAATACTAATAATCAAACTAGGGGATGCGCCTGTGTGAGTGAATAGGTCTTTACTTACCTAGATTTTCAAGAGAGAAAATAAATAAGTAGTAAGTTTTTTTATTTATTTAATAACATCCACGCTCACAGTTTCCCCTTCCCTTTATACTTCATATTTTTATTTGTTTGTGGCGGTTTACAATTTACTTGGTCCATACTGACTGTTTTTTTTATCCAATTTTAATTTACAATATGTTTCACTGTGACTTCACTGCAATCCAGCGGACCCTGCTCCACGCTGGATAATAGACTAGAATTACTATAATTATAATATGACTATAAATTGAAACCTTTGCCACCTATAACATAAAAAAAAAAACTAAATGTCAAGCGCGAAAATACGTCATTTGAATTGTTAATGTTAAACTTCATTAATGATAGAATTCATAAAGATGATTGAACATTCAGTAAAACGAAATTATCTTCCATCGTAATGGTTAAACTTTGGTTCGTGTTTAATGTATATTATTCCTTTAATTTAAATACACGTTTCATTGTAATGTTAGAAGTTGTTAGTAATGTAGTCGAATGACTTTATGTTATTTTGCTGTATTTAGCAGAGCCGTAAGCGCCACGAGTGATTCTACGGCCGTTTCACTTTGAATGATGAGTGAGCCAGTGTAATTACAGTTGGAAGGTTAATTACCTCGTAGATTAGTTGTTAACAGCGGATTAACTGAATAAGAAGTGTATTACATACAGAACGAATATCGCGATGTTGGAGTCGATGGTAACCACTTACCATACGGTGTCCGTGTGGTCGTGTTTAGTTTATGTATATTAATTATATATTGCTTGTATGTGACAAGTAGGAATACGTTAACACTGCATTTTAGATGAAGTAAAATACGTTTGACGTAAATTTGTAGAATAAAAACTAATACTAAGTCAATTTGACACATAAGACATTACAACTTATTTAATTTACGATTGTCATAAATTTTTATCCATTATTTTGACTATAAATTAACGTATGATAATGACTAAAAAGAGAGACAAACGCACACTCAAAAGTACAATTATACGTACACACACACACATATACACACATACACATTATATTTTGACTAATCATGGTATTTCATCAATAATTAATTTGTACAAAGAGTAGAAATAGAGGATAACCTGAGATACAGTTTCTTTTTTCTTAAAATTAATTCAAGACGTCTGGCAACATTGCGAACTGAAACATGATCTAATAATAAAATATCAGTAACAATTATTCATTCGTATAAGTACAATTATACAGTACTAACATTGTTACGATAACATTTATTTCGATCTTCTTAATATGTAAACAAAGTTTTACATTATTTTCAATAAATTGAATATTCACATTAAACGAATACATGCTGATGCATATATGCAATAGTATCGAAAACAGGGCTAACATTTGCATATGCAAAGCGTCTTGCATTTATGCAAATACGTTATGATGACAAAGTTTTTAATTTTCATCATATTCGATGAGAATAAAACGAATTCACCTCACGTAACGATAACAATGTAACTACAATTTATTAAACTGAAATTTCGTTTATTCGTGGATAAATTCCTTTTTTACGACGATTTTTTTAAAACAAATCGTATAGATCTGTTCGCACGTGATAATTGTATACTTGGATTTATATTTTTATGCTGTCTCTACTCTTTCACACACACTTAGATATCATTGTACGCACGAGCGTCACTCAATACTAGTTACCGCCGATGATTTAACGTGGACATAAGTACATAAGTGTCTCATTATCGAGATGTTTCAAAACCGATACGGTTATATACAAAAATATTATTTATCAAAACAAGAATATAAAATTATTTAGGTAATATAATTAAAAGTAACTGTTAACTTTAATTGATTTGAAAAGAACGTGGCGTGCTTTTTAGTAACATTTATTCAATCGGCTATATATCACTGTGCTTGTAACTGTGTCTGTGCCTGTAACTCCCCTTTGAACTTGCTCTCTGTATTTTAAAACTAACTATCCTTTCGGGAGATAAAAATAGCTGAAATGTGGTCGAGAGTTCGAAAGCTTTTCGATTTTAAGAGCAGCTCGGTGATTTGCGGGCGAAATAGCCGGACACGGGCGACAAGCTTAGTCCATTCGGCTTAAGATCTTACGAAGTGGTTTTAGATGTAAGCCAAAGATTTGAGAAAGAAAACTAGCATGAATTTAATTGCGTTTTAGTGATTGGTTTGGCTTCGTTCTGGATTTGGATTTATTAGCAATTATGTTATAGATGTCTCGGGTTTTCATGTAAATATTTTACGAAATGTATAGTTATTTATATATAGTCTTAATTTCGATAAGAAATATTGAAGGATAGCTTTATTTTTTATTTTTAGCTGTTTAAATAAATTCGAAGTTACTACGCTTCCTTTAGGGAATAAGGTTTATTGTTGCCTGTGACTGCCCCACTTTTGGGCGCCCTCTCCCTTTGTACCTAAGTATAGAACAGAAATTTCTCAAAAAATTATGAAATTTATACGTGTTTATTGTATTATTGAGACACGACTGAGAGTTGTACTGTATATTATATGCAACAGATATATCGTATTTGTTCCTGTATATATATTAAGTAATCATTTATTCAGTTTAAATGGTGGAATCGGTCCATCGATTAGCTATCACATATAAATACCGACAGACAGGTTCGCGTTCCGATGAGAATTAAACCACAGTTCAAAACGACGTACTAATCGTGTCCGTTCATCACACCTACCTCTGGGTTAGGGGGTTGGGCCGAGGTGGGTCGGGGGTAGCGGGGGGTTGACATTCGGTCATTTGCAATGAATTATCGTCGGCCGCTAGCGTTTTTCTCTCCCAACATTAATTATCGGACGGATCATTTGTGCGACAAATGATTGAGATGGGACAATTGTTGTATCTCTACCTGTGTGGGTATTATATATCCCTTATTGTTGTAAATTACATTCCATCTGTTCGCGTATTGTCCGTAAATGTTTATCTCGATGTACTCTCATGGACAGAATTGGTTTATAGCGCAGTCGTTACTACGCGTGTTTGCATTCGCGTTAAACGATTCGCCTCATGGGCGGGTCGATGACCTTCCTCAAAAATTAAGCAATCGATTACAAAAAGTTTTTTGGCACGAAGTTCATCTACGCGGCTTAAAGTACACTGAACTGGCAGTAATGTCACGTAAGGAAAAAGCCTTATTGAATATATAATAGTATCTATACATTTTATGTTTTTTTTTTAATTCATACTGGTTTTTTAATATCAAATTTATTTTTTGTCATTGAATTAGTTTCAAACGTTGATTTATCTTATTGAGTGTTATATTTTAATATCTAACAAAATCAACTATTGTATGTGTAGTTTCAGATATTAGCGCGGTCAAACAAAGAACACGCTCTCGTTAGAACTGTTCTTTTAATATATTTTAGTATAGATTATTAACAGTATTCTAAAAGGATGGAGATTTTATTATGTGTACGTAAACAAATAACAGCCTACGCGAGCTCGGTGTAATCTTTTAAAGGAACGCTTATATGAAGCTTAATCCAGTACGGCAATTAATTTTAGGGTTCAGTCGTATATTTTTGAAGATGTAAAGCTCGAAAATGAATTTGGTTTTTGAAGAATTTGAATTCTAAGCGTTCTATTCTTTGAAATTTTACGCACGCTCGAAATTCATCGGTTTGTTTTTAAATAATTCTAGTCATACAAAATTGTAAGGTATTTCTAATATTTCCCTTTGCTCCTCCATTCAATAGCCCAACGGGTCAGGCTCGAACCTAAGGCTTTACATCGCTGGTCGGCCCGTAAACCATTGCGCTATGGACGCTAAAGATTTTAGCTCCAAACATTCCTTTTATGATTTTTTTTGCAATGACAACGCATAAATTGTCCGGTCCGGGTGGATCACTCATTTCAATTATTCTGCCATCAGTCAGGTTGTTCGTTAATTATTCATGTGGCGCAAATATAATATAAATGTCTATCTTCTAATTTGAATGCTACGTTGCCGAAGTTTCATAATTAAACGTTTCAAATGCAATAAAATTACCCGTGGTAAATATATTAAATTGTGCCATTTTATTAATTAAGTATTTTCCAATCAAATAATAAATAAACAATTAATATAAGATTAATGCGAATGCGAGTTCAACGGTTCATCAGTAATAAGTGGCACTCGTGTTGAGAGCCTTTTGATTGTGGTATTAATCTTGAGTAGCAAGATATGTTTTACCGAATAACTGTGAACGTGTATGATGATAACTATGTCGCTCTGATCGATTTCGGCGACCACGACGAATCTCAAGATCTCGGGATCTGGGGCTTTGTGTTTGATCTACCCGCTAGACCTACGAGGCCGTCAAACGTGTTCTATGTGGTCCCGGAGTATGGGTCCACCACCAACACTTATTGTTGGGTTGTGAACGAATATTGAGTACCTTGACTTGACCGTTTGTGAGAACTGTTAAACTTCTTCCCTCCGCCTAATTCGAATTGGGGGCTGATTAATATCAAAAATTGATACCGAAATTAATTAGACATTCTTTCATTCTTATAGGTATGCTTTTTCATGAAAACCAAGAGTTCTGAAATGTAAGTCATTGTTAGTTGGGTCAACTTTGGGAGCCACTGCATTATACATTAACATAATTAGACATTTAAAGTAGTTATAAGAAACAGCTTGTAAATGTTCTACTATTAGGGTAAGTCTCTCTGAGTATTTTTGAGAAGAACGTTTTGAGCTTATTCTTATGTCATGTCGGATGGTAAGTGGCCGATGAAAGTTTTTTTTTAAAATTTAATTTCATTGTCAACTGACGTCTGTTCACATGATTTTCATTTTTTTATACAGCCACAGCGCCGCGCTCTACGTGGCCAGTAACTTTTTTCGGCTCTCTAAAATTAATTTACAACAATTAATTAAATTGCAATCAAGAATACTTTATATTTTTGTGCACAGCTCTTCAAAATTAGGTCATAACCGATTTTTTATGTGCAGCCATCGTCTCATAATCACTGGGACAAAAATCGGCTTACGCTATTATTATATAAGACTAATGTGTACGGTCCACCTGCAAGAACTGCCTTCATAAATTAATTAGAAAAATACATAATTAAGATCAATTTGCATTTATGTATATATGTCTTAATCCAACATTGTATAAACTGTCTAAGCATTCAGCTGCCTGTCCGGTGTGTGTGTGTGTGTGTGTGTGTGTGTGTGTAGCAGAATGTTTCGTTTGCGTTTCTTTTGTTAGTAACGAAGCAACTCG
Organism: Vanessa atalanta; assembly: GCF_905147765.1. Lineage (NCBI taxonomy): Eukaryota > Metazoa > Arthropoda > Insecta > Lepidoptera > Nymphalidae > Vanessa > Vanessa atalanta. The sequence continues at coordinate 397,196 of NC_061880.1, read as the reverse complement.
CGTGCATTTGCGTCATACAATATTTTTAAGCACAAGCTTTTTTTTTATATAATGTCTCGTTTCGTTCTGGCTTTCAGAGAGATTGAGTCAAGTTTAATTCTATACAATTTTCGTTTCTGAATCGTCTGGGCCCCTCGTGCAATCAACGAAAACTTGAAACTGTTTCTGTATTGTTTATTTTAGAAGTTATTAAATTGTTGTTTCGTTTTTAGTTTTTATATCACATTTAATTTAGGTAAAGGTCATACCGTTATCACGAGTAATCTTGTTAAACGTGTATTCAGATTTGTTCGTAAAACAATTTGAATACTTATTTTTGTACGAATGTTTATAGAATTGTTTACATTTGAAAAAGTAATTATTTATTGGTTTCGGACAGGGTTACCTTTTTTTTTATGCTAGAGTTGGCAAACGGGCAAGTGTATACCACCGTCCATGGACATCTGCAACACCGGGGGGCTTGCAGATGCGTTGCCGGCCTTTAAGAAACGTGTAGGTAATCATCTTTCTTTGAAGGTTCCCTAGTCGTATCGGTTCGGAAAAGAAGTTGGAAAAATTTATTTATATTTTATTACATAAGTTATTTCATTAATGGAAAAGAGTTACTACTGAGTTTTGGTTATTCTAGGTAGAATTTACATTCCGAAATTATATATAATAAGCTTATTTTCAGTATACATACGAAACGGCTTATGGTGGGTTTGTGTTTAAAATTTGATTTCAACATAAACAGGGTACATTAAATTAATCCTCTTTCTAAAATAGTTCTTCAAACTACTGGGACAGGTAAAGTGGAGAGATTAATAGACGTAAAATTAAATATTTAAACGTCTTTATTAATATCATGAGTGGAAAAGTAACGTGGAAAAGTAAGAGTTTCAGTTCTGTAGACTCCGTAGGCTACTTTTTTTAAAACTTAAGATGGTAAAATGTGGATGAAGGTTTGTCTCCTATAGGTAATTTTTTTATAAATTTGATGCGGGTAAAGCCGCTGGTTCAGCTAGTATTTAATATTATAAATGCGAAAGTAACTCCGTCTGTCTGACTGTTACACTTTCACGGCAAAACCACTGAACTGAAGTTGATGAAATGTGGCTTAAGGCAAGCTTTAACCGCAAAGAAGAATACAGGGTACTTTTATATACTTTAAACCTGACCCTTCCGCCCTTAACATACAGGTGAAACTGCGAGCGAAAATTAGTATTAAATACGTCTTTCCTAATCCTTTGAGAGCTGCCGGTGAGTTAACGAAAGCATTAACTATTCAGTAAGTAATATCAGGGGTATTTATATATGCACCTTTTGTTTAAAAGGGGCGGTTTACTTCGAGAGCCTTCTGCGTCGTAAATTAATGGGGGTATTAGGAGTTTATTAAACAGTTCGTCTGGGCTTATTTCACTTACGTCTTTGATGAATGAGATTTTGCAGTGAAAACTTAGTGTTATATAGGTCTGGTATTTTTCGATTGTGTTATGGTTCTGTTCCACCTTCAACCCCCTCCGAGTTGATACTTCCTCCTCATCATATATTTCTAGTTAAGTTCCTTTTTCTAACTAAATGACTCATATTATACCTTAGGTCTGGTGGCAGTGACATGGTGGTGGTAGTGACACGTCCTAACCAGGTTAGCTGGTCTGAAATTCTTCACGAGTGGTTGTACTGTATATATGTATAGTTAATAGGAACAAAAGTGATGAATGCTTTTCGTGACTAAGAGTAGAGCTAGACTATAATTATGAAAATCGTTGATAACCACGACCACTTCACTGCTATACAAACGCAATCATTTCGGGCTGGTAACGCGTACTAAACAAAGCCAATGATTACACGTGGCTTACTCGTACCGTCAGCCCGTAGCAAGTGCACTCGCCTATCTAGACAAATCATCAGTAATTAAGAACAGTTCTGTAATCAATTATTAAACTTATTGTAAGTAAAAACTAAACTCCTGTCAAAACACTGAATTAACTAATAAGGAAACTCTGCAAACTGTTGGCAAAGAAAATGTTTTTCCTTCAACAAAAAAGACGAATCCTAGACATTTGACTTGAAAACTTTCCTTTTAAAAGTTATAAGAATAAGAAGTTGGTTATTATCAATCGCATGCAAATGGGATGTCGCTTTGAAACAAACGGTTTTGATAAATCCGTACGGCAATATGATGCTTCTAGAAACTTCAGAAACTAGCGAACTTTGACAAATTGTCAGTAGTTTTCGAGGATTCTGCATCTCAGGAAATCCACGAAGTTGACAAATTACCGTTTCAAATACCCAAGATGTCTAGAAAACTTTTATCCATATATTACGTTGAATTGAAAAATTATGACTAAGGGCCGTCTTAACTTTTAATATTTTGACGTATGTTTTCAATGCCGGTGCTCTTATTGGTGAATACGTTTCAGACTGAAGTTCTCTATCTTAGACTATTATTATTCTATCTACTATAAACTTAGACTATGTTTACTAGTATTTATAAATAAGTAGTATTATTTAAAGTCGGGGGTAGGTTAAGAGAGAACACCTCACAGACACCAATTTTTTTACAGAAATATTGTCATTGCCCTAATTCTAAAGCTAAATTTTACTCACGTTTAAATTTTAACTTATTAGCTTAACAAAAACAGAACAATAAATAAATGTGAACTACGATTTCGACCTACCTAAAACTGTAAACATATGTCATGCAGATGAGAATACAAAAATTAGTCAAGCTGATCTGATGAAGGAGTCAACAGCTGGATAGAGGCTACAATAGCCGCTCATAAACTCGAGTGAGTTTTGCCTCATTGAAAGAGATGCAAGTCCTTTATATTCAAAAGTATTTATCAAACAGTAACAGCTCATATTATTTTGTCAATTTTTGCAAAACATAAATCAATATAGATTAACATCAGGAAAGAGTTGTAGGATTTTATATAAGTGGCTCAATATTTGGTACAAATACAATGACTTACAGTCTAGGCTGAACCTTTTTAATTCAACAAATATTTTCAAGCTATAATAATATATTAAATAACGTTCCACGATACGCTGATACGAGTCTCTCAGCCACAATATTAGTACACTTTGTAAAGTTTTAAACATTTATTACAACTTGCTTGGAAATATTATGTAAATGAGCCCAAATAATTTCTTGCTTTCAGCAACTTGAGCTAATTGGTACTTTCTCGTACATTGAACAGAAACATCTGCTCAGTGTCACATTCCTCGGGGACTCCGTGCCAAGATACGGTCAAGATTTCTTGAAGTTAGGACATCTTTAATTACAGCCAGTAATGGAAATAAGCTTTGTATTAATGTTATCGTTGAATGGTCTTCCAAGAATACTTTCTATTGAATAAAATAAAGCGTTTCCAACGAATCTTTCCGCTTATTGATTTATGGTCACCAGTAATAGCGTGCAAGAGGTTTCTAAGAAGTCTATGTATACGATACTATTCAAAAGTAATACTTTAATTTTAGTTAAACATGTAGCTAAGATGCCCTCTGGGTAGAACGAGTTAAACGGAGATAGTTAGTTTACAACTGCTTAATTTGTGTATATTTATTAACATAAGAATGGATAACATTAAGTGCTAAAATATATTCAAATATAAATTAAAAAATGTTACTGTATAAATCTTGACCGCATGGAATGGTGGCAATAATGCTAGCAGCATTTCCCCGTTGAATCGCACTTCCGATCCTCTGGGCTAAACACGAACCAGCCCTCCTGTCACCAGTGGAGGCAATAAGGCGAGGTGTTATACTTTTGATGAAGCTTTTTGCACCATTAATCCAAGGGCCAAGTGTTTCGACAGCAAATGAGACAAAAAAGTTATTTGACATAAGACACGAATCTTTAGATCGTTTTTTTTTGCTTCAGTTTTTTCCGCAGCGGCACCGGCTCTTAACATTGTTTCTCGGATATGAGACGGGGCCAAAGTGTCAAAGCATTTAGCGTCCGCTGCTTAATTTGTATTCATAATTTCTGTGGTCGATTTTTATCCAAATAACTGTATGTTGAATGAAAATACGCTTTATGTGTGCCAAAAACAAGCGCCAAAGCAACGTGGTCAAATAACCCAGAAAAATGTTGCTTAAACTGGAACATTTTCGGGTTTTCGATTAATTTTTTACAATTTTGTACTAATCCATAAAACGCTACTAAATTAAAAAGTTGAATTAAAATTTGCATCCGCTTTACTATGTGGATTGAAAAATCTATGCTTTATGATGTCTTCTAAAAGTTGCAGGTTTTCTAGTAACATTTTTCATTATCTTACAGGACCTAATAAATTGTTGCCCAAACATCCCCAAAAACTCAGTGATGTTTGTCTGTTTACACGTTAATCTAGTCTGTTATTTAATTAAACAACTTGGTTAATCTGAGTATTAAACTGTGGAAAGATGGTATCGACTCAGCAAGTTATCCCACGAACTCATAACATTGGAATAATCGCGTTAACTTCATTTCTTTTTATTCCATTAATATAGGTGGTGGAAACATCATTTGATTGGTGGATTGATGAATTGCAATTGGATTTTATTTGGCACGACTAATTGAATTTGAATCGAAAAGGCAATTTGGTATTTTGTACAAACAATTTGATCAAAAATCAACTATTATTTAAACTATGAAGCGTCAATAGCGCATTGGTTGAAGGGCCGCCTAGCGATGAAAAATGCGCAGGTTCGAGGCATCAGACGCATTGAATTGGTGGGTTAAATAGGAATATTAGTAATTTCTTATAAAGGGGAATTGCTCCTATTTAATATATATATGTATGTCTATATACTTCTGAACGTGGCTTTCGCTTTTACGAGTATATACTCAATTATAATTATATTGAGGGATATTCGTTTCGAAATCGAAAGATTCTTTATTCAAGTGGACTCTTAAAAGCACTTTGAAATCATGACACAGGATTAAATTAAATGTAACGTTACTAGAGATTCGGAATTTAAGAGAGGAGACCCGGCACGACACTCAATGTACCCTTATCTGCCAATTACTTTTTCGAAATGATATATATAGCCAACCGCACCCAGTTAAATTACAAATATCACGCTTTTCATTTCCTATTACTGTTATCTATAATAATATTATAAATGAGAAAGTAAACCTAGATGAAATTTGAAATTGAGATAGCTTGAGCACATGAGAAAGGACATTGGTAATTCACCCCTTGTGTTAAATGGGGCCAAATTGTGTACTAATGGTAGAAATTTATGAACTTCTCGCGGGTAAAGCTGTAGGTTCAGCTAGATCTTACATAAAGCTTTAGCTTATTAATAGGTAAAGAATCACTATAGTTATATATTTATTTATTATCGTTGGTATTCGTGAGGTTAACTGGTGACTTCTTTTTTCGGAGTTATTTAAAATTGTTGAAGTTTACATTAATGTATTTTTTTAATCCTCACAATATTTTCCTAAACCCGAACATAAGGTTATGTCTGTATACAAATTTAGCACGTAAAAACTTACAACTACTTCGAGAATTTGAACCCGCGACTGCACGCTAAGGCATCAGCATTAGTCTTCGTTGGAAAATCTTGCAACTGAATTTTAAACAAGTTTTATGTACATGATAAATCATTTGACTTCATATTGTTATTATACTATTTAGTATTACATACTCGTATTATATTGTATTTTTTTTAGTATTTTTTTTTCTTAGATTTATAAATTTTAATCATAAGTTACAGCAGCCGTCGTCTAGAAACTGAGCTGGAAGACAAATATATGATCGATACTTTATCCAACCTAAGAATACTCATAGTATGGGTTATAAATTGGACGTAATAGCTGTTATTCAACCGGATACACGATTACAGCAATACTGTCGAATAGGCTGAACCAGTAATCACTCTACGTGATGCAGCAAATTTAGCAGCCAAATCCCTTAGTCATGCCTCATACGACCACAATAGCAACAAAAGAGTGAATATCGGTTTTTCGAGTACCGATTTTTTTCGTATTTCGATTACTTTCAGTTATAATTGATACACGTTTGCAAGTCTTTTTTAAATAAGCAATATTTTAGTTTCTGTACATATAAGCCTTTTTATAATACTTATCATATTAATAGCCGCAACTTGATTGATTTTTTGTTTATTCATTGAGGTTCATTAACCTCTTGACACTTGTTCAAACCTAAGAACATCTCATTTGGGAAAATGACGGAGGTAATGGCATGCAAAATTCTGTTTAGTCGTAACTCGTAGTCAGTTAATTAAAAGCGGATGGATTCAGGTTACGGTGATGTTTCGAGAAAGTTTTGGGTTCTCGAAATCGTGATCTCGGTTATCTCCTGGGACTTTTCGGTTAGATAAAACGATTCCATTGTTATTCAGGCAGCGGAGACGTTAATCCCGGACTGATTTAATAATGGCGCGGGAACATCGACCTGAAAAGGTGCCGAGTACGAGAGGAAAAAAGAAAACAAAGGTAGAACTTCGTTTTTTTTTTGGTATAATTCAGAGTTGGTGAGGTCTAGTGGAATAGAGCAAGATATTCTTTTTCTTGTAGTGTTATATTTTTGTTATACCACTTACAAAAAAATAATAGTTTAGTTTTTTTATCTGTTAGCCAGTTTTGTCAGGACGCCCTAAATGTTAAGTTTGTGTGTGAATACGCTGTCACGTTGGCATTACAATGTCCTTATAGTGATGACTGCATGATATATTAGTCTGAAACTTATGTCGCAAAATGAATTTCACGATCAGCGTCGATTTCTTTACAACTGTATCATATTATTATCCGTCTTTGTACTTCCACGTGTACATCCTGAAAAAACCGAAGATTTATTAACTATGACACCTGGGTTAAACGAGCGGCTGGGCGTGCAGTTTGTTTGTAAAATAAGCTCTTTTGGATAGTGACCAAGTTCTTGTTTTAAAATTTTCATCTAGATTGTCCATATTTTCGCCAACGCCTTTCCACATAATTTATCTTTGCAGTTTTTAAGCACCACTTTCGCTAAAACAAATGGCTGAATTAAAAAACGTTTAATATCGCCCGGAGGGTTTTTATAATGGAGTACTTTGTATCTACCGACGATGGACCTGTAATTTACTTTTTGTTTTATTCTATTCCATTTGGAAATTTTTATGTAAACAATATTTTGTTTTCTGTTTTTTAATTTTCGTTGAAATCTCACAGAATTTAAAGCGACGACAATGTACTTAAAACTTTATTTCTCAGTAATTATTATCATAGTCGAATGTGGACCAGATAGGAGATCTGTTAATAAGGGTCCAAGTTTTTTGTTTGTTAAAGTGCGTCATATTTAAAAATGGGCTGTATTTTATTGTGTTTATATATACGCTACGAAGACAAAATTATTTGTGAAAAGTAATTCGTAATATGCTGTATAATAAGAGTCTAGATTCAAAAACTCAACCTTTCTGGATATCTACCTAGGATTTAATTTTGGGGATATGTAGACGATAGCTTGCCACAATCAGCAAACGAAAATATATTCCAGTGCAATGTATTACACTATAAAGAGGAGAAGAAATTACCATGAACATTTTCTCATATTTCAAAACTATTTATAAATGAAACTATTAGCGATTACGCTCTCTAAGTAAATCGCTCGTCCGGACCCTGCGAGAGCATTTCACGGGAATTCAGAGCAATATGCAAGATAATTATAAACTCCGAAACGTTCTCGTTGATAAATGATTGCTTCTTAAATAATTTTATAATTATATTTCATTTTGTTCAACTTTCAAACTTTAAGTATTTGAAATGTAGATCGTTAGCAACTTGAAATTTGGCTTACGATCAGTGGAATTATAAGGAAAATTTAATTTTAATAAAAACCTTCCATTTGGTAAGGCATATTATAGAGGTTCAATGTGAAGTCTGTTTAATTGTATACGATTGTTTTCATTTAAATACGGATATTACATATACTTTATTTATATATAGCCGATAAAGCTCAGTGATTAGGTATATGTGAATCTTATCCGAAGGTTTCCGCACTGGAGCTGCATCGTGAAATAAGCTCCAAACCGTCTTAGCTCAGCACTGGGACACTTAATGAGGCTTTTATTTACTTTTACCAATTACAAACCCTGACCTCACCTCAATGTTCATTCCTTACAGCACCAATGCGCCACTAACCTTGGAAACTAAATTACTAACTAAACCGGAATACAACAATACTGAGTACTGCTGTTAGGCGGTAGAATATCTGATAAGTGGGTGGTACCTACCCAGACAGGCTTGCACAAAGCCCTACCACCAAGATTATGTCGATCACAATTATATCGTCTTCTTTTATTCCACAGTCTGTGGACCTTATCTGTCGGAAATGACATTATATTTCTCTATTGAATGACTAACTCTGACCTCCTAACATTAATAAAAAATAGATCGTCAAAGTTTAATTATACAATGATAATTATTTTGTATATTATCGTAATATTTCCAACGCAATTCTCTGGTGGACCATTGTTCGGGTCTCGACTACGATTACCGGGAGGACATTACCCTCAAGTTTCTGTGGGTCGACTGTAAACTGTATTGTAATTATTTATTACTTACGGTTACCTTTTGAACTTGTTGTTCATATTTAATTGGGTGCTTTAAAACAGTTAAATAACCCATAATAAAGATGGGAGTGGAATTCATAAATAACCTTATATATTCTTACATATAAAAACCAACAATAAAAATTGCTTATATTACTTAAGCTAAAAATTAATCGTTAATATTTTAGTTACTTTAAACAATACAAAAAGCAATATTTAAAATGATTCTTATTTAAATGTTTACAATACTTACCTTTGGCTGTCTCGTATTTTTTAAGTCTGCTAAATGTGCCTAATGATTTCCGAATCATTCCTCAGTAAAGAAAATAAAATAGAAGTATTGGTATCAAAAGTGTGTGTGTGTACTTGGCAATTAGTATGAAGTGAAAACTAAAAGTCCGTTTTGGTTTTTCCAATCCGTTTGAAAAGCTATTTCATAGAGACGTCACTCGTGTCTAATAAGTATGATTGTAACTAAAGCCGTCAGTGCGACAGAGATGTATCCGATCGTCCGCTGAGATTACATTCACACGCCTGCTTTGACGACTGACTTTAATACACCCGTCTACACTACTCGTAGCATTCGTAGCATCGTGCTACGCTAAGTCGTGCGTCATCAGTACACTCGAGTTTTAAAGTAAATTTATTTCGGTTTATATTCGAATGTACTAGCCGTTTCTATATATCTAAATTAGTGTTGGAATTTAATTTATCGTCATCCGTTTGAACTTTGATTGATTAATTACAAAAATAAATTAATTAATTAGGCCTAATTAGGTTTTATTATTTGTTTAACACTCGCAACCTGCGCACATACTTTTATATTTACAGTCGGATAGGACCTTATAGAAACTAACAAGAAGTAGAAATACAAATAACGCATTTATTTCTGTTATGTTAATTGTACAGCCAGTGCGCACTGACGAATGGCGTTGGTTGCTTTTATAAGTTTGCGATTGTTAGATTGCGTCACGTTGCGAAGCGTTACTCGGTCGGTCGCGGTGAGTCTAAGAATATGTATATTTGAATAATTTATTTTCAATTTCAGTTTATTACCGGCGAGCTTCAGATCCAGCGCTCGTAAATATCTAGGTTTTAAAATTCATCGCACAAACAACTGTCGTATACTTGGAGGTTTTTTTTAGGGTTTACTTTTTATTTGCAAAGTTGTAATCGATTTCAGCTGGTTTTTTGATGTAATTGTAAGTCTGTTTTGGTTTTATCGTTACGGCTCTCGGTGAAGATAAGACTAGGAAAGTTTTTATTGAAGAACAGAAGAAAAAATAAAAGTTCGAACTATGTTCGTGAAGTTGTTCGTAACTGAGATTTCAGTTCTCTTCGGAAGTTTCAGACGATAAAATGTTAATGCTAATAGTTTGTAAAATACATCGGAATGTTTAGTTTCTCTTGTTGTAGATGTTAGCTTATTAAAACACATGACGTGTGTGAAACCTTTATTCGCCCGATGGCCTAGCGGATGTACCCTGTGCTTTGTGGGATTCTTACCTTATCTTGTGATGCAGATGGCATCACTGCGATGACCTTCTATACGGATCCAATATAAAGCGGAACTTGACGTTCATACTTCTCAAAACAAATGATTTAAATAATGTTAAAAATAAATTTATAATTAGTATTTTTCAAAGATTATAGTCATTTTATTGTTAGAGTTTTTAAATGGAAATGTCACCTTTTTTAAATTGCCGCCTGAGGCAATCTTGCTTTTTTCACCTTTCATTCCACGAACAGATGGACAGATTGCTGACATTATTTTAAGTAAGACCCATTACTTACATTATTTGGTGACTAATTACTTTCTTGACAATTCTAAATTAAAAAAAATAATATTCTTTGATTTTGATAATATTTAATGACTTTTTAAAGCATAAAACTGAACTTCTTGGTATATGAGTCAAATTTGAGGGCCAAACGGAAGTGCAACGCTTCTAAATGTGACTTTACAACATGAAACGTGTCTGACACCAAGATTTACACGTGCTAAATTTTATTTCTATATATATCACATTACACACATGAAATACTTTTTTAAAATAGACGACTATTTTAAATAAATAACTCAATAAAGATACAAATTGTAATTAAACTCACCGAAGTATGTCAAATAAATTTCATTTTGATGAACTCGACTGGTATTAAATATTGGTAACGATTTTAATCAATGCAGATATTCAGTTTCGACGAGTACCATCGTTGTGTGAGCTCGGTAAAGCGTAATAATTAATTTGTACCGCAGTATATTTGATAATGGTTTAAATTATATTTGATGGTCATTGGGACGAGTGCAACGGCATACATGTTCACAAAGATACACACGACGCAACGAACATAATGTATCACTGATTTATTGATAATATGTCATATGAGCCGAGATGGCCCAGTGGTTAGAACGCGTGCATCTTAACCGATGATTTCGGGTTCAAACCCAGGCAGGCACCACTGAAATTACATGTGCTTAATTTGTCTTTATAATTCATCTCGTGCTCGGCGGTGAAGGAAAACATCGTGAGGAAACCTGCATGTGTCTAATTTCAACGAAATTCAGCCACATGTGTATTCCGCCAACCCGCATTGGAGCAGCGTGGTGGAATATGCTCCAAACCTTCTCCTCAAAGGGAGAGGAGGCCTTTATCCCAGCAGTGGGACATTTACGGGCTGCTTATGTTATGTTTATGTTATGTCATGTTCAGCATATAATTGGCTCAGTCCAGTTAAGTAATTGTGTCTCTAAATAGCAGTAGTTGAAAAAGACATATTCCACCGGTTCTTCTAATTTTTGAACTGTCGATTGTTTTTTTTTTTTGATTAATAAGTAAGATTAGTAAAATTTACACTTTATTGGAATTTTCCGTTAAGTAATTTTTGTGAAGGAATACATTTAAAGTATTTTGTCGACCCGGTATAGTGAGGAGACAGCTCATTTTTAAGATTGATCGCCATGACGCTTTGTATTAGGCTTAATATGTATAAATAAACAGTAATCCAAGACCCAACTAATTATATAAATATGGTTATATTATATTTATTTGACTTGGAGGGCTTTGTATAACCCGTCTGGATAGGTACCACCCACTCATCTGATATTCTACCGCCAAACGGCAGTACTCAGTATTGTTGTGTTCCGGTTTGAAGTGTAACTACAGGCACAAGGGACATAACATCTTAGTTCCCAAGGTTGGTGGCGCATTGCTGAAGAAAGGGATGGTTAATATTTCTAACAGTGTCAATGTGTATGGCCGGTGTTGACCACTTAACATCAGATGGTCCATTTGAATAAATTACTTATGTCATTTCATTAAAAGACTTTCAAATTAAGTCAAAAGTTAACATGAAAAACAAGATAGAGAGGAAAATGTCCAAGAAATTACTTAAATAACAATTTTATCCTGTACTTCTTCTTAGGTAGCATTTTGCTGTTCGCTACAAATTTCGTAAAACGTTAAATCACAACATCGTTTTAAGATTTTAAGTGAAAATAGTTCATTTTCTAAATCAATTTTACTCCACACATACAACTTGTCCGAAAGTGATCAGAAACGTTCAGAAACTATTCCATTCTACACTAGCCCCGACATGATTGTATCGGATCGTCGTAAATTTAGTGTAACTTCACTTGTATTGTATATAATTGTAAAGTTAACCATCGGCCTGAAATATTTAGTAGTTATATTATTACAAACACACTTGAAGGAAACTAATCATTTCGTATATGTGCCATTCGTCAACTTTTTTTCTTTATGATATCGGCAAATGGGCCACCTGATGGTAAGTGGTCACCAGCGCCCATAGGCAAGGGCGCTGTAAGAAATATTAACCAATAGATAGATGTTACGTCCCTTGTGCCTGTAGTTACACTGGCTCACTCGCCCTACAAACCGTAACACAACAATACTGAGTACTGCTGTTTGGCGGTAGAATATCTGATGAGTGGGTGGTATCTACCCAGACGGGCTTGCACAAAGCCCTATCACCAAGTAAACCCATTCTTAACTTTCAACTTTTAACTTTAACTAATCCTGTTGCACTTATCGTGTAGCGTCAAATTCTGTGACATGTAAAAATGTATGCAAATATTTTTACTAGGTAGGACTTTGTGCTAGCCTGTCTGAGGTACTCACTTATCATATATTTTGCAATACCTAACATTGTTGTATTCTACTTTGAAGGGTGAATGAGCCAGTGAGCTTTGTGGCACAAGAGATATAACACAGCTCCTAAGCTTGGTGACGATGTAAGGAATGGTTATTATATATTAAAGCGCCAATGTTTATATAATGTATGGTAGTGACCTATTTGCTTTCTGTCTGTAAACTGTCTGTAAATCTGTAAACTGCTTTCAAAGGAAGAAATGTCATTAGCCCAGCAGTGGCTCATTTACCTTTAGTTATATTTAATGTGTATATCCTGCATTAAAATAAATGAATACATACTCCACGCCTCATTACGTACCACTTATTTAGTTTGTATTACACACTCACGAAGGCACGCCCCTCTGCGTAAATCAGCGTACATTAGTGAGTGACGCTTGTTCTTACAAGATATCTTAGTCGACTCACACGAACACTAAGACAGCGTAGTGGAGCGCCTTTGTGAATGAATAGATCTATATCTATCTACTCCTGTGTACTTTGTTAATAAAAAAAAGATAGTTGACGTGGGATAACTGTTTGAAACTAAGTTTTAAATGTTGTGTGATAAAATATACTATGAAATGAATTGACAACGTTTGAGAATAATTCATTGACAAGAAATAAAATTGTTATTAAAAATCTCATGTGAATTAAAACATTAACACAAATAATTATAAATATAGTCAGAGATAATGAATGGGAAAGGCCGTCTGGCTCATAATGCTTTTCCCCTGCGCGACGATTTTTACCAGCTCTCTCTACTGTAAACCGCGTTAAATAATAAGATATATTGTGTCAGTATTTCAAGTAAAAGTACAAATAAATATAGTCTTTGGGCTCATCTTGAGGCGATGCCAACCAGACACCTGTTGTTGGAACATTTACTCGCTTAACGATATTTTCCTCGACTTGATTTGTGGTACAAGAACATTATTTATTGAGTTTGTTATCGCTATGAACTCTAATACAGCTCGACGTTTTCTGGTTCAGATCTTCTTATTCTGGTAAACGTTGAATTAAAGATACGCTTTTGTCCTTTATTTTATTACATATTTTTTAATTTTATAGAGACATTGCATAGATATGTGAAATACTTTTATATCAAGTACCGAATATAAGACATAGAGACGAGACACGTGTTAGGGATAAAAAATAACCTACATGCTATTCCAGACTATAAGAGTCTGTGCCAAATTTCATTCAGACCCGGAGTTGTGGCGTTATTTATTAGCAAACATCCATCCATACTAACTTGCAAATTTATAATATTACTAACATTTATATAATTGTCAATAAAAACCTATGTAACGTTCGACTAAACGTTTTGTAATAAATGAAAATTGTTGATGTGGTCTATTAACAGTAAAAGCGTTTTTGCACACAACATCACGATTAGCAGAACTAATTAACGCGATGGCGAAAACGCTAGAACGGGCAGGTCGTGTCGGGCCTTTGCAATGACTAAAGAGGCTTTTAAAATTATTACAATTTATAACAAGTTTTTCAAAAGCATTGGTCAGTGGATTTTAACCAAAAATATTCATTAATATCGTGTTCAGTTAAAATGACGGCTGTATGTAATTATGCCTATTATAACTTGGTATAATAAAACAAATATAAAGCTCATATAAAAAAAAAATATAAATAAGGCATATTATTTAAAACAAGATTATATTAGAAATAAAAAGTCGTGAACTTCGTATTTTTTATTTCTAAGCATTATATAAAAAATGTATTTGTTATTTACTGCCTATTTCAATAAAGATTATCTAAATTTTGATTTTCATCTTGCGCTTAGAGATATCAGAATCTGCATGGGCCAGATAAATGCTCTGTCACATGTGTAACCATTACGAGACAGGCGTATGTTGTAAGTATGAGAATGGCGCTCCTTGTGGGTTCTTACCCGACTCATACGCCTTGACGGCAAACGGCGTGACGGTCTCTTGCGCCGTCCGCTCCGATCTCTACTTCTTTATATGCCTGGCGTGTATATAATAAATTCCGTTGCTATGTATTATACTTTTTACTATTGTTCACCTGGCGACCTTTCCTTCTCTTTCGCTCTTTCTCTGTCTAGCGTATTCTATTATATATTCTTATTTTTATTATTGTTTCAATTCTCACGGGATTTTTAATAACAATTTTATCATTGTTTTTATTTAACTTACTCACTCACTTTTTCAAGTGTTATTGTGTTATTGTTTCTGTTATTTTAACCAATACAGCGAAAGCGACTTCGTATCAGGAGGGATTCCCACACCCACACCACCTCTTTTTTTAATTTCATTATTTAAATCAAAATCAAATTTGATATCTCAAATCTCCCACACGTCGTAGATTTTAGGTAAAAGTTTGGGATTTTTTAGCAGGGGAACATTAATTTTGCTTACCCTATAGAAAAAAAAGATTAATTATGAAGGATATTATTTATTCTAGAAAATAAATTTTGAAAGTCTAATCTGTGTGGCAGTTTGGTCAACACGAACAAAGTTGCACTTTTCATTTCGTAATTAAATATGGAACGGATTTTTAGAAAATGACCGGAACCGACAACTTTAAAACTTTAATTTCATTGAAACTTTTAAATTGGACACGTGGTTTACTGGTTTCGGATATCTGCCTATTTAACCATTGCAATAGAACTTCTGGTATAACATTATAAAAATGTTTGATCGATGAATTTTCCTCGAGCCTAATAACCGTCATTCTCCACATTAACAGCCTGTAAATTTCCCACTGCTGAGCTAAGGCCTCCTCCCCCTTTGAGGAGAAGGTGGAGCATATACCACTACGCTGCTCCAATGCGGATTGGTGGCAGAATTTCGTTGAAATTAGACATATACAGGTTTTCTCACGATGCTTTCCTTCACCGCCGAGCACGATATGAATTATAAAACACAAATTAAGCACATGAAAAATTCAGTGGTGCTTGGTTTGAACCCGCAATCATCAGTTAAGATGCACGTGTTTTAACCATTGGACTATCTCGGCATCCCCATTCTCCATGGCGAGCAGCAAATTGCACATAATATTGCTATGCATAGCAGAGGGCGCAAAGTTAACGGCACTCTCCACACCCTCACGCTCCTAATCCAATGCGACGGCAAATCTGGCATGACTCCTGGTTAGTCAGAGTTCAGACTTCCAAACTCTGCGATGTTATTAAAAACTTGTAGATATAAAAACCAATAACTTTTTAATTGTCCCTACCTAGGATTTGAACTTTGGCCTTTGGGATTTGTAGCCTGCACAAGAGTCGCATCAAAAGTCATTACAATTACCTATTTTCCACTGATTCTCACACAAAGACATGCCGTATTAAATATGCACCAACACGTTCACGGAATGAAAACAACTAAAGGCGTTGAATAGTTAACATGAAACACTCGGCCTTAGTTCCAGCGAAGTTCAACTCGCACACAGTTCTGAGACATGGTCCTTTGTGTTTGGGAATTTTCGACTTGACAATTTGATGTAGGAGGTGTCTTTTGAGCGTGGAATTATGGCGAAAGTCTAACTTCAAGTTATCTTCTTAAGTTACAAGGATTTTACGGCTTTTTAAAGCTATGATAAATCTCGTTCGTTCCATTTCGCGGAACGAATACGATCCGTAGAGTCTGTGTTCTCGAATTTTAATTTGTAATGCGTAAGTTTTGAAGTTTAATATATTATACGACTATGTATGGTATACGTTTTCTTATGCGTAACTTTCTTAATATAACATCTTGAGTTGGAATGACTCGCATTACTTATGAAATTAATGAAGGCTGTTTGTGAACGTATTTCTGGTATTTCTGTTTAGTCGGGTTTTATATAAATAGTTTAAAATATAATACTTTTAAAAGCAATATGAAAGAATGCTTTGTAGTATTGCAAATTAATCACGGGCCCTCATCTGAACGCAACGCTTCTTTATATCGTGCAACCTTATGAAGTTCGCAAAACACTTACATATAATATATACGCTTCAAAGATATAGAAATATCTTTGAAGCGTGATATTTTTTTATTTTCACAGCAAAGAAATCTTGGGACTTCTAGTCGAGAAACTAATTGAGCTTTTATAAAAAGCAACTCTTTCTATTAAAAATAGAAATCTTGCTTTCGACGAGAATTGTAAAAGACTATTTCTCGATGTGAATACGACAATATTATGAGACGTGAAGACTCAGTGGATGAACAATGTTGATCGTAGTTTCGAAGTCTGTCATTCGGGTCCATTTAGGGTTATAATCCATCTCGACAATAAAGGGAAAACGTTCGTTGTCCAACGTTGATAGATTGTTTATGTCTTACGGGTTCAACGGATATGAAACCACATTTTTCGATTTTGTTTCAAGCCTTGTAACTACTTCGTCATCATTTAGTAATTGAAATAACTCCAACAATAAGTTATAAAAATATTTATAAAGATGCGCATCGTGAAGTAAAATGATAATTTTTAAAAAATCTAGTTCTCGCCTTCCTTTGAAGAGGTGTAAATGTCCCAATGCTGGGTTAAGGGCTCCTGTCCTTTGACGAGAAGAATTTGAGCTTATTCCACCATGCTACTTCCATGCGGATTGATAGATATTCATGTAGCAAAATGTCGTTGAAATAAACACAAATTAAGCACAAGAAAACTCAGTGGTGTTTGTCTGGGTTGGAACCCGCAATCATCGGTTAAGGTCTAGGCCATCTCTGCTTATGTCATGAATTCTATATCTGCGCCAACTTTCATTCAGATCTGGCGTAATTGAGTAACAAACGTCCATCCAAACGTTCGCATATAGTAAGATATGATAATATCGTATATTACGAAAGGACGTACAAAGTGTTCTTGGAATTTTTCTGCTTCATCTGAAAGCCTGGAATATGAAATATGAAGCGGCTTGTACGACTCACCGAGATGATATTCGCTTATCTCTGAAACGGTGCCATCCTCCTTTGACAGCCGATGCGTGGGAAACATTCGATATTCTATTGATATATTTTTGTTGGAACATGTTCGTTTCTTGATATTATTAGATTTTATATTTGTTTGAAGGTGAATAACTAACAGTCGACAACATCGTGGATCTAATGGCTCGCTTATAAAGCTGCGACGTAGTTACAATGTTTTTCTGTTAAGAAATACCCACAAAGGAATCGAAGGTACACTTGAGTTTCTAGACATTTGTGCAGTTGGCCAGTCTCCCTGGAGAATGTCCGTTGTGATTTTGTCCTTATGAGTAAATTATTCAAAGATGTCACGCAACCCTGACTGCAATATTTAGTACTGTTATTTTCCGGTTTGGAGTGAGTGGTATAATTATAGGCACAAGGGATTTGACATCTTAGTTCCCAAGGTCGGTTGCGCATTGGCGAAGTAGGGAAGCTAATATTTCTCACTGAGCCACTATCTACAGGCGATAGTGACCATATTTGTATTGTTTGATTAGTCACATGTTGAATAATGCTAAAAAGTAGGTTTGGGAGTCATTCAATAATCGACTTTATCCTTTAATGGACTCTGTGCATTTTACATTTTTTCAATTTGTTACAGTCTTCGCATTATTTCGCCCACCATAATTAAACCCAGCCTAAATATTATCGAGATAAATGCTAATTGCTAATGAAATTTCCATTTAATTCGGTACAGGTATAAAATAATTTATATGTTAATGAAAACCATTCATAATCAGTAAATCTTTGGTTTTACTGGAAAATCTTAAGATTTACCGTAGTTCGAGCTTTTACAGTAACATTTATATATATCTAATTTATAAAAATAAATTGCACACTGAGCTACACTTTGGTTTTTTTTCCGTATACCTATTTGTTTTGCGATAGTCGAGGAGTTAATTCGTCATGTTAACTTTTTGTTTGCTCAAAATATCATCGAAAAAAATATATAAGACACATACTTAAAATAAATTAGGGGAATCCAAACGTAACAGAAGTGAGATACAGATGTCAGAAATGTATAATTTACGTTATACGGAATATAGTACTCAAATGCGACCTTGGATTTGACTTTTATCGCGCACAAAGAAGTTTAACTTATAAAGAAAAAAAATATTGCATTCATATAGTTTTATAGCACGAATGAATGATACATTTTCTAAATCATTCTTTGAAACAAAATAAATTATTTTCTGCTTTTTATATTTTATTTCTCGGCTCGGTTTGAAGCGAGCTGTCAATGTCATCTGTAGAAGTATTTTATAATTCGTAAGGAAATGTCGATTTTTCACCTCGAATTTCGCATTGCGGTCTTTCTTTCGAAATTTCGGCCGCTTTCCGATTCCTATCTTGTTACGACTAATTTTCTTCGCGACTCTTATTGCCTGGAAAATTGAGATAATTCATAGTGAATCAGCTTTTTCAGACATGACTTGGTTTTTTTGTTGTCACGTAACGTTTATGACTCGAAAAAAAGTTTATGATAGCTATTCGATGAGATTATACGAAAAGTAATTTATGGAAATTTAGTTATTACTTTACTTTAAGATTGCATTGACTTCAATAATTTAGAATACATTGTAGAATATGGGAAAAAAACTAAGAGTATGTGTCTTCTCCAAGAATAAACCAGCTTAACGATTTAATCAGTTTCTGCTACTACGTCTTATTATACGCCGAGTAAGTCACGAATCACGAGCGAGTTTTCGTACCGCCTACTCAATTCCTACCAATTTTCTAAGTCCTCACTAACACGGTTTTCCCAGAACGATGGTTTTAAAAGAAAGACCCCTTACAAAACATTATTTTTTTATAAAAACAAAATAATTATTAAGGTATTTTCAACAATATTTATTATGTGGTTATATGATTAATCAACCTTACATGTGTTTGGATCTGTGGGGGTATATCTGGGAGTGTACCACCTTTACCCTGACGACCAACAACAATTCTTTTTATTGCTGTTTCATTTTGAAGGATGCGTGAGCCACTGTGATTACTGTGACACTAGAGACATTCAATCTGTTGATGATTGGCGGTGCTTTGACGGTGACGTGAAGATTACTTCATACCGTGTCAGAATCTATCAGTGTCTCTGTCTAAAATATAATAAAATTGGAGTGTCTGTTTGTAATATTAAAATAACCCCTTTTTACTAAATACAAATGTATGTACATATACATATACCAAAATAACATTTTTTACAATTTTTGTCTGTCTGTTTGTTTCGGCTAATCTCTGGAACAGCTGAACCGATTTCGACGGGACTTTTACTGGTAGATAGCGGATGTAATAAGGTGTAACTTAGGCTACTTTTATTTAAGAATTATATACAGAATAAGAATGAAATCATGCACGAAGTCGCGGACACAGCTAGTTTAAAATAAATTTGCAAAAAGCTTTAACATATTAACATCTGTATATTGTCAATGACAAATAATCTTTGGGTCTAATTTTTTCATAATACGACCTTGCACATAATCTTTGTAGTATAATCCTTTTTAATGTCAATTTTGTAACAAAATAAAATAAATATGTGTATATAAACAGTTATAAATATAAAGGAGTTATACATAAAAAGTTTACAGCGGGTAAAAGTAACGGCGTTAGTTTTGAAAAAAATTACCTTTATTGTAACAATATTTTTAATTAACTTTTATTGCATTTATCCTTTGTTCATTGTTCGCTTTATTGACGAAAATACTCGATAGATTTGTGTTTGCCCTACCTGAGGACAGATTGTGGAGTTAATGGCAAACTCGTACTGCGTTTCTTGTAGGCGTAGTATACTCGCTTGTCTTGTTCTATATTAGATAAGTTTATACCAGCCATAAACTGTATTAATGAATTAGATGTGACTCCACCAAACATGTGATGCTCACATAGGAACTTTATTTATATCGTAATTATGTGATATTGACGTATTAAATAGTTCTCTTCTCGTGGGTGTCGCTGCGATTTGTGAACGCATCGTATTTTGAAGTAACTCCTCTAACATACGCTATCACACATTACATGGGTAGTGTTATTCAAGTGTGAGCGCAAGTCACTAAAAATTATGTCTGCATGTGTAAGAGCCCGGATTTTTCTCTGTAACGTTGCTCCTTTTCTGATTCGTCTAAATATGGGCTACTGTGCCGTCACGAGTACAGTACAGCACAGTAAATATTTGTGTGAAACGATGAAACGTTGGAGATCTCCTTATCATCTACATTCAAAAGGTAGAATTGATAAATAATTATGTATTCAATTGGTGGTAGGTTTTTGGGTTTTTGTGAAAACCCGTTTGGGTAGGTACCACCCACTTATCTATTCTACTGCCAAACAGCAGTACTCAGTATTGTTGTCTACCGGTTTCAAGGGTGAGTGAGCCAATGTAACTATAGGCACAAGGGATATAGCATCTTAGTTCCCGAGGTTAGTGGCGCATTGCCGATGTAAGGAATGGTTAATATTTCATACAGCGCCTTTGTCTATGGGCGGTGGACACCACTCATCAGGTGAATCATTTGCTCGACCGTCTAAGTATATCATAAAATACAAATATAATAAACGAATGCACTACATCATTAAAGCAAACACATTATACGTAATCACTCATTAAACATAATCCAAATAACAGTAATATACTCAATATAAGCAAAATATTTGAAGCACAAGGGTCAGCACTACCCACTCAGCGCCCGAACGTAATTAATTTCCAAACTACCCAACGTTTCCCAATAATATTTAAAGCCCATAATGAGTTGTTAAAACAGTTATTATTTAAAGCAAAATTATATTTTACGTGTCTACTCAATACTTGTAACAAACTTAAATTTACTACAAGTATTTAAAACGGGATATTTATTTATTTAGTTTTATTTGGTGGAGCTCGATATTTCGAAATTATCTATTTGTTAGTAATAAAATAACCATGTTAATTTAAAACCTTAAACTTAAGTTAACTGGTGACAACAACGACTTGTCTTGGAAATCGTTAATTTTAATATTATGTTGTGGCTAAAGAAGAATTCCTTCTTCTTTAATTTTAATAAATAGCAAAAAAATAATAATAACTACAATTTTTTTCATAATTATGACCGTTTACGAGATAATCGTGAAAAACTGTTTGTCGCGACCCTTGACCCTGGATAACTTTCTTAGCGGCACATGGATCAATGGGGACTTTTGGGATTTTGTTTAGAACCTCAAAAGATGGTTCATCCAAACTCCAGCTTTTCCCTTCATTTTGTCTTTATTCACTGGACTAAAAGAAATAAGGCAATATCAGTTTTATTTTAAACGTTCTCTCACTAAATCGTTATATTATCGGTTTACATTAACTAATATAATCTTATTTGTATATTTTTGTTGTCTTTACTTTAACATTAGTGATCTCACTAAGATGTCTTGTAATGAGCACGACCTTCTCTAAGCTTATAATTTTAGCGGTCAAATAAAATAATAGACTCCGGCGGTTTAAAAGCATATTTCAAAAATATAAAAGACTAATTCCATTTTGAAGATTTATCTTATAGAAGAGAGCTAAACAGAGAAAGATATAAATATATAAATATAAGAAATAATTATGAAATTGTCTTCCAAAAAAGATACAATTGGCTTATGGTAACTAAAGTATGAAATGAAAATATTTTTTTCAAAACTATCGTAAGTATCGCGTAAAAAACGCAACGATTGTTGTTTTATATTTTTAGTACGATCGTTATGCATATTTAAATTGTTGCATTTAAAAAATCTATTATTCCTTTCACCACCGTCTGAAGACATCTTTAGAATCGGGGGTCTAAACAAATATGTAACATGACGATTCAAAAGTGCTTATAAAGCCTACATGAGTAAAGTATATTTTGATTTTAAATTATTAGGGTTAATACCATGACCATATTTTTTCGAAAAAATCCACCATTTAAATCGAATGCTATAAAATTATAGTTATAATCATTTTCCAAAGAAATATCAAAGTACATATTTGATTTTTCACAATTTAAATGAATAACTAATGATTTCGAATTATTAATTTTGTAAATGAAAGATTTTTTTAATGGAATGATCCTTTTTCGTCATTTTAAACTAAAGACTTTAATAATTTAAGGTAATGGACTATAATTCTGCACTAATAAACATATTTTAAGCTTCAACAAATTAATTTTAAATGATTGTTAGATGTTACCACGGTAGTAAGAAAAAGTCCCAGCGACTGTGAAATACTCATTTCATATTTTAAAATATTAGAAAATCAATACACTTCAATAAGAAAAACTTGGTAAATATATAAAGCAACCGCAAGTTCCGACCAAGCTCAAAACTGAAGTCCAATAATTTCACCGTCTAAACTTTACTTATTAGCGGCGTTCTCCGCAACACTCGGTCCAAATAAATCCTAAAGTGCGACCATTTGTTGAGACGTTAGCCGCAGGTAGCGTTTCAATAAATGCTAGACTTCCTTGCCCCGTTTGTTCGCTCGTCTGAACTCTTAGAGACTTAGCGCAGTGTCACGCGATACATCGCCTGCTATTTCTCACTCACTTCCCTGGACCTCATTACATTGCATTAGCAGCCTGTAAATTTCCCACTGCTGGGCTAAAGGCCTCCTCTCCCTTTGAGGAGTTAGTTTGGAGCATATTCCACCACGCTGCTCTAATGAGGGTTGGTGTGACACATGTGGCAGAATTTCGTTGAAATTAGACACATGCAGGTTCCTCACGATGTTTTCCTTCACCTTCAATGAAGGTGAATATTGGTAACATTTACCCGAAGGCATCGTATATGTGATATGTAATATGAAAAATAGAATGAAAAACGGAGAAACAATTCTTATTAACGTAGCGTCGCTCAATACTTCAAGTATTCCTCCCTAAAATCCACTCGAGCGTTGAAGCTTACTCATTGACTCGTCTGTGGTTTCATTTTATTTCAAATCGAAATATACTAAAGTTGTTCTTATTACGAAAATACTTCGCCTTATATCAGCAATCTTCGAGCTCATATATATGTATATATATATATATATATATATATATATATATATATGTATTAATGTACATCACCCACATCTATTAATGTACGTGGATTGTCTATGTTCATTAAAAGCAATTGTATCTTAAGTTAGGTCTAGTTGGAGTACAGGTCGCTGTCCTGTGTTAGTCATTTCCCAGATGACACCCTTACAAAAATAGTACTATTTTAAGTCATTATTTAAAAGTACGTTGACTTCGCTGAGAGTGAATAGTAATACTAACTGAGATGCTTATAGAGATTTGTATCGTATTATTGTAGATTCAATAATAATGCATTAAAGGAAAACGGCGTTCCGTCCGCTATTATCCCTTATTGTGACATCTCAACGAAATTGTAGTCTCGCAATGAGAGATCATTTATTGGTCGCGTATTATTCGGAATTTTCTTTTGTGACGTTCGTACCTGATGCTCTATCCCTGACGCGGCGATATCTCTTTATAAATTCGTAAGGACGAGTCTCGTGTCAGACGCGATAACTCAACCCGGCGACGAATACATTTTATTATTTTGATAAATTGATATTTGTTATATTATTGTTATATTGATAACGTGCATCGACATGTACATATAACACTTACGTAGATGTCAGTATAGTTTAATTCAATTATATGATTTTATTAAATTTACCACCAATTTAATAGTGCGTTGTATAGGTCGGCTTTTAGGGTACCACCCTCTAATCAGATATTGTACCACCAAGCAGTAATACTTCGTAATGTTACTTTCCAGTTTTAGACATGAATGTCAAAGTATGTAGCTCATTACCCAAGGCAGTGGCGCAATAGCGACCACTTACCATCAGGCGATCCATTTGCTCGACCGCCTAACAATATCATAAAAATATATGTAATGAGACTGGATTTGACCCTACGATTAAATACTTGTACACACATCGCGACATATGTAGAGGATAATGGCAGTGTTTGCTTATAATTTTAAGAATATTTAACGAAGTCTGAATTCAATTGCGAAACAAATATCTATATGTACTTTTATAAATCTTTTGTTCGTGTATATGTAACTGAGCTCCACCTGAACGGATGGAACGAATTGGTTGATTTTTTTTGTGTATATAAGTGAAAATAAAATTCTTGATTCTCTCGGACGAAGTCAGGATGGACAGCTCATAATTATACATATGTATAACATTTCTCACGATTGAAGTAAATACGACATAACAAAACATCAATTCCTTCCTTTTATTTAAGGAAAAAGGAATCATTTTTTTATTATTTATGAAGTGAGTTCCGTGTCAGTCTGTGGAAATTTAGTAAATGTCTCAGGACGGGGGCGGGGAGCGGGGACTAATTCACGAGGGGCTTGAGGAAATTGTTACCGCACCGGTTTCTGATCTGATCTATAGACTGTTACCGATATTATTTAATCTTCGCGTTTTGTCTACGCTTAATGTAATAATGGAATCAAATCAATATAAACATATTTTACAGGTAATTCTAAATGTGCATTAGCATTAGCAGCCCGTAAATGTCCCACTGCTGGGATAAAGGCCTCCTCTCCCTTGAGGAGAAGGTTTGGAGCATATTCCACCACGCTGCTCCAATGCGGGTTGGCGGAATACACATGTGGCAGAATTTCGTTGAAATTAGACACATGCAGGTTTCCTCACGATGTTTTCCTTCACCGCCGAGCACGAGATGAATTATAAAAACAAATTAAGCACATGAAATTTCAGTGGTGCCTGCCTGGGTTTGAACCCGAAATCATCGGTTAAGATGCACGCGTTCTAACCACTGGGCCATCTCGGCTCTTATTCTAAATGTAATTCTAAATGTAATTGAACTAATATATTATGTTATTTTATTGGTAAGGATGCAAAAGCTTAAAAAATCGTAGATTAATAAGTTTTCACATTGAAATAACACGTGACAAGTCAATTATAATAATAGCCTTGGTAAATTTCTTAAATTTATTTTAATACTTGCCTGATCTCATAAGAAAACTATTTTTAGCAAAATCGAAATCATTTTGTATTCTATTTTACTTTATTCAAGTAGGCTTTTACGAGCTCTTTTGAGAAGTAATTTTACAAAACTATATTAAGTGAATTTACCACTCAATAAATAATAAATAGCAGTAAGACATTATAGGCTGTTACTTACTTACTTGTCCGCTTTAATTTTACTTCCAAAGTTCTATCAACTTCGTCGATATTCAAAACTTCGTTTTTATAAACCATAATGAATATCATTGTCTATTCAAGATCTCGACCAACGACATCACGTCGATCCGATGTCAAAGTTTATTTTGCTTTATTCCTCTTGTGGCTGGAATAGATTTTATCTTTAACATTGTCCTACGACGTACGTGGGCATGTCAGTAACTTCTAACAGCGATCCCCCGCTGGGAGAATTCTTCTGTATATTGTTACAATTCAGATTTGAACATTGCATATCTAAGTGGGAAATTAGTATTAAGGGGGGCAATCCCTAATGATGCAGTCCGTAAAGTCAGGAAGAAGAAGCAATCATTACAGTGTAAAATCAACTGACTCGACTACGGCAAAATCGAATCTTAGATTGTTATCGTACAGCCAAGTGCTGCTGATGAATCGCTGCACAGTTACTGAATATTAAACTATGTATATATATTTAATACTTTTTCATACAAATAGGTCGAATAAATATAATCAATAACCTCTGTAACGCTGCAAAATGAAATAATTAAAAAGTCAATTTAACTTCAGTAAAACTAACTAAACTTTTCTTTATTACAGGTAACTGTTAATTATCGTTAAAAGGTTCTCACGGCCAGTTGTGAACTATTGACGTTGAAAACTATGGAGGCAGTCAACTAAACAATAGTTAAGGTAACGATCTAATTCACGGTGACATTGCACGGCGCCGCGCCGGTGCGTGGTGCGTGACGGTTGCCCGTTTTATTGTAAAATAATTTCGTAGCCACGTGAATGCATTTGAAAGTGTCAGGCTTTGAATGTATTTCCATTTGTATAAAATATTTTATGTATTTTGAGAGGTTATGGTTCATTAAAGAATGCTTCAAAGAAATGCTAGGTTCAGATATAGTATAATTGCATTTTTAGTACTATTAGTATATATTGCAAAATCTCACAACTAAACGAGAATTGTGTATATAGTTAAAGGTCTTTTGATTTTTTATTAATTGTAATTTAACGACACTGAGGACTGTGCATGAAACTCACCGTTAAATTAAAATCCTCATTATAAACAATGAAAAAAAGGGAATCTGTCCTCTTTACGAAATCGGCTTAAAATTATTCATGAGCTGTAATTTATCGCACATTTTTGCCTGCCTCGATTTTTCCCCATCATTAAGCATTTTCGAATGAAAATTACGATTAGCAAGAATTTCAAATACGTCAGACAAGATTATATAAATATATTTGTTTTGAAATATGTATTCCAAATAATAATTATCAGAGATGCTTTCAAGAATGAAAGCTCTCAGTCTTTAGACGATAAAATACGTGTCGGTGAAGTTTTCTCATTTCATATATTTTTTAGTTTGCAACTCGTGGCAAATGGGTGACGAAGATTAAATTTCTTTTAAAAGATTCGACGTCTTCGGAAAGTTCTTTGTAGCTTCGTATACGTATTCGTATATATTAGATTTTAAGATTTTTTTTTGTTTGTTGTTTGCATTACGTAAACGAGAGGTTTCGTGAGACATCCGCTTGGAACGAAGATGCCTTCTTTAATATATTTTGTATTAAAAAATAGACATTACATTACATTACATCCATACATAAAAAACAGACAATAAAATAAATAAAAATAAATTGATAATTATGAAATGAATTAAAACAATAACTAACTTTAAGTAAACGTTAAAGTTTTTATCCTTTGTGTCTCTGAAACTTACTGATAAATAAACAATATTCCTTTGAAGTGCCGCCTTTTATTGAACAAGCGCAAAAATAAAACAAACACAAGCTTACAAACTTCGTTAAATGTTTTTACTTCGATCAGCTTTCAAAGAGCGTCCGTCCAAAGTTAGGAATTCTTGCTATAGATTGTTCGAAATTTTATACTAAAATGGTCGGTAGCTCTATTAGCTTATGGGAAAACGAAAAATTTGTTCTTGCTGGCACTAAAACTTGTCTCAGTGATATCGAGACAATATTTCAAAGTGCGTCTAGTGACATAAATAGCTGCATTCCCCGCATCGCATCACCCGCCGCCCGTCAAGCCTGTCTCGTTCCACAGCAACTGATCATTTTATAGTTATCAAACCTGCTCTGATCGATGGCGCCCAATATGGGACTTACGCTTGTTAATCTATTTTTCAATTGGAAATATAATATAATCATTTTTTATTAATTGTTGCTTAGAAAAAAGTATGTGGTTAATCTATTTTTGAGTAAATACTATTTAATACGTAGATAAAATTATTTTTGAGCATTTTTCCAAAAATGTAATGAAAAAAACACAATCGTGAGTGCTAAAACGTGTTAATTTGGTGCTCACATTGTAGATTATAATTTATTTCTTTAACACATATCACATTTAGTTAAATATTTTAATTTATATTTCACAAAGATATGATAATTCGTCCCGAGCTTAGAAACGTACGTCGTCCGAAACTGTCAGTTTAGAGAGAGTGTACAAAGTGGACTCTGTGCATTTCGTGAATATTCATGAACGTCGCATTGAATAAGGTTTTTTTTACGTAGCATTGAAAATGCTGCGCAGGTGAAATGTTTACTTCCTACAAATTACTCGCTGCGGCAAATTATAAATTTTATCTAAAACGTGATGCGGCGTTAGAAATTTTCGAACTTGTTACAAATAAATTACTATTTATTATGTGATATGATATAATAATGTTACAATTTTATTTAATGCTAGGACTTGTGTCCTTCTGGGTGGATACGATTCATCTTATGAATTATACGTTTTTTTTTTCAACTCATGTAAGTAGGCGGACAGAAAAATAGGCCACCTGATAGTAGGTGGTCACTACTGTAAATAGGCATTGGCGCCGTTAGGAATTTTAACAATTTCTTACATCGCCAATACGCCAACAACCTTGGGAACAATATCCCACTCATTCTGCCATCCGCACTTTGAACAATTCTGTTCCAGTCTGACGAGTGACCGAGCCAGTGTAAACTGGCTCAGTCACTCTCAAACTCGTGCATCGTCTCAACAAATACCAGGACATATCATCTTAGATACCATGACTGGCAAACATTGACATTATCAGGAACGGTTAACACTACTTATGAAGTCTTAAAAATCACGCGTGTTTTTTTTTAATTATCGGCGAATATTTTCGAAATGTTATTATTTTTAATATTATTCTGGTATATATAATTGTACTACACTTGTTACATCGTTAGTACCCACCACTCTTTAAGGATGCGATATTGTATTAATATGAAAATAACACTATTATTTCTCTCTCTATTTTAATATTGAAAACGCTGACGCTTTGCTTGAATTTTAATCAGCTTAAGGTTCATTAAAAGTGTATGATTTTTACAACAATATTTAATCCATCCATTCATGTTTGTAACATATGAAAATAATTCTGAATATGTAAAGCGATATCCTGTAATATTCCACTATTGGGAAAAGATCTTCCCACCTCACGACTCATTCAAACGCTATCCTCCATACGCCATCTATAGCCTCGTTTTCGTGACGGATACTTCATAGTTCGTTGCTGTATATTATTGTAGTGTAGAAGTAATATATTTATTTTTTAATTACACGGATTAGGATAATATGAATATCACTTTACTCACCAATTTCCAGACTTTCGGGCTGTTACTGAAAATTTTTCAACAGAAAAATCCAATACCATTTTATCGACTCGACCTGAGCTTTGAACCCGTGACTTCGGTATCTGCAGCCTTATGTCTAGCTACTAGACCAACGAGAAAGTCATCACCATCAGCAAGCTGAAAGCAGCTAACAAAGCTGAATTGTAAGTGGTTTAAGGTTGGCGTTTATAATTTTATCCAGGATTTTATTTATTAATTTACTAATATTATAAATCTGAAAGTAGCTCTATCTGTCTGTTGTTTTATCACGACTAGGCACAACAGAATTGTATGAATTTTGATATAAAACAAGGTTTAACTCCACGGATGAATAGGCTAGTTTTGTTACGCCTAAAAGGCAACAACAATTATTTGATACGAGTCGCGTCTGACCTGCGCGCCACGTTGACAGCACTACGCTAAAATAGAATGCTACCCTAAACAAACATTATTTCTCTTATTAATTTAATGTATATTTCGGTATCTTTTTGTAAGTTATTACGCGATAGTATAAGTACAAAGTCATTAAACACTTGCGAAACGCCCCACGGCGCTTTTTATAAGACATTATTTTAATAAAAAACTTATCACGTTTTGTTGTAAGTGTGAGTTCGTTAAAGACCACTCGTAATGAGAGGGCTCGTTAGGACTCGCCTTGGGGGACGTAGGGGGGAGAGGGGACGACGTCGGGATAAAGGCTTTATATGGGACATCCTTTGTTTGTGATGATCATGGGTCCCATACTTCTCTACCCGGCCGCATATTTTAATTGCTACCTTTGGATCATTATGAATATCTTGTAAAATGAGTTGTTACATACATAATGTAGTATATATTTTGAATTATTCGTATTGAATTGATTTCAGTTGATACATTTTATTGGCTTGACCTGTGTATAACGTTTGATGAACTTGAGAATTGGCACACTAGTGACACACAGTGAGGTTAGAATACTTTAATAATTTTGTCTAAGTAACCTGAATCGTTAAGATAACAATATTAAAATTAAAAAGACTTATATTACGGTACGAATACCGTCCCCTTTGTCGGTATTATTAGTATTTCGCCTGTTTTTTTTATTATTTTTTTATGTGCTCATAATGTGATGCTTAAATGCTCCATGTTAGCAATTAACAATAATCAGGTTAGGTTTTAAGTTAGTTTTACTCTGTAAATAAATAATTGGTTTTCTTTAATGTCGAGGTTTTTGTACGTGAAGGGCGTCTGAGACAGCCAATATTTTTTAATTATCATACCATTTTTTGAATACAAGAAAAATGTAAAACGACTATAGAATATATTCATGAGAACAGCTCCTTTGATCAAACGTCTTAAATGAAAAAACATTTATAAAATAAGGAAAATTCATTTACAAAGATAAGGCATGGATTTGGTGAAACCTCACTCAGCGTCTCCTTCATTTATATGTCGTTCGTCTTGCAGATGTTTGTGGTAAGACTATTTAATATAACATCTAGTTTTCCTATCCATGTGAAATTCATGTTCTAATTATCTTTAAAGAAATAAATACGAAAATTTACATGAAATACTAAGTGTATTAATAAAACCTATCACATAGAAATCGAACACTTTAGCAGTTTATTAGATGAACAGCTCTGCCGTATAGTATCGTCCGCTTTGATTTGGTTGACAGTTCTAGCTGTCGTTCTGTCTGATCAAGTTCGTGACGTCAAGTTATATGGTCTGTAACTTTTCCAATATTCGGACTATTGAATGCAAAACAAACCACGCAGCAATTTCTTTCTACTAAACAGTTTCTTCGGCTTTATCATATATATGTTGTGTATTATTTAGATGAACTTTCTCATATTTATAGATCTATTCAATCACGAAGACACAACACCAGACACATTACAAATACTAATTATAATACCGCTAATTTTCTTTCGCCGGTTCTTCTCAGATCCGGTTATTTTTTTCCGAACTGGTAGTGTTTAATTTAACAATCAATAAAAGTGTGATGCTTCTATAATGAATAAAGGATTTTTATTTGATTTGTAGTTATTAGGAAACAGTTCTAATGAAGCAACAAGTTGTAATTAAACACTGTAAATGTGGTAAGTGAAAGTATAATATCATATAAGTTAATATATTGTACGTCAAGTAACACACTATTATTGCAATACTGCGTGTGCGATAGGGGCGATAGTCTGAAAGGGGGGATGATGGATCGCGGTAGAGATTCGAAGCTTTGTTCTTAACGATTGATGGCCTCCCGCTGAAGATATTACGACGATTGAGGGGACTTAAGGGGCTTTTAATAAAATATGTTTTCAGTTCGAGCCATCTAAGATATTGTAAGCGATTTGCAATAATATTTGCGTAACGAATTGATTTCAGCAATTTTTCTCAGTAACGAGCGATATCCTTTAGTTCTGAAACCGCAACTCTAAGCATATTTTTATTTGGTGATTTATTTGGTTTTCAGCTCTGTCTAACTATTCTAGTACCAAAATATATATACTTTTAAAACTTCAATTTTAATCATTAATATATATAAATACTGCTTGTTTGCTTAGATATTGTGTCATCGATTTGAGTTTAGTTATAGTATTACCGTTGGCAGGTCTCTCACAAGAGAGTAATCCTGTGTATACGTTTTTACAAAAACATCCCAGAAATCAAAAATATTCAAATGTAAAATTTAAAAGAATCTTTAACGAGCGTTTGTCTGCTAAAGGATATTATACAACTAATGACTTGATTACACACCTTGGGTATGAGATGATCGCCTCCAGTCTGTTTCAAATGACGAAAATATAATTTTTATTATCGTATTAATTCGGTGGTATTAACTAAATAAGCGAGCGGTAGCCATTCTTAAAATGTGAACATGTCTAGGCTCCCGTCTAGGCTCATCATTTATTCTACTGCCAAGCAGCAATACTTAGAATGATTGTGTTCCGTTTTGAAGGATAAGAGAGTATATTTTTACATTAGCAGCCCGTAAATGTCCCACTGCTGGGATAAAGGCCTCCTCTCCCTTTGAGGAGAAGGTTTGGAGCATATTCCACCACGCTGCTCCAATGCGGGTTGGCGGAATACACATGTGGCAGAATTTAGAGAGTATATATAACATCTTATTTTCCAACGTTGTAGGCGCACTGGCGGTGTAAGGAATGCTTAGAATTTCTTGCGGCGGTTATAGTAATCAATTCCGTGCGTAGCGGTGCGTTGTCTAAGGAATAGTTAATGTTTCTTGCACTGTTGATATATAACGCAGGTATCATGTATATATGTTACGTAGCGTATCCGGGGACAGCCTCGCTGCCGTATATGTAGGTTGCAAAATTATTCGCATAGATTAATCGCGCAGTACACTCTTACAATTTCCCGATGACGTATACATTCGCCTTTATATATTAATAGTCGACGTCGCGTGCGTGTGACGTTTAATCAGTGTTTAGGTTGAAACATTAATCGACTGTATTCATGTAACGACGGCAGCAGTTAGTGCAGGGAACTTGTTTGCGAGGCTCCGATATTGCAGCTGCCGCGCTTAGTGCCGTGCTTCGGTATTATAATGAACACTTTAGTACCTGTTTAGTTGCTACATACTGCGAGGTTTTGAGTTCTCCTTAGGGATCTTGTTAATTGCGAAGTTGGTCCTTGATGAGTACTGGGTTATTCTATCAAGAAATCAGTCCAAACTTTTCCAATTTGCTTTTTAGCAGTAGCTGTTCAAGATTCTATGTATAAAAAGTAGCCTATATCTGTCCTTTAATCTTGCTTTAAACCAAATTTCATCAATTTCGGTTCAGTACGTTTGCTGTGAAAGCCTAACAGACAGACAGACAGAGTTACATTCCTATTTATAATATTAGTATCGACAGACAATGTGTAATAACACAATATTAGTGTTACAGATGAACAGAAAAACCGGAAATTAGGTCATTTAGAACGTGATTAGAGTACAATGCATAGTTCTTAGTATCAAAGTGCACATTTGCAACATCATTAATTCTCGAAACACGTAAAAAATCGTTCAATTCTTGACGGTGACGTCTGTTTTGTTTCGTCGATTACAAGCGAGTTGAGCGGAGTGCCCTTCACTTTAACAACAGTCGGCGAAGCGTTGTTTTAATTTCCTTTGGACGCTTAAAATACTGAAAAAGTGCATTTTTACTACGTCATAAAAGACATGTGGTTTGTTACCAAGAACCTTTACTTTTTTCGATGGATTCATCATTACGCGATAACGTTTATTTTACGATTTTGAAATGAAATTTTAATGACTCTGTGTAAAGATAAACTTTCTTATTTGATATAAAATCTTTACGTTTAGAAAATAAAACATTAATAAATATTTATATATCACTTGTAAAACCAGAAGTGTTATTGCCTACATAAACAAAAACATTTTTTTACTATACACACGCTTACAAATAAAAAATGAATTCAGCTCGATGTGCATTTCGATTCAATCCTGAACACAAACTGTGTCAGTGTCAGCACTCTCTAGATATTCTCAATTAACCAAAACAGAACACGTGCTAGTTCAAGATCAATACGACTTTAACTGGTTAGGCAGTAGGCAGTCAATACAGAGTACGGAACAAAGGCACTCGCATCGAGCATCGAGAGAGCGCCAACTCCCGCCAATCAGTCGGCGGCCATATTGCATTCGTTCGTTGAAAAATTCGGCAACTCCCGAATGCCATGAATATTTTATTGTCTGTGGAATTTGTTGCTGATTGAGTTTGTTATCTGTTTTCATATTGAAATGTAATCGTGTTATGCCAAACCCATACCAAATACATACGGAGAGAAGTTCGTTTTTTTTTAATCGTTTTTTTTTTTAATTGGTTTTCGTTATTTTTGTAAACGATGTTCAATTATTTTCACCTGCATGTATGTATGTATTATATATATTTTATATTAATAATTTAATTTTTATATTAAACTTAACAGGCATTATTAATACTTTGTCCAATGCAAGTCCTTTCGAATTGATACATTTTTTCTGAGGCATAATCTCAGTTAGGAAATGCTTTAAATAAATAAAATGAGAAAATCGGGTTGTATTCGTTTGTTAGCTGTCTATCTAATCTAACCGCGTATGCTACGGAACTTTGTCAAAGTAAGGGATGATATTTTTATGAGCTTTTCGATCTTTAAGAAATTCCGAAAAAAATCACACTAAAATTTCTATTGGAATAGAATCTATAGATTTTTCAATTATTTGTAATTTATCGGCAGACTGGCGAATGGAACACTTGATTGTAAGTGGTCACCACTGACCATAGACATGTCCACTGTAAGAAAAACGATGATATGTTCTTGTGTCTGTACTTACGTTAGCTAACTCACCGTTTAAACCCGAACATAACAATAGTAAAACTGTTTAGTGTTAAAATTAGCGATAATTCGATGGTATCTACCTAGACGAGCATCCAACCTTACCACAAAGTATAATAGTTTATGATCTGATGCTAAGTTATCGATTGCCTTCCTTAAGCTTCACTTTCTGCGCAAACTGTTTCATCCTGCTGTGGTTCTTCGTAGTCTATGTAATCATAATTTAAAATTGTTAAGAAACTTAAATTAACTATTTCCAAGTTACCAATTTTGTTAACCCGGATCAAACAGTTTTACGTATATTTAAACATTCGAGGGATAAATATTAAATATCTGTCCTCTCAGAGGGAGAAAGAACAAACACAATTTAAAATACATTATGCAAAGCTGAGGGATTGAGCTTCCGACCTTTTTGTAATTTAAAAATATATTTTATAATATTTGGACAAGTTATTGAATTACACTTTTAACCTTCCAGGAAGTAGGCTTTGTAATGCTCCGCTGTAATCTGTATCGATTAGTAAACGAGACAGTGATACACTTCCGGCCGTAACGTTATTGTTACCAACACCTATAGTAGGTACTGCTAAGGTTTTTTTTTCGGTTTTTCTCGGTACAATTTACATACCGAACCAGTGGTAGCTTTACTTTTTAGTTCTGTAAAATGACAATTCAAAAGTGCTCGTAAAATCCAACTTGAATAAAGTATATTTTGATTTTGGTTTTAAAAATAACGTTATTAATTTAGGAAACGTTTTGTAATGTGTTACTGGAAAAAAATATTAATATAATAAACCGGAATAAACCGGTTAAACAAATATATATAAAACTTATACATGAAGATGCAGCACGTTTCAAGTGTTTAGTATCTAACATTAAGAGCTGCGCTTCGGGTTAATATAATATTCATCTATAAGTATTATACGCAAGTCAAAATATTTAAAAATGAAAACTTTTTAAAATAATAATTTTATTAAAGTTTATAACAAAATTAAACTACACTAAAACTACTGTACTATCTGTCTGGTGAATGAATCCCCTGGTTTTCCAACTGTCCGCTGTTTTATAGGCAGCCCTGGTGGTGGGGCTCAGTGCCATGTATGCAAATGTTCCTTTGTATCTTAATTCTCCTGTATGTCTGTCAATGTCTCCTTTTGTTTTGTCTTGGGTGTTGACATAACATTATTAACCTTATCCTTCTTCGATGAACTAATTTTGTTTATATTACTTTTAAAATTAAGTTCATGTATCAAAGTGACGTGACTCGCGTACAATATATTATATTTAAAACAACATATAACGTAAAAGTTTTAACCTTTACTAGTCAACATATAATTTTGCTTTTAAAATTAGAATAAGGACGAATGAATAATGTCATAAAATAGTCTAAATAACTCCATACCAGAATCATTAAAGATACCGGTGTTCTGTATCTTAAACGAGATTACTTCAATTGAATTCCATTGAGAAAATGTACAATTGCTTATTCCCAAGAGATCGACGATCGTAGAAACGCAACAACGAAGCTACGATGTAATTTGGATTCTCTCTGCGATCGTCTTGATTAAATCGAAAACGAAGTTTGTGTCCTGTTACAGTCGTAACGTTATCGGTGATTACTTTCATTATAAAGCACATATTGATACAATATGTCATGTAATTTATTATGAATGTTAAATTCTCCATAGTGTCCAAAATCAAAATATACTTTATTCAAGTAGGCTTTTACAAGCACTTCTGGATCTTTATTTAACAAACTATATTAAGTGAAGCTACCACCGTTTCGAAATGCAGATTCTGCCGAGAAGAACCGGCATGAAAATCAATAGTTACTCTTTTTTAACATTTAAAAATACAGTCATGTTGGTCAAATACACTTACATATGTATATAATGTATCCTGCCTGAAAAGCACCATGTATTAGGAGTAGCGTAGCTTCACGCTTTTTTATCATCTATATATCTTATTCGTGTCTATTGTTTTTGTGCTAGATATTAACATACATAACTATGTAATGTAACGCAAAAATTGTATATAGATTTATATAAATGTATGTAACGCAACTGCGTTACACTTGTTTATGTATCTAATTGAGTTTTTATGAACTCCATAACTGGTACACGTTGGCGTCTTTGTAATACATCCGTGGAGTCATCGATAACGCTAAGTATATTAAATGTTATAACTTTTAATTAGTGTTTAACACATACCAATAGTAAGAGCCGTGCATGCATCTTAACCGATGATTGTGAGTTCAAACTCAGGTAAGCAATACTCAATTTTCATGTGCTTAATTTTGTTTGTAATTCATCTCGAGCCCGGCAATGAAGGAAATAACGTGAGAAACCTGCATATGCCTAATTTCAACGAAATTCTGCCACATGTGAATCCACCATGTGATGACCTTCACATAGATACGAAACTAGATAAAACTACGTTTCAAATATGTAAAAATTTTTGTTTAAGAAATGTATGATTTTTATTACATACTTTTTAGTTTCCTTACAAACGTGTAAATTCGCCCAGAGTTTTTGACGTGATCCTGGTTGACCTTATTAACTTTAATAGTATGAATTTTTTTGCTATGGCGGTAATCTAACACTCTAATAATATAGGTAATTAATAGTTTATAATGCCAACTCCACGATTAAGACGGAACTAACGACACCTCATATATCAACATTAAATTAACAGTTTGTCAATACCCCAATGCTGGACAAAGTCTGAAGATAATATTATAACTTATTTCAGCGCACTGTACTCCGTTCGTTGACACACAAATGATATAATTTCACCTGGCTTTTACAGATATCGTCACGTTGATTTTCTATACCGCCGAGTATAAATTTCGTTATTTTTTTGCGGACGAGCATATGGACCACCTGATGGTAAGTAGTCACCACCGCCCATAGACAAATGCGCAATTTCTTACATCACCTATGCGCCACCAACCTTGGGAACTAAGATGTTATGTCCCTTGTGCCTTTGATTACACTGGCTCACTCAAAAATTGAGCAAATAGAAATACAAATCACTTGAAAACTTGTGACGCTTGCCCGGGTATGAACCGGCAATCTTCGGTTAATTTTAGGGTTCTAACCATTGAGCCCTGTAGGCATTTCTTTATGTTAACATACATCAATCCAATTAGGTTACAGAGCGTGCCAAAGAAATAGACATAAATGCCCTCGACAAACATGACCCTCGTTCAGAGCCCTCGTTGAAGTTTTAATTTTTCAACGAAAGCAAAAATACGTGCAAAATTTTAGACACAAATATTACTAAAATATTTATACAGAATATTACTTATTTTGCCAAAGAATATTTTGTTTCAATTTCGTTAATAAGAAAGAAGGGGCTGCCTCTCTAAAGCGAATCTCAATAAATAACTTGCTCTCCGAACACGACTCTCGAGGGACTCAGTCACCAATTTGTTCGTTTTCGGCCCAACTGAGCCCTTTGTAATGAGCTGAGCTTTGTACGCAGATGTGTAACGATGTGGACGATATTTCTAATTCATTACCTTAATTAAAAGGTATAATAATTGTTTTTTAGATAATCTGTGTTTATGTTATAAAGACAGGATTTGTATATTTGAATAAATGAGTTAATCCCAAGAACAGCCAGTCCAGTTTGATTATTTTTGCTAGGTATTCCACTGAGTTTCTTGCCGGTTGTTCTCGGCAGAATCTACTTTCCGAACTGTTGGTATCTTAACGTTTAATTCAAAATGACGATTCAAAAGTGCTTTTATGAGCCTACTTGAATATTTCATCTTAGGATGAAAGAGTTGAGCACTAACCATAAACGTCAACTTATATGGCAAGTCGTATGAAATAGAATTGAACGAGTAGATTTGTATTCTCATACAATGGTTGACTATGATTTGCCCAGCAGTTGATCAATAACACGCTGTAACTTTACTTTAGTGATGTACCTATAAAATAGCTATAAAAAGTAGAGTAACAGCAAAGAAACAACCTGTAACACTGCTGGGCTATTGGCCTTGTCTCCTTTTTAGGGAGAAAGTTGTAGGCGATGGTCGACACATGTGGCAGATTTTCATCTGACTCATGCAGGATTCCTTACGAAGGTTATCAGATGTGATTGTCCGGGTTATAACTCAGAATCATAGGTTAAGATTCACGTCTTGTAACCGCTGGGCCATGGGCACAAAATATCAATATGTTTGTTAAAACATGACGTGTAACAAGATTGGCCGAAATTACTGTCGTGAGTGTCTAATCTAAAATTTTAATAACCGATATTCCTCAGAGTTTTAGAGCTCTCTGAAAATGTTTTAGTTCTCACATCGGTTCCTATAAACCTATGATGCTATCAAAAGGCTCTCTGCGGAGAGGCTGGCGTCGTTATGCTTCATATTTCCGGGAGCATAACACGAACTTGCTTTCAAAACTAGTTTAATTACAGTTGTAACATTTAACTTGTTAAATCTGTTTAGTAAGACATTTCTGAATTTTTGCACAATCATACACGTATTTTACGTTTGCTGTACATATTACTATGTTAAAAATCTAATTCAAAATCAAATAATTTTTATTCAAGTATCTCATAGAAGCGTTTTTGAATTGTCACGTTACTTTGTTGAACTAAATATAAAGCTACCACCAGTTCGGAAAGAAGATTCTACCAAGAAGAACCGGCAAGAATCTCACTAGTTACTCTTTTCCACCGTTCCATTTAGTAAGTATGTCAGTGAAGTACAATTAAATGTATATACATCCTGCCTAAAAATCAACGAATTTTAAGTGCACGCTTTTTTATCATTTATACATATTTTTAGGAGAAACAAAATTATTTATATAAAGAAAAAGGCAAACCCTTGACTTAGATTATATATTAATAATTTAACAAATTACAAAATTAAAATCAACCAAAAATTACAACTTAAACTAACCAAACAATAAACAATCAACCGTTAATTTGAATGCAAAAATGATTAAAGCGCTCGTCATGAAACGACGTCTATGCGTTACGAAAGCCGAGGAGCAAAAGCCCCTTGAGCGGGTAGGCAACTATTTTTATTATTGCTGTTGTATGACGTCACGAAAACGTATTCAAATTATTATGCTGATAATATAATCTTGTATTGAGTAATAAGAAAAGCCTTATATATCTTAGCTTTTAATATTTTATAGGCCAAGTTAAAAATAACCGTGCAAACTTATTATAGAAACGAATACCGTACCCCAAAAAATATGTATTAATTTAGTGAAGTCGGAAACCGGATGTTATTAGTGTTTCCCCCCTTGTATATGTATTCTATACACTGATTGACACCGTAACTAAAACCGTATACATTGCCCCACAAAATACTTACAGCAGGTAAGTTACATATCTACATATAAAATTTATAACTATTTTCAAATGCAAAACATATCGCGCACAATGGATATGTCTAGTAAGTTTTGGCAAGTAATAGGTAACTTGTATACAAAACTCAACGTCACATTAACTCTATTTTATTGACTCAATCCTCGAAATATATATAATTGTGATATAAGTATATGAGACCTCAGTTAAGAATATCACAGATATATTTCATACTGCTTACAAATCACGCATGATTCAACGAACTTATAGTTTCTACGAGTATAAAGTAATTTTAAAATAAAATGTAAATGTCCTTAAAGTTGAAGGCACCTCTTGAGAGAAAGGTGAGTAGCTGATACCGGATATTACGATGCGGATGAATACATATCGTAAAATTGCATCCGACACGAAATGCAAGTTTCCTTACGACATGTGTCCTTAGTGCCGAGAAAGCCATGAATCACAAACACAAGTTGAGAGAATGTAATATTCTTGTCCGGTTTTGACCTCGCGACCTTCGATGAATACAGCGTTCCGTGTCCCATATTCATTGAACCGTCTCGGTTCCCAGCGTAATTTATTCCTTGTAAAATAGGTAGAGATAAAAGATAGAGAAACGCTGATGGAGATTTTATTACAGCGGCAAAGAGCTGGAAGACTGCGCTGTAAAATAAGCTGTAAAAATAACATTGTACTACAAAGTGACCAAAGTAATTTAATGTATCGAGATAGTTGGGATAAAAGCCGCTGGCTCGTTTCGATCATGTGCGGATTATTTTGTGAAGTCATTAATTCCCTTACAATAATAATATTATGCATGTACATCGTATTTCCTCATTTATTTTTGATACGAAAACAAATAATAACTGCGACCAGTAATAACAGAATTACGTTTATTTTTTAACGTCGTATTAAACGAAACGAATTTAACAAAAGTATATTTTATCGTTGGTATTTAGATAATGAATATTATTTTTGAAATGGGTACGCGGTATTTTTAAAATGGTAAATTTAAATTTAAAAATAACTTTCTCGATAATGGTAAGGTAAGTTTAAATGTATATTTAACGCTTTAAATGTATATTTAACGCTTCGGCAAGGAGCTCTATAAACTGGATCGCCTGCCCGATAGCGACGAGCTATTGTTAAACTGCGTCCGGTG
Organism: Vanessa atalanta; assembly: GCF_905147765.1. NCBI lineage: Eukaryota > Metazoa > Arthropoda > Insecta > Lepidoptera > Nymphalidae > Vanessa > Vanessa atalanta. The sequence goes on along the minus strand of NC_061880.1, from coordinate 355,994 downwards.
CGGTAGATTTAGGGTTGCCTCAAACTTAATGACTGTCCAATTGACCTGACAATATTATTTACACAATGGAATTAAATTGTAACATGCTTTTTAAACACAGTCGTGAATGTTGACTTGATATACGGCACTGTCGCTCGTGAATAAACTTTAGGCAATATCTGGTCATTAAATAGAATTTGGGGGTCAGATATTTACTTGGTGGTGGTGCTTTGCAAGTATATTGAACAGTAAAACTTTGTGTCGTAGTGATCCGGTTCGAGGGGTAAGCCAGTGAAATTACAGAACGGTTTTAATCACGTGACATAACATTCTTGTTTTGCATATTTTTAATGCACTATTCTAATTTATAGTCTGTGGTAAATGTACGTGTGTGTACATAGTACAATATTTGTATTATAAATAATGTATATATTTTGATTGATTACTAGTTTCACGGTCAGAATGAAATGGAATGATTCCGGCTAGCTGAAAATGCAGTAGCTCTAAGTCCATCTTTTGACCAATGGAGTACATAAAAACCTGTTCCGAAATGTTTGGTTTAAATCCTATGTTATAGTCTGCATATCGTTGTGACATCATTGTGACTTTATAAAACGGGTTGGAGCTATTTTAAGTTTTAACAAAGTATTTTCTTTGACAAGGTAGTAAGTGAGGTGTAATAAAACATATTATACCTCAGTGCCCGGCGCTGGCACACTTCCAAGCATTATCACACGTCTCGTGTGCTTTACGATTGTGAGGTAGCACGTAACTGCAACGTGAAACGGGGTTATCGTAACTCGAGGCTCGAATACATATAATATGTGATCAAACAAGATATACGGTAGCTCACGCAATGATCTTTTAGGGACCTACACTTGCATGAAACAACTAATTCAAATAATAACATATTAAGAAATATCTGTAAGCTGCATTCCTTGCTTAGTGTAGCTTCTCTTGCACGAGTGTGTTCGATTCTTAATAGAAGTTACAGCTCAGTAGTTCGCGTCGCTGGCTGAGTGCCAGAACATTAACACGCGTCTTTCATGCGGTCTGTCTGTGGGAAATTATTCAAGTTTAAAACGCTGTTAACTAACTGCTGAACTATCTTGTCCGTTATCTTGAACTCTTAAATTGCTGGAAATCGGGGAAATGATAGTTAAGTTTTAGATCTCGATCTGAATATTGTATAAAGAACATTTTAGTTTGCCATAAAAGTACGATATTTTTTGAGTGTCAAAAAAACACACAACACCTAATTCGTTCGAGGTAGAATAAAGTATACTGGATACATCATATACCTTAAATCCTTAAATTGTATCTATGAATAATTACAAAAACTTTTAAAAAGTCTTTATGTAGTCAGCGATTAGTATAATCATCTGAACGGAGGATTTGTCTGAGATGATATCGAGAGTCTGTCTGTTCAATTGATTGATTGCTCTCGTGATCGTTAGCGCTTTGTTTGAATATATTTTTTTGAAAAATAGCCAAGTAATATATACATAATATAATCTATGGCATCCTATTAGTTTACAAACAGTCGAAGAAAAAATATACATATTTTTAATATGTTTATCATCAGGCTTTACTCGTGTGGATCAGGCTTTGCTTTTATAGTCGTGAATATAAATATTCCATGTTTCCATCCGTCGAACTATTTAATTTAAATTACAATTTTAGCGTAAATTCTCAAGACTTATAAAACAACTTAAAAAATACATGTTTATTCATTTACAATATTTAGAAAAAATATTTCTATTCCGAATGTTCTCTCTAATATTAAATAAATTTGCTCGACGAAATGAAATAGCAGTGACCGCAACCTGCATCCCGTTTACAGCTGCGACCACAAATGTGATGGAATACAAGCCTAATTAGAGCAGCCGTTTACTCTCCACTGCCAGTTGTTTCATTGCCAAATAGAATGCTTTGCATTTCTCTATTAAATACACGTAGTGAGCCAGTGTAATTACAGGCGCAAGAAGTATAATACCTAAGTAAAGGGAGGTACTTTCACAGATCTACTGTTAATCGAGAAATGGTAGCTGTGGTGAGCCCACTGAGACCGTCCTTCACAGAGGCTTCATCGCATATTTGCAACTGCATTTTTATACAAGATCTTGCGAGTTGGTCGTATCTGCTGGTAGTGTCGTTTTTGTGTTCCATTCTAAATTTTCCGTTGATTAATTTATTTTTCAGATTTCGATGGAGGCAGATAGCGTTAATTTCATTGAATTCTTGTTGGAAACAAAGAAAAACGTAACATTGTCATACATAGAATCATGCATCTTTAAAATTATTGAACTACTTTAAAAGCTAGGGAACACTTTATATTTGAGAGTTATTGCACATATCATTACAATGCGATGGATTCGTATGGTCGGTACAGCGAGCTGACGTCGAACATTTTAATAAAGTGCGCTACTAAGCTACGACGTAGCAGTAGTTACGTGATCGTAGCGTTCGTAGTTTGTGCTACGATTTAGCTACGCTATGGATTAGCAAGCTATCTCACTCATTGTAGATACGCTTGTCTTGTTTTCACAGTAAAAGTTTATTAAATTTAGTGTCTTTTGTTTAAATTAATAATATCAGTATTATTGAAAAAAAAATACATTTATTTTTGCTTGCTAAATATTTTAATTTATTGACAATTTTTTTGGAATTAACTAGTTTCATATAAACATAAACATACGGACAAACTCTAACACGTTAAATTATTATAAATAAATTATTGCCCAATATAAAAACAATAACATACCTAACAAATATATTCGCTAATTGTAACGGGAACAATTAAACAAGCAACGTGTGTGTTATGACGCTATTATGTTAATTGTTTTAATAATATTTCGTACGGCCGTTGTTTGTATTAATAGTACTTGAGCTAAAAGCATGGTAGCTATTTATTGTATAGTAAAATTAATTTAATTCAAACTGGTTGAAACTAGTTTAATTTAAAATATTGATTTTTGTTTTTGACACTTATCGGTAAAAGTACTTCGAATGCCTCGATGGCCGTAGGAATTTAATTGGTATTCTGGAAAGGTATCACCCCCCCATCATATATTTATCCGCCAAACAGCAACGCATATTGTGTTCCAGCTGAAAAGAGTGCGTCAGTGTAAGTACATGAACTATGGTCATAATGCCGCAGTACCAAGGTGGTCCATTGATGATGTTAGGATTGGTTTATCAATGCAGTCTTTAGGCGATGGTAACAACTCACTATTGGGAAGTATATAAAGCCGTTGTTAATTTGCCCAATATCTCTGCACGACACAAAAACGCGATTGCGAGAATAGAGAGCGCACCTGCATTTTGGCAGCACCAAACTTGTGCACTGTATTGTCTGTGCAGTTGTTGAGTCTCCATTTGTCATTATCGCCGTGGGAAAATTGACAACGATGACAATAATACTTATTGATTTTAACGACGACCTTATGGACAATGGATTTAAAAAATGATATGCATATTTTTTCAGTTAGTTATGTGACGTTCTTTCATAGAAGCCATTGTTTAAGTAACATTTCTATGAGCCACTCCTTTCAATTACCATATCAGTTCGATACTAACAAGTTATTGTATTGTCATCAGACTTCTTATATTAGTTAACATGATTTGTTACTTCTTGGATGTAAAGCTAATATGAATATATAACTTTTAAGATCCTTTAGTTTCGAATAGATGAATTACAAAAACTGCATTGTTACAAATCAACGTATATAATAAATCTTTCGGAAGTAAAACTGAGCATTGAAATTATGCAGTTGTTATTGGAAACTCGCAGAGCGCAGAGAGAGTCTGTAAACACACGGCGCCGAGTGCGCAGATATTATGACAGATTGCTATTTGACGTCGCATCACCATTCTCCGTGCTCAGTCAGCTTTACATGGCTGTCCAGAACAATGGTATTGATTGAGGTGTATTCAAGTAAAAGTAGCGATTAATGATTAACAGTAATTAATAATAAAAATTTACAAACATTTTTTTCAAAACAAGAAATAGATAAAATCATTTAATCCTTTCTAGAAGAAGCTTCGCTCTTACGGTCAAATCGCTATATTTTAAACTTTGCCAATAATTAACAAATTTAACGAACTTGGTTAGATAAAAAGCAAGAGTTTGTATTTTTGTGGAATATATAAAATCATTGATTCGTATTTAACATGCCTATGTCATTTAATTAGTGGGAAGATTAAGTATTGTGTTTTTGACGGTTTTCTTGGTAGAGTCTTTATTTCGAATCTAAGGAAACTTAAAATTTAATTTATCTTTGTAAATTACAGATTAAAAATACTGGTAAGCTACTCGAATTGAGTAAAGGATTAATTTGTGTGCGACTCTGATGTGTACTTTTTTTAATTTTTAGTACACTATTATTTTGATATTAATTTAATGCGTTATTTGAGTCTGAAAGTTTCATTGACGTAATTCAGTGTGATCAGAAAAAGTTTATGCGAAAACGTGTATTGTAAGCACGGCGAGTCAATTAATTTTCAGGAGCAGAATTAAAGTTTGTGGTCGAAGCTCTCGAAGCGGAGCCGCCAAGCGCATAGATCACCCCAATTTGTATTTCTGGCTACCGACCATTTACCGACGGCTAGTAGTAATTATGTAGATAAATACAGATCGCATTCATTTTGAACTCTAAGGCAGAAAAATCTATGACAACTGGTCTCATTCATCACGTTTAACACAGTTACGCTCAGCATTAATTTGGGAATTAGTTTTTGTGTTCTGAATACTTAAACCTGTCTGGAGATGAGTCACGAAACTAGTAAATTGTTATTAACAAAACAGTTAAGCTACTATATATTTTTTTGGTAAAGTGACAAAACACCTATATAATTTGTTGCAAATTTTTTGTTTGTATGCTCTATGATCATTTATACCCCTCTCGTTGGTATGGTGGATAGATTATAAATTTCTATGGCTTCAGATCAGGAGGTACAAAAATAAATTTTTGGATCTGGTTATTATGTAAAATAATCTCAGTAGTTGCTGTTATTTTTGTTGTGAATCTCTTTATTCTACACAACTTAACATACAAGTAGTAACCTTTAAATATAAAAGCAAATAACATTGAAGAATGGCAACGTATCCCGGTACGGGTTCTCTTCTGGCCAACCTTTGAAATATTGAGAGAAACAAAGACCAAGGAATTAATCAAGAAGAAATTAAAAGAAGCGTACATAAACGAACAAAAAAGTAAATTCATTTTACAAAAAAAAACATACAAAGATAGGAAAGTATTTCGGAGTTTAGAAGCTAACAACGCTCACACTTTCGTGTCTCGGAAATCATGTACATCTTTTCTGTGCGTATTTTTCCCGGTCGTTCGAATTTCGCATACCCTGTACTTATGGAACTGGAGGTCTAAGGACCTTGTATGAGAAGTACATTGTTAAAGGCTGTGTTAAAGCTTGGTGGTAGAGCTTTGTAGTACGTGGGTAGGTTCCATGCACTTATCGAAAATTCTACAGCCAAAAAGCAATACTAAGTATTTTTGTATCCGATTTGAAGGGAGAATGGTATTGAGCATGGAGGTGGATGGATATAGAGGCAGGGGACGACCAAAGAAACGATGGATGGATTGTGTAAAAGACGATATGGTTAGAAAGAATGTTACTTGTGAGATGACGTCCGACAGAGAAGTATGAAGGAAGAAACATGATGCGCCGACCCCAAGTAAAAATTGGGATAAGGGCAGGAGGACGACGATGATATGTTTCGAAGGGAGAATGGGTCAGTGTGAAATGAAGTCGTAATTGCAAAATTAGCGGCGCATTGGCGGTGTATGGAATGGTTAATATTTCTTACAGCGTCACAGTTTATAGGCAATGGTATAACACTTTACCCTCAGATGGCCCATTGCCCGTTCTATAATATTAAAAAGAGGAATATTTTGTATGTTCGATAAAAATAATCTTATCTGATATACCCATTTTATACAAAGTTTAGTCCGTAAAATACGTTAAGGTATATTTGAAAGTACATTAAACATATTATCCCACGGGTATTGTCCATTCTTGTGTGTAGAACATATATCTGGCGTAATGCAGTGTTTTGGCAAGGCGCGGTGGACTGATAAGGGAGCTTCCGCTGGCCTTCCGGAATGGAAAAGTTGGACCGTTTTAAAATTTAAATATGTTTTGCCGAACGTGTTTGAACTTGTTCGTGTTCTGGATTAACTTTTTAATCCAATATGTTTTATAACGCGAGGTGTTACGACTTGAATTAGAATGTTGACATGAGCATTGTGCTCGATGAAGTCTCGTTTTATATTGTTAAAAGGATTTCCGGTCGCACGACTAACAATTATTATCACACATGCTTCTTATAAATAATTGAGATATGAGATTAAAATCTGCATACCCTCATCATCGTTATTTAAAGATTTTTTAGCAGAGTTGATTTTTTCTTCTGTACGTTAAACTTGTACCTCATTCGAGCATTTTTATTCCCGTAGTGCTTTGACATGAAATACCATATTTATAAAGATAGATCGATGCTAAATAAAACTACTTTTAATATAAATAAGAAATACTATAACTATCTAAAATTTCTTCTGTTATTGAGGAGCGTTAAAGCCTTATTTCAGCAAGTTGCACCAATGCGTTCCAGTGAATACACAACAGACGATCGTCCGAAATATTATACGTATTATGTATTAACTCACGGTGGTACCCTTAACTGCCCAGTGCAAGACGAACTATCAAAACACAATTAGCAGAATTTCGTTGAAATTAGACACATGCAGGTTTCCTCACGATGTTTTCCTGCACCGCCGAGTATGAGATGAATTATTATAAACACAAATTAAGCACATGAAAGTTCAGTGGTGCTTGTCTGGGTTTGAACCCGAAATCATCGGTTAAGATGCACGCGTTCTAACTACTGAGCCATCTCAGCTCCAAAAAAAATACAATAAGTACATGAAAATTTGTTAGTGTTCCTAAGTTAGAACTCACACTCGTCGGTTAAGAATCGCGTTCTACAAATTTAAGATAATTAACAAATTAAATACGAAGTCCGTAACACAAGCTTGTCCCAAATACGTTAAGCGCTCCGCGTGGGTCGGGTCTTAGTGTATATGAATACATTACCGTATAAACCGACTAACTATGTACCATATTTTGCGAACCATACATAGTTTATTATTTTACAAAGACAAACTTAGTCCTCGCCGTGCAAACAATGGGGTTGTGAGGTAGTGACAGTGGTCGTTTCAGTATACAACAAATTTACCGTACATGTGGGCGTACAATGAAATACGTGTATGTAAAATTACCGCATTAAGCCTTACTTCTCTTACTATAACTGTTAAGATAGTCCTTAAAATGTATACCTACGACATCTACTTCTAACCAAGATAGTAGTGAGATCGGCTTCTGTCGAATCTTCTGATTGTAGCGCTTATTGATCGTCAAAAAGTAAATTGCGAAAAATAATAGAACTGTCACTTGTGCAGCCGACGAAGAAAATCAACGGAATTGTTGTATTGTATGTAACGAACTTTTTGTTTGACTACTTTCTTGGATTTTACAATTGAACATATTTCTTTGTCAAACGAAATACTAATTTCATATAACCGGGTAGAGTCGACGAGTTATGATTGATAGCACACCTCGGAAACGAAACGATTGTCGCCTGGCTATTTCTATTCATATTCTAATTATATGTATGTAATAAATTGGACAAGAAAAAGACCCGCTGAGCTTCTTTCGCCGGTTCCTCTTAGGTCAGGGTATTTTCTTTTCCGTACCGGTGGTAGTATTTAATTTGACTATCAATAAGTAAGTGTAATGCTTCTTTATTGGATAAAAGAATTTGAGTTTGAGTTCATGTAATAATAATAATAACAGATGACTTAAGTGACGTTTGTCGAGTCGTCCACGTTATAATAACTTATATGATTCACTTATTGTTCTGCAACAACTGTAATAGATTTATCAGGCCTGGCTCCGTGTCAGTTGGACTCCCTGGCGGGGTGCCAGCGAATATTGGTCTAATTTCCAAGTTGGCACAGTTCGCCCGTAAATACGGAAGTGCCCCTTTATAGACGATGTTAAAATACCTGTATGGAGTTTTATAAAAACTTCAAGTTCAAATAAAACCGCTTGTAAGAGCTTAATTTGTTAACTTCTTCGACTTATTATTATGGTATCGATCTTGACTATGTTGATAAAACGTTTTATAAATGATTTCAATTTTGATATTAAATGAAAATGTAAACACAGGTATCATCATATTTTCTTAAACATTTTGTAATTCAACTCACATTCAAGCAGAATGGTATTAAACGTAACATTTTCAAATAGTTCATCATTCTATACGTTGTTATTTCTTATACAGTATGGCGTAAATAATCTGCATTGTTAATATCCGCACGGAGATTGATCCTGTCGCGAGAACAACAAGAAAGCTATACTATGATATCGTCATTAATCATTAACAGCTTGTAAATTTCCCACTGATGGGCTAAGGCTTCTGAGAAGACTTGGAGCACATGCGGGTTGGTGGATACGTAGTGGTGCACGTGGCAGAATTTCATTGAAATTAGACACATGCAGGTTACCTCACGATATTTACCTTCACCGCCGAGCACGAAATGAATTAAAAACACAAATTAAGCACATGAAAAATCAGTGGTGCTTGCCTGGGTTTGAATCCGGGCCATCTCGCCTCTCCCATGATATATAATTTACAGTTAATATATACAGACAGTAAATTGAAGATCGAATTTCAATTCCTTCTCCCTGAGCGTAAGTCGTAGCGTAAGTCGTAGTCGTAGAATCGTTTGAAAATTTACTAATATTTTTATTTAGTTGTATAAATTAATTATTATTTAGAATATAAATGTGACTAAGGTAGAAAAAATTTAATATAGTATGATTACATAAGAGTCACTCTAAAAATAAAAATATGTAAATTAATTTGTCTATAGCAATATCGTACAAAGTGATAGAGAATTATGCTTTGTTATAATAAGCATACGCATTTGGGACCCTGAAGGAACTCAAAACTCATTTCAAATTGTTTCATTCTTGATCTTAGGGTTGTCACATGCAGCCCCACGAACATTTAGCTTATATATATATATATATATATATATATATATATACATGTGGTATAATAAGATATTTAATTTAATTATTTTAATGTTAAACCTCCTTATTAGATGATTTATTTTTTATAAAGATGATATACTGGACAGTTGTCAGAGAATGTAAGAGAATGTAAGACGTGTTGATTTTAAATCCAAAATTATTAAAGAAATATTACTTTTAAAAACGTTTCACTCACAATAATCCCACATACATATGTATATTATAAATGCTGACGAATAGAAATATTTTTGAGCTTATTGTATTTAAAGAGATAAAAACGAAAAACTGTCTAGTTCTTAATTTTTTTTTTATATTTTCAAGTTATATTTAATAAAATTGTTTAAGTAATATTGATTGACACTAGTGCCGCTCAAGAAAGTATGGAAACTAAATATATAAGTAAAACAAGTTTCTGTGTGCATTTTTGTAAATATAGGGTTTGTTGCCAGCCCTAATTTAGTACCTACACATGTCAAAAACAAAAGCTAGTAAACTCGGTGACACGTGGCGTTGACAAAATTTAGTTTCGTTTGTTCAGGATTTTTTTGTGAAATATTATTCGAAATTTATTGCGGAATTTGGAGTGGCAGTGGAGTTTGTTTTTTTCATTTGACAACCCTGCCCAGGGAATTCGACGGCTTAACGCTGAAGAGCGGGAAGTTTTATTATTTAAACATAGGACCAGCGAAGGCCCGCTCTCGGCTAGTGAGCCCTTTTCAAAGCGTTGTTAATTTTAAACGTGTTTTCAGCCGAGCAAAACACACCTGCCGCTCTTGGAGGTTTTTGCCCTGTGAACCTTGACCGCTTGGTTTTGAAACCAAAAACTAAACTACTGCAAAATTCTCTTCTATTTAAAATTTATGACCAACCAGCAGTCAAATAAAATTAAACTTTAACTACTAATGCCTATTCGTTCTTAGTATGAGTTGTGCACAATCATTAAATATTTTCTGCTATATTATTGAATGTGATTATTTATAACTTCGGCCGCTTTGTCCGCGTGTTATTTGGGGGGAAGGGGTTGTGGAGGTCGTAGATTTTATGTATTAGTGGCTTATATCCGTCCTTAAGGTAAAACTAGCTTAGGTAACAAATTTCATCAAATTCTATTCAGTGGTTTAGCCGTAGAGTCAGAGTCAGTCAGACAAAGATACTTACGCATTGAATATAACTATATATAGTAGCATAATTTTAATATCGCTTGGTTTTCGCAACGCTTGAATATTTCTTAATATATAGTCTATTCGTAGATTGGGTCGGGAGGGTATCAGGCTCATATACGCGTCTACTGTGAATGAAGCTTTCCAAATTAAAATTTCCCATCCGCTTGACTCGATACTTCGGCTTCTTTGAACAAATATCGATAACAGATATCGGCTTCTTTCCAACAAAGTGATATTCATCTGTAACATGAGGTCATTAAAACGTATAGGTCAAGTTTTCAGACGATACTTTGTGTAGAGACTTGTAGAGGTGTTCAAGGAGAGGTCGAGGAGCAGAGTCTGAGAGCTCCGCTGTTCAGATTACAGTATTCCGAGCACGCCTCGCGTATAGTCATTTGATATATTCGTAGCGTGCACACTTCCCGGAGCTAAACACGCGCTTAAAATTATCATCAGATTTCTTTGTGTCTATAGTTATGAAACTAAGGTTATAAATACGTTGCAAAAGTCACGTTACTGAGAACATTTTTTCAAAATTTAGTTGATATTAGATAATATACTTTAAACACTACACATAGTTTTTTGCATGTCGGCTTGGGTTATGAACTCAGTATTGTTGTATTCATATTTGAAGGGTGAGTTAGCCATTGCAACTACAACAACAGGGTACATAGCATCTTAGCTCCCAATGTTGGTGACGTAATGCGCCACCAACATTGGGAGCGAGGTAAGGAATGATTAATATGTTTTACAGCAACATACTTAACCATTATAATATCTGTGATGGACGGTGGTGGCCACTAACATCAGATGGTCAATCTGCCGGTCCGCCTACATAAACAAAATAAACGAACAATAAAGCATTACTTCTTAGTTCAATACATTAAATTACGTTAATCTCACTAAGATTATATAATAATAAACTATCACGAGTAAACATTAATTCTAACATAAATACATATATATACATATATGTATATATGTATATATATGTATATATGAACTCGGAAAACACTTGGACATGCATATGCATGTCCAAGTGTTTTCCGAGTTCATCTTCAAAGAAGGAATTGCTTTGAAATCTTAATGTGCAAATTTAGGTATAGTGCTTTGGACGGTGGGCGAACTATTCCTAAGGGGAGCGTATGTGGCGAAAGTTAGTTGGCAAGTGGAGGGGCGACCACCGCCAAGTAATTAGATTCAGCCCGGTCAAGATTAAACTAAGCGAAGATTCACAAATGTTTGGAACATATTTGAAATAGGTCCTTTACGATTTATCTCTTAAACCAATTTATTGAACCTAAAAGTTATACAAATGAGATATACTTAAAAACCATTGATATGTTTCATGTTTATTAAAAAGAATGGAAAAAATACTTATAAATTGTACCGAGTTATAAAAAAACTGACATTATATTTAATACTGTAAAACGCTTCTTAAATATACAACATACGTCAGGGATTGCATGCAACAAAATGCAAATATATTTTCTGTAGTAGATTTTCAAAATCAAGTCCAAAATATAAGGCATAAGTTAGCAAGAGTTTATGGGACGCACAAAGCGTTAGACATTTTATTCTTCGAGAAAATGTAATTGTGTGTGAAGACGTGGCGAGCCTTCCGCTCGGGTTGACATCCATCTTCATCCTACGTAAGTTAAGTAACACCGAAGTTACGACTTGGAGAGCTGAATAGATAAGTTTAAGCTGAGTTTTAGATCACGGTTAAGCTATGGTCCAGTTGACTGGAAACTCGTCTAAAATACGTTTTGGATTAGGAAAGTTTTTCAATCACGATATATTCAAATAAACAAAATCGCTTATTGTGACATTCGAAGCGGTTCTGTTCCTATATTTTTAGATTTTTGGTTGCTTTGAAGTATTCGTTTCTTCAAAGTGGGTCTTTGTAATATTTCTGGTAAAACGTATTGAAAGTTTCCGAGAATCTACAATCTGCATTATATTTAACCGAGGACGAAAAATTACCGATAGTGTTTATGTCATAGTTTAGGTGGCGTTTAAATATCAGAATATTGTAAGTAAAGTTTGCGGCGCAGTTCACCGACAACTCTCTAAGTGGGTAGGTGTGTTAACGATATAATAATATCGTGGAGACGGTCACGAGCTCCTGCAGGCGGTTAGCGGCTAACACAGTTTGTTGACTAAATTAGTTTACACATTAAGGCACGAGCTGAAGAACTCATTACGGGTAACGTAGACATGACAGCATGAGTAGAGGACAGCGCCGTCCTTCGGGGTCTTAACGTAATAGAATGGGAAGTGCCAGACACGGCGAATGTTCCCGGTATACACAGCAAATTGTTTCAACAGTGTAGTCTCAACATTCAAACACAATTCAAGTAATACCAGGACAGGAGACAGGCGTAATTGATACCAAATCTACCACATAACCTAATGGTCACATTGACGCATCGTATTCCATAGGTTACGGCTGACGGTCAACAGCTACCGTCGTTAATGTTTCATACAGCGCCATTGTCTATGAGTGTCCACTTACCACCAGGTGGCCCATTTGTTCGTCCGCCTAGCGATATCATAAAAAAAGGTTCAATTGAAACACCACTGATGAGTCTGAGAAAATCGCAAAATGAACTATAATTGATACAACAATTTGATAATTGAGATTGCAGCAGCTGCTTTTCACGGATATCACATCCTCGTTCTGTGAACCGTAACGTCAATTAAGCTTACAACGGACAGGCGTTTTTATTTTCAATTATAATGATTGATTCTTTACGGCTCCCACAAATATTCAAGGAATTATTTATACCAAGCAACAGTGTTCTCATAAAATCAGATGTATTTTGATAGGATTTTATATCCTCTTCGAAAGTTATATTTGGCAAAATAGTAGAAATTACGTCATAGTTAATATGATAATTAAATAATTATTATAAAAATGAGAAATTGCGGACACGAATATTAATTGTATAGCAAATTAAGAAGATATTTGAGGATAGATATATTGGTGCAAATGGTTAAGACATAACCTTACGACAACAGACTGTCTTCGGTCTGAAGAAACTTAAAGTTAAAACAAATATGTAATTTATTTTATAGTCGAAATTTTGTTTTTATAATTTTGTTCCATATTTATTTATTTGTTTATTGGTTATCTTTAACTATAAAGTCTTAAAATAACGTACAATTTCGATATTTCACGATACGCGGGTGCTCGTGGCGGCTACATTTATTTCTCTTCAATAATATTATTTGGCTACAATTTAGTGTCAGCAGTACCTCCGTATTTTCCGAATATCCTCTTTTATGACATTGTTGTTTAATGACGTCACTAAGAAGATATTAGTTACTGTATATATGTAGTAGAATATTTTTTTCTACAGAACTCTGTTGATTTTAGCGTAAAGTGACATAGACTCAAAAAATAATTACGTTAAACACAAATTCAAAGTAATTAATGGAGTTTACAAACGTTTAAGTAAACAACTTTATGTTTTCCGAGCACCATAATTTAACTTCACGTTGGTATGTTACGAAATAACCGTGAAACATCTGAAAGTGGAGGCGAGTTTATAATTAATTAGCAAAGAGGCACATCCGTCCGCGGTGAGGGCCTTGTTTACATAATGAGGGATCATCTGCCCTCCGGCCCGGACGGCCCTTACACTTAGGTATTTGCACGAGCCCCTGCATATTTTATTTGAGTTCTTTTATTCCCGCTTTTAATCTGTGTGCTCGTTGAAATGTATAAGAGTAATCTGTGAGAGGCGATTGTGTTTTGTGTTTTTAGGTTATTTTGTAACTAACGACCTCCTCAAAGGCGTCAAGCCTAAGTACATAATGTAGTAAGTACATCCTAAATCCTGTGTGATAAGTCTTTTATTAGATGCGATCAATTCCAATACGTTTACACAATGTCATTTAAAATAGATAGAATAGATAATAGCGAATCAAAATTAATAATTAATTAAACATTAAAAGACAATCATTTGACTAATTTTATTTTTATAAAAAAAATAATTAATATAGTATTTTTCAAAGACCGCGGAACTTGACGAAAAAGATGGAGTTTTTCCTGTGTTTCTTATCACTTCTTGGTGGAAATCTTGATCAGAAGTGGTGGTAGTATGAGAAAAATATATTATCTTTTAAAATGACATTGACTCTCTTTATACAAGCCTATTTATGAGTTTGAGCGTGTGAGTGCATTTGAAATGAAAACCTGTTAATCTGTATGTGTCATTTTATGAAATTTATATTACGAATATGTATATGGATTCAAACACACGTTATGTAAGAATAAACATATACAAATAAATAAAAGAAATATCTAGAATATTGAGTCCCTTGTGCCAGGCACAGGTGCCAGTAACTCTGCCACAAACTAAAGTTTTATGATTTGGTGATAAAATAATTGGCGAATGGAACATACCGGACCGGACCTGCAAAAATTCCATCGCCGGTTATAAGACTATATTTGATGCGGGAATAAAAACGCGGGGAGTGTTTACCTTTAGTTTTATTTACACACAGATTGTTCTATGTTTTTTGTCGCTACCAATTACAAAATCGTTTTAAAAACGCTAGTCGCCACCAGGTAAAGTATTAAATGACTTGTTTTATAGTTTCACTGCAGCATTTTTATTTTCCACCGGCGTTGTTCACAAAAGTTCTAATGGAATTGTCGAGAGCAGCCGTTTATGAGACGTGCGCGCTGCGGTACAAGTTTGAAGTGCATACGCTTTGAAATACTACCGGATTTTTTTATTATTTATTATATTTGTATTTTATATTAGCTAATATTTTAATGGTAATTTATATTACTGACCATTAAATCATAATAAATAAAGCCCTTAATGATAGTGTTTTAAATATGAACGGGATTGTAAATCAAGATTGAAAACGACTGTCCGGTATTAAACTAAGATTTAAATACATCGGGGGTAATTATTGCGGAATCCGGGATGAGGGATGACGTGCGGATTAATTTGAGCCCCACGGGATTGCACCGTCAACGAGCGCTGAGTTTCGAGAAAGGGAAAAGGTGTACGTAGTTAGCTGCGATTTGTAAATGGTAATTTTGTACTTGGAGACTAACTGCCGAAATTTATTTTGTTCAATTTTGTGAAAAATGTAAGTCTCCTTTATTGGACCGACTATGTATATACATATTTGTTACATACCGTTACAACCACCACCAAAGGCTTAGAGTTGAATTCACGACTCGCTGAGATCCATTACAGAATGTATTCATATCTGAAAACGAAAAATACCCAGCGTTGCCTCATTTTAATTCAAACCCGCATCTTCGACTGAGGTCGATTTATTCTGACCAATGAACCATCTCACGCTCGATGCTTGATTGCAAGTAAAATGTTATCAATAAAATAGATTCAATGAACTTTTGATATTTTCATTCGTTGGATACGAATTGTATATTTTTATTTACTGAATTAAAAATAAAAATGTAAAACTCCTCAAAGGTACAATTTCATGCCCGTATTAAGATAACTGCATGAAATCCAGCGCGTATTACGTGGCAACGGGCGCTTTGAATGTTTCCTGTGGCTAGCGGAACTTTTGTTAAGTTTTATTTAATAAAAATCCTTGTGTAGTATAAAAATTTTTTACAAAATGAAACGGTTGAAGAGTGTGCTAGTTTCATGACGGGAACGAGTGACATCGTTAAGTATACGTGACTGGCGGCGCATTGACAGCGTGAAGCATGGGTTATTTCAACCAGTACCGGTGGTGACCACGAACCATCCGATGAGTCAATTGATGTTCCGTCTTTTAAAAATAATTTAAGTTTATTATTATCTTGATAAATCATATTTAATAATATTATAAATGCGAGTGTACCTGTCTGTTTGTTGCTCATTTACGGCCAAATTATATTTCGTTGTACTTTATTGACAATGATGTTATTATTGAGAAATGTTTAAGGACTCAGGTTTTATTTAACGTTTAAATAATAATAATCCTGTTGTCTATTATTTTCTCCAATAAATAAAATAAACTACTTATAATATCGAGATAAATGATCAAGCCATTAACCCCCATAGTCTGTCTCCTGTAAATATTGTGATAACAGTTTAGCTTAACGAATATATTTACAAACGTAATCTGATCTATAACGGCATATAAAATGGATGTACAGTTTTCCTCAACGGAAGAGTGATGAAGTATCGTTAATCAATTCACTTGTTGAATTCCTGAAGTTTCGTCGTTTGTTCACTCGGAACTTGGAAACTAGTTGATCTTGTGACCTTCGACCTTTGTTTTGCTGGCATTACATTTTTAACGCTTTCAATGTTATGTTTTCATATTTTTTTTTTGTAAACAAATCTGCTCGAAATTAATATATTATTTACTATATAAATATATCAATATTTTTCCGTCAACCTTCAGAACACCAAGAATATTTTAAGGTTATACTAGGAAGTGTACGTTCTGGCTCATACCGACTATATGCTACATATTTTACGAGATTAAATACCAGCTCTGAACACATGGGATTAAATATTATTCTGAAAATGATTTTTATTTGTCCGTGACTTCAAGTCTGACTAAGCGTAACTAAGTTGTCAGATGATTCATTTTTGTTTATAATAATTGATCTCGTGCTCAGCGATGCAAGAAAACATTGTGTAGAAATTCAAATGTGTGGGGAATTGGTCGAAAATGGATAATTCACGAACTGCTCTCTAATCGTAAAATCTGTGAAAGCTTAACGTTGCACAAATATTCTTGTAATTTGCCATTGTTCCAAGAGAAAAAAAGGATTGTGAAAATGGATTGTTTGGACTCGGAACAGTTCAGCGAGCGATAATGCAAGTCAGCACTCTTTGAAAATGTCTTTAATCAAGCGTTAATAATGTTTTGGATTGAAAAGACGAATTGTAATGCAGACGTTATTACAAATAGTGTTTTGTACCTAAAAAAAAATATGTCACATATGGAGGCGATAAAAATTACTATAAAATAACTGGTAAACAACACCTGATCACCATGCTCATAAACATTGATGCTCTAAAAATATCACCAATGCACCACCAAGCTTGGGAAATAATTTTTATGTCCCTTGTGCCTGCAGTTACACTGGCTCACTCACGCTTCTGGAATACAAAAATACTAAGTATTGGTAATGTTGTACTTAGTATTGTTTGGCGGTAGAATATCTAGTATGCGCTACCTACCAGATAGGCTTGCATTAAACCCTCCTACCAAGTAGATATTCTATCTTATCCATGAGAATGAAATAATAGTTTTATTAAAAAAATGAAAAATATTATCAGATATCATTATTTAACAAAAAAAATCGACCCGAAAATGTTACCAAAAATCAAAAGCAAATTGTTTGCATAGCAAATATCCAGTCAAAGGAGAAATAAACAAAAACACGGCTATTATTTCAAGGGAGCGCTACGCGCCACATCTGAGCGGGAAACGTCAAACGTAACAGAATCGAGCGATGTTCCCGAGTTTCCGGCGGACTCGAACCGGAATCCCTTTGTGCCGAGGAGGGAAATTCAGACGCTATCTTGTTTCGAAATCTTTGTGATCATTTATCGGTTGATTTGTTCTCATTGTCGAGGAAACTCTTCGACTGTTTGAACGAGAATAAATTGTCGACGAGCTCCGACTTGCACGATACGTGATCTGTATTTATCATTTCTACTGATTTTATAAATTTTAGAGGAACTGTGTCTGTTTCTTTATAAGAAAACCACTGAACCGATCTTGGTTAAATTTTACATTACATTGTGTTGTCTAAAACCCGGATAAGAATGCAAGCATATAACTGAACGTGTTCTGTGAAAACTAATACCTGGGATGCCCTTTGAGTAATGTTGGTAGCCAACCTCCAGCGATTATTAAAAAAAATAGCATTTTCATCTTTTTAAATTTAGAATTCGAAAACAAAAGAATGTTTTCAGATCGATTGAACAGTTTTATTGTATCGTCTATTCAAATGTAACAAGTAGGTTGTAAAATTGGAAATATCTATGGAAAATTTGAGTGCGATAATTTTCTACAAAAACTATTTGTACAACTTCAATGTATAATTTATTTATTCGTTTACAGTAAGTATTATTTAAATATATTCAAAATTATGTTAACATTTTACTCAAAAGCGAAATCTCTGATACACTTCAAGATAAAGAAAAGACTCAACAAAAATGTATTTTTACATGTCCCAAACAGATGCGGGAATCTTCCATGTTTCCCTAAAAGGCTGCGTTGCCTAAATATCTTCAGCGAAGTGGTCGTAAAGCGTTAGTAAGTACGATCCATTGTTGTTTAGGAAGGAAGGGTGTGTAAGCGTAAAGGGCTTTACGAAGACGAATTCGAGTTGTATCTTTGAATTAACACAAACATTCTCTCTTTCCAGGTATGGGCGAACAATTCGAGAGATTTTAAGATGCTACATTTGTAAGTACAAGTTAAATGATTACACTATCAAACTCAGCGTGCGCTTACTCAGTAGGCCTTACTCACGGGACTTTAAGACTTACTAATCCCAAAAACAGTTGAAACTATATGTACACATAATTGTCGATTATATGAAGATATATATTAGAGAGATGGAGCAACGAGTGATCAGTGGCGGATATAGGTCTAATGACATATTGAGACATCAATACAATTGAGGTTGTGTTAATAGCCAGTCAGTCATCATTGCCTTTTATATTTATGTCATTGTTTGGCGGACGAGCATATGGGCCACCTGATGGTAAGTGGTCACCACCGCCCATAGACCAAGATGTTGTAAGAAATATTAACCATTCCTTACATCACCAATGCGCCACCAACCTTGGGAATAAAGATGTTATGTCCCTTGTGCCTGTGATTATACTGGCTCACTCACCCTTCTAACCGGAACACAACAATCCAGAGTACTGATATTTGGCGGTAGAATATCTGATGAGTGGGTGGTACCTACCCAGATGGGCTTGCACAAAGCCCTACCACCAAGTATATCAAATACTTCAAGACTGAGTATTAAGTATCAGATCTTTGAACACTGCAATTTTATTGGAATTATTTTGAACTAACAAAACCCTCGGTATCGGTGCGGGATATTCTGACTGTGATGATAATTCTCTCAAAACTTGCACACAACCCCTAATCTACAACTTTAGTCCCATGCAGGGAAAAAAGTTGTTTATGGCCTAAATATTGGCCGTCGTCGGAGTTCAGGCTCGCTTCGTATCAAATTTCACCAACATTGCTTTACTTGTTTAGCCGGAAAGTGTAACAGACAGACAGACATAGTTACTTTCGTATTTATAATATTAGTATAAATGCTTAATACATCGTCATGTCGCTTTAAATTTGCATATTTTCTTGAGGAAATTAACGTTAACGGATTTTGAAAACTGTGTTATGATTTTAAATTTAACGAATTTTATTTCACATACATAGATTGCACACGGCATAAACGTCCAAGCCATTATAATATTAGCGGTCGACGCGTGCCGACCGTATTGAGTTCGTGTTTATGTGAACGCGCCTTTTTTATTTAAAATACAGAGGAACCGGGTTAAGTGAGATTTTCATATTTAACCTACTTCAAAATGGAGGAGTTGTATGTTCGGGAATAACTCCGGATTTGCAAAATTCTATTTTTGTTCGATGAGTGTTTTCCGAAATCATTTAAAATCAACCGCGATTGTTGCTAATTAATTGAAATATTCTATTACAATTGTTCTTTTCTAATAAGCTATTTTAAGTTGATCTTCCTTGACAAGGCCCGGAGATGTTGCGGGATCACTTAACATGACATTCCTTCCTTCTTTGCGAACATTTCTTTACTAGCCAATATACTACTGCAATGATAGTCAACTTCATGCCGGAGTCACACGCGTAGTGGAAACGTTCAAAGAGACATGTGATATATTCGTATATCATAATAGTTCACACAATACTGCTTTACCGACCGTTACGTCTTACGTAAAAATGTCGAAAGACGGTTACAAGCTTAAATTCTAACATTCAAACATTTTTATCACTGAAGAAATCTTTCGTTAATCTTAGTTAGATTCGCGAACCGTCTGAAAAGAAATGTTGTAGCCAACCAAGGCCTAACCTCAAATTTCCACCCTCTCTACTTACAACTACTCACTCGGAATGTATGAAACCGCAGTGAAATCGATGCTTTATATAAAATTCCATCTGAAATTCATTCGAATATCGATGTCTCGGTTCTCGTAAATCACGCGCTCGTATCACTCAGCCCGATACGCTATTGCTTGTAAATTTCACGCTTGACAAGATAACGGTCTATGATTTTTCACATTTCCGCAACATCTCCGCGCGAACGTCATTCGAAAATATTATAAGGGATTTCATTTCGAAATAAAGAGTGGAATTAAACTGGAAAGTTGGATTTAACAAAATTAATAACAGTAAATCACGTGCGCTCGACAGTTTAACGCTTATTATGAAGCCCACGCTGTCGTGATTGTCGTAAAGATAGCAATTTACTTGTTCGTTGGTTTAGTTGACTACCTTATAGAGCCAAAGGAAATGTCTGGTCGTATCGTGATCGGATTGCATTTTCGTCCGGGACGATGACAAGCACGGAAATGAACGACCTGTTAGAATTTTTAAATATTTAAATTGATTCCAATTTCGAAGTGAACGTATTATTATTTTTTTAATTTGACATTAAGGAATTATTTTGATAATGGTAGCAAGATTTATTTTTACAAAATTACAACAGCTTACATGATCAGCTAGAAACGGTAGAAATTCAGAAAACTAGTTTGTGTTAAATAAGATACTTTCAAAGATACTATAGAAATCAATACGTGAAATTAATACTATTGATCAATACATAATTTTATTTGTGAGACACACTATTCAGGAAAATATAAAAAAAGGACACGCTATATTAAAATAATAAGAAGGAAGGTATCAGCTTATGTTATGTTTTCTGCCTCGCCCAACCACTCTGTGGGAGCAGCTTTCGCCGGCGGTTTTTCCGAACCGATGGACTTAGGAACCTTCAAGAAAAGAGCCGTCAACGTACCTGCAAGCCCTCCAGTGTAGCAGATGTCCATGGGCGGTGGTAATCACTTCCCATCAGCTGAGCCTCCTGCGCGTTTGCTCCCTATAACATAAACAAAAAAAAGTGTTAAATCTCAGAGATACAATCACCCCCAAAGCTTAACCATATATTTAGTGACCGCATTAGAGCGATACGAACAACTGTGACAGCTAAATAAATTAATGTAATATAAATCAATCATCATTCACATAATTATATAAAATATTCTTATAATATTTTCTTGTGTAATAATAAATAGTGAAATAAATCAACATCTAATGTAAACAGAGAGAAAAACTACAAGTAAAATTTATAACTTGGTACAACAGAATTCCAGCACCATTTGCCTCCTTCAGAATATTCCACCGCGGTTCCCCTCAACGCCGCTTCCTTGACATGACGGACTCTTTTGTGCCCTCCTACATTAGGGCCCTCCTTCCAAGAAATTAGCCTGTCTACTAGATGTCTTACAATTAGCTCTCTTTAAATAAATACCACAAAGGGAACGTCTCTGGTCGCTTGATTTGACTTTTGATACGAAGATTGCTGACATGTACGTTTTATGGTTAATACAATAATAATTTATAATCGTTTTGTGAAACTTGAGACGTAAAGTTTTAACATTTATATTATTAAATTAATAAAAGCTTCGTAATACTTAACGCTGTGATTCAGTCGTTACCAAATTAATTTAGAAGCGTTGTCATAAACATTTTGTTATTAATGTAAAATAGTGAATTAGCGAATAGAACCATCGCCACCGACGTGAGGCCCGCGTTTGCCTTCACTCATAGTTATAATTGTGTTTTAATTAGTTTCATAGTTAAGATAAATCAACTAAGTTGTTACCGTTGAAATTATCCGGGACGTATAATCTTACACTGGTGGTATTTACAATGTATTTTACTGAAATTATAAATGTTTTGTAGAAGCAAACATTCACATGAAAAAAAAGAGATTTTTATTTTGTATTTCAATTGTTAATACGGCAGATAAGTCAGTTGGCAACAAAAAATAATAGTTACTAGTGGTCGCTCGCGGTGTTAGGCATAAAAAGTAGTAAAGTATTTCCTTGAGGTTCAAGCTAGATTTACACTAGAATTCCGCTTTAGTAAGCAAGTAACTACAAGCAGAAGGGACTAAATATCTAAGTTCCGAGGGTCGTATTCAGGGTCGGGTCCAGGTGGCGCATGGCGATGTATGGAATGGTTATTTTTTTTTTATGGCGCACATGTCTTTGGATTTGTGACAACTTATCATTAGGTGGCCTAATTGGCCGTTCGCCTTAATATGCCATACAAAATATGTACCAACTATAATATTCCCAGCTTACTCGCTGTTAATATTATAGTTTATGTATTTTATAATGATAATAACATAACAGTTCATAATTGTAACAGTTTACAAGTTATTGGAATTCCGTAATTAAGTATATCATATCAATAATTAATCAACGGAATTATATTATAAAGTTACACACTAGATGCGTAATTACTGCGCGACTAATTGCAGCCATCTCTCGTTTCGTTTTGAGTAATTTGCATAATCACTGCACCCAATTGCGTCCTGACAAGAACTCGCTCGGTTTCTTTTTTTACCATTGTAATAGATATTTGATCATTCAAATAGCGTTTAAATTTAACAGTTTCTGTGTATTGTTTAGCCGAGATGGCCCAGTGGTTAGAACGCGGGCATCTTAACCGATGATTTCGGGTTAAAGCCCAGGCAGGCACCACTGAATTTCACGTGCTTAATTTGTGTTTATAATTCATATCGTGCTCGGCGATGAAGGAAAACATCGTGAGGAAACATGTATCTGTCTAATTTCAACGAAATTCTGCCACACGTGTATTCCACCAACCCGCATTGGGGCAGTGTGGTGGAATACTGCTCATGTAATGTAATAAACATTAAATAAAAGTTATATAGGTGTAGTATAGCGAGCCGGGAAACAACTCTTGTTTTGGCTGGTTTAACGGAACAATGTTTAACGTCACAAAGGCAGAATTTTTATTTAAAAATGCGTCGTTGAAATAACTAAAGCATCTAACAAAATAAATGAAATATTGATGTTTATACTACATATTTAGAAAAGGTAACCTATCAGAATATATGTCTTCATAACTTTAAAACAAATTTGAATTATCAACATTATATCATGTTTTGTAAATCTCAAAAGTGTTTATTTCAACTTGCTATTCACAGGAACTATAATTTTGATGTTTTTTAAAAACAGCTAAATTTTATACTCGGAATTAAGCGAGTGACAATGGCTTGATCCCTACAGCGTGGTCTGCATCCGGCATACATGCTAGCTGTATAACCATGTATTCAACACTTTGTCCCTCAAAGTGTCAGTACACACCAGAAATAATTGTTATGACATCAATAGATATACTATGCCCCAGACGAGTTCACTACGAACGAAGCGCGTGAAAACCGCGGGTCGCGGCTAGTATACAATAAAATGGGTCAAATGTAACGTCCCAGTCAGAAATCTGAGTTTTTTCACAACGAATAGTAAGACAATAAATATGAATAATTCACGGCTGTGGTTTTGTTTCGATGTGAATATATTTCGTGGCTCGGATAAACTCGATATTTCTACGCGCTTTGAATAGTGTACGACTTGTTTTATAAATTTTATATCGAGGCTGAATACTATTTCAATTTCTTTAAATACGTTATCTGTTATTGCGACTGTTCTTAAAAAAAAAAACAAGTTTCGATTGAGACAAATACTGATTGCTTTGTTGAGGTTTCAGTTCGGGACTCTTTTCTGCTGTCGTTAGTGAGTTAGTGGAGTCGTTTGTTTGTATAAACTTAACGCATAATTTATATTATTACCTTGATTTACTATCGACGTGTTACTTCTATTGTTATTTCTTCTTCTATCGCTATATTTTTTGTTTGGAACCGCGGTGGGATAAAACACTTGTCTCAAACGAAGATTGCGGGTAATACGAGGACAAGCAGCACTGACTTTTCAAATTTAACTGAAGTTTTACGTTAGCCACCGCCTGGAACAGCGTGGTGGAAAAGCTCTAATACCAATTCCACATTAGGTGAAGACGCCTCTATCAAGCAGTGAGATATTAACAGGGTGTTAATATATCTATTTGTGATTAATAGACGTGAAATGACGATTCAAAAGTATTTCAATAGGGCTTGTAAACTACTTGTAAACTACTTGAAGTATTTTTTGATTTTGAACACTTTGGATTGATTACCATGAAATGCATGATAGGGGAGGAGACCTTCGTCCAATAGTATACCTTCTAGGGTTTGTTACTTTTTTTAAATCTTTAAACAAAAACAAACAACCACAAATATTTGTCACCCAAGACCATTAAAATAGAATCAATCAATGAACTCGCATTGCACTTTGACAATCCATCGAAATAAATAATTATATTTGTACGCGTAAGACAAAAGCGCCCAATCAACCCTTAAAATAAATAGCAGGAAATTGAATTTACGAACATACCCTTCGAAACAACTGCGAATATTCGAGAAAATCGATAATTATTACACACAGTAAGTTCATTAGAAACCTTCGTTTAGAAGAAAACTAATTAATCGTTAATTGTTAATGTTTAAGAATGTAAAATGAGTAAAATATATAATTGTCTTCAACTGCTTAAGACAAACATTCACTAATTTATTTTTATTTTATATTACTTATATATTTATATAAAATCCACAACAGCGTGATCTTAACATAAAGAAACAAGACATTTCCTGCGTCGCACAACCACTCTGTGGAACCAGCTGTCGCCGGCGGTTTTTCCGAACCGATACGACTTGGGAACCTTCAAGAAAAGAGCGTACTCATTCCTTAAAGGCCGGCAATGCACCTGCAAGCCCCCCGGTGTTGCAGATATCCATGGGCGGTGGTAGTCACTTTCCATCAAGTGAGCCTCCTGCTCGTTTGCCACCTATCATGTAAAAAAAAACCTTTCTTCGTAAGGTACCCAAAGGTACCTATTAAGGTTGCTATTTCTAATCCGTGTAAGCATCAACGAGTTTTTAAATTTAACGACACATTGCCATTATCATTATTTTCTGTATCCATCTGTGGCTGCCGAGCGACCGTGGGTAGGCGGGCGAGGAGAATTAAAACCACGTGTTTGAAGGTTTTACAATAGAACAGTAATACAATCAGCACTTTCTGTATTATAATAAAGTAACGACGCTCCACCAGGCACGTCTTGCTTACGAAAAATGCCCATGCATTACACAAAAGAGCCTGAAGTTGCGTTAGAGTGAAGAAACGTCCAACTGCACTATATCCAATGTTACTGTCAAAAATGTCAATATTACTTTTTTTCGTTTCTTGACACTGTCAAAACACAGTGGCCCAAAGTGGTCAAATTTATTATTTTGTACGATAAATATTTTGCGGCGAAATATTAATCTGTTTAAATAAAATAAAACATATTCAATGTACAGCACAGACGAGGAACATTCTTTTCATATGATATTTTCCACGTAACTGGAGTTGTGGACTATATTAAACATTAATATTTTTAAAAGATACGTTTTATACATTGTAATTTATTCACTGAATATCTTTTGTGATTTTTCGTGTCATAGAACTGTATATATTAAATGTGATAATGTCTTTGCATATATTGTATCCTATGTATATAAAATATTATTTTTTATTAATAAAAGTATATTACGCTATTTATTATCGACTAAAACTTAAGTCTCTACGTCTACTATAAGATTCTTTTGAAAAATAAACTTAGACATATTAAGCGATTATAGTTTTCATGTATTTTTCAAGTGAAATACATTTAGTAGATATAACTACTTATTAACTTTACTTACTCATTATTACTGGTACTTTTTTGGTACTTATTTGGTACTCTATTAACACATTCAGAGACAGAACATTAGACATTATAGCTAAGGAATTATTGTATGACGTCTATAGGCTTTCATTATTCCAAAAAGTGTTAAGTCAAATCAAATCAAATTCCTTTATTCAATATAGAAGTAGGTATATATTATTGATTGTCGATTTAAACACTGCCACCGTTTCGGAAAAGAAAATACCCTGAGAAGAATCGGCCGAAAGAAACTCAGCGGTATTTTTGTGTAAATGTATAATTATTTATATTTAATATATGAAATAGCCAGAAGGTGATCGTTTCATTCCTACGATGTGTTATCAACCATGAACTTAATAATTGCATAATCTTCCGCAGACAAGTGTCTTTTTTTTTTAATTTGGCAAAAGATCATTTTGTACGCTTTCTGAAATGTACTGATAAATACATATATATAAGAGTATAGAACTAGAAGAGTCAAGAAGAGGAAAGAAAAAGAGAAGAGAAAAAAAGAAGGAGTTACAAGGTGAGCCCGGCGTGTGATCTTATTGGTAGTGTGGTTGTTAATCTATCATAAGACACACGCGGCTCTCCCTGTCTCACTCGCGCTCAACAGGACAGAAGAACGAAAGATGGAGAAGAATGCTGTAAGAATTTTTAATGTAGATAGAATAAAATAATTTTTAATACATTATTAGTTGTAGAATATTTTGACCAGAAACAATTAAAATATTCACAGTATTATCCGAATTTTATTAGAAATTATTGTAGACACACACAGACATACTAACCGATGATTTTTTTCTTTGAGTCTCGTGAACAAGACATTCGTAGATAATGTCGAAATAAAAATCATGATAAATATCCAGTTTCAAATACTATAGTAATACTTATACTAACCGCTGAAGTTAAATAAAAGTTATATTGTAATAAATTGACACTTGTTTTTCTAGTAAATAATTTTGCTTTTTATTTCAACATCAATTAGTTGTTTGAGCTCTAATAATGTATATCAGATCTGGGCAAAACCATCATTATCATAGTTGACTCTTGCATTAAAAATATAGTTTAGTATTGATAATTATATATAAGCCCGTAAATGCCCCACCGCTGGTCAAAATCCTCTTCATATATTGAAGAGAACGTTAGTTTCTATTCCACCACGCTTTTTCACGGTCAGTTCGCAGCCGGTGAATAAACATGAGGCATAAATTTATTTGTCACGTGTAGATTTCCTCACGATACAAGAAAACGAGAAGTACGAGAGAAGTTATTAACACTATTTAGACGCATGGGTACTACGCTCGTTGGAATTCGATGCAGTGATCATCCTCCGGGCACTTCGACTCAACAAACAAAGTAATTGTACTACGTTGTTGTTACGTGAGACTATGGACAGCACTCGTCAATCAAGCTGACAACGCTTCCAGCCTTATTTTATTTCCACTCCGTTACCTTTTATTTCATCATCACGTCCGAGTTACAAATATAACAGCATTTGTATGCGGAGTTCGACCGCTCCTGAGAAGGGTCCTGAGGGCGCAGGAAATGACAGGCCACGGTATCCGTTAATATGAATTTTCTACGACTACATTATATTTTCTGTTACTTCGGTCGTTTATATTATTTTCATGTATATAACAAGAGCGGAGATGGCCCAGTGGCGAGCCGAGATGGACCAGTGGTAAATGTGGGATCAAACCCGGGCAAGCTGAATTTTGATGGGCTTAATATGTATTTATATTCATCTCAAGCTTGGCGGTGAATAAAAAAATCGTGAGGAAACCTGTGTGTGTCTAATTTCATTGAAATTCTGCCACATGTCCAATCTCTGAAAACTGAAATCCTCCAACCCGCATTGGAGCAGAGTGGTAGAATATGCTCCTAGCCTTTACTCAAAAAGGGAGAGAGCAGCGGGAAATTTACATGCTGTTATTATTTCAAACATAACAATTGTATTTTGAGTTGAAACAAAGCTTTTTAATTAAGATGACATTTATTGTATATGTGTTATTGTATATCGAAATTGTAGCCAAACACACGATGACGCTTTTTGATTTTATTTCATTTCGAAAGTTTAATCAAAAATTGTTACAAAATATTTAAAAAATAATTGACAAGGGCGTATAATTGATGACGCGAACCACGAAAATCTCTTCTCGAAACATATATATCGAAAATTTCTCGACAAATAACGTACAAAAATCCAGACAGTTGAAAATTTACTACTCATTTAGTATAAAAATAATTATATACCACACTGTATAAAAAAACAAATTAAATGTAATAATTATGATGGTAGATTGAAGTCGACGACTCACAGTGGAACAGGACTTGACAGGCACACGCTACACACGCACGTCGACGAGAGTCACATTCATAGAGCGGGGAAGGGGTTGTGAGTGATGGCTCATATATTTTAATACAAATCGAGGCGAAGTAAACACGTGCGTATGTTCGTGCGCCCGTCTTGGTTCGAAGGCTACAAACATTATTTTACGGAATCTATATAAGTCGATTTTTACCATTTCGAATTCGTTTACGTGCCTTGAATTTGTCCGAACGAGTTTGCTAGTGTAATAATATCTTGCTATACTATATGTATGTATATTTTATGTATTTTATTATATCTTAATAGGAAAAGTCTCAGAGCTCATTCCTCTATGTACATTCGTATATTCCCCATTAACAACTAAAATTAAGCACATGGAAATTCACGTGTTCAAGTACTGAGCCCTTGCGGCCCTAATCACGTGTGAACAAGTAAAATGCAAGAAAACCATGGGCTAAGCCAACAATTGAACAAGTCGTTTGGGAGTGTTGCAAGTTTTAAATACGAAATCGCGGGATATGCGTTTTAAAAACGACGTAGCGTCGCAAAAGCACGAGTCGAGTACGTGAGAGAAATGTATGGAAGGCGTTTTGCGCTTCGATACATTACGTAAATATCATATTTCCTAAAAGTTATGATGATACGAACACTTTAAAAGTCATGTTTTAGTACCTGCTAAAAATAAATTAGTATTATATAACAAAACTACTTTCCTCTTTTAATAAGTAAGCTGCATTTGGTCAGCAAAATCGAATGCTTTCCGGAAACCTAATAACGGAGCAGTTCTATTTCCGGTTCGGAGTTGAAATTTTAGTCGAGCGCGGAATCGACGAGAGCGCGAAAATGATTCCTATACAAACATCGGCGTTACCGAATTATTGAATTTACAAAATTGGATAGAATGAGTTCATTTGCCATTTCATATTTGAACTTCTACTTTCGGTGTGGAGTGAAAAGTATTTTGCGTAGTTTACAGGAGAATATTCAGTAAATTAAAATTAAATATGTCGGTGGGCATCTTTACTTTCGAATACGAGATGACTAAATTATGGTGAAAAATTATTGTAGGGCTTCATTTCACTTTGTCCGAGTCCGTCTGGGTAGATGTCAGCCAGTCATAATATATTTTACCGTAATACTTAGTAATTCGTGGTGCGGTCGGGTAAGTAGGCCGTTTGGCCACAAAAAAATGTCATGTCAATTCAATGGCGTTTGCTCGGGGTTGAATCCTAAATCATCGATTAATTTTCGCAACTTCTAACAACTGGGTCATTTGTAAATACAGAAATTCACGGAATTTTCTGTTGGTTAATTTCGAATATTTAATTATACAAGCGTTCGTAAGAGGCTTAGTAAACAACGGAGAAGGTCTGTTGATTGAACAACTGCGATTCGATGAAAGAGCTTACGTTCAAAGGGTACTTTGTACAAGCAATATTAATTACACGCTCTTTCATTAATTTATATTATTAATTGAAATTATAATGAAGTTTAATCGCAGGCAAACAAATCATCACGGCGCTATTTATTGTATAAATAAATTAATTTAAATAAATTAAAGTTTTTAATATAAAAATATGAAGTTAAATGACGTACTTTGTGTAAAGATTGGCACTTTATTACGGTTAGATAAAAATCGCGAACAAAGATCATCTCAACTCTTCTCTCAGCCGAAGGACGTCCGCTGCTGGACATAGGCCTCGCCCAAACAACGTCGGGTCTTGTGTAGCCCGCAGCCAGCGGCTTTCCGCGACCTTCACCAGGTCGTCCGACCACCTTGTGGAAGGCCTACCCACACTGCGTCTTCCAGTCCATGGACGCCACTCGAGAACTCGTCGGCCTCATGGCCGTCGGTTCTTCGAGTAATATGCCTTGCCACTGCCACTTAAGTGTGGCAATTCTTCGGGCTATGTCGGTGACTTTAGTTCTTCTGCGGATCTCCTCATTTTTGATTCGATCTCGCAGAGAAACTTCGAGCATAGCCCTCTCGATTGCCCTTTGTGTGACCTGGAACAAAGATCAGTTACTAGTATCGCAATAGTATCAACTACTGCCAAAAAAGGGGATATATTACTTAAAATATACTAAAATACATCTAAATATTTAAAAAAAACTTCAAACGCTTCCTTCGACAATATAATGATGTTATTAAGATTTTCTTTTCTGCTTAAATTCCATTACTGATAATCATAAAACCAATAATCCTTTATACATACAGTTTTCCGACAGACGGACAATAAATTAGTTATAAAATTGTAGTTACGCTCGCCAGGTAATATTTCATAAATACCTAACACTGGTTATGGTTAATGCGTTCTGGATAGATAGGGCGACGCGGTTGTTCCGAGTATTGCGGTTTAGTCGCTGATATTCAACGAATATGGACGTTATATTTATGTAGAAAGTAGCGTGCGAGCAATTATGATTTAACGTCATAAATCGGCATTTAGATCGAAATGTTACGATTACAGATTCAAAATATTGCCTATGTTACTTTTTTAAGCGATTTTACAGTAATTTTCTCGAATAATACTTTTGATGTAACATTTCAATAAAACTGTAGTTAGCTCGTGTTTTCATTAAATTCTCTATTTGGTGCGGTTATAGATTTTTGTAAGCAAATTTATTTCATAATATATTCTGCTGCTGCTGTAAGCAGTATTCTGCTTTAAGTGAACTTTTACGGCAGTGATTTATAACTATATACAATTCTGTCTATCACTGATCATGTTTGAGTAAGAATATATTCGATTAAGATTCCAAAATCCTTGAAGCCCTACACAATCTAAACGGATTATTAAACTAAATGCGAATCGTATTACATTATCAAACTGTAAATTTCCCACTGCTGGGCTAAGGCCTCCTCTCCCTTTGAGGAGAAGGTTTTGAAGCATATTCCACCACGCTGCTCCAATGCGGGTTGGTGGAATACACATGTGGCAGTATTTCTAACCATATCGTCTTTCACACAAGTTCAAGTTAAGTCTTTCTTTTAACTTCGATATACAAATACATTTTTGAAAGAAGTGTTTGTATAACATGATTCCTCGTGAACAAAACCTTAGAGTCTATTGCATCGTTGTTTTATAACTCGCATGAGTTCACATAATTTCGTCTGTGAGTTTAATATTTGGAATCTGTAACTGTAAATACATACTATGTGGTTTCCCGCATAATGGAGTGCAACCAACTGGTTTCGACCGTGGATTTCGCCGACTAAGGGTAACGTAGTAAATCACCCTACATATGTATACTTAACGAACACTCTAGAACCCCCTCACACACACACACACACACACACAAAAACACACACGAACCCGTCTACTTATCAGTACGCTGTATCCAAAATTGTAGTCTTATATTTGTGGAAACTCGAACAAAGATTATTATTATTGAGCAGTAAAGATGTAAGGAATCGTTAAAATTTCTCACGACGCCAATGTATATGGACCATCAGGTGGCCCGATCGCCCGTCCGCCTCCTTATTTCATAAAAAAATATATAGAAATAAACAAAATTGTGTTGTCCTTTATTTCAGCTCACAATAAAAAAGAATACGATTTTCAATATTGCAATATTAAAACGCCGGTGGGCTGTAAATAAATATACATATCTTAGGTATCATAGCTTATAAGACATGTTTGGGGGTATCCCTTTGGTTTTCTGCGACGAAATACCATTCAAATCTAATAACACCATTTCCTTAGTGTTACGCAAGCCCCTAATAGATGGAACCGGGGAAAACTACTTGCATGTAAAATACATACAAGTATACCCCTCGAATTGTATTACAGGAAATATTAAAAGCGTTTTCTCTCAAGTCGGAATTCCAGCACGATTCCTTATACAGAATACCAGTTAACCAAATATCGCTTCTCGCTCTCTCGGTAGACGCGATCGAGCTAAAAATCTAGACCAGAATACGTGTGGCGCTTAATAAAATATGACGTTGCAATTTTAGCTTCGGGCGAGAAGATTTCATTCGTAAGACCGCGATATTTGCATGAAGCAATGAAAACATTTAACCGATTGCAGCGTATTCGAGAAAAGTTATGTATTTACCAATATTATATGTACTTTCTTAGGTTTATAGGTAAACATGACGAGCAAATAGTCGTAAAATACCTGATGGTAGGTGGTGATGGACTTTGTTGTCTTTAATACGCCTTATAAAACAGTTTCCAAAATGAATATACCATAAGAATTTAATTAGTTTTCCAACCCGAATTCGTACGGGTAAACTTTATACAAAGTTAATCCTTCTCAGTGAAACATCCAAAAATTATTTCTTAGTCTACTTCACGGAGTAACTATGCTATGCTTCAAGTCTCTCGGACCAATATTATTTTATAAAAAGAATTAGATATTTCTATTTACTCCTCCATTTAAGCTTAATTCTTGTTAGAAGTGAGGATGACAAAAGTCCAAGGGGTCAGGATCGATCTTGCAACTACTTATTACGCTTTAAAACCATTCCGCTATTGACCCTTGATTAATATATTTGTCTAAAACGGCAACTGATTCTTGTCGGTTTTGATTTATAGAATTTGTATTACGATCAATTATATTTAAATATTTAGTCAAATCTTTTATTTGACTCAAGCATTCGTGTAAATGCTAATTTGAATAAAGTATAGTTTATAATTTTAAGTCCCCTGTGACAATGATCCTCACCCTTCAAAACTAGAACTTGTCCAAAATATTTTTGAGCGGTAGAATGGTGTGTGGGTGGTATACCGTACCACAGGTAATGGTTACTACTTCAATCTAAGCATAGTGTTATTTCTTTCGTTGCTCCTTAAAATGAACTCGCATTTTTGTGAAATGATCCTCTTATATATTTATGTGTGTTTATGTGGGGCATATATACTCGATCGTTTTGTGATTACTAATCTCAAAGCGATTCGGCTCGCTTTGTTATCACGGCTATTATGATAAAACCTTGATGAAAGTCTTTCAATATTAATAAGCCGACTTTCTGGGAGCGCCGACGAAATTCTAGATAGAAAAATGATTCAAAAGAAATACTTCATAATATGAACTAGAAATTACTCAAATTGAAAAACAGAATACTTCTGAAATAACAAAGCAGCAATTTTCCCCTTTAAATTCATATTAAAAATATGCTTTATATTTATAATTAAAAATTTCGCAATGTTTTTTGTTTTTGCCGGCGGTTTTAATGGAAGCTCATCTGGAGGTACCGCCCACTAAAGGTATTCTACCGCTAAACATCATCCTTGTATTTAATAGTTTCATGTAAGCTCATGATCACAGGGTAACTGTGACCACTTATTTTTGACGGCCCAAAAGATTCATAAATAATTTTCTTGTCTAATAAAATACAGTTAAGTAAAAGCCTATTAAAGCCCAAAGGCTTTTCTTTCAAGCAAAAGACAAGGAGCTTATTGCATCCGTCGGTCGAAGCATGTATCAGAATTTCATACGATACCTTACACAAATTAAACATATTTAAACTTGCCAGAGACTAAACTCGCCATCTTCGGTTAAGGTGGAAAGTATCCACAGCTATCTTGGCTCATAAATAAATATATACATATATAGTTATCACTATTTAATTCTTAGTCTTGTTTAGTTACTCTTTGAACGTGTGCACCTTAACCGATGATTGCGGGCTCAAACCCAGGCAAGCAACACTGAATTTTCATGTGGCGGTAAAGGGGAGCATCGTGAGGAAACCTGCTTGTGTCTAATTTTAATGGAATTCTCCCACATGCATATCTACCAACCCGCATTGAAACACCCTCAAAGGGAGAAGAGGCCTTAGCCCAGCAGCTGGAAATTTACAGGATTTTACTTTTAGTTACTCTTGATTGAAACTACAGAGTCCCCCGGCACAGACCCTACTCGAACATAGTCTTCAAGGCACTGTCAAATTGTATGTAGTAAGACAAAGAGACATTGACAATGTTCCTCCTTTTAATTTATCTGATATGCTCATAAAATTGATACACTATATTCGGTGTACTAATTTATTTACGTCGTCGTCTTTATCAAAATTAATCCATATATTATATTCGCTCGCTTCACAATTCCTTCGACGAGGAACTTGATAAGATTTGCTTAGATGTCGTAACTCGTATCAACTACGATAACAGCTTATTAATGGTGCAGTTTCAGGAAGATTACTATGCGAGGAGTACGAATATGCAGTTTACATATTATTAACGGGCAATGCGTCTTAATTATTCGCTGGAGCGCTACAAATCCGTATACTTCAACTACAATATACGTAATGTTGTACATATATAAACATGCTTAAGTTATATAGTACGTCTTGTGTTATTGTTATGAACAAAACACTTTTAAGGTTAACAAGTGAAGCATTAAATTTACTTACCTTTTCGATGTTTTATTTTTTTCTGGTTAGTTTTATTTTGTGTTATAATTTTACTACGAAAATACTTTAAGATGAAACAAGTCAAATGTTTAATTTATTGCACAAACGAATGATTTCAACGCTCGACGTCATTTTATTTATGTACTAGCTGAACCTAGGGCATTCCACTCGCAAAAATTATTAAATTTTCCTTTTGGCACACCAACCGTCCCCTATTTTATCCCCTCGAGGGATGAATCAAAAAGTAGCCAACGTCCTTCTATGGGACTCAAACTACTTCCATAAAAAAAATCATATAAATCGGTTAAGCGTGAAAAAGTAACAGTTCGCATTTACTTATAATATTAGTATAGATTCGAGTGTTTGGAGTAGATTTTCATAGAATATGTTTATTGGTATAAATTTGTAAGTGGTAGTGCCACACTGCATACCTTCGGGTTGCAGCCGAATGGGCCGGCACGCCCGGGGAAGTACCATTCTCTCACTTAAAATCGGCGTGAAGTGGTAGCTATGTTACCGCGTTTCGTCTGGTATGTGAGAGTCCCGGAGGCCCGATACCCCCCCCCCCCTTAAACATGATGGTTGTGCAGAATTTGGTTACATTACCCCAGGAGGGTACCATCAGCGACTGCGGTGGAGAATCCCTCTCTGGGCATCCATGCTCAGGACATACACCACCTGAGCAGGGATGCCCAGGCTGCCCTCCGAATTCTGGGGGGGGCAATTTTGCGCTCGCCACTGTTCGGGGCAAGCGGAGCAGGCATCATAAGGCAACCCCTACCACCCTCACTGTGGACTTCTGCAACATAAGGGGACTCAACTCGAACTTGAACGCCGTCCACTTTCACCTTGAGACGGCGAAGCCGGCCTTGCTCTTTCTTACCGAGACTCAGATATCTTCTCCTGCCGATACGACTTTTCTTTCCTACCCCGGGTATAAATTGGAACACTCCTTTGTACCACGAGCTGGGGTGTGCGTTTACGTCAGAGATGATATCTGCTCTCGACGCCTCGGCAGCCTTGAAGGACAGGACCTATCAATTATCTGGCTGCGTGTAGATTGTGACGACCATCCGCGAATCTACGCTTGCCTTTATAGGTCCCATAGCGGTAATGCCGAAACCGACCGACTGGTTGAGCACGTCCAAATGGCTACAGATTCCGTACTGCAGCAGATCCCATCCGCAGAGATCGTTATTCTTGGCGATTTTAATGCCCACCATGCCGAATGGCTTGGATCGCGCACTACCGATCATGCGGGTAGATCTGTTCTCGACTTCGCTTTAGCATATGATTTGACACAACTAGTCCCCTCGCCAACGCGAATACCAGACGTGGAGGATCATACACCTTCCCTGTTGGACCTTCTGCTGACTTCCCATCCGGATGGCTACCAGGTTATCGTCGAACCCCCTCTGGGCTCGTCGGACCACTGTCTCGTCCGAAGTACAGTGCCGGTTGCGCGTTACTCACGACCTCGTTTCGTGGGCTGCCGCCGAGTGTGGCACTACAGGTCAGCAGATTGGGATGGGATGCGGTCCTTCTTTGCATCCTACCCATGGGGGCAGGTTTGTTTCTCGCCGGATGATCCGAGTGTTGTTGCTGACTCTGTTGCCGATGTGGTACTTCAGGGTATGGAACTATTCATTCCGTATTCTGCGGTCCCCATCGGTGGCAAGTCCCAGCCCTGGTTTGGTCGTTTCTGCAAAACGGCTTCACGCAGAAAATGGGAACGCTACCAAGACTGGGCTAACGCATCAGCGTCTCGTGATGTAAATACCAGCGCAATCAGAAAGGAATATAACTCTGCCTCTAGGTCCTTCAAAAACGTGATTGCTAAGGCGAAGACGGAGTACATTGGCAGAATTGGCGAGAGACTGGTGCGCCTCCCTTCAGGAACACGTGCGTTCTGGTCTCTCGCCAAGGCTGTCTTAGGGAATTTCTGTCAGCCTTCCCTACCATCTCTGCACAAGGACGGTGAGTCATTGGCCCATACAGCGAAGGAGAAGGCTGATCTTTTAGGCTCTCTCTTCGCAGCGAACTCGACTCTGGATGACCGAGGAAAGTCACCACCAACAATCCCGCGGTGTGATACCACGATGCCGGAGGTTAAATTCCGGCAAAGTGCAGTTCGTAAAGCACTTCTTTCCTTGGATATTCATAAGTCGAGTGGACCCGATGGCATCCCTCCAATCGTGCTACGGACTTGTGCTCCCGAGTTGGCGCCGGTCTTAACGCGTCTTTTCCGGCAATCCTATGCATTCGGCGTCGTCCCGAACTCCTGGAAGACTGCTTTGGTGCATCCGATCCCTAAAAAGGGCAACCGCTCAGACCCGTCCAATTATAGGCCTATAGCCATCACCTCCTTGTTCTCCAAGGTAATGGAGTCCATTATAAACTGCCAGCTCCTGCGGTACCTAGAGGAGTACCAGCTGATTAGCGACCGCCAGTACGGTTTCCGTCGGGGTCGCTCAGCCGGTGATCTTCTAGTTTACCTTACTCATAGATGGGCGGAAGCAGTTGAGAGCAAAGGGGAGGCATTAGCAGCCAGTCTGGACATAGCGAAGGCCTTCGATCGCGTATGGCACAAAGCGCTTCTTTCGAAGCTTCCTTCCTATGGGCTTCCCGGGAAATTATGCAATTGGATTACCAGTTTTTTGGCAGATCGGAGCATCAAGGTCGTTGTCGACGGTGCATGCTCTGACTTAAAATTCGTCAATGCTGTTGTTCCACAAGGCTGCGTTCTATCACCCACTCTGTTTCTTCTGCATATCAATGACTTGTTGCAAATCAGTAACATTCATTGCTATGCAGACGACAGCACCGTAGACACCTCATACACCGGCCGTGCTAATATTTCTCGGGAAAACGTCGAAGAAAACCGGAACAAACTTGTATCTGAAATCGAGTCTTCGTTAAACAAAGTCTCGAACTGGGGTCGGTTAAACCTAGTTCACTTCAACCCCAAAAAGACGCAAGTTTGCGCGTTAACTGCTAAAAAAACACCATTTGTCGTATCTCCACGATTCGAAAACATTCCGTTAGCCGCTACAGCTAGTATCGGAATACTTGGCGTTGATGTTTCGAGTCTCGTTCAGTTCCGCGGTCAATTGGAAGGCAAAGCCAAATTGGCATCAAAAAAGCTTGGTGTGCTCAGCAAGGCAAGACAGTATTTCACGTCGGCCCATCGTCTAAGACTATACAAGGCGCAAATTCGGCCTCACATGGAATACTGCTCTCACCTCTGGGCGGGTGCTCCCCAGTACCAGCTCCTTCCATTTGACCGTATCCAACGTAGAGCGGCTCGAATTATCGACGATCAAGCCCTTTCCGATCTGCTTGATCCTTTGGCTTTGCGTAGAGATGTTGGATCGCTCTGCATCTTCTACAGAATTTATCACGGGGAATGTTCCGAGGAATTGTTCGGATTAATCCCGGCTGCTGAATTTCACCTTCGGACATCTCGTCAAAATTCCAAATATCACCCGCACCACCTAGATGTCCGAAAATCCACAACAGCGCGATTTTTAAGACATTTTCTGCCTCGCACAACCACTCTGTGGAACCAGCTTTCGCCGGCGATTTTTCCGAACCGATACGACTTGGGAACCTTCAAGAAAAGAGCGTACTCTTTCCTGAAAGGCCGGCAACGCACCTGCAAGCCCCCCGGTGTTGCAGATGTCCATGGGCGGTGGTAGTCACTTTCCATCAGGTGAGCCTCCTGCTCGTTTGCCACCTTATGACATAAAAAAAAAAAATAGAGCTTATAAGCCATTCCTAGTTTAGTATCCTGAATTAGGATTTTTTTTGTTAAGCCCATCCGCGTCACAGAGCGTGTTAGTCTCTAATTTACTCGTATGGTAGTGAGAATAATACTCTGTCAAAAGGATCCCAAGAAGATACGATCAGGGATGACACGTTGTAAGTCTGCCACAATAATTCCATGACCATTTGGGAT
The DNA here is from genome assembly GCF_905147765.1 of Vanessa atalanta. Lineage (NCBI taxonomy): Eukaryota > Metazoa > Arthropoda > Insecta > Lepidoptera > Nymphalidae > Vanessa > Vanessa atalanta. The sequence continues at coordinate 317,208 of NC_061880.1, read as the reverse complement.
AATCAGGATGATGCCGAACGAAAAATTATGTTAACTAATGTATATAATAACTAATGTCAGCATAATATGTTTATATATATATATATCGATCTTTATGTATATTTACAAAAAAATAATGCTGACATGAACTAAATTGCTGAAATCCTAAAAAGAATGATACGAATCGATGGAGGCCCCATTAGCGTCGAGAGAGCTGAGTTGAATACCAATACCGACGAAACAATCGCAATTGTGATTCAGCCGGAGTTGCCTCCAGTTTCATGTTACTGAATTTTCCAAATATTTACTTTAAATACTAAAGAAGATATATAGATAATAGTATAGTTATTATTTTAAATTAATTGTATACCTCATAGTAGCTCATAAGGCGGTAGATTCTGTTCAAATGCTGGACCAACCCATGAGATATATGGGAGAGGGGCGGTTTTTCCTTTATTTAGATATTAGAGATTAAGAATTTCTGTATCAATCCAGAATCAAGAAGTTGACAATGATTCAGAAAGCCTTTGGTACTGTGATTTATTTCTCTCCGGTCGTGTCGAATTGTCGTTACATGGCAGAGGGAGAAAACAGAGAGTGCATCTATGCACAATAGACATTATTGCCGTAAGAAATTTAACAATTTCTTACATCACCAAAACACCACCAACCTTGGAAAGTCAGAAGTTGACAAATATAGATAAAAATGTCTCTTATGCTTGTAGAAACCCTAGCTCACTCATCCTTCAAACAACAATACTAAGTATTTTTGCTGCTGTTGTAATATTTGGTAGTACCTACCTAGAGGGGCTTAAACAACGCATCATCAAGTAAAAGATTTAAGATTGGTAGATGCAGCCACATGGATATTATATATCATTTAATAAGATAGGTATGCTATTATTTTAGACATTCGTCGCCGACGGCGCACAGCTTGGTTATTTGAGATCGGTATCGTCTTATTTTAAAATTATCCGAGAAACAAATATCTCAGCGATCAATGAAGGCGTTGAGGCGTGAAAGTAGGACAGACAAAGATACTTTTACAGTTATAGTGTAATGAATACCAAGCTGAGAGAATATTTTAATCCGATGGACTATTTTCGTCGAGAAGAAAAATTGAACGAGGCAATCGATTGAAACCTATTAAACTTTCAATTCGTGGTTAAGGAGTGACTGCGATGCATTGAGAGAGTTGATGGGGGCACTATAGTTCTTTCCCTTGAGACGAGCTCGATTGAGCTACGACACCACCGCACGACTTTATCAACGGGATTGCGTACGTTGAAACGCAGAGCGGTCTCTTCGATCCGTGTCGAGGATAGCTCAGGGATTCTTGTGGGTAAAAATCTCACATAACCTCGGGGGATCTATCGAAGATTCTATCAGTCTCTGATACTGAAATGTAAATGTATTATTAGTAATATTTATGTATTTACACTGTAACGATTATATTTATTAAAGGCAGACGCATCGTCATCAGGTGAGTCTGTTGCTCGTTTGCCATCTGTGTCATTAAAAAAAAAAAAACGAATACAACACAACGAAAAGTTATTAAGCAAGCTTAGTAATGTATGTATGAAGGTTCTTCCTTCTCAAGACCGCAAACTTTTCTCGATTAAAGGTTAATCATTTGATAATAAAAGCAACTGCGTGTTTATGTCTTACGGCCCTGTTCCCCCCTCTCCTGGGGGAGAAGGTTTGGGGCTTATTCCACCGCAACGGTCTCATAAATTATTTTTTTAAATTATAACTTATCGTGAATTCGCGTAAAAAATCGTTTAAGCAATGAAAATAATCGGCCTTTTTTAAACGCTTTACATATTTATCACAAGAGATGTAGAGTATAGTATAAAAAATATATTTTATTACAAGATATTATTTATTCAACAATATAATATTTTACTCTTGTCTCTGCACAAGCAGTTTGCACAAAGTTTGACCACAGCCGACGCTTCCTTTAATTGAAGGCTCACCGAAAACCGCTCTCGCATTTACTGCTTGCTTTGAAATAGCGTTTACTTTGTGAATTGCGAATAATATTAATATTTCGCCTTCAATTATTTACATAATATAACATAAGCAGCCTGTAAATTTCCCACTGCTGGGCTAACGCCTCCTATCCCTTTGAGGAAAAGGTTTGGAGCATATTCCACCACGCTGCTAAAATGCCGGTTGGTGGAATACACATGTGGCAGAATTTCGTTGAAATTAGACACGCCGCCGCCGCCGCCGAGCATGAGATGAATTATAAACACAAAATAAGCACATGAAAATTCAGTGGTGCCTGCCTGGGTTTGAACCCGAAATCATCGGTTAAAATGCATGCGTTCTAACCACTGGGCCATTTCGGCTCTATCAACTCTATCTCTTCAATTATTTAAATTTACAATAAACAACAAATAGTTATACGATTCGTAACGTATGCGTACCACTCCGCAGGTGTTCAGAGACAAGCTACGCACGTAACTTCGCTTTGTATTCAAATACGAGAGCCATAACCTACAACTGTCAAGGCGAATGCCACGCACGAATGTCATTGCGACGTACATTGAGTCGCGACATAGTGCACCCGAGCACCCCTTGTATATTTATAGGCTTAAAACAGACACACAGATATGTAGATAAAAGAACGTTGGTAAGAACATCGTTAGGTCCTCCTTTATTTAAGTAAAAAACCATTTATTAGGTGCTTACTTCATTCGTTGAAAATTTTGATTTAATGATATTTTATTAATTTTATTTACATTACATTTTTACATTGTGAAAACGTTTACTTTGTGAATTGCGAATAATATTAATATTTTGCCTTCAATTATTTTCATAATATAACATAAACAGACTGTAAATTTCCCACTGCTGGGCTAAGGCCTCCTATCCCTTTGAGGAGAAGGTTTGGAGCATATTCCACCACGCTGCTATAAAGCCGGTTGAAATTAGACACATGCACATGCAGAGCACGAGATGAATTAGAAACACAAATTAAGCACATGAAAATTCATTGGTGTCTGCCTGGGTTTGAGCCCGAAATCATCGGTTAAGATGCACGCGTTCTAACCACTGGGGCATCTCGGCTCAATTTAATTTAAAGGTCTTATTTTGAATTCAATAAATGTTAATGTTAAGGTATATGTATTAAAATACATAGAATAATTCTATACAAGATTACATGGTTGACAAAATGCTTGAAGTTAGAATGGTTCTAAATTTTCTTGAGTTAATGTCAATATAATTTAATTGCTCAACGAAGAGTAACTTCTGAGTTTTTGTATTAATATTCAATGATTTTATTGTACTAATTTTCTTTGATACGTTCTCAAAATAACTTGACCTTGAAATTTCTATAGTTAGTAAAATATAATCGACAAATCGCGTCTTCGCGTGTTTTATTTGTAAATGCGACGCAAAATACTTGTACTCGCTCTATTAAATATGTATTAACTAGCACCTTATCTCCATTTACCGTTGAAAATATAATATAACTGTGTAGAGTTATTTCAAAAATTAATAAAACAAACCTAACGCACAGATTATGAATTATAAATATTTATAGTTAAATTTTGAAGTTTAGAGAGTTTCATTTTGTTAAATTAGTTAACTTAAATTAATCCTGTAACTAGCGCTAAGAAAAACTTGAATAAAGAATAATATAACTTGATTAAATATTTTTACGTAAAGTACTTTATAAATATTTATTAGAGCGAAATTGTATTAGTTTTAAAAATGATCGCTCAGTTTTAATTAAAATCTAAAATGAATACATTAAGTGAAATCGGGCTGTAAAATTTTGTCTCATTCCTTAAAAGGGGTGAGTGATGTCGTGACACTAATTAATTTCAACCCCCCCTATTCGGAATTTGTTAAAATATTACATTACATTACAATAAGAAATAAACTGTTTAACTTACACAGATAAAAAAAGTTATGTGTTGAAAATTGCATCTTTAAAATTGAATATACAGCCAGTAAGTTTCTCGAAGCACGCGACACGTGGGTACCAACTACAAGCATTACATAACTCGAACTCGAAACTACAATACAATCTAAACACGTATTTTATTGAAATATTCTGCCGAGCGTCGAAACTTTAAAATGATATTGAATTCTGCTGCAATTTCCCGCCAATTCCAAGAGACGTCATTTGTTTGACACGAATCCGAATTCATGGCGACGCCATTTTGAACATCGTAACAGCTGTCATTGTCAGAATTGTATGATTAAACTAAGCATTATTATTGTATCCGATTAATCTCACGCGTGTCGTCTCTTATAAATATGTGACATTGGTATAAATTTTATGCTTAACTAACGTCAATTTTATCAACGTATTGCCTTAATATTTTTGAAAACATCTCTTCTACTTGATTGTAGAACTTGGTGCAAGTGCATCGAAGTAGGTACCACCCACTCAAAATATATTCTACCATCAATCCGGCAATACTTAGTATGATTTGTAGGGTAAGCCAACTTAATTACAATCACAAGGGATTTTACTTCTTAGGATGTAAGGAATGGTTTTCAGGTCTGAAATGTTTATTACCAAACCGGTGGTAGATTTTTGACTATCAATGAGCAAGTGTAACGCTTCCATATTGAATATATTTTTTTTTACTATTGACTTTGTTTATACACCATACAGCGTCAATGTCTTTGGGCTATGGGGACTACATACCATCAGATCACCACCTACCAAACCTACCCTATCCTCACATATTCAAAAATATATTTTACACACGAATTCTAATTTAACCCTTTATTTATAACGTTAAAATGACAAAAATAACTACAATACGAACTCTAAAATGAATTGTCAATAGAACATAATATAATCCGACTCTGGGACATAACTCCTTTGTTTGCAGTCTAAACTTAACTGTATTCCACAATCGTTTGCATTAAGAGATGTTTTGGTTGGCAACACTGCTCTGAGGTTGGCTTGTAGCTGTCCAAATATCTTTTGTTACCATTGCATCGCGCGAAGCCTTTGTCCTTGTATTTTATTTATAATGTTATATAAAATGAGCGCTTTATTCCCTCGTTTGTGTGATGCATTATTTTGAATTGAGAACACGCGAGTTTCTACTTCTTACGGTATAATTTTCACATACAAAAGAATACTTCAGTTACGTATTACGTAAATCCGTCAAGATATGTGCCACTTAAAACGATACTTATATTTTAAGCTTTATTTGTGATCCGTCCACGGGAGAAAAGGATTTTCGGTCATTCAGCGATCGATCTATTTGCCCATACAGAGCTATTTTACCGTACAACACGCACCATTTTCTCACGCATTTATTTAAATATTTCTTAATGTTACTAAAATGATACCTTCATTTTGATAGTGAAAATTGACATATTTTTTTCTAAATAAGACTTTAAAATTAATATGTTAAATAAATCGCTAAAAGATATGTAAGTATAAATATGATCTCTGACTTTTCTGAAGACATTTTGAAGATCTACAAATCTCTTATAAAGTTTCTGTGTATCAGGTAAAGTTTCGTCAGCGTTCGCTTCAAATACTTCTAGACTGACATATTCACTCCGACTGTAGTATTAACATACTATATAAGCCCATATTTGTCTTGAAATAATAGAAATAATATGAAAATTCCGTATCAATAACACTCCAATAGTTTTACCTAAACTGTACAATAAATCACCTAGTTTCCTCTTCATAATATTAGTATGATATAATTACCCAAAGCCAATTTAGTACATCAACTTCAAGCACGAATATGTATAAGTACAAATTGAAGCTTGTATATAAATTCGCAAACAATATTTTAATTATTTAATATCTGTCCGATCGAATCACAACGAAACAATATTATGTAAAGTTTCGCAAACGAATCCGCTAGGAGTTTGCTCTGAAGATTAATGACCAATCATTTTAAAACGATCTCAAATTATTTGATTACTAACGATATTATCAGCGCCGGAGTTAATATTATGAAATTCAAGTGATTAATAACGGGAGCTGATTCATTAATATTTCGCTTTGAATTTCCGATTTGGTGTTGTAAAGTTTGCATTGATCACGAATGTGGAACTGTTTTGTTGATAGATTCATTAAATTTGACAATATTTGAAATATCTTTGTGTGTTCAGTTTTGTTATTTCCATTTTAATTAAAATACATCAGTAGATTTCCTACGGTAAAACAAGCGAACAAAGGCTATAGCTAGTAAGTGGGTGAACTTCTTACAATGCCTAGCCACGTCAGCCGTTCGATTTAAATTTTTTTGGCCCTTGTGATTGGAAACACGACATTTGACTCATTATTCAACTAAAGTACATCTATAAAAAATAATGTTTGCCGTAAGCCTATTTGAAAATGGTGCTTTTACTGTTGAAACTTCTCAGTAGCAGCCCGGAGTCTGGAAGTTCAGTGTCGATTTTGCCAACCCATCATATTGTAAGAGTGACACCAGATAGCGCATCTGCACACACCCCTGTGCTGTAACATGTCCTGCGTAGTTGACAAGTTTTCTTCGACAATGTAGAAATAATAAGATTTCGAGTAAGCAATAAAAACGGTTTATTGAAAACAAGTGCAAGTGACATAACATATTGACAGACACCAGGAAAAGTTAAGAGATGACAAAAATGTATTTAAGTCATTAGGCGTTGTTTAACTTCATCCAACAGACAAATGCCACTTTGACGGAAATAGTTCAGGAGAACATCAATCGCCAGAAGTATTTGATAACTCCTATACTGTTAGAATGTAATGAATTGACTACATAGTAGTCCGTACTTATCAACGTTAGATAATTAGACAAGTTGCAATATAACCTCTAAATGCAAACAGTGTCCACTGTTCAGTGTTTTGAAGTTGAGATTGTCCAATGGCTGTATTCATCCGGTCCACTGCGCTGATGCAATTGCTTCCACAGCACAATACCGCGGGAACTGTCCGCTGTTTACTAATTACATACAGCGATCTAGATAACTGTTACGTCGTGTTCTGTCTATTGTTAAACAACAGAGATATTTTGGTTTGACGATTTTAGCCTTAGTTTACGTAAATTGCCACGATACTTCAGTGGTTAAAACGTGAATCTTGAAGTTTGCGCGTTCAAAGCCCGAGAAACCAAGTGTGGTGGAATAAACTCCAAACCTTATGAGAATAGGAAGGCTTCGATTAGCTCTTTTTACTTGGTGGTAGGGCTTTGTGCAAGCCTGTCTCGGTGTAAGTGCAGTTTAAAGCAGCAATACTGAGTATATGATTACAGGCACAGAGAACTTTTCGTTTCAGTTTCTATGTTGTTGGCGTATTGGTGATATGAGGACTGATGAGTTATTTTTAGAGTAACAATGTCTATGGGCAGTGGTGCCTTACGATCAGGTGACCTATTTGTGCGTCCGCCTGTCTTTGCCATAAACAGCAGACATTTACTGGCTGTTCACTATTTATTTTAGCTCGTGTACACGATATTTTGCTTACTTTTTAGCTGTAAGCTATTAATATAAGCTATTAATACCGTAATATATCGGCTGTACTTGTAATTAAGGCAGTATGAGGGAATTACAGTGCGATACAAGATGATGTGTGTTGCAAAGATAAGTCTGAGGCAAACAGCGGCAGTAAATATTGAAGCTTCGCAAACAAGCTCCGTCAACGCCTTCGCATATTCCCTCTGCTTGCACTTCCGTAACTCATACGAGACATTTGGAAATTATATTTCCTTAGACTGCTAGGAACAGTGAAAATTATTAAGGGAAATTGTTCATGCTTCAACTAACTTCAGTCCCCATGGATTCAAGATTCTTGTAGTCTTTATCTCGCTGTTCTTTAGTATAATGAAGTGATTGTGACTGCCGGGTTCTGCGAAATTTTATATGAATACTATATAATATAATATTTAAGCATCAATAGCGCAATAGCTTAAGGGCCACCTAGCGATATAATAAGTCGCAGGATCGATCCCGACCCCTTGGGCTATTTTCGTCCCCACTCCTAACACAAGCGATAAGCTTAAAAGAGGGGTAAATAGGATTATTAGTAATTCCTTAATTTATTGGAGGCATTGCTATTATTGTTTAAAAAAAACGTGGAATAGTTTTATAACTTTCTTCTTTTGTGTTGTAGATACTTTCTTTCACTTCAAACTAATCAAGGAAAATAAAAATATATTTAACTCAATTCGGCTTTATATAAGCACTTCTAATTGTCATATTACAAGGTTATATTAAATGTAAAGCCAAATTTCAACTCCCTAATATCCGTTTTCTGGCGTATAATTGGTGGAACATTGTGGGTGTTAAGATTTCTGTAAAACATCCCTTCACGTTTCGCCGAGCTCGCGTCCCTTCACAATTTGCCCAGCGCTTCTCCCGAGAGCTTCAAACATAAAAGGCTTTAGAGAACTCTTCAACGATATCATCGAAACTTAAGCTCTAGGTTTTTATAAAGATAGAACCTTTGCTATGATAATATTGCACTTTTATTTTATTTATTAAACTAGCTGTGGCTTTTATCAGTGTTCAACGGTATTTAAGGAATGTTTATTTATGAATATTTAAGGTTAATTATAATCTAAGCTAAAGTACCTAATTGGCGTTTCTAATATAGGTTATATTAGAAGTGCCAATTAGGTACTTAATCAAACATTTACCAAATACAATTAAAGATACGTGTTTGAAAATCAAGTGTCACTCAAGAAGCAAAGAGCATTAGACACTCGAGACACTTGAAAAAATATTATGCCATAGTTGGAGACAGGGCGGCGTAAGGCTCTAACGCTTTGCCGGTAGAACGTGGTAGAGATGCTTGGATAGGCTCGATTTTCAACGCATGACTCATAAAGAAAACTAATTGTTATTTTTTTCCACATCGTACATCTGATTTGTTTTAAAATAGCAATTATTCGAGTTTTTTGCTGTTTCTTCTCACTGAAGGCTGTTTACGAAAAGGTGATAAAGATAGAAATATTGGCGATTATGAATAAATTATGTTGGATTTGAGTTTGATACTTGGGATACACCTACCCGGATGGGCTCCGACAAAGTCCTACCAAGTATTACCAACAATTACGAATCACGCGGCCCATTCTTTTCCCCAATCGCTACAATGCAAATGTGCAATGTAAGCTGCCAGTGTGAGTTTTATTGCTATGCTTGGATATATTCTTAGTGTGCACACGCACACTAAGAAGATATTCATAGTCAACTGTAAATATGCTCTACTACATATTTTTGATTTAAAATAAGCTGATATTTATATAAGTTTCAATATTTTGTATTAGTATAGCTACTAATGATTTTCACAATAAAAAAATAAAACAGTGTCAAAACGTTTAAAGATAATATTAACATTTTACCCAAATACTAGATAAAAACATAAAATCTATATTAACGAAAAAAGTCCCCTTGAGCAACTGCAGTACACTAACGACACTCTTTTAAAACATTTTACAAATACTGTAATTGTATTTAAAGAGAGTCTTAAATCAAATCAATTTCTTTTAATTTGTAACGTCTTTTGGCTTTGCTGCAATCTGTCGGAGTGATTTCGTGAACAGGGACGGAAGTGTGTAACAGGAAGCCGAGCGCGGTGCTTGAGTTGGGCCGTCAGATGGTACCAACTTATTTCACAAGAGCATATTGTTTTAAAGTTGGTTAACACCGAGGTGATATATCAGTTGTTACAAATCAAATGCGTCTGCTGCAAGACTCGTTTCCTTCTTTATTAAATTATTATAAAACCGTTATTTACTAAGAATATATTTACTAAATATGTACCTATATGCCAATTACAAACGAACTTAACTATACACTGTGTTTAAGTAAAACAATATCATATATAATTGGAAATTGACATTAACTATAACCAACGAACATGAATACACGTGAGTATCATTACGACTTACTACTACTTACTACTTAGTTACTCCTTTTTTACATCATCTATCTGTCAGTGAAATCCCGTCAAAACCCGTCCAGCCGTTCCAGAGATTAGCCGGAACAAAAAGACAGACAGACAGACAAAAATTAAAAAAAAAGTATTCTGGTATATGTATCGTGTATACATACATATGCATTTAGTAAAAATCGGTTATTTTAATATTACAAACAAACATTCCAATTTTATTATATGTACAGATAACCTATAGCACATAAACCGTCACCCTCATTTTATGCTCTAGAGGGGTGAATTAAAAAAATAGCCAATTTCCTTCTCGGGGAATCAAACTAGCGCCATACCAAATGTCATCTAAATCGGGAAGCGGTAACAGACAGAGGTGTTCTCGCGTTTATAATATTAGTATAGATATAGAAGTCGACGCATTGTAGTAAATTATTGTACCATTCCAGCTCTGTGTTAGTGGAGCATTTAAACCTAAAGTTTAAACAATATTCCGACCGCTCGGCTATATCTCATGTAATAGTGATTTATCTACAGGTTCCGATGTCCACGACTTTATTGATTTATCTCGTATCGGCGAGCCACTCTGCCCTGAAACAAATCTGCTACCTCATTGCTTTATCGAAAACCACTTACTGTAAGCTCACTTTCATTAGAATGCCTTGATAGCTTGGAATCTAGAAGAATACATTTTATATATTTTCAAGTACAAGAATTTGATTATTTACAATATTCTTGAACTGCCTTTTTTCATCTAAATGGTTGTGGATTCTACACGCAGTCTTGTCTTTCTAGGTGTCTCTCTCTCTGGGTCATTCTACCATATTTCTGTATTCCAGTTTAAGTGGGGAGCTTGTGTAATCACAGACAAACACTATAACATCTTAGATCCCTAGATATTTTGCACATCGGTGTCGAACGGAATGGTTTTATAATTCTTGCAGTAAACCCACCAGGTAAGTAAATGGACCATTGGATCGTCTTCCTAAAACGAGTGAACATTATTTCCGTTGTTCTGTATACATATATTTCTATCTGAATTTAATCTATAGATACAAACGACCCTTTATTCCATAATTGAGAATCAGAAGGGTTGAAACTTTTTGCTCCAATATCAAATAACAGTTATTTGATGTGCTAATTCTATTATATGAAAAGAATAAAGAATAAATTCAAGGTTTGCTACACCCACATCAAATAATACCCAAAATACCCGTCGCATCCAATTAATATAGCATCTCCGATGTTTATATCCTTCGCAACAAATAATATTATAATGAATGGGTATATTCAAATAGCGACATTGTAAACAATTTGTCTGTACGTAGTTCACGCACCAGTTGAGACGGTAATTGGCTCGTCGTTATGGAGACGTGGACGCCGCAGCAGACCGGCGACGGAAACAAATAGAATGTTACGGAATATTCGAGAAACTTTTCGACGATATCATTTTAAATTCCAAAAGACGAAATAAAGATTTTCAACGATAATTATCTAACTTTTACGAATTTTGTCGAATTCGTATAAAATTTGTTTATTTGAATATTTTAAGCTAACTTCTTTTTTACATAATATTAATATTAATACATGCTAAAAATGCTACCGTGAATAGTCTATCTAAATCGGGGTGAGCATGTAATGGTCTTTGCTCATGTATAATATATTTTTTTTTTAAATAGCTGTTCACGAGATCTACTAATACGATTTAAAGTATTCATTTTTACGTTAATTTATTTAGAAATAGTATAGACACACAATCACAGCGCCATAACGATCAACAACAGCAGCGGCTAGTAGTATAATAAAAAAAGACTAAGTATGTAAAAAATAACATAAAAACGCTTCCAGACGATAAAAGAAATTTTGAAATACATTTATCAATCGGAGTTCTCAGGTAGCAAATATTAATGAAAAACAAACGAATCGAGAACGAGGGAGTCCTTCTCATTTAGAGGCGATATTGCAATATTCCTTGACGTATTATTACGGTAATTTAAATAAACATTTAACTAAGAAATAATTTCAGCTTTATTAACATTTCCTTCACGGTGACATCCTTTTAAGGTAATGTCTTTAATTATTCAGCTTACTCTTAGATTAACTGCGACTCATTAGCCGAGGAAGACGTGAACCTGAGACAGAGTTTCCAATTAGAGACGTCAAAAACTTGAGTCTTCCATAAAACTTTATAGAAAATAAAGAACTTCTGAAGTTGTTCGGCTTATCACGATGGTTGATGTCTTTGTGTGTCTTTCACGTCGTGATACAATGATCTTGTGTGTTGTTAAGCTTTGTTATTTATGAAATGGATACGATGGTTGCAGTCGCAGATGCCAAAAAAAGGCAATTTAATACTCTTAGAATAGTTTTATTAACTAAAATTACAATTAAAATATGAATTAAAATTATATAACTAAAGAACATTCTGTTATGTCATTCCGTTGGCTCCTATATTTCACCCGAAATGATGTTGAAATCATGCACCGTGTGCGGAACAAGGAAATAGGGCACACTTGGGTTTCTAATATTAAAATATATTGAGTTGTTTATCTTTGTATGAAGTAAAGTTGGAGGCACACCGATCGTGGTTAGGCTAGTGTAACAAAATTGTAGTCTTATTTAAACAAATTAGCTTGCCTATTTATTTGTCTAGACGAACAGTCAAAGCTGAGAACGAGTCGAAAAAATTGTAGCTAACGATTATCCGCTAAGTACACGCACACTAGTAAAGCAGTAAGGCGTATGGCGAATGTCAAGATTAGTTGTCACACACACGAAGATCGAAGTTGGCTCGTTTGTTTTAGATCTATTGTAGTGCGAGAGAGATGTAAGCATATTTGTGTTTTCTACCACGATTTACCTTTTCGTACATACATATATCAATAAAATAACAATTACCAATACAATTGTATCAAATTAATGCTAAGAACTAAGTGTCGGTTGCTGGTGTACATTTGTAACTTTCAAGAGCTCATGAAATATCGTATAAATAAATCAAACTAACACTTTGCTGCATTTATCATTTCCACGTTGTTTCTACGAAGTCTCCGGGGCTTCGGAGTAGTACACTCGCAGCTAGCGTGTAGCAACTAATTCTCTTGTGCCGTACCATGTTACAAAGAATTAAAAATAACGAAAAAAACTTGACGATTTTTCGAATGAAATAATTCGGATGCTCGTGGGAAATGACAGCGTATAAACAGATGTTTTATTTGGTTTTCGATTATGGTTTTAAAATTGTAATTAGCTTGCTTAGATTAGACGCGTGCATCTTAACCGATTTTTGCGGGTTCAAAACCAGGCAAGCACCACTGAATTTTCATGTTCTTAATTTGTGTTTAAAATTCATCTCGTGCTCGGCGGTGAAGGAAAACATTGGAAGGAAATCTGCAAGTGTCTAATTTCACCACATGTGTATTTCACCAACCGGCTTTGGAGCAGCGTGGTGGAATACACTCCAAACCTTCTCCTCAAAGGGACCTTATCCCAGCAGTGAGAAATCTACAGGCTGTTAATGTTAACATAAACAACGAATTTGATTAAATAAACTTCGACAACGATTGACCCTATTGACTATGTTAATTATTAGCACGTATATGTACATACTTTATTCGCGATAACTGCACTCTTATCTGATAAATATAAAATTTTTTTAAATAAAATTGATTATTAGATTTTGCAGCGAATTATCGTCTTCTAATCTTTAAGTACAGTTCGGAGTTTGGAAGTTACCTTAGAAGTCTCTATAAATTCGTGTTTCGGAAAGCACGTTAAGCTGTTTACCCTGCGCCTGAACTGTTTCCGTCGTATCGCATGTCCGTCCGTCGGATTACGAGAGTGGAGGTATTGGGAATGCACCTGCGTTAGCGCTCACGCTCGTCTACTATTTGTTCTTATATAATAGAGCAGAAGTGGGCGCCGTCGGCCATAATATCATTATTTGTAACCTGACTGTACTTTGAACTTTCAAAGTTCAAAGTACAGTCAGTTCGTAGCACATTTATTCAGTGGGATTATCAACATCTAATCAATCAAATTATTTCAATATTTAATATGAACTAGTGTGTCTCCCGCGAAACTTTGCGTTCATTCAAAATATTTTTTAAGAAGTTTGGCGCCGAAATTATGAAAAATTATTTTTAATGAAATGAAATTTTTAACATCAAATAGATCAGTTAGAATATTTACGTTTTCATTTTTTGTTTCTTATATAGCCGTAGCACCGCTCTCTAAACGGCCAGTAACTTGACTGTAACTGATTTTTTAAATGCAGCTGTTGTCCCACGATAACTGAGACAAAAATTGGCCTACACTATTAATATATAAGATCTATATATATTTGTCCTTTTACAGTTAGGATGTGTGGTCTTTATAAAATCATAGATTGAACGACTCGTACATATTTCTACCATTTGATTGAAAACGTTTGTTTCTTGAATACCAAGGCAAAAGTCTTATAGTTTAAGTATTCAGCCAGAGATAGAGTTAATAGTTAGCCAGTATCTCTAACTTACTGCCGTATTGTAACTAAAACTAATTTTTCATTACAGAGTTTAAAAGCTGAAACGTAAAATATAATTTAAAATATACCGATAATTCTAAAACTTTCGAAACGAGATCTGTCGAGCGCTAAGTAAAAAGTTTCGAAACCGATGCGAGTCGCGATGGGGATTCAGGGATGTTTTCAAGATGTACACAGAACGGACGATAATTGTAATAAAGCTTTAAACTTTCTTTGTAACAAAAAGACGTCGCGGAGAGTTTGAATATTTAAGTCGCTATTACGGCAAACAGATGTATTCATGAAATATTTCTCATTAAAATATAATGAATTAGTTACCCGGCCCGGCTTTGCACGGTTATGATAATTGAAATCATGACACGTTTATACTCGTAGCTTAGTACGTATATATGTATATATATGTATGTATATATTAGTTAAAACGGCGCACGCCAGTATTGCTCTTAGTCGGCATGATTTTTTCCGACGTCTTCTACAATCGTCTTTATATTTCTGGTAGTTTACACATAACACGATATTTTACTTGGCGGTAGATCTTTGCGCAAGCCCGTCTGGGTAGGTACCACCCACTCATCAGATATTCTACCGCCAAACAGTAGTACTCAGTATTGTTGTGTTCCAGTTTGAAGGGTGAGTGAGCCAGTGTAACTACAGGCACAAGGGACGTAACATCTTATATCAATAGTTCCCAAGGTCGATGGCGCATTGGTGATGTAAGGAATGGTTAATATTTCTTACAACGCAATTGTCTATGGGCGGTGGTGACCACTTACCATCAGATGGCCCATTTGCTCGTCCGCCTACCGATACCATAAAAAAAAACATTGAATGAAGTATACACCTAAATCTTCATCAATAATCACTCCACTCAGTGGTGATAACCATATGTAAAACTTTTTAGTCATTTTTGAGTTAATGCATTCAAACATACAAACAGCGCGGCGATTTGTTCTATAATATATAAAACTTTTTCGGACTCGATAACAGAAAACTTTCAATATCTAATTTGAGTGAAACTTTTTTGTATATTGTATAAGGGATGTCATATTCATTGGATGTAATACAGTGTTAATGTACTTCATGAATATCCAGGACTCGTTTAGGTACAAAATGTATTTATTAACACTTTATGTTAATAACGATTTGAATCGTATATTATAAAATAATGACCGTGTTTGTTGCACATATATATGAGTGTCACTTTTTGCAGATCTATCATAATACTTTTTGTAATATATATGTTACTGTAAAAGCTCGAACTACGGTAAATCTTAAGATATTCCAGTAAAACCTAAGATTTACCGATTATGAATGGCAAATGGCCATAAAACTTTGGGATTCGTACTTTTACCACCATTCACTTCACTCAATTCACTGGTAAATCTTAGGATTTACATGTTAGGTTGGGGTGGTAAAAGTCCGAAAAAGTCGTCCCTTTATAATAACTACTTATATTTACCAACTCATGTCGGTAAATCTTAGGTTTTACTGGAAAATCGTAAGATTTACCTTAGATAGAGCTTTTACAGTAACATATACCCAAAAAAATATGATATTTTT
Organism: Vanessa atalanta; assembly: GCF_905147765.1. Lineage (NCBI taxonomy): Eukaryota > Metazoa > Arthropoda > Insecta > Lepidoptera > Nymphalidae > Vanessa > Vanessa atalanta. The sequence continues at coordinate 301,273 of NC_061880.1, read as the reverse complement.
TTATGTCCACATAGTGACATAGTTGAAAGTAATAATTTTCAAATTTATCAGCATCTTCTTACAACTAATCTATTTATAGTTTTTTATCAAGAAAGTAATATATAATTACGTCGCGCTTGATGTATAATTAATATAGTAATATACGTAAACCGACGGTAGCTCATCCATAGCGCTGAGTTATTAGCACTCCTATTAAATATCTTACTTGGAATTACTAGCGCCGTTTTATAGCGAATTAACTTTGTAATTGCTCCTTGGTGTTCAAATAATACAAACCGAGGACGTCGACTTTGTTCATTATATATACTAACTAACGAAAACACTTATTGAGCGAAAAAAATGCGTAGTGGTCATTGCTATACATTCTCATCCTGAATTTCATGTTAAAGTTCTTAAAACACCACCATATAGCGAAGCCACATCGTGATTATCATGGCTACGACTACACTTACTTGGTGGTAGAGCTTTCTGCAAGCATATCTGACCGTCATCACTTATCGTACCGAATTGAATTAAACGTATTCTTTATTCAAGTAGGCTTTTACGAGCACTTTTGAATTGTCATTTTACTAAATTTAAGAATTTATTGAAAAAGAATTTTATTAAATGTAGAGCTACTGCCGGTCCGAAATGTAACTCAGTAGTTGACAAATCCAAAATTTTAAATTTAAAGTTATATCAATCAAATTCAAGATTAACCTAGTAGTGGTTTATATTTATAATTAAAAAGTGTGAAGTTAGCATTAATGAAGTTAGTATTTAATTTGATAGAGATAAGTTTAAAAGCAAAGTAAATTACGAGGTTCCCAAGGTCTTTGGCGCATTGGAGATGTAAGAGACGGCTAAAATTTCTTACGGCGCTAATGTTTAACAGTGAACATACATCAGGTGACCCATTACACCGACTGTCTACCAATTCATAAAAAAACAAGGGCAATAAATGTATTAAATGGCAATATATCTCCTGAATTTTATTATAGAAACGAAAACCTTGTCCCAGGAAGGATTTATTCACTTTGAGGAGTTGAAAACTTTGCGTTATAAGCTTATCCTTACTTTTCGTCTCACTACAACGATTATCACCGAATTTATCAAATGAAACAATGGCAACCCAAGTCACATAATATAGTTCTTACACACAGTCACATAATATATATAACGACCAGTGTTTTAATGAATTCATCCCAATATCATGATCACTCACAACAAGTCATTTAACGAATATATGACATGATTGGACTTTTGAAAATGATAAAATTATCATATGAAATTTGACAACAGAATGTGACAAGTAAAATTTCGTGCGGTCGATATCTGATACAGCCACGTATGACTGGTTTATCTATAAGGCTCCGTCTGATTCCCCCGAGAACTACCTCACCCTCGTTCTGAAAGTAACCCTGACTCGAGAGCAAGGATTTGCGGCCTCATTTCGTCCGATATCTTTTGTTACTAACTCCTCATTGTTCACGCCTCCTTACAAATTGTATTTCACGCGAAAATGCACAAAGCATTCAATTATAATTTTGTTCATTTTCGTAAAATTCAAATATGAGATATTTTTAAACGGCGAGGGATTCGTATAATTTCTTCGTGACTGTAGAATATTAATCTTCTACATTATAACGTTCTTATTTATGCCAAGTTTTATTATTAACGAGTAAAAATAGAGCAGTGTGTAGAGAGCGTGGAGTTTGTAAGGTCTCTGATTAAAATACTGTAAAGAATCTTGTATTGTGGAAATGAGACACACACACACACACAATCGAGACACATTAAATCGTCGCGTATTAGAAATCCTTTGCCCTAAAAAACTTTAGCGGAGCACTAATGACGTTATTATTAATCAACTTTTAAATTGTAAAACCGAGCAAGCGTCAGGCAACACTTTCTACTAAATAGCATTGTTTCTATTCGTAAACTCAACCTGCCCAGTTCAATGTTTTACGGCGCGGTGACTTGTCCCAAAGAATAATTTATTTACGTCCAATTATCGTTTATCATTAATAAAACAAATTAGATAAGACTACATCTACTACTACTGCTGTTCCTAGTTCATACGATAAATTGTTTATGTATCTTTATCGTATGTCATATGGGTAGACTGGTAAATGGACCATCTGGTGGTAAGTACCAATGCTCAACCAACCTTGGGAGTTATTAACGAGACACATTTATTTTAAGTATTGGTTCGGCAGTACTACCCAGATGGGCTTTCACAGAGCCCTACCAAGTACATATATGTATGAATATTTGTTTACTTGCTTGTTATATATTTTAAGGTTATATAACAAAGATAAAATTGATTTTTATTGTAAATTTTAACTTAAATTATTGTACCATGTGTCTACCTCTTATTTGTCCGTCTAAATTCTCTCTTTATTCAAGGGTGTGCTGGAAGGTTTATCCCCAAGGAATAAGCTTGATTTTTAGTAGGTCTCCTTTTTTATTTATTTTTAAATTGTATAATAAAGTGTTAAGTGAGTAAATAAACTCTTTAAACACATCGATTAATATCAAAACGAAGTCGTTGAAGTTAAGTCCCATTAAGTTCTGGAAAGCAGAAGGTCATAAAGTTATTCAATTAAAGACTTAAGAAATTTCAAAACAGTCAGCTTCGAAAGTACTTTGATCATTATAATACACTTAAGAGCCTATAAACACTCCTTACTTACAAAGGAATCGATGTCTTTGACGGCGTTTCAGTCAAACGAACCGCAAACAATTAGAAACGATACGGATCGTGGATATTTTTGCTCGTCTTTGAATTCGTTTGGTAGGGCTTAAGCGAGCCCGTTCAGATGGGTACCACCCGATCACCAAACAGTTACGCTTTCTTAATAGGTCAGTAAGTAATATTGGATTCCTATGGTGACTCCTATGGTCGAAACTGACCATTTTCCATCAGGTGGTTCATTCGCATGTATGTCGTCGTAAAGATACATAATAAGGCCATTACATATACGGTCTACTCAAAGACCGCTGATGTTGTTGATGACTTTCAATAACATCACTTAACGAAATACAAGTAACAGCTATAATTACTAAGCTCTTTCGCGTAAAACTGTATTGCCAAGGTGCAATTTCCATTCAAAAATTAATTGCTTAATACAAATTTGAGTTCGAAACACTAAATACAAAAACATCTTAATCTAATTCCTTGCTTTCTCTGTTTCAGGTAACGCGATGAACGCTCCACATCTGTAAGTTGATCCCATACAATGTACATCTTTCAGGATATTTTTTTTTTTTTTATAATAAATATTGGACAACATCACATACATTACTCTGATCCCAATGTAAGTAGCTAAAGCACTTGTGTTATGGAAATCAGAAGTAACGACGGTACCACAAACACCCAGACCCAAGACAACGTAGAAAACTAATGAACTTTTTCTACATCGACTCGGCCGGGAATCGAACCCGGGACTTCGGAGTGGCGTACCCATGAAAACCGGTGTACACACTACTCGACTATGGAGGTCGTCAAATATTAATTATCTTAAGTTTATTTTGATGTTTATAAAGACGAGAAACGAACTACTATTTGCACCAGCGCCTTCAGCCGCAGCTACGTCACGCAGACATTTGAACTAGAGATCCTTATCATGATAATAATTTTGATCCTTGTATAACACTTTATATATATACAGTAAACTTGTTGTCGCCCCCGGCTTCGTCCGTATTTTAGGTCGGTAATCAGGTGTTTAATAACAAATTTCATCAAACAAGGTTCAATGGTTTGGCCTTGAAAGAGAGACAGACAAACTTACAATCGCATTTAAAATATTAGTATAAATATTTTTTAAATGGTTCAAACTGTACTGTTCGAACCTTAAGTAGGTTACCCTTAACCTACCTTATGTTTTTAATCCAAAAGCTGTCTGGAAGAGATCGCGCCTTTAGCGATAAGACTGCCCTTTGTATATACAATTAATTTTAGTATTTGTTTTAACTGAGTGTTTTTTTTAATCTCTCGGTGTACAATAAAACATATTCTATTGTATTGTATATTCATAAAATAATACATACATAACAATATATATAAATTGAGTGAACAATATACAAGGCACAAATTCGACCTCACGTGGAGTAGTGCACTCTCCTCTGGGCGTGAGATCCCCAGTATCAGCTTCTTCCATTTGAACCTCTGTCTGACCTGCTTGATCCTTTGGCTTTTCATAGAGTTGTTGAATCACTCTGCATCTTCTACATTCCACAAAAAAGAAAAAAAAAGAATAATAAAAAAACAATAATGTAGATTTATCTCCGTTCCTCATTACTTGATATCGCAATCTACGCTAAAATATATGTATACTCAACATTACAATGTATTCGGAACGAGAAAATGACGGACCAGAGGTTAATGGCGCGTAAATTATGTGCCGAGATTGAGTAGAAAAGAATTTGATTACGTCATCAAACATTATGACAATATAAAATACACAAAACGCGTAACAATCATATGAAGTATATAGCAAATCATTTGGCTTAATAATTAGTTGCGTCGTACAAGGAATCTACTAGTGGCCTTGAGGCTTCTGAGCCATCACTTTGTGGTGACTGGTAGTGAAACCATAAATTTAAAATATCATGAATATAAGTGTTCATGTGTGTGTTCTATAGTGTATATATGTAGTGTTTAGCGGTGTAAAAAAAAGTCGTAAATTTTCACGTCTCAGATAAACTGAAAATTCACCAATTCGCCTTAAGAGACTTGGTGAAATAAACTCTAAAGCTCTTCTTTAAATTAAAAGTACGCCTTTGAGCAGCAGTGGTTTATTTACGAGCGGCTATTATACTAATAAATAGCAATAAATCGCGTGTGTCGTACTCTTATCTCTACATTGTATAAAACAGATTCGCTTCCCATTGTATGTCGCTTTACGCTTAGATCCTTTAAACAGCGATGGCATTTCATCAACAAACAGATTGATTCAAGAGTTAGAGTGTAATACATGCCTGTTATGGTAGAGAAAAGCCAAGAAATTCAACTTAATGTACAAAAATATAACAAAATATAATTTTGAATCACAAATTGCTGAACCCAACTTATATAGTTCTAGTTCAATAGTAATATGATAAATTATAAATGATGATTCCGTAGCATTGTTGATGACTTGATGAGAGTCATCAACACTACAAGGAGAAAACTCGTACAACTAACAAATTGAGTATCTACGTGACTCCGTGGATATTTCCACGATCAGCAGGTTTCTCCTGCTAACACGTTCAATGTTCCCACCCAACACTGATACCCTTAAGTCCAAAATAGCTGAGTATTATTAGGTGTGTGTATATATAGTATTAGTTTGTTTTCAATTTCTTTCATTTTCGAGGTTTCCAGGATGACAAGTTGACGTGATGTTCTTACAATTTTATTTAAAAGGCTCTTTAATGTAAATTCACAGTGATTACTGTAATTACATCTGAATGTTACAACACATACGAATTGAAGTGATATCGTGATCTGTAGTTTAGTTTATTCACTTTCTATATTGAACTATTTTCATTTACAATTTTTGTGATACATTTTGATTGAAATTTATGACAAACTACGATTACTCGCTACGTTGCTACCGATAGTCAGCATTAGTCACGCAAGCACGCAGTCACGTGACACAACCGTTTATACAGACCGGTTCGTTGAGAACTTCAAAGTTATTATTTTTATATTACAACACCGATTGACCTTTCAAATAACAAGTTTGCCCTCGCGCCCTCGTCCGCTTGTGAGCGAACCTATTGCCGTTAGGTCCCCGTCGGTAGCTCTGACAACGTGTGCCAAATTTTATGATACCGGTTGAAAAGTTAGGTTGTAAAACTATAAATGTCAAATATAAGCTACATCGTATCAAAATCCGTTACTTAGTTTAAAAGATCTAAACGTACAGACGGCGGGAAGCGACTTAGTTTTGTATTACATAGAGATTAACAAATTCACTTTGCATTACTGAATGCATGTTTATTTATCTCAGACGTCAAATTTATATTTAAAATCTATTTTGTCGTTTAGTTCAGACGTGCCCGTGTGTGTATAACTCGTGTGACTGTGAGATATAACCTGTGAAGTTTTGAAAGGGGCTTTTATTTAATACATTACATATGTAAGCGAGAAGGATAAATGTCTGTCGACAATCCTTTTGTCCTCGGACTGTTAGCCGCGTGAAAAATCACCCGGGACAAAATGAAGGCCAAGAATAACTTGAAATAAAGCCGGCGAGGAAAATATTGTAGTGACTTTACTCTTTACAAAAGAAAATAGTATATTTTGTACAATTATTATATTTGTGCCTTTAGTTTCGTGTTGTAGTAATCCGGATTTTCAGGAACAGTACCCGTACACCTTACCTAATTTATTGACGTAAGTTAAATCAACCGAGTTGTTTTTTTTATCATAAATAAAAGTCTATTAAAGAATTATGCTGCCTCGTACATCTTAGCGATATTCATTCCGAGCAAGTCCAAGGCTTGTTATCCCCAACGCTGATTATGTTAGAAAATAAGTGATCATGTAGGAGCTCACGGTACACTTCTAGGCAGGTACGAAATTGGTTTACGTACGATAGGTATCCCGATCGATCAAGTAGCTTTTAACATTCAGCTAGTAGTGCAAACGTTGTTATCCCCTGGATAACGTCCTAAGGGAACGTGTTGACCACCACGACAGGCGAGGTATATGGTATAGCGGTACGAGTATTAGAACTTTATCATAATATACAGTACTAGCGACCCGCCCTGGCTTCGCATGGGTGCATTATAATATAAATAAATATACTACAGAATGTCTTACAACGTTCACAGTTTTTTTAATCATTAGACAATATAAACCGCCATGTCTCTGCGTTTTAAACCTTTAATATCTTCGAAAATATTCATTTAAATTACATGCTGTATTGAAATTGATTGATCTTGAAATCGCTTCGAAAATAAGCCATTATTTCTCGTAAAAATTAAAAGATAAAAATGTTTATTGTGGTTTATCCCTAAGAGATAGATATAAACCATCGTGGACTTTTTTAAAGACCTTTTTAAGGTGTATAATGTTATAGTACATTATTTTGATCTATCTCGTAGGGTTCAGCCAGCTTTTGCAATGTAAGCGCAAAAAAAGTGTTTATTTACGACATCGCTTTAGAAACCTCTAAAATTAACAGTGTTTCTCTACTATATTGTTCATGTATAATATATATATATAAACCTACCTCTTGAATCAATCTATCTATTAAAAAAACCGCAGCAAAATTTGTCGTGTAATTTTAAAGATAAGCATGCACAGGTACAGACAGCGGTAAGCGACTTTGTTTTATACTATATGTACTTTAAATTGCACAGAGTAAAAGGGTTCGACATCATAAACAATTACTTGATGTTCCATTGCGCTCCCCCGGTTGTTTCGTACACAAACATTATTTCTAAGAACACAGATTGTAAAAACCTAACTTTATTTCACCTCGAATCGCTTACTGACATCACAACTGTTCCGAGAATACCTTCGCTCACGACTCTCGGATATATTTTTTTCTTTTTTCTATTTTACACTGAACTTTTAAATAGAGTTTACCTTAAGTGGTTTAAAGTAGAACTCCATTTCACATTGAAAATTGAATTTAAACATTTGATTAAAACATATAACTCTATTCTAAACCATTACTTTATAACCGTCGTTTTGTGATGTTTTTATTTCGATTGAAGTATTTATCAACCCGATAGTAAATTGATAAATTGAAGATGTTATAAAAGTGAATTTTCTATTTATAGAACGTTTTTTATAATAAAGCGCAATACTTAAATTTAACTTTGAAATTAAACTCTCAGTAAACCCAAATAAATCTTGTTGTCATAAGTTAAATCCTCTGTTTCTATTATGATAAATTTATTGTATGTTATACTTTTTTACTCGTTGGTATTTCTCATCAGATATTCTACCGCCTAATAGAAGTACTCAGTATTGTTGCATTCTGGTTTGTTGGGTGAGTGAGCCAGTGTAACTACAAGGAACTTAACATCTAATTCCCAAGGTCGGTGGCGCTTTGGCGATGTAAGCAATGGTTACTATTTCTTATAGCGTCATTGCCTATGGGTGATGGTGATCACTTACCATCAGGTGGCACATTAGACCGTCCGCCTAGCTATATCGTAAAAAACCTTTTAACATAATTTAAAAGTCTGTAATCTACGTTTGGTAATCTGGTCTGATCTGGTGGAGAATGAATGAACCCACGAAGGTTGACCACCCAGACCAGATTCTAGCCCCAAAATAATTTGGATACGGATATCCGCCTTTCAATATAAAAGCGTGCCCTTATTCTACCCTTGTGCGGACGGGATAGGTAGCTAAAAGTAGATGATAAAAATCTCAGATTTTATATGCGTGACTTTTATGCAAGATATACGACCTCACAGTATCGTGTTATCTGATTACGATGTGTGTGTAGTTCTATTGAGAAGGTCCGACAAGGGGTAGCCCTTGCTTTCGTCCTAATCTACACTCCGATCTATTTCCCTAATTTTGTTAATTGTCGATGGAAGTGCTTGAATAAACTGTCTCAATTTTTTTTGTAATTTTTTGGTCATCACCACCCATAGGCTTTAGCTCTGTTAGAAATATTAACCACTCCTCACATCACCAGCGCACTGTCAACCGTGAGAGTAATTGTATAATATCCCTAGTATCTGATATAGCTATATAAACCGCATTGGAGCAGCGTGGTGGAATATGCTCCAAACCTTCTCCTCAAAGGGAGACGAGGCCTTAGCCCAGCAGTGGGAAATTTACAGGCTGCTAATGCTAATGCTGATATAGTTACACTGACTCACTCAACCTGCAAAACTTAACTACAATGCTAAGTATTGCTGTTTGGTATTTTTTTTGGATAAGGGAGTGGTACTCAACAGGAAGGGCTTGCACAAAGCCCTAACACCAAGTAAAATTTAGTTTTATACGTCGAAATAAATGCTTGAAATGTATATGGAGTTAATAACATTATTACAGCTTGCGAGGCTCGTAAATCAGACGCAGATGTGTTAGTAATCTCAGCATCAAATCCACGGTCTCGGAGCTGACGTTTATCTCGAAATATCCCGATTAATATTCCACGACTTACAATATTGATAAAGATCATTTGTAACCGTCTACCTGTCAAATTAGAACATATTTCAAGGATTTAAAGGTTCTAGTAAAGATCTACGTTTAAGTCACCTTAGCCCAAAACAGGGGTAAAAAAAAATCAGAGGTCTTCCATCTTAAGTTCCCCTTCGAAATTTTATAGAATGCATTAAGCTACCTAAAGCAAAATAAAATGTTAGTTTATCTACCCTCAGCAGGGTTTAGCCTCTTCAAAATGACATCGAGTTCAATCCAAAATAAATATATTTTTAGTTTTATTATATTAATGTAAAGCAATGAGGTATTTTTATAGTAACCGTGACATGAACACAAAAGGGAGTAGTGAACAATGGCGGGGACATGGTGGCATTAGAGATCCTCATGACTGTTGCCGTCGCGGCATACGAGTACCCATGGGTAATAAGGCGCACCAATTATAACATGTATCGAGGGTCAAATAGTATCGGAGTCTACTATCACAAACATACATTTTTGTATATAATAATAGTGACAACCTGTAAATTTCCCACTGCTGGTCTAAGGCCTCCTCTTCCTTCCCTGCTGGAAGGGAATTGCGGGTTGGTGGATTCACATGTGACAGAATTTTTGATGAAATTAGACACATGCAAGTTTCCTCACTATGTTTTCCTTCACTGCCGAGCACGAGATGATTATGATGAGATTATAAAAACTAATTAAGCACGTGAAAATTCAGTGGTACTTGCCTGGGTTTAAACCCGCATTCATCGGTGAAGATGTACGCGTTCTGACCACTGGGCCATCTCGGCTCTTTCCATTCGTATGTAAGATAATAAGCGATTAATATAAAACTCAGCTCGATCTGAATCTAAGCATAGAACCTCAGTGCTTTGCGTAATGACAAACATTCGTTTTCAAATGCTCCACCGCGTTGAGTCTACAGAAAAATGTACCAAATTTTTAGCATCCTGTTCTGTTTTCCAGCAAATATAATTACACGTAAGTCGAGTCTGACGTTAAACTTTTCCAGCGCTAAATACACAGTGCAAATGTTTTAGGAAGCGATTTTCTGTTGTGCGCTCCGTGAATATGGCTCTAAAATGTTTGCTTTTATCGTAAAATTACAATTTAATGTTCGACGGTTTTGAACTAGCTTGCTCAAAATTTCACTATTAAACAATAATTACAACGGCAGTTCACCTGAGCTTAAAACTTCGAAGTATACTTATACCTATAGTATACGTATACTTTGGAAAATAAGAATTTACGTTCTTTATTCTTTAAGTTACACTGGCTCACTCACCCTAAGTAATAAGTATTGCTATTTGGCGTAGATCCCCTACCACCACGCAAAGAAAAATCGGAAGAATGTATTCGTACCTTAGTATTTAAGTTACATTTAATTAAATAAAATCACGAGTCAAAAACTTTTGTAAGAGGCTACTTAAATGAAATATATTTTAATTTTGACAAAGATGTCATTAGATTTGAAAAGAGTTAAAATTTTCATTCACTGTGCCACAGACTTTATATCCTTACTTAACAAAATGCAGACTTTTGCGCTAAAAATTTAAAAAACAAAAGATGTATAAAGTAGCTTTACATGAAGTAATTTTATGAACGTTTCGCAGACATTATGATATTGTTCAAACATGTTGACATCATTGTTGTTGTTAGGGAATTGCTTAAACTTCGTACATCTCATCTTGAACTTTTTGTCTGAGTATGTTGGTGTTCAGTGCCTTCTCTTAAAAGCCTAATATTATTCTTTCAGGTGAAATTTGAGTGTTTTGTTTGAAATAATGTATTGTAACGTCCGGTTACTACATTCAAGCATCGATTCGGTTTGCTTAGAATGTTTTTTAATTAGAATTATCATCATCAATCATATCTATGATTTAATGTATGTAATGTGATGTAAAAATGTATAAAGTGACTTTAACTGCTCATAATTTTAAAACGATCGGTAACTTATGGATTTTAAGAATCGTAGTAACGATCGTTCAAATAAAGGAACCCGGTGTATAAAAATACGAAAACGGTTGCTGTTGTTTGTAATCCAATTCGTGCTCAAAGCTAAAGGACAACATTGTGAGGAAACCTGCATGTTTCGGATGAGAATCTACCACACATGTATCCACCAGAATCGGAAGTAAACTCGAGAATTTATTATTTTATATCATGATCGCAAAGCAAAATTATTGCTTTAATTTTTGTACGTTATAACAAATATAAAAAAAACACCTAATCATTTATCAGTATAGATAGATACTACATGAGCGAACTATTTCATTTTTGATTAAATTATTATAATTTTTACACAAGTAGTGTTTCGATGAACCAGGTAATATTTCAAAGTAACTTTTACTATTCACTTAAAAACGTAATTATTTATAAAATAGTAGGCTGTCTGGGAAATTCACCACCTGATGGCAAGTGGTCATCACAGTTCATAAACACTGGTATTGTACAAAGTATTGATCACCCCTTCCATTACCACCTTTGGGGACTAAGATGTTACCTCCCTGTGTCTGTGGAAGCCCATCTGGGTACAGATGAAGCCCATCTGGGTACAGATGGGCTTCCACAAAGCTCTACCAAGTTAATTATTATTTAAAGGTAACTTTCTTTAATTAACTTTTCGTGCTAATACCCTTAAATGTTCTTTATAATAAACTGCTTTTGAAGTTAAGTTTTGATCAAAATTCTCCCCACTAATACTTTTAGAAATTTACTTTGATAAATTGTTTGATGGTATTATAAGTTCTCAGAAGACGCTGTCTTGCATCAGCCGCCTTGGAACAGTTAATTATTTCTTCGTCCTCCTCTTTTTTATGAAACTATATCTCTCTCTTTCCGTCATTTACACTTCGAATAAACAAAAAAAAACCACTTCAAATTGAACACTATTCCAAAACAAATTAATATGCACTAAAAGGTAATAAAAATAATTGCTTATTCTTCTTCAATTTAAAAATCAACTTACTTTTTCTACTCAACAATATGTTGGTACGATCTACGAGTTTAAAGGTGGAATCAGACGGTTCATTTTTTATTCATTTTCGTGGTTCATTCTAATTAGTAGCACTTAAGGTCGTATCGTTAAAGGTGATATCAGACGGTTCATTCGAGTGAATGTTCTTTTGAGTGAATGATTCATTTTTCTTTCATTCCATGTTCACACGGCTTAGCTGGAACGACGTAAAAAAGAACATTCATCCGTAGTTTCTTTCAATATGGCGTCGAATGAAGTCGTGTCTCTTGGAATAAGTTTAATTTGTGATCATTTGATCAAGGAGCTAAAAATAAGATTAAGAAAAATGCGAATTGGAATCGGTGTCAGCCAAGGGAACACTACAATATACCTAGAAAGCCTGGTTGGATTTTTCTAATCGAAAATAAAATCAATAACAGTATCATATGGAACAGCATCTGAGATTTGATAGTGTAAGCACTCCCGCGCCTCGCTCCTGCGCATCGGATTATGAGAGGGAGGGAATAGGGAGTGCGAAGGGAGTGCGAGAGAGAAAAAAAAAATGGAACAAAGCTACTATTCTTAATATATATAGGAAGTATTTTCTATAATGTCGTATTTATTTGAAAAATTCGAAACGTCTTAGATCTATCTCCATTCGAAGACGTATAAAGTTTCAAAGCGACAATTATGGAGCTGTTTTCAACTCTTTTGTGTTGACGCAAACAATTAAAAGCTTTGTCGATTAATTTCTTATTTCAAAGAAAAAGTCTCTCAAACAAAGATTACTTCGTGTTTTGTTCCGTTCCCTGCTCGAATTTCCATTGAAAAAATTATATTTCAGATGTTAATGGTAAATTATTTCAAAATTAAAAATTGGTTTACATGGTAGAATTACAATTGAAGAAAAATATTAAATATATATAATATAATAATAATTACAGCAACAACCGCCAACCCGCATTGGAGCAGCGTGGTGGAATATGGTCCAAACCTTCTCCTCAAAGGGAGAGGAGGCCTTTATCCCAGCAGTGGGACATTTACGGGCTGCTAATACAGCAACATGTTTTTTGGCATACGCACCACGCTCGTACGAGCAAGATTAAAATCCTAATATAATTTAAGTTGGCTCATAAAAGCACTTTAGATTCGTCATGTTACAGTATTGAATCAAATGTTAATTATCGACAGCGGATAGGAAGCATGACGGCACAAGAGAACATCATGCCGTTCGCCTTCACGGCATACGATTCGCTCATACCCCCCACCCCCCAAGGGGCACCAATAGAAATGATTCAGGTTAAAATTGTTTTCAATCAATCTTTAACAAATACAGAGTGTTCTATTGAAACAATGGCCATCTAAATGAGAGAAGTCGATGGAGCGGTCGGATGACTACATCCTCGCCCCGGTCCGAATGCTCGGGATTGAATTTGAGAAAGACCGAGAGCCGATTGTATTTCCGATCGCTTTGTTTGTTATCAATAAAAAGTGAGGTTTATTTATTGTACAAATATTGCATTGTATGTTTTGTACAATATTATTTTTAAAGTAATCACAGTACTTTAAAACACAGGTGTCTGCGATGGTTCAGCTGTAAGAACGTTATTAATTTGTTGGATTTTTAAATATTACTAAAAATTCTTACAAGTAAAATTTAATATATAACAATTAAAGCTTAGAGTTAGTAAATATAAATCCGAGAAGCATAAAACAGTATATCATAACATCTTTCACCTCACCTAACTCAACTGTGTTCATATTATTTTCTATTGAATAGCTTAACGCATAATTTGCAACTTACTTTTAGACATAATATTATTATAATTTTCTTCAATATTTTACCAATTATATTTCGCTGTAACAAAAATAAAATAGATATTTACATTGTACCATTGAATATTTACATTTATAAAAAATGTATGTATAACAAAGAAACTAATAACAACGAGCAATTCACAACGATCTCCCTGCCTATATCGTTGTACGTTCTGACTCAATGCACACGGACTGCACATTACAAAACGGTGGTTATTTTCGCTGTGAATCGTTCAACAACACGCTATTGCAGTTTGATAAAAGTTAAATGAGATTCAATCCAATAAATTCGATAACTACGAAACGATATACATTCAAAATATATATAAACCACAACAGTTATTAAAAGATAGTGAATATCCTATATACATATAGTCAAGGTCAATGACCCTTAATCAAAATAGTTTTTTATAACCTGCCGTTTTGAGCAATATTGTCGGTCAGTAATGTTAGGTTATTATTTTTTTAATGATTTTACTTAGTGGTAGATCTTCGTGCAAACCCTACTGCCGCCAAACACTAATACTTAGTATCGTTGTGTTTCGGTTCTAAGGGTGTTTGAGCTAGTGTAAGTACAGGCACAAGGGATATCTCAGTTCCCAAGTATGGTGGCGCATTGGCGGTGGTGACCACTTAACATTTGATGGCACATTTGCTCCGCCCCCTATTAAAAAATAATAATTTGCTAATATGGTTTGTATGATATTTCACGATCGTGTTTGCGGCACGACTTGAGTCCGTTCAGCTCTAATAGCTCTGCTCGGTGCGTCGGTCGAACCTTGCAACTGAATTTATACCGATTCTACTCAACCGATTGCACTGAAATTTTAATCAAACACTTTCAATTTCCGTAACAATACAGTATCTTTGCTATTCTACTTTGAGAAATTATGTGGGTTGTTTTAACTTGATTTCTCATATCTGTTTACGTTTATCAATTTTCGGAAATACTCGAAGAAGTCGATTCAAGGATTAAGAGCCTTTATATGTAACTTTTGACACAAAGTCTATCTGTATAATATTTATGGTTCAAGAAAGTATTAAAAAAAAATAAACCTCCGTGGTCGAGTAGTGTGTACACCGGTTTTCATGGGTACGCCACTCCGAGGTCCCGAGTTTGATTTCCGGCCGAGTCGATGTAGAAAAAGTTCATTAGTTTTCTTTGTTGTCTTGGGTCTGGGTGTTTGTGGTACCTACCGTCGTTACTTCGGATTTTCCATAACTCAAGTGCTTTAGCTACTTACATTGGGATCAGAGTAATGTATATGATGTTGTCTAATACCTATTTATTTATTGATTTATTTACTTATATATCAAAACTACTCTTGTAATATTTCCTACCAGCTTAACAAATCAAATGATGTGTGATCGTAAAGCATTTCGATATTACGATACTCCACCCGTACAACACGGTGAATTGTAAATATAAATTTAGCACATGAACTGTTTAATTTGAATAACTTTGCGACTTCCGCAATCGAAATCATATCTTCTCGGCGGATACGACATATTAAACGTTGAATAAACGTCCAAAAGAACTTCACTTTAAAGTGAAGTGAAGTAGCAATAAGTTAATGTCGTCGGTCGAGAGTCGCGAGCGGGAAGTGATTGATGCTCCGAATGCTATTCACTTCAACCGAATACATTTTATGAACACGACTTAGACATGTTAGCCTTACACGTAAGTACAACTTTATAAAAGTACATGTTTAGGTCGTGTTATTTAATTTCATATTTTTATTACTCGAAGAGAACTCAGTAACGCAATGTGTTTATACAAGCTTAATTTATGTTTTCATTGTTATCTCGTGCTCGGTACTGAATCAAATTCTAGCACATATATTTTTATGTTATGATGATAAGGGCCAATGATCATAACAGTATTTCTGTAATACGTACACCAGCCTTGGCAACTAAGATTCCATGTCCCTTGTGCCAGTAACACTCGTCACACCGATACAATAGTATACAATAACAATAATAATTGTTGCTTTTTTACGGTAGAATGTATGATGATAGGAGGAACACCTTACCTACCCAGACGACCATGCCAACAGGCCTACCACCAGTTACTATATATCCATTACATAAATACATTAACAGCCTGTAAATTTCCCACTGCTGGACTAAGGCCTCCACTCCCTTTGAGGAGAAGGTTTGGAGCATATTCCACTACGCTGCTCCCAAGCAGGTTGGTGGATATATCCATTAGTATATAGTTAAATCAAATTCCCACTAACAGTATTTTGACAAGACCTTATAATATTTAATAGGCATAGAGGTTCAGTTCGGGTATGTTGAGCTTTCATACCGTGTGTATATTATTGCGTTCCGATATTAGGGGGAGGTCGCTAGTGTAATTACACTAAGAGGCTTAATATCTGAGATACCACGGTCGGCAGCGTAAGCACAAGACGATAGGCTAAGCCTTTTCTAATGCCAATGTCTAGCAGCAGAAGTGTTTAATTACGGTCAGATGACTGGGTATTTAGTGGTCTTCGATAAAAAAAGGGCGTGTACTTGTAAAAACGGTTTTTAATAATTACCTAAAATAATAATAATCTAATTATTAGTAATAATTATTGGTAATAACTATTATGATGAATGTCATTCTTGGTTTTTTTTGGGCTACTACTTTAATATTCAATAATTGAAACAATTATAATTTAAAATATTTGTAAAATAATTTTAGATGTGAAGTTTCGAGCGACTAGACTCTGTCTCTGGTTTAGCGAGCAACGTCACCCTGTGCGCACGCGTTACATAAATTCACTATCAAAACTTTTCATAACGCGCCAAAAGTAGTTTTACTTCAAAATAGACGGCAACAGTGCACGAGGTATGTAACTACAGAAATCGCGTTACCAGATTAATATAATATGTCTATTGAGTGCGTCTTAGTCGACTAGATAAGTGGACTTGACGGGTTCAAGTTCAAGCCTCGGAGCCATTGTTTCGTCAAATTTTTAGGTTAGCAACTATCTACCAAAAAATTAAACAACATTATACACGCTTAATTTGAAAATGTATGGTATAAAAATATTAATAAAATATTTAACATCTAACACAGCACAGTGTTTATAAGTGAATGTGAGATGTCCATAACGTATTAACTCCGCAGCTCGCGAGGGCGCCTGTTGCGTTTGAGATTAACTGTTGAAACTGATCGATCGCTCGCTGCAGCTTCGCGTTACAAACTTTTCAATCGAAAAGCTTCTTGTTAACTTCGTCTATAATTTTTGTAATACATAATTGTATTTTGTTACTTCAGAAAATATTAAAGTTTTAATCATTTTTTTCAACTACGAGTGCGTAAGTGGACTGGCAAAACGGGCAACTTGGCTTTTACTACACTTTCTACATTGGCACCATGAGAAATACTAATCATAGCTCTTACATCGCGCCGCCAGACCAAAACTAAGGTGTTATATACCTTGTGTCTTCAAGGATTAGTGAGTCAGTGAACCTACCGGGACAGAAGAAAACTATGTCTTGCTATTTGGTGGTAGAATCTATAAAATTACAATTTTATTATATTTAATAATTGTAGTGTCTGTTTGTAATATTAAAATAATCGCTTTTAACTAAATGCATATATATGTATACACGGTACGTATACGAAAATAACATTTTTTTCAAATTTTGTCCGTCGGTTTGTCTGTCTTTTTGTTCCGGCTAATCTCTGGACCGGCTGGACCGATTTTGACGCTAGTTTCACTGGCAGAAAGCTGATGTAATAAGGAGTTACTTAGACTATAACAATAACTTTTTCGTTAAACTCAAACGCGCGCGAAGTCACGGGCACAGCTAGTATGAAATATGTACCTACACATACTTGCACACGGCACTACCACATAGTGCGATAACGCGTAGTCACAAGTTTTTATTTAACGTCAGATTGAATGTTGTTATTGAGTTTAAACCACTCGAACGATTGAGCTGTTTGACACATTTTTTGTTTGTAATCAACAACACTACCTTGAATTGAACAATTATTAATAAATATTCGTTTGTGCTAAGTGCATAAGCGCGTGTAAATATATTATATTCAGATGATATACCTTTTTAATCGAAAAACGTTTATAATAATCACAGTTTAAGCGCGCGGCTTCGGCCGTATGAGGGGAAGGTTGGAGGTTTTAGGTATGAAAAGTAGGCTATGTAGTTCCTTGGTTTAAATTTGCTTACTATATTATACCAAATTCGATCAAAAAGCGCAACAGTCAGATAGTCTTTTAGATGCCTGTAAGTAGGTAAAGTAATAAATTAATCATCAATATTTTTCTTATTTATTAAACTAACCCCTCGCAACGAAACCGTATGTTTAGCACGTATTCTTTCGCTTCGTCGTGTCGGAGCTGGGAGCTTTTCATTGAATTCTATTCGAAGCAATATCAAATAAAAGCCTTATTTGTGGCCGCGGTTATCGGAGCTGGCTAGTAAGCTAGTCGGTATTAATACGTAAGTCTGCCCTGTGCTCGGATAGGAACACGCTCCAGCGTGATTGATGCACTGTTGTCACGGGACGTGCCTCCCGACATGACTACACTTTGTAGAACACATACATCACTTCTTTACTTGATTAAAAGTGAACGTTGGCTGCGTTTCATATAAAGTTTTAAACAAATGTTTCGTTTATACATTTACACATACACTATCGTATATATGTAGATCTATTTTGTAATTAAATTTATGTTTTTCTAGTCTCGTACTGTTATAGAGAGAAACAAATGTAGAGTGATTACAGTTTTAATATGAAATGTCACATAAAAGTTTAGTTTGTTTAATATAATTCTGTCATTGGTATCTATTTTTGAATTGTATGTATTGATGGAAAAAGAGGAATAATTTCTGCGTTCCTCGTTTCCGATCCAATTGTCATATATTATATTTCAAAAACCCTCGTGAACGTCTACCAAATAAAGTATATTTAAGTCAATGCTTGTGACAGAGTAAAATAAAATGTTTTTCAAGAAACCATTTTCGTTTTATAACAATACCGAGATTACTTTCGCCCGCGTCACTCGCACAGTATTCGTAATATCGGCACCCAATAATCCAGCACGGATCTATATCATAATCTTCCCACGTGAAAACTTCGACTAGATATTCAAAGAGATTCGTTAAAACGTCTCCAACGTCAAATAACAATAGCAAACGTGAAATACTCACGAAAGTATACAACAATATCCTACCTGTATATTGTGGATCCAGCGATTTGTAATAAAAGCTGTTCGCTCTTCTCTGTAACCTGAAGCGTGACAGAGTTCTCTCAGGACTTTATCTAGACAGCGGTGTGATGGATATCGCCCGAAATAACAAAGGAATGTATTCAAGTTGTCCTCCTGCCCGAATATTTACGTTTTTTTTGGTCGTATAAATAATGTAAACACACTTATATTAAATACAATTATTACACCTTTAATGTAAGCGATTTGTGATTCAAATAGGATGATTTTTATTGTTCGAGAAACAATAAAAATCATCCTATATATCATATGCTGACAGTTTTCATGGGTCACTCCGAGGTCCCGGGTTCGATTTCCGGCCGAGTCGATGTAGAAAAATTTCATTAGTTTTCTATGTTGTCTTGGGTCTGGGTGTATGTGGTACCGTCGTTACTTCTGATTTTCTATAACACAAGTGCTTTAGATACACTGGGATCAGAGTAATGTGTTGTTGTTCAATATTTATTTATTTATTTAAAAATATATATATTAATTGAAATAAAATTGGACTAAAGTAACGCAAATTAACAGCCTGTGAAGTCCCGCCGCTCTATAAAGTCACCTCTCCTTTTCAGGACCAGTCAGCATTGACTAATTAACTTTACTATTATGTTTCTGATATGTGATCTACATTAAAGGATGTAATTCTAATTAGATTAATAATCACAAGGTCACTAGATTTAATGAAACTTTCTTAATTGAAATCTTTAATTTGTTTGTAAACAATTATCCGATTCGAGTCGCGTGCCATTTACAAAGTTTCAACGTGATCGAATGGACGATACGCGAGCGCATGGTATACAGTCAAAAGCAAATATTATGTGGATGTGAAACATTGGTTGGTGCCCCTGGGGGGACCGACTCGTATGCTGTGACGGCAAATGGAATGACGCTCTCTTATGCCGTCAGGCTTCCTTTCCGCTGACTACCTTCTCTTGCGGCGCATATACTGCGTACCTGCTTCGTTGTTACATAGTATTATATTAATTATTATTATTTAGTAACCAAAAGAATTGTTATGTACATTTACTAATTATTATTAAACACTTAGTAAGACAGCCATTCGAAATAGGGGGGGACAAATTACAAACAACTACTGAAAAAAAATTATTTAAATAAAATACACAATTCTAATACTATTTTGACGTTTTTTTAGTTTTGCAAGTTCAAAATTGATGTTCATTAAATTTTCTTTACCAGGGTATGCAAACTATCTTAATTCCCTGAAGCGTAATAATTATAAAAATAGTTGATGAAATGTGGTAGAAAACTCTTCGATCATAAGGCACTCTTTGATTCTTCGAACCATGAATCGTGAATTTTATGTTCATGTTGTGTCCAAAGCATAAATAAACTTGGTCTATCTCTACCTGTGTGTACGTTTGGTAGATAAAACATTTCATTGCAAAGCTAAACGAAAGTGTAATCGCTCGAAATGAACAGCTAAAGCGTTACGCTACGAACAATGTAATACGTATAATGATATGTGGTTAAAACGTCAGATCAAAGTGTTATTATCTTAAACTCGTATTCAATGAACAAACATCACATTTTGTTTTTACGACCACGAAAATATTTTAATTAAAAATGCCTTTTGTTTCATACAAGATAGTAATGATCCAGATGATGGTCAAATCAGTTTGGTGTTCGAGACTATCGTAATACGCCTGAGTGATAAATCATGATAGCTGACTAATATCTCAGCAGTTTAATAAATGTTTGAAATTTACAAGTGTTATGTTTAGCTTAGAATAAATATAATACAATTTAATGGTCGCATTGCGATAGCGCAGTGGTTAGAATAAATTAATTTAAGTCGAAATTTGAGGATTTTAACCAAAACAGGATTCATTCATTTTATATAAAAAATATATGAAAATAATGCATAATTTCATTTTTCGCTCTGCGAACGAAACACGTAGTGTTAATAAAACAATTCTCTGTTTGAATTCCAAAGAGAATAGTTTAATCACAGTTGGGTGTCTATATCAGAGCAACGGTAGCACAACGTAATTAAAATTTCCAGTAGACATCGATATTCCAAACATTTCCAACTCCAACGTGCAATAACGACCATTTACTGCAGGAATTTAAAAGTTACGTTCGAATGAAAATAAACCTTCATTGCAATATCAAGCGAAACTTCCATTTCGAATTACCAAGTAAATAATTTTTGTCACCAATAAATTGTGAATTAAAAATGTACTCATTTCAAAACTTTCTGATATTCATCGGTTACGATTTTTGCTGAAATTAACTTCTGTTATTATTTACTCGGACCCTATTTTGTTTCAATGTTAACAAACTAACCAAGTTGAAAATATCAAAGAGAAATTATTTAGGGAGGCCGTTTCAAGGTTGAGAGATCAAAGCACTCGCTGTACCAAATGTTTTCACAGTGTAGCTGTTGTCTTACCTCAGGGACGACTTTTCGTTTGTTGCATGTAACCCGTATCGTTTGTGTAAAATATAAAAGTATACCATGGCATTGTTAAAGGAAACTAAAGAGTAAATTCGATGCTATTTATTTAAATATATTACATATTACGGTTTTACGTTAACATCGCTTACAGTCTCATCATCTTATCCGTACTCATCATCATAACGTCTTTGTAGGACCATCTGACGAACATGTCCGAGTCCAAGTAGGTGAGGTCGTCCCGTTTCAACACCATTTCCGACATGTCGATATCCTTGACGGTGTTGGAGAGACCCATGTCTTTTCTGTAGACGAGAATGTCGATGTACTTGATGTTGCTGTTGTAGAAGTTGGTTACGTCGATTTCCCTGTCGAAGGGGAAGCCGAGAGGCATGGTGTCGAAGCAGACGGAGAAACGGCAAGCATGACGTTCCTTCATGATTGTCATGTCGATGGTGGGTAAAACGAGGCCAGTACGAACAGGGGTGACGATGACGAAGAGTTGAAGAGGAAGTCCTCCACGACGACCCAGAGGAAGGAGCAGCCTGTGAGAGAAGCCAAGACGTTGCTTGTACCAGTAGCTGTCGACGACGCGGTCAACGGTTCCTGTGGTGTCGGTGGTGTAGTCCATGAAGCGGCGGGTCCAAGGCCTGTCACCAATCACGTTGTGCATTTCGAGGGAGTTGCGAACAATGGTGTTCTTGCCAGTTTCTAGTTTGTATAAGAAGCTGTCGATTTCTACCATATCAAGGCGCTTGTCGTTGAAGTTCAACAAACGGCCCATGCAGTCGTATTTAGGTCCAATGAACATTCGTACCACGGCATCGACCGCCTTCTCAGAGACGACATCAATGGTGACCTTGAATGGGTGGTTGTTGAGGCGACGCATGCGAGCAACGTAGGTCATATCAGACTTCTTCTTGTGCATCTCAGTCTCATCAAGATATAGAGCGTTGGTCATGTCCAAGTCATATTCGTCCATGAAGGTGACCAGCTTATCGGTAACGATGTGTTCAACTCTCACTCCGTCAAAGCTGAGCTCTTCCTTTGTGTATCTAGGTAAGTACTTCTTGAAAAGTACAGCGTTTTCTGTGATGCGCTTCATGACCATCCAGAACAGAGGGTCACGGAGACAAGTCGTGTACATATCCAATGCGGTTGGGATGTAAGTGTACCTGTGGAAAGTGAAAGCATTGCTTAATATTTGTAACGTAATTCTAAAATAATTAATAACTTTTATTGAGTTTAAAAACTTGGTCGTAAGGCTTTGTATAGACCCATTTGGAATCGCACCATCTACTGATTAATTATTCTTTTCACAGTACCAGTATCTATGGATTTAGGTGACCACTTACCAACAAGTAACACCTTTACTTGTCTGCCTAAAATATTTTATAAAAACGATTAATAAACTCACTTTTCTAAGTTGTAGGTACCGTAAGACAAAATCTTCCTGAACAAATTCATGACGTGAACAACCTTCGCGTCGTCATTCATAATACCCAGTCCACCGAGGAGCATCCTAGCTAGGTATTCGAAGTCTTCAGTCTTCTTCAAGTTGATGATCGTTCCATCACGCTGAAAATCATAAACAATTTGAATACTGCTCTGCTTTGATTACATTTGTTCATTTGATATATACATATATGTCTCTTTTTAAAAATTGTAAGGTCTATTAAATTATTTTTATTATTTAACCGTTTCTAATTAATATTGTGTAGCGATTCTAAAGTAACATAATGCTATGTCTTCTTTTGTTAAATGTCAGCTGACTGATGACAAGAAGAGAGAGGAATTAGTGAGTAAGTTTTCACTCCGTTATGTTTTAAATTTGGCCGATAATATATTGAAATTCAAAAATACTTACGCGCTCAATACGACCCTTGAAGATACCATCACGGATGATGTTCTCGATGTCATCGACGTAAAGTTTCTCTTTCAAGTTGTATTTGTTAATGAGCAGTATGTTGTTGCGACGGACGGGCATCTCATCTCCAGTGTGAAGGCGGATCTTGGGCCAGTAACCGGTCTTCAGGGGTTCGTTCCAGTTGAGCATCTTAATGTCGCACATGTCGTGAGCCAGACGTTCGAGCCTGTATCTTGCAAGAAGTTGCTGGTTGCTGTACATGGTGACTTCACCGCGGCGCTCCTTGTTCAAGCCGTAAACATCGTCGGTCATCCAGTAGGGGTAGTACATGTGCAGGTAGTAGTAGTAGCTGTTAAGGTCAATGTCCTCGGTGAAGTAGGACATACGGTCGCTTTCGCTTAATACGTGACGGACTCCCTTGCGCCAGTCGATGACGACAAGGTTTTTGTCGGTTACCTTGATACCATAGTAATCGAACAGCACGGGATCGGTGGCCGCTTTAGTCATTTTCATCATGAAAGCCTTGTTGATAATTTGACCGTCGACAAAGAAGTAAGGATAGATTTCATAGGGAGCTGGGAGAACTACACCGCGGCAGTCTTCTCTGTGGAACACGGCGCAGGTAAAGGCGTACACGAACATGCCACCGTTGATGCGCTCACGAAGGAAGCAAGCGGTCCTGATGAAGGTGTCGAAGTCCTTTGCGAAGTACAGAATACGGAAGACCATAACGGCCTGCTCCATCTGCCTGTCATTGCTGTGCACGAACACTTCGCCACGAGGCAAGAAGTCCATTTTGTAGTGTTCGATGAACTTCTTCACAACATCGACTTTCTGAAAATCAAAATTAAATTTAGCTTGTATTTCATTTTCATTTAAAATGCAGAAAAGGCAACTCTTCAATAAAATAAGTTGTTTTGCTATTTTACCAAGTATTTGTCGAAGTTCTCTTCCAAGACCCATTCTCTGGCCACTTCCCTGATGTCATCGTAGACGGTAGGCTGCAGGATGTAGTTCAAAAGTTTCATGCACAGGATTTCCTTGGTCTTAATGTCGACATTTGCTGCAAAAAGAAAATAAATAACATAAAGATCGTTTTGTAGAATTAAAATTTACGTGCATGTTGTGTAATTCGTTCAATTTATTATTATTATTGTAATGAAAAAACATATTTTAATAATTTTACGGAAAATGTATGGAAATTTACTTGGTGGTAGATCTGTGCAATCCCGTCTTGGTGGGTACCATCCACTAATCATATATTCTACCGCCAAGCAGCAATACTTTGTATTGTTGTGACACAGGCCTAGGCAGGCCAGGCATAGGCACAAGGGACATAACAACTTAGTCCCCAGGGTTTGTGGTGCATTGGAGATGTAAGGAATTGGTAATATTTTTACAGCGTCAATGTCTATGGGCGGTGGTCACGATTTATCATCAGATGACCCGTTTGCTTGTCGGCATAAAATAAATAAAAAAAGGTTGCTTATAATAAAAAAATATATAGTTTGCTAAAATAATATCAGTTATAACATTTATCTATTTTAACAATATCTGTACTGTTTAATGCAAACATATAAAATTCTCTATTCTTAAAAATTAAATCGACTTACTCAACATATCCTTTCCAATGAAGACGGTGTGGTCATCCTTGATGACGGATGCCGATGTCACGGCGAGGATCGCCGCTAATATCACTATCTTCATGATGACCAGCTCACTACCCAAACTTCTGATGAGTGTGTCGAACAAACCCCGAAACGCGTTTATATACTCGACGCATTTATTTTTTTTATTTTTTTATCATCAGTCGATTGCCGGCTATCTCTTATTTTTACTGCTCTCTCCGATAACCTTTTCTTCAGGTGAACTTCAGATACAGATTTTTTTCCAACACGTAAGTCGGTCCTTGACAACCGATTATCATTGGATTTATCACTAATTAAGTTTACATTTTTTGCTTACGTCAGGCAGTGACCAAAGTCAAAATATAATTTATTCAAGTAGGTTTTATAAGTACGTTTGGATCGTCATTTCATAAGATTTTAATGTAAAGCTATCACCGGTCCGTAACATCAATTGTAAGGCACGAGCGGCGAACCTAAAAATTACTCAGCCAGCACAAAATACAAATTAGGTTATAGGCGCGCCTTCCTGCGCGACTGTATTCTTTCAGATTGGACTTAATTATGATTTGTTAACGTCATCTACAAAAACGTTTATTTAAGATTCTTTGTGTTATTTCAACTAGCCTTACTATAAACTACACAAATATCTGATGTTTCGTCAAGAATAATACCAGTTTTCTGAACGTGATGCTATTATTAATCTAAGTATATAATATGAACTATTTTGACATATTTTTATGATAATTGTAACAAAACATACGAAAGCAATTTACGCTCATTATAAGTATTAAGAGCCGCGATGGCTCAGTGGCTTATATACGTGAATCTAACGTGAATGAAACCGAAGCACTCGTACATTGTCTCGTGTTAATAGATCATCTTACACTCGGTGTGTTTGTCTTAAGCCTGAGGCGTTTGTCGATATGTATGTATAATATGTATATTCGCTAGCTGTTAATTTGTATTAAAAATATATATTATTAAAGTCACTATTTAATTCCACTAGTTTTTCGCTGTTGCTTATTTTGTATGAGATAAAATTTCTAACTCAAAGGAATTACATAGGAACGATCAATATAATAAATAGGATGTATGTATATATTTAAGTCGTATATGTATAACTATAAATATATTTTTTCTTGTTGCAGACATTCCGCCATGGATTCCCGTTTTCGCCGACGGCTCTGGCTTGGGACCCCGTACAGAAGCTACTGGCCGTGGGTGATAAAGGCGGCAACCTCAGATTGTATCCTTTCTAAGGCGGTAGAACTAATAGGACACGCTATACATCAGCTGTACCGTGTGTTAATAATTACATATAATGCAATGATAAGGATTATTTGTCAAAACATTATAATTATTTAAAAAAAAAAAAAAAGTTTTCCTCCCAAAATGAAATTGACTACCGAACTGATAAGAAACTTTTAATATTCAAACGAACATTAATAATAGTCCTTAAATAACTTAGCCCAAATTATAATAAATAATAATGATAGAATCACATCTGCATTCGGATTATTTTTTATAGAATTGCTTTAATTTTTTAAACAACTGCTCTGCATTCGTCACGGAAACGAAACGTTTTAGGAAAATTACATATATTTTTAGGGTAGGGCTTTGTACAGAACTGGTGAGTACTATCCATTCGCCAGTTTCAATCAACATAAAAGTTAAAATTACCGTGTAGTTGGAGGCACATTGACTATCGTATGGTCTGCGTGATTTTGTAAAGATTACACTTGAAGATCTAGTAAGGCTGATAACTCGCCTGCTTTACGCTAACGAATTTAAATAATACATTCTAATGAGTTGATATCTAATAAACGTGCCTCCTGCTTCTGGATAATATGTGTTTCTAATTACCCAAATAAAAAATAGTAGGCTAAAAGTATGCAGCGGACTGTTAGAAATTGGTCAGTACAATTCTTGATTAATCTCATATGATAATCATTGTCTTAGTAGAAAATCTTAAATAAGAAAACAATTGCTTGCATATTTGATTATTTTTTAAATTTGAGCGACAACGTCTTCGATAACTTTCGCTCACATACCAACGATCTCACTTAAACGTTTTTCATCATGTTAATTGTTAATAAATTATTAAATTTTCAGGTAAAGTTGTTATTATTTTATTAATATGGCGACTTTATTAATATCTGAGTTGCTATGCCTAGACTGCGCGTTTTAATAAATTATTAAATAATCTACAATTAAATTTAAATTTTAACCTATAAAACATAAGGTCTTAAATCATTAAATAATAAAAATGTTATTCAAATGTCGTTAAGATAAAACAATTTAAAGAAAGGTAGCCTTATTAAATAAGTTTTATAATAACTGTGTGTTTAGACTTTGTTTGTTTGGAAATAACTTCGAATGAAATCAATCGACAAAATGAAATCATTCTGTCTTTTAAGCACAATATATCGGATGATAGTTTGGTAAACATGTATTCGCTAACCCGCAAGCCAAACCGCCAATCAGTGTGGTAAAGCAAGCTTAAAACATTCTCCTCAAAGGAGGCAAAAGCCTCCTCGGCTTTTGCCTCGACGACTATATCCTCACACATCGTTCGGTATACTTTTTGTACCCAAATTTTAAAAGAGAATACGTAAGTGAACATACAGACGAACATATTCATAAATAAATAATGAACTCTCTACTTTGTAATTCGGTGTCAGTTATCGCTCGACACTCGACCTTTCATAATCCGCGATAACTACCCGTGTATCTTATGTTTACTCACAACCTGTATCGAACACGTCATTTTATCTTATTTATAAAGACTTTTATTTATTATTTATTTCTCTCTGATAACGATATATAATCCACAAGACTGCAACGGCTTCTCTGTAGTTGAAGTTGTCTAAAGTTGAACAGTTTTTTTATAATATACGTACGTGAACAAGTATATGGCCACCAAGTTAAGTGATCACCACCGCCCTTAGACACTCACGCTGTGTACTGACCATTCCTTACAAAGTCTATATTCCTCCAGCCTTGTGCCAAATTATAATCTGTATACAGTCGAAAAATTATTAACGATGATTCAACTTATAAAATTTCGATAATTTATAATATATCGGATAGATTAATCGACTTGAAAATTAATACTTTAAATTGTAAGTAATATGTTACGGCTCACAATCTTACGGCAGTTTACGATCTCACAAGATAGATGGATTATAATCAAACGGTATTTACAATTTTACAGTGACAGATCCACGGATGGTTATGCTTTGAGATTAAAAAAAAAATGCTAATGGGCTATGTCAGTAATACTGGTTCGCCTGGGGATTTCGTCATTTCTGACTGACTTTTTATATGTGAAAAGTCAAAGGAAAAAGAATAAGGTGGGCTTTGGGTGTAAAACCGACACACCTCTCGACACGGCAAACGTCACGACGCCCTACTATGTCGTCATGCGCCCTCTGCTCTCTTTTGCATGTGCGTGACGCGTCTAGCATATACTATGTTGCTATATATTATTACAATAATAAGAAAAAAAATAACTAGATATATTTATTGGTTTACAATAGTTTAATTTAACATGCACAATATTGTATGTTTATTATTAAATATTTATTAATGAAGATAACGAATCAGTTCGACGAGGCCACAGTAATTAATTATTGCTCAATTGTCGTAATTCCATTACTCCTCGATTAATCCTGCGATCATCCGAACTGAGTGCCTCGTACGGTGTGCGGATTAATATCACATCTAAGGTAAATTAGATTTAAGTTCGTTACTTGCATTAAGTTTAACTAAATTAATAAAGGAAGTAAGTTAACAACTTAGGCAGCTTGTAAATGTTTCACGGTTGGACTACGGCCTCCTGTCCATTTGATGAAAAGCGTTAGAGAATATTCTATCACACTGCTCCAATCCGTGTTCGTGAATACCGAATACATTCCGGGAAAATCTTATCACACGTGCAGAAATCGCCACGATTTCTCCACCACAGAGCACGACAGAACTTTTTTTTTATGATATAAGTTTGCAAACCATCAAATGGGCCGATTAATATGATGGTAAGTGGTGACCTCCGCCTATATGGCGCTTTATGAAATATTAACCATTCCTTACATCGCCAATGCGCCATCAACTTTGGAACTAGGATGTTATGTCCCTTGTACCGGTAGTTACACTGGGTAGAATATCTGATGAGTCGGTGTTGCCCACCCAGACGAGCTTGCACAAACCTCTACAGCCACTTAACACAATTTAAGCACAGAAACATTTAAATATACTTTTCTTGTGTATATAAGACTATTTTCTGCTGTAATAGTTGCGAAACAATCATGTTATTGTCTAAAGGTACATTAATTATCCGTAAAACGGCTAATTAATATGGTTAATTAACTCCTGACTTGTTGAGAAAATACGTATTCGTATAGAAGTTCAGCTCCGAGCGCCATTGTTAGCGACTAATACGCAGTAATGTGCGGTGTATTCATCATCATATCTCATCTCACTGGTGGCGAAAAACAAATTATCTTATTAAAGCTATTATAACAATATTTTATTTACTAAGTATATATTTATTTTCATAAATGTTATTTTGCTATGAATGTTCTTGTAAGCATGATGCTCTGCCGTCGCTCATGACTATTTTATGATATTAAAATAATTAAAAAATGTATTTATTTTAAAATATATTTTATTCCATAATTGTTAGGTTTTCTATTTCGAAGTCTTCGACTATTACTAATGGTCTATATTACTGTTAGGCTGTAGAACAGTTGGTTAGCGACTTGAACCCACACAAATCGGTTTGCAAAAACCGATATGGAACTCAAAGGTTCTCTTACTGAGAGTCAATGTATAGCTATTTTCATAATTTCTTAGTTATTGTAACGCTTGGAAGACTACTACTTATCTACTACGGCTTACGGTAGTGTGAACTGGCAGAAACCGTAACGTAAGGAAAAGCATTATACCGCCTCTAGACAAACTTTCTCCCTCTTTCTCTCTGCTTTCTCTTTCTCTTTCGTCTTTTTCTCCTTTACTGTTTTAATTTACAAGAGATTTTAATAACGATTTTCTTACTGGCGGTTAATTATTTTCAAGCATTGCTTAATTTAATGTTTTGTTGTATTTAGGTAAAATTAAGCTTCCTTACTTCAGTTGCGAGCTAATAGTCACAAGCGATATTATAAAAAGTATACAAACACCTTTGTTTATTTATGATATTTTTTTTCATATTTTGGTTACTCACACTTGGCTCGAGGCCAGACTGATAGCAATATACCATCCTAGACCACCTAACTACTAACATCCGCGCTCGGAATGTTGCGGAAATTACGTCATTTTTCAGATTTAACGTAGTTCAGTTAGTAATGTGTGTCGACGAGTGGACTGCTGTCGGTCGACTGATACTGTTCGTACATAAGTTTGGTTTTCGTTTCATAACAATTTAATTATCGAAAAGAACCGAAAACAACCTCAGTAGAACCTCTTTTTCTTTAACTTTACTACATACAATGTACGATTAAATTGTATCCTGTATACGAATGGTTACACCAATTGGCGAGATAATCCTCTTCTTTTTGAACATTGGAAGCTGATTTAACTCAGTAATAATTGCTCAGATTTAATATAGTATTTATTAATAGCCACGTGTTCTATTCACTGATCTATGGTACAGGGAAAAAAATATGTGAACTGAATTGTAAATAATTCATAATTTATTGCTTTGAACGTGATTTCGGTTTCGTGCAGGTTTTAGAATAAAAATGTCGTATGTTACAGTCGTCCCATAAACTATCTCTATGCTAAAGATTTCGTCCATGCGCTATTTTATTTTTCTCAAAAGAATGACAAACACACTTTCGCGCTTAAATTACTTTAAGTCAAAAAAATATGTAAGTGAAAAGTTATCAATTCAATTCGTAATTCGTTTTTTTATTGATTGGTCGTGCCTCATTTTAAACTTATAATAACTCAATTCCAATAAGAATAAACTGACATAATATATCCCAAATGTCAAAATGATAGTAAATTACGCAGAAAGTCGACTCCGCCTAATGGCACGAAAACTTTTCCCGACGGGAATTCGGACGCTATTACAAATCTGATGAAATTACCTCGGGACCAATTTCTAAGAGTCGCCATCTTTTTTTTTAATAAATTCGTTGGTAATTAATACGCCTCGTTGGACGCGGGGCGGTTCATTTTTCCACGTTGAATTTAATATAAAATTTTGGGAAAAGTTTTCCTGTTTTATAAATAGACTAAGACGTCTCCCCGTTTCTTTTTAACTTAACTTTAACGAAAAATATTCTGAGTAATTTATAATAAGTTAAAATATGAAGGCGTACACAATAGTTATCAACTGGGTTAAACTGTTTGAGAATTCAGTTGACAATGAAGCATTATACTTATTCCTATTGATTGACAAGAGACTCCCCTACTACCGATTAGTTTAGAGCTATACACCTTCGATCTTGAAAGAACCGGCTAAAGAAACGCCAATAAACTCTCTCTTTCTCTCTCTCTCTCTCTCTCTCTCTGTCTCAGCCGAAGGATTGTCCACCAGATCGTCGGACCACTTTGTGTGGGGCCTACTCACGCTGCGTCTTCCGGTCCATGGTCGTCATTGGAGAACTCGTCGACCCCATCGGTCGTAGGTTCTAAACTGAAGCTTAATAAAATACTTCGATATTTGAAGTTTCATTACTTCGGACAGAATGCTCAGTGAACTTATATCTCACTCATACGTTCCGACTCCCAACCTCGGAAACGCTTCCATTCGTACTTTACGTCATAACGTACTTTAAATAAACGTTTACGATCGTTATTCGCTTCGACTCTGAAAAGAGCGTCTTTTAGGAATCGGTCTTGTAATTATTACGCTACGCTGGTCTTACGCGAGTCGTTCAGTCAAAATATCAGGTAATTTTTTCCTTCCCTTTGCCTCAGACTGTGGATGATTTTATATACCAGATTTTATATGAATGTATATAATGAAGCGATGTTGAAAATGACTATTGGCGTAATTTATATAACATTTATATTATTATTGTCAACAGTTCGGAAACGTCCCAATGTTGGAAAAAGGAGAAATTTAGGAGAACATATCACATCTGGAAAATTACATATTTCAACCAGAAAATCAACGGTGCTTAACTTGAATTGGAAGTTTTGTAACACGAAGACATTATTGCTAGATAAATACACTTAATACTTAGAAATAGGTTTTTTGGTGTTTTGTAATATTCCGCAGTCGCAACGCACGGGTCGTGCTACTAAATATATGCATTGACACTCATGCACACATGCAAAGCATTTCATGTGTGCTGACAGCGTTTGAAGTTCAGGCCCACGTCAAGAAATCCAAGCCAGTTATTTAAATCATACTGCAGAAAGGTCAATTTAATTAACTCAGAAATAAAATATCTAACTTAGACGTTTTTTGTTGGTTAAATATATATTAAATGATGCATTTTTGCACAACAACCGTGTGCGAATTTAATATTACACGCAAACTATATAATAATAATAAAAACCTTTATTAACTCACTTAAATACTTATAACACTATTATTTTAAATCTAACTTAATAAAGATTAGTATAAGTATAATCGACCATTCACTAAAACATTTAAAATAAATACCGACGGACACTGATTAACTGAGTTTCAGTTATGTACCAACAAAACTGAAATTCATTAGGAATGCTCTGGCAGTCACAAATTTGTTACCACCATGACAACCCAAGATGGACGCCCCTATCTTATACTACATCTGAAAGGTGCCGTCACTTCCTTGACCACGTCACTCAGTTCTCGTTTATAGTATGTAAAATTCTTTAGCAACCAGTTTGTTGGTGAGGTTATCTTTTAACATAGGCCTTCCCTAGTTTCCGCCATTCATCTTTGTCACGATATTGGCTTCTCCGACGTTTTCTCAGGTTTTCCCATCTCTTGATTTGACGTCCCTACTGTTTCCATTACGTTACTACTTTTTCGATTTTTCTATGTTTGTTTTCTTGTTTCTAAGTTTTTAATCTTTAGTAAAACATCGTTCACTTTCGTCGTTCGTTTCCCTTATTTTGGTAGTCGTCGATCTGTGACGTAAGCCTTATACTTAGCATTCTTTGTTCCACAATCATATTGATGTCTAACTTTGAGAAGCGGTGAATTGATGCTCTTAATAAACGTTACATAGTGGATGAACATCATCAGTCATTCGTTATTCAAGAGAATACGAAGCTCTACAAACTGCAATTAACTCTACAGTAGCTATAAAACGTTTCTCAGTAAGGGGATTACTGTTTTACACAATCGAATCCGTTGCACTAACAAGTCACGTGATATTACACAGATCGCAAACTGCAAGCAAATAATCATCTCATGTTAAATCATTAGCTATTCACTAATCCTCTTAACTACACGCGATTTGATGTTACTCGTCAATAATAGTACATTTGCATTGTTAACGTCGGTCATATATTTGTATATATTACATACAATATACGATTAAATTGTGTCTTGATATGAATGGCAACACCGATTGGCGAAATCGTCCTTTTCAAAAGAAAAGGATATTTAATTAATATCTCTTATTCTAAATAAAAATATCTTCATTAGCACAGTGGATTACGAGTCGCCTAGCGATTTAAAAAATCGTAGTTTCGATCCAGATTCCTTGGGCGGCGCCCCCACACTTAGCATAAACTTTACGCTTAATTGGAGGGGAAACAGGAATATTAGTAATCAATTAAAATGGAGCATTGCTATTATTCTTAAAAAAAAAAACTATACATGTGTAAAAATATTACTTCAATTTTGTTTATACGACTTGTGGGTGACCGAGACAGTTGTTTATCAATAAATAAATAGATATCAAAATGAAAAAATAATTAGAAAGTCGATTTTGACCTTAATAGTCCACTTTTAACTTTCGTCTCGATTTGAAACTGGAAGTACTCCAAGAACTCAGCGAGCTGTTCCAGTGACAAAACAGGTGGTGATTAGTGAAACTTTGCAGTAGCTCCTTGTATACCGCTCGAGTTTCTACTCGTTTGGTTAGTTTTGTCCGTTACAGACACGACGCAAACAAATTGTACCTTCATATTCTTCTTGAACTCAGTTTTTTTTTTAATTGTTGCCCAAGAACTGATTTTTGTTATTTCCTTTTTGTTTAATTAAAGACAACATAAAGTCGGTTAATGTTTTGTTACGATTTTGTAGAATTTATAGAAGTATTATCAGTTATATAAGTGGATAGTGTGATTTTTTGTTTGCGCAGGAGTGAACGAGTACCGAGTCGAGATAAGAGTTTTTTTGCTCTATAGTATAGTATGTAAATGAAACTCAAACTCAAACTCAAATTCCTTTATTCAATATAGAAGTATTACACTTTCTTATTGATTGTCAAGTTAAACACTACCACCGGTTCGGAAAAAGAAAACACCCTTACCTGAGAAGAACCGGCGAAAGAAACTCAGCGGGACTTTTTTTTTTTCTTTACGTCAAATTAATTATATACATAATTATATATGAGTAGAAACAGCCAGGAGGCGATCGTTTCATTCCCAAGGTGTGCTATCAAACATAAACTCACTAATTGTATAGTAACCTTTCGCACACAAGCGTTCCTTAACAATTTTTTTAAATTTCGCAACAGAAGCATTTTGAACGCTTTCTGGGATCCTGTTGTAGAAGCGTATACATTGCCCCACAAAAGAGTTACTGACTCTATGCAGTCGAGTAACAGGAGTAACAAGATTGTGTTTGTTCCTTGTACCAACGTTATGAGAATCACATTTTCTCATAAAAACATTAATATTTTTCCGTACATACAAAACATTACAGAATATATATTGAGAAGCAGTCAATATCTTAATTTCTTTAAATTTATACCTCAAAGATTCGGATCGAAGATGAGGATCGTAAATAATATTAATATTAAAAAATATATCAAAATCACCTCGTTATTTCAATTGTACCAAAGATTTCTTTTATATTAAAAGTACCTTTACCTTTACGTAGGAAGTTGAAGACAAATCAGTAAAGGGACGAGCATCAAACATTTGGCTAACAATCCAAGTATTGCGGCAGTCCCTTCGCGACCCAATCTGCCCCGCGATGGGGCAACTTCAGGCTTTTGTATTTTCTTTCTTGTTATATTGCCTTTAACTTCGCTTTTGTGACCATTTAAGACCGACGCCCGTTCAGCTGAAAACCTTTTGCGAGTTTACATCAATTACCGAAGCAAATGGAGTTTTATACTTTTATGAATCTTATTATCTCAAACGAAATGGAAATATTTCGTCCCGACTCCATTATCGTTGATATTTTATTCGTTTTGGAATTCAAAACAATTTTTTCTGTATAATGTAGCGAAACTTCTCGTATAACCAAATCATATTATAATTGATAATTTTAAAGGTTTTCATTTCTTACTCAACATTCTTATTCAATTTCGTATTTATTTATATTTTCAGTTGACTTGAGAAAAAAATGTTCAATTCAGGCTTTGAGACTTGTCAACCAACCTTTTTTTCTGTGTGTTTATCGATGGTTTTGACGACTTTGTCATGTCTCGTGATAAATTAACCAAAAAATACACATCTAATGGTGAAATATGGGCAGTAAATAAAGGGGTTTATGATTTATTTCGTGTGTACTAGATATTTTTGCTGATTTTAAAGTGATTTAAGACATTCTTATAATATTAAGTAGATAACAGGATGAGAATGGATTAATTTATTTTAATTACAAATCTACTAAAAAGAAGCGACTTTAAGCGACGTTATTACATTTGGGTACTGCGTTTAAAAATGTGTTTACTTTTTAATGTTTTCTTCTCCTTAGTGGGAGATATTTGCCCAACCACTGGCGACGTACTGGCTGACACTGGCTCATGCAACTAATAAAAATCATCTTATGCGTTTTTTTTTCATAATTTGCTCAATGATTAAAATAAAACGAAACGCTAATGTGAAGTTGGTGCTTTCCAACGACCACATTAACGAACACTAACGAACTGCGACTCGTATCAGCGAATCGTCTAACCGGAGTAACTCAACCGACCAATGGTATTAGAAGTTGCCTTTAAATTATTTCGGATGAAGCTAATTCAGAGCACGAGGGCTGATTGCCAAAAGCGTTCGTTTCCAAAACAGCTATTTGTTCGTTGAATCAAAAACCTACTAATGAGGCGTTTGGAAACTCTCCAAACTGTTCTCGTTTGCTTTATAAAATACAAAGAGTCAAATATTACTTATTAAATAAAACAAAATAGACTCAAGGAACGTCCGGTTAATTACATCGTTTTCTAGACCATCTGGGTACTGGTTTGGTATCGCTCGTTGATCATGTATTCCATCGTCAAACATTTTGTACGGTGAATGAGCCAGTGTAAGTACAGATGTAACACATACAATTTACTACTCATGTTTATTCAGGACTGCTACAACAATTTTTTACATAAAATTTTCCCATCGTAAAGACGAAGAGAATCACTGGCACTCTAGACTAGCATCGCGTCTATGGTCGGTCATTTTGATAAGGAAAAAATATAATCTAGAATTAAATGAATAGAAGATTCATGAAAAACGTTTGTTAATAACTATTACTGAAGTTTTTAATACTTTAGTTCTTTAAATATAAGTTTTACTGTTTGATCAGTTTTCCACAGATATATATAAATAAAATTCAATAAATTCCGTTAGGTAGCCTTACACCTCGTGCAAAGTTCCTGATAACAAGTAAAGTATGAACAAAGTCTCGGTGTGTACGGATCACATCTTTCGTTTGACGTCGTTAACTGAACACGAAAATATTCATTCTCGTTTTAATGAGACAAGTTACGCTATGCATTTTAAACATTGTGAAGTTTTGTACAACTTCTCTGGTAACTCGGAACACCGACCCGGTTTGATGTACGACCTTTCTTGTTTTGATTATAAATTAATTTGCAACTCACACCGCTCGTGTATGTATAGAAATTGTAATTAATAATATAACTTGAGGTTTACAAGAATAACCTTTACGATTTATACAGAGCTAAGTTTGTTTAAGTTGACAAATGACTTTTGAAGAGTCTATGACGCTGGGTATCGTGACAATAATTTTGCAATGGCATATAAGATACCATGTGAAGCAATGTTTCGAAATAATGCAAACTCCTGGTATTTTTTGAAATATTCTGAGTTCAATGACGAACAGGCAAATATTTTTTAGTGGATTTATAGACATTGCAATTCAATGTTGGTAAAGAGTAATTGGGTTTCTTGCAGTTTCTTCTCAATAGAAATAAAAAGTACTTTTATGAGTCAACTTGAATAAGGAATATTTTGATTTTGATTCCTAGAAGACAACGTATAGTGACACTAACTAAATAGATTTTCATAATTAGAAAACTCAATAAATTAAAAATATTATTTTGGGTTGTATGTTCTACCTATCTTATTGAAGCCTGCTCCTGCAGGCCATTTATGGTATTCATTTAAACTTAACGTTTATAAAAAAATTTACACTTTTCAACTACTATAAACTGGCAAACTGATATACATAATATATATCATATCTAAGTTACCGCTAATACATAAAACTTTAATTATCAAACTAACCGTTAAGTTTATAACTTATAGTTACTCACAGATCACTAAGTTGAGCGAGTAACGATCGTATTTCTCGTTTATTATACACTAATAATAGTGACTGCTACGAATGGGCCATTAAATCTTTATATGTATAAATCTACTGTACGTGTGTACGTAACTTAACTCCTAAACGTTTGGGACGATTCGTTGATTTTCTTCGTGTATATTTGAGTTAGCCTCTGGGTGTAAGTACAATTCTTATTTGACCTGACCGAAGATTTGCACACGTAATTTTACACATAAACGTGTTAATGTTTAGTTCAAGTAATTTATGTGATTCAATATATTTATAAAAACAGTAATTATAAATTGTTTATTCGGTTGAAAGTTTTAATTTTCTTGTTAATTTCAAAACGATATTTAGGCTTGCGTTTATGAACTAAGGTTAGACGTTAAGGCGAGGTCCGACGTTAACAAGCCATCGCGGCCGACTGACATATGGGAATAGCTTAATTTGAGTTTATATTATAAATTTTCCAATTCTCGTTAAAGTGAGAAAGTAAAACTGATTAATAATAATACATAATTTCATAAATATTGTATTCTAAAGTATAAAAAAATTTATTCTAAATCTGAAAATTATTGTGTACAAAGTCTGAAAATAGAAATATGGAAATCGGTGTTTTGTCTTTTGTTTATAAGTAATAGACTGTTGCTGGTCAGTCACCACCGTCCATAGACATTGACTGTGTGAGAAATAATCACCATACCTTACATCGCCAAACGCCTGCAATCTTGGGAGCTAAGATGTCCCTTGTGCCTGTCGTTACACTGGCCCACTCACCTTTCAAATCGGACACATGAATATTTTCGTGCGTGAAATAAACAACGAAGTACATAAATTAAACAACGCATTACGCAATGTTTAACTTTTTGTAAAAATACAATTATGAATTCTAAAACGCAGCTAACAGAGCTATTAATAATCCGTTAATCCGACACGTTCCGCCGCAAAACGACACAATTCAAAATTGGACCTCGCTTTGCATTTCAAACATCACCCCCCCCTCAAACAACAGGCAACGAGGAGGCATGCGAGCGTTCGAGCAACGTACAAACAGCCACCGCGTCCTCTGTACTCGTCACTGCAAATATTTACATTCTAAAACACATCTAATAGCAAATATAATCACGAATGGACTCGACGTAGCGGACGCTTTACAAGGTTTTTATTCCGAATTATATTTATGTTGGTCCGCTCGTGTTTTAAAAAGAGCTTAGAGTCGTTATGTTCATATCAACATCAAGATTCTAAATGGGAAGAGAAACTCGTATTCTCGTACGATTGCAATTTCGAGAGATGCTTTTGAAAACGTTTAATTTCTTAGAGAATATGAAATAGTTTTAATTTAGTCTAAATGCCTTTGACTGCGAAGCACTTTGCTCCTGCAAATGTTTGCAAGTGGAGCGCGCGCCGAGCGAGTGTAACGAATCTTGACAAGACGTGCAGCTCCGCGTCCCGCTGCTGCCGGCTCCACATTAAAGTAATGGATGTCTAACAAACGCTTTGCAACCCTCCGCCCTGGAATGAAACACGACCCCGACGTATGTTTCAAATATTAATGTTTGGTATTTCAATTATTTCGTCTTGAATTTAAGCAAAGCAACTGTGATACGAGAAGTATAAGGGTTCGTGAAAAGTTAAACATATTATGTATAAATTACTCAATTTATTTCATTTATTATATGACGTTTATCTTCTCGAGTATTTTCCTGAACCAAGACTCAGACTAGGTGGTCCCGGAGTAGACGCGCACGTGCGCCACGAGGCCGGCGAGGCGGTGCTACACGTGAAGTTCCTGATCAACGAAGGTGCTCTCGTCACAGCCACCGCTGATGACCAACTCCACCTCTGGACCTTCAGGCAGAAGATAGCACAAAGAGTCCAATCGCTCAAATTCCAGAGAGAACGGTGAGTGTGTTCATGTCTCACTGATATTGATAACTTTAAATGCCAAAATCACAAGATTTTTGTGTCATTTTACTCGTATCTATTTCTTTGTTTTTGTCTTCATTTTATAATTACTTACTTTTTTATTAAGGACAGCATGTTATTTCAATATTTTAATTTATATATTTTTTTTAATAAACAAAATAATACTTTATCAAAAATGTTTAATTTATATATTTGACGAAGAAATCGATCAAATGCTTATTGTAATTTTTTAATGTCGCTTTTATGAAAAGACTTGAAGCAGCTACATTCAGGAGTTTAATACGAGATGAAACAGTAATAAGAACAGACACATTCATCTAAATAAATTATCATTTACATACAACAGAGCGAAACACAACGGACTCGAATTACACTGCC
This sequence comes from Vanessa atalanta, assembly GCF_905147765.1. Taxonomy (NCBI): domain Eukaryota; kingdom Metazoa; phylum Arthropoda; class Insecta; order Lepidoptera; family Nymphalidae; genus Vanessa; species Vanessa atalanta. The sequence goes on along the minus strand of NC_061880.1, from coordinate 261,322 downwards.
ATTAACGACGACCAGAACCCACAAAGAGACAGTGGCGGACTATTCCTGGCCGACGTTCATTGACAATGTCTATCAAAGGATTAATTTTGCAAATTGCACTTCTAACATTAAGAATTAAACTTAAACATAAATTCATCTAACTCAAATCTAACTATTATTGTATGAAAATAATCCATAACTTATCTTACGAAGACAATCAACTAAATATCAATATTAGTGGAAAACTTAATGTGTCGACAAATCCTAAAAAACGGACACAGTACTTAATTGACAATCATAATGATAAGGATGGAAAAGTGTCATTCGAGTAAAGACGATATGAAAAATACGTATCAGCGTACCATACCTGTAACAAAATAGCGCTGTAAGTGATTTAAATAGTTCATCTATTTCGGAGAGGAAATGTGAAAATTGAAGAAATTGACGCCAATTGTCTGAGAATTCTCCGAATAAATACTTCCAATACAGGGAAGTCAATTTAACGAACATTACAAGCAAGGTGCCGATTCGATTATTAGTTTAATAACAGTAGTGTCAAAGATTTAAAACTCATTTAAATGGAAATTGATTAATTTTCAAATTGAAACAAGCGTAAATACTGACGTATTTATAAAGGGACTATATCGAGCGTGTTTCCTATCAAATTTCTTAATGTCTCTGTCATCGTCCGTTGGCTCTCAGATTGCCACTCTAATAAAGCAGTCATTATCAACATTGGAAACCCATCCATTAATAGCGAGCGATGTAAACAGGAATGTGTACGGTTAATCGACGCGCCAGCTGAGGATTGCGGAATCTGATTCCCACTCAATTGTTATATCAACTAATTGAAGCTAATTTAAACAAACACAAATCAAATTAAACATTTAATAAGCTTTGATAGTTTTAGTGTAAATTCCAAACACAATATAAGTAATATATATTACGACGAACATGTATCACTTGTATGTAACAGTAATTTAGAAACAGATAACATAACATTTAGTTAATGAATGTCGACGTGCCGACTGTCGACTAGTTTATCACTTTCAATACATTTCACTTGAAAACCGAAAATAATTCCGGTGAAATTGTTGTTCTCTGTCAACAAACACCTGTTACTTGTTAACACTGACGTTTTTGTGCACTTTATATGACCTACACATTGATATACCGTGGCAATAATAACATCAGATTCATTCGAAATGTATCTAGCTCAACCGACTCATTTTAGTTTTCAAAGTGTGCGTGTGTAAAGATTATTGCCAGGATATATGGATGTGTGTTGTGTTGTAATTAAAGCACATTACTAGGCGTGGTTTGCACATTGTTACAGATATTACATCAAACTATCACGACAGACTAAAGAACTGAAGGGGTGAGTGAGTGTTAGTTTGATGTTGTTCGTCTGTTCGTTTGTCTTGTTGCACGACTAGACCACCCCACCCATACACTCCCACTAGCATGGCTAGCTACTTCGGCTGAGCTTTATGTAACACAGTAAGCAAGTCGACCAAACCCCTTTATACTTTATTCTGTTTAAAATCCAATTTTGTTTATTCATTTCTTTCTTGATTTTCTTTTTTTTTTTGAATATCATGATTCTTTAATGGAAAAACAAAGCTTTTCAATTTACTGGATATACTAAGAACAAAAATGAAACAAAGGTCTCAATATTGATTCTTAATAGTTATCTTTCTCACACCAGTAATTTATCAATGGGGAGAAGAAGACAAAACGTTTCGTAACTATAAATACGACCGCTATAATTATATCTACTTTTCGGTAATAAGTAGGTTTGTTAGGCTTCATATAACATTGTACAGACGCTATTAGGAAAACGTATACTTATTAATTTTTTATGCAAGTACTAAGTATTCTAAAAGATAATTCACATCAACATTTATGACGCCATTCGCTCGTATTTTCAAAACACATTTCCAATATCCAATATACAGGACAATGCGTATGCATTAAACCCATTCGAAGGGTCGACGGCAATTTCAACCTTCCACGGTTGTTTTCAGTCAAAGGAATTCTGATACCTACTCATTTAGGATTAAAGGTCAATTTAGGATATACGGATTACGATTGAATTCGGTCACGTCCCAAACTGCTTAACGCTTGTATTGCACGTGCTTAGTTTTAATTAAGCTGGAATGGCGGAACTAATCACAGGAACTGCTTTGTTTTATCAACGTGTAGTGTGACGGCACTTTAGATATAAATAATATTTACCTGTGCTCGGGCTTATTCAGACGATTTGGGACGATACCACACATTTACTAATAATTCTAGAAATACTGTAAATCAACTGGAATGCAGCAATGGTCCAATGGGTGTATTTTGGTTTAGAAGAGGAATGAACCAGTGTAGTCACGCGTACAAAACACCACATTTTAGTTCCCATTATAGTCAGTGTATTGACGAATGATTTTTTCTTTTCGTAGAGCCGGTTGCTCTTTGCACACCTGACATCCTAAAATAATAATAATGAAAGTCTAATACGTCCTATAGAAACCGTTGTAGAAGTAAAATGTTCTGATGTAACTTCAATATATTCCGAAGGCACTAATATTCCAAGACAGTTATTAATGCATAGGCCGAGACCATAAATTCTAATAAAAATAAAACAAATTACAAATGGCTATTTCGTTGAAGAAATTTCGCTAGAATTTGCACAGCGTAAATTGTAATTTAAGCCGACATACAGCGCCATTTGTAGGGCTCATTTCCCTAAGCAGAGCACTCGAGCGCTTCCATTACCAACTAATGTGACGTAAACTTATCACCGTTTTTACGTCAGGCTTAAAAATGACTTTTTGCGTTTCTGCAGATAACGTCTGCATGTCACTCGACGATCATAAAACAGGGGTTATGCCTGTAATAGGGTGTAAGCTTGCTGAAATTACGCCTACGCCGAAACAAAGCTGAAAGTCAGCATATTGCCCTCAAAACATACGTTTAGTATGCAAAATAAATATCGTAAAAGTTAATGCGCGCGTACAGCGCTTGTGGGTCTATTAAATCTGTTTTCAAATGCACGTTCCGATGGCTTTTATGAAAATACTTTCATCCAGTTTATAACTGTTCACATTTCTGTGGATTCCCAAACGAATGACAAATAGTTATTTCTGATGAATTGATGAATATAATGACGGTACGTGCCTAATTCTAGCCGAATGCTTCATTTCAATCAATGTAGTTGTTAAGTTAGTTATATTACGTCAACCGATGAACTAATTAGTCCTTTACCTTCTTTTATGTTTATTGCTGAGGCATAATGCGTCTGGGGTTGCAACTTCAATGGTTCCGATTTTGATGAGCAGCGTTATTGCTGTATACGCGCTCACAAGGGGGCTCTGATTGCTTTTTCATGGATAAAATTGGTTTAACAAAGTCCAGTTTTCAAAGCGCAATTACTGCGGGGAATCATTTAAAAAGATTTCCCCGGATGAATGAGTTCGCACCTGCCGCTGGCCGCCGCTATCCTTTCAGAAGGTGGTATTTTTAATTTCGTTCAGCGAAGTGGCTTTGAAACTTCGCTTTGTAAGTTTGTTAATTGTGTACCATTCAGCTTCCTCTATGTTATATATTTCCAATTTATTCCAATATGTTTTATCAATGTTTGCGGCGTCGCGGCTTTTCAATCGTAAATTAAACATCGAAATGCAAACGATAAATATTTTGACGACATCATGTCATTGGGCTCAGGTGTACATTCAAACAAATATGTTGGAAACGATAATAATCGTTGCGTTGCTTTTATAAAATCAAGACAATTTGACTCTCAATATAATATGAGGCCGACACGCGACGCGCTCGTTACTATGAAAAGCATATTACGAATATATTTAAACCACCTAAACATGGCTCATTATTCCCTTACAACGGAAATACGCAACAATTTAGTAAAGCAGTAAGTGATTTGCAGTGGAAGAACCACAACGCTGCTCCAGTACGAGCTGGTGGAAGAAGCTGAAAGTGCCCCCATTTTTAATGTACAATATATTTACATGATTCTTGACTATATGAATTTGATACATATACGGGACGAGACTATTTCTGGTGCTCATTATAAATTTCCTTATCTTTTGGTTTTGTTCTGATCTTATGATATCTTCTGTATATAATCCAATTTCAACACTCCAAACTAAGTAATAATATATTTCCGAACAATTAACTGTGCAATAAATGATAATTTCTTCCATCCATATCGGAAAACTCTGCTTTTTATGAATTGTCTAATTTTATCGAGCTCATTTGATAACCTATTTTCCAAAGCGCGTTAAATCGCTTCAGCGATAGAGTCCGTGCAGTAATACCCTTGTAAAGTTTACATACATTGTATATTTTAAACTGATTGTATTCAAACCTATTTCGAATTTATATCGTCACACACTTTGTGTTTTACATCCAATAGTTTCAGTCGTGGGGTGAGGGGGAGTTTCACCCTACAGCTTCAATAAATCTACAATATCATTCAATTTTATATCTTTTTTATGGCGTAAACTGAGTTTTAATGGAAGTTTTGTATCTATTTTCTGTATAGTACCTATAGGTCATCGAAAAATATTCGCAGTAATGATTATTGATTTAAAAACTAATGAAATGCCCCGGCTTTGTACAGGCCTATACCGTATTTTAGTCAGGAATTATGTGGCTTTCTAATGGCAAAAAATTCAATGAAAAAATAAAAGGTGATTACATACAAACAAACAGAACTTATGTATTTATTATATTATAGTACAGTCGGATGGTTGGTATATCCGTTTTAAGCTAGACTTCGACGGCGGTTGGCTGACCATCATAAAACTGAACATAATATAAACTTGAGAGAGGGAGAAGTTGTCGTCCTGCTGACCTTAGTCACCTGGGTGCGGGCCTCGAGGTTCCCTCCTCACCCGGGCAATTCCTCATCGGTAGCCTCGGCTACTGCGTCATTATCTTTTGACCCGTAGGGTCAGGACCGGCCCCATGGTGTATATATACTTGATGTTTGTATACTATGCACATTGTTGCAACTCGCCGCTAGATGGCTCTGTACCAAAACTTCTATAACTTTCTGCAAAAGACAACTGTTACAATTAGGATAAATTCTAGTAGGCTGTATATAATACCAAATTTTAAAATCTGTTTTCCTCCTGTACCCTGTGCCCCGTATTTAGAATGCTAAATGTAATCAACATCGCAAGGAATTCAATATTGCTATTAAGTTGATAATATTGCACGTATTTTATTTTAATAGTTAATTAAAACGTCATGCTCGGTTTGATAACATTAAGCAATGTTCAAAGTAACTTTGTTTCCCGGCATCTAGCTTGATAATAATTTGAATTTCGAAAGGTCCTTTACCTTCAAAGTCAAAGTTCATATTTCAATCATGTCTGATGTTATCAGAGACAGTGACAGCTTCGCTCAATCCGTCTGATTGGCTGTTTATGTTCAAGGAACGGTTTCCCGAGCTATTTGTTGTAATACCTTTTTCGTCTCGGCCTTTGATCGATTGAAACCCTTATATAACGTATTTTTAGCTTTGTAATCACACACATACTTTAATAAATAACATAAATAATAATAAAGCTACGATTACAATCTTTGTATATTTGTTTTTTTAATTTATATGTTGCGTAAATACAAATGATTTACAAAATTCAAACAGAAATCAGAGAGTGTGTATTACATTGTATTGATTTAGGAAATAATTGACCAATTTCAATTGAAACAACATAATTATTCCTTAATCACGTGAAAATTATTTGTTCCAATAATTGTATTCAATTTTATTTATGAACTGAAGCCTCGATAGCTGATACTATACCAGACTCCTCCAGACGTGGAAGTCTTAAGTTCAATCCCGACCCCTTACGCTATAGTCGTATCGGTTATTACGCTGAATTTGAGCAATTATTATTTGCTTTTACTTTAAAAAAGTCTTTATACATAGCTAAGTAGATATTAAATGAAATGAATTTTTAAATGTAAATCTTTGCCGTCCAAAGATAACAGACGTTTACTTGGACACGAAACAGCCCCTTATTTGAGAAAGGTCGAATAGAATACCTTTAATGCTTTTGCCATCACAGCTGTTTCGCCACGACAACCCGACCGACGCAGCCCTGTCCCGCGGCGCGTGACACAATATTGTTAGCCTAATGGGACTATTGTGTTTCAACGAGGGAATAAGAACTGTTATATTTTTTTTTCTTTAGCATTGCACAATGCTGCACTCCGCTATAGAGATCTTTTAGTAATTACTTTAAAAAAATAGGTTAAGAGTACATTGCGCAGAAATGCCGCAACGTGTGGGAAGGTAATTCTTAGAGCGTTTCGATGCCCTCGAAGACTACGGAAATAAAATTCGGAGCAAACGGAGTCAATTCTAGCAAAAAAATACGGTGTATTAGAGAGTCGTTACGATATCTGAAAATATTATATGGAATTATATTATTTAAATTATGCAATAACAACCCCTGTAGCTCATACTGCCTGTTATTTACGAGACTGTTCGTTTGCGTCACTTCCTCTACCCCTCCTGTCTTAACTAGATACCCTTGCAACAAAATCGATAACCTTAAATAAACCCTTAAATGATTTATTTGTAAATTGTCATCAGGATAACCTGCCTCCATTTACCTCTTCAATCGAAATGGATCCACGTGGGCACGGAGCGCGGGAACGTCCACGTGGTGAACATCGAAACGTTCGCGCTGAGCGGCTACGTCATCAACTGGAACAAAGCCATCGAAGTGTGAGTATTTTTATTTTATTAATAGACAAAGCGATGAACGAACGGGTCATTGGTGGCATTCGTATGGATCTCCAATCCATCTTTGGTCATACATTTTACACGAGATAAGGCTTTTCATCGACGACGCAACGGCAGGATTAAAAGCAGACAGTGGCGTATGGAAACAGCCTAACTCTCGTATAGTAATAACTTAACTCTGACGTCATTTAAACGAGATCATAAAATGTAAAGCATTAATTATCAGCTATGGGCAGCCTGCAGCCTGCAGCCTGCTATTTGGGTCGCCATACATCACTGAGCATACAGGTTATGTCATTTATGATCAAGAATTCCGGTGATACAAAATTATTATTATCGAATATCGAGCGCAACAGGAGCACCTGTTATATTGTCATATAACTTCAAGTACAATAAAGTACTTTTTCATGTGGTGATAAGTCAAAATCAAAGTCAAAAATCTATATTCAATATAGAAGTGTTTACACTTGCTTATTGATTGTCAAAAATCTACCACCGGTTCGGAATTTATCACCTCGGACCCGAGAAGAACCGGCGAAAGAAACTCAGCTGGATATATTTTTTTATTTTTTTTTTCCGTTTTGCATGTATAATAATAATTATATTTTAGTTTGAAACAGCCTTTGTACAAGACTTTGTACAAGACCATCATGATAAACAAACACATCAGATATCCCGCTGGTTTGCAGTTTTTAAAATGTGGGACCAAATGTAAATATATATAAAAACACTTGTCGTAATTAATATCATATAATAAATATAAAAAAAGTATTTAAAGTCAGCGTGGACCACGTTTTACAAGAAGACGACTAGCGCGAAGTCCAGTGAAGAACTGCTGATGTTCAGTAATAAAATAAAACTTAAAAACGCCAAAATGTAAAAAGGCATAGGCGAATTTAAGCCCGTGGATGTGGTGAACTTAAATAAAAAGAAGTAAAAAAAAGTGTCAAGCAGTGGTACCTAGTATTTTTGTATTACGGTTTGGGTTAGGTTAGGGTGATTAAGTCATTGTAACTACAGGCACAAGGGGCATAACATCTTAGTTTCCAAGGTTAGTTGCGCGTAGATTATGTAAGAAATGGTTAAAAAGTGTTGAACACATCGGTGGTCATGCGCCTGTCCGCCTACCGATTGTTAGCATATTTATTTTAATGTGAACACATTTTATTGTTTTTATGTATTAAATTATCAGTAGAAATAATTCGATTTAAATAATTATTACATCTTACGTTAATTATCAACATCCGTATTTGACTAAACTAATTTGTATTTTAAAATAGATAAAACCGGATGTTGCTACAGTGGAAGGACGTGTAAACGTTTAATGCTAGGGGTAAGCCTATAAATTGGCATTCTAACTTTGATTGTCACGATGGAAGAATCGAAAAAAGAATTAATTTTGTATCAGTATTGATTGTGAAACAATCTAGGATAAATAAACCATTGATTGTCAGGAAAGTTTTTGCTTCCAACACGATGTAGGAAAAAGACATACGCGGTTCTACTTTTTAATATACAATCGATAAATGTACTTTAATTATACAAATAACTCGACGATAAACTATTATCGTAACGAAATATAAACAAGATTATTGCAGCCGTATTTTTATTGCGTTTAATTATAATCTATAATAAAAATTCTGACGTAATTCTTCGTTTGATGCTAATTACGAAAACAATCACAATTAATAAAATCTTGTGAAATATTGTGCAAATATAATTTAATCAAGTTTGAACACAATTACAAAAAAGCGTAAACGGCTTTAATTACAAAAAGGCGAGGCGCTACAAACGAGACTGAAATAAAACAACGAAATAAACATTGTACGTTTATTTGATATCTCGTTCCTTTGTAAATAATGAAATTTACATATAAAGGGACTTTTAGACATCTGCTTTAACACAACGTGAGATTACCTGTACAGGCTGTTCGTCTCGGGGGCCTTTGTAAGTGATCTAATTGGGTTGAAGTTGCGTTGCCTCTTATCAGTAAACATACCCTCATACGTTCGTTCGGAATTAAATAAGGGTGTAACGAATACGTTACGAAAATGGGCCGGAAGGAATAATTTACCGATTCTTATTGCTTATATCATATAAATCCGTTGACAAGTTGTTGAGATATTACGATCATGCAAAGCATACTTTAACGCGATTCTTTACTTCTGTTTTCTGAACAACAAACTATCTAAAACAACAGCAAAACGTCCTAATGTAGCCGTTTTTGAATAATCGGTGAAAAAACATAAAGTAAAAGGAAAATCTCTACACATATCACTTGTATGTAATTAAACATTCTAGTTCTGAAATTCCAGTTAAAAGTTAATTCCTCATTAAGAAGACAAATAACTCCAAATAAAGTAACGCTTCGAACGCAATATCGCGCCATGTTTTAATTGCAACGAAAATTTAATCTCCACACCCTTGTTTATTCACTTCACCGGATAACCGAGAAATCTGAGCCATGAACCGGTTATTTCAACACAAAAGCCGGCTAACCGGCGACAGAATCAATTACCCGTCGCATTCACGCCATCTTAACCGACGAGATCCGGACAGAACCGGTGACACTCAACCCTCGTTGATAATAGATTTCATTTGAGATTTACTAACGAAATTCAGGATGTTTTCACGTGAGATAAATTTAACCTGAGACAGCATCTCGGGGCCTGAACAAAGGGACGATTTAAATGTTTAAATTCTATGTGTGTAATTCTATTCTCTGGTGCAAAAACAACATACAAACAGACAGGCCTATGTATGACACGTGTGGTCTTAGCTGTAGATATTTTAATTATTAAAGCACTTCGTAACATCTCATACGACACCCCCTGAGGAATTAGCTGGTAATATAGATAAATCTTATCAAATTCCTTTAATAAATATAGAAGCATTACACTTACTTATTGATTGTCAAATTAAACACAACCACCGGTTCGAAAAAGAAATCTGACCTGAGAAGAACCGGTGAAAGAGCGGGTTTTGTCAATTTAAAATTATTTACATATATTCAATATCATAAAGATATATAGAAGGTGATCTATATATCGAATAATATCTTGATTTCCTTAAATTTATGCCTCAATGGTTTTTTAGTTCCTAGGTCATAGATTGCGTGAATACATTTACCTGTGAATACCTTACCTTTACCTTTATTTGATAAAATTAGTATCTCTCCTGCAGGATATATAATAACAATAGGTATGTGTTTATTGTATGGTCGTCTCGGTTGAATCTACTTTTCGTAATGGCTAACATCCCATGCAAAAGTTATAATCTACTTTAATAAAGTATAATTTGATCGTTAAATACTCGTTACCTCTTGTAAACAGTTACGCGTAGACCGAGGTGATTCATTTTTATTTCAAAAAAGTTCAGTAAAATATTATGGTATTGTAAATAAAATTAAAAAGATTTTTAAAAAAAATATATGAGCTTTTTCACAATGGTTGCCCAGGAAGGCTTTCATTAAGTAGGGCTCGGCGGAGAGACGGTAGCAAATACTTTACCTTTACAATTCTGTTTTTAACTTTTAAAGGCGAAGTTACGATGGTTCTTCGACTGCCCTTTTATTATTACGCGGATTTTAAAAGGATGGAAAACGGCTTCCTGCTTCCGAGGAGCATCGGCTGAATTGCTTCTTGTTGAATTCTATATAGTGATCAACTTATGGATAGAAATATTTTATGAAATAAAACTTTATTATACGCAATAAGATAACTCAGGGTATTTTTAATACAAAGAGGATTGATAATTAGTTAGGTTAGTGTTTTTTTTTTTAATTTAACTGATATTCACTTAGATATAATTTCACCGGAAAACGATGTGTTAATTTGTTAGCATTCGACAACCTCGAGATAGATTATATTTATAACTTTGCGGTGACGTAATATATAAGCCAACATATCATATTATATTTGTACTAGTTTTCGTACGTAAGACATACGAATAATAAAGTTCATTTATTTAAGACATCATATCCAAATGTTATCAGTACAGATTTTAACCTATTGTGTTAGTACCAAATACTATGTGTGTAAATTAATATATTTCCAGGAATTAATCTTAACCGAGATAATTTGATATATATCGAACATCAAAACCGTTTGCACAATCAAATAGGCAATATTATAAAAAAGGGTATATGTCATGCTATTTTATAATACTAGCTAAAACTACCGTTTCACCCGCGCGAAATTTATAAAACACAATGTTCCCCCGTTTACCCCCTTTAAAATCCGTTAAGACTGGATTTTACGAAACTTCGCCTTATAGGAACAGCCTGCCAAATTTAAACTTTGTACGTGTTACAGTTTCTGAGATTTCGTGATTAATCATTGAATACTATCTTCCCTATTCCATAGTATTGACTCAGACATATCACAGAGCTTCACGTAACGTAGAATGCCGCGTGTCAGAGCGCTGGTACACTAAAACTACAATCTGATAAGAATGAAGGACACCACACTGAAGACATCCATTCCATATATTCGCCAAGTTTTTCAACTTTATCAGATACCGCCTGAGTTACGGTGGCAATAGGGCCGCGCTAACTGCGCTATACCTCAGTGTCACCTCGACTTCTGATTTATAAAACGTACCGCACGTTACAGACAGTTCTGCCGGCTCTAGGGCCAAAGTTTGCTTGATATTAAACTACATAAAAGCAACTTATTTCTGTGTCGGTTTTAAAGTGTCAATATGTGAAACCATCTATAATAATATTATAAATTAGAAAGTAACTCTTTTTGTCTATCTATTTTCACGGCTAAACCATTCAACTGAATTTGGTGATATTTGAGTTAGTAGTTAGTGCCCGAGGTTGGTGGCGCATAGCTGATGTAAGGAATGGTTAATATTTCTTACAGCGCCTTTGTCTATGGGCGGTGGTGACCACTTACCATCAGGTGGTCCATATGCTTGTCCGCCAACCCATGCCATAAAAAAAATGCAAATACATATATATATATATATATATATATATATATATATATATATATATATATATATATATATATATATATATATATATATATATATATATATATATATATATACATTACCAGGGTCGAAAAGTTTCTAGGTTTTTCTGTGAGGATAATCCCCTCACGCAAGTGCGTACGTCGTTATACCGCTGCTAAATTGTTTCCGCGCGTGCTGATTGTCGTACCATATTATTATTATCGTAAGAGATAGAGTGCACCTGAGTTTGCCAACACATGATCGACTGTACATTATCAGTGCTGTTGATAAGGGTCAGTTTACAGCGGGAAGTAGGTATTTAGTGATGAAATTAATATCATAATTAAATTATGTACTTACGCGCGTCTAAAGTTACACAGTCATTAACATTATTTGAATTGCATATAATTACTTGCAATAAAATAATAATCCGATTATTAATAATAAAGTAATTATTATTATTGAGGTTATTTATTGTTTAGTGAGAAACTTCATCATGTGCGCGCATGTAATTAAACTGCAATTACTTAATGTTGTCATAGCGCGCCAAAATAAGTACAACTTCAAAAGAAATAATGATCCATGAAATTCGTCAATGTGCGATTCCTTTAACGTCCTGCGAAATCATCGGACCCGAGATGTGTCCGTGTATTTAATACGGTCGGTGTGATAAACGTTTTTGTGTTACATTTTACAGCGGAAACTGCCGTAAACATCGGGCGAGTAGGGTTGAAAACCTGGCGTATCTAGTGAAATGAAATATTTAGTGAAAATCGATAGAATTTTCTTAACATAAACTATACACCATTAAAGAGAAAAAAACACAAATATCTAGCTGTCTCGCTCTCTTCGCGAGGCGTTAAGTATAATATAATAATGTTTAACGCATTATACGACAATGTGTTTTGACTAACTTATCACGTCTGTTCAGACTATTCGTTGGAAGACGGCGTTCGGTCATGTTAGCGTATGCGTACTCTTTTCCGGCCGCGACTTCGCCCATGACGGAGAAGCAGATGTTAAGATAATTACGTATAAGACGTGGAAGGATGGCTAAGGGTATAATTATTTCAATTATTAAAATAATTAGAAGAAGGTTTTTGTATCATTATCGTTTTTTCCCTCGAATTTGGACTTTTTTTATTACTATGTGTCACGTTAACGGTCCTGTTAACACGCCCTTTTTCCCAAAGGCGCGGCTCGGCTGTACCCCTGGTACTCCTGACGCTCATGGGCATCGGTAACTACTTACCGTCATGGTCCGTTCGGTTTGTCTCGAAAGGCGATATCAACAAACATCAGAACTCCTTAATGGCTCGATCTAAGATGTGAGCCCAGAACCTCGAGAACTACAGCCCTAGAAGCACCGATAAAAATATCGACGGTACATTATTTTAGAAACGAATACCTCGCCCCAGAAAGGATGCAGAACTTCACGGAAACTTGGCGTTATAAGTTTATATATTTACAACTCAACCTTAGTTTGTATTTTTTTTCACCGTTGGCTTTTATATAAGTTTTAAATATAAAATACAGTATCCTGAAGCTGAAGAAGTAGAGAAGTTAGTTTTGTTTTCTTATGTAATTTCCTACAGTGAAGACTTTAACCCACTTAGACATGCGCAAACATTGTAACGCCATGAAATGCCGTAATTATATCATAGCATTAGCATTATCAGCCTGTAAATTTCCCACTGCTGGGCTAAAGGCCTCCTCTCCCTTTGAGGAGAAGGTTTGGAGCATATTCCACCACGCTGCTCCAATGCGGGTTGGTGGAATACACATGCAGGTTTCCTCACGATGTTTTCCTTCACCGCTGAGCACGAGATGAATTATAAACACAAATTAAGCACATGAAAATTCAGTGGTGCCTGTCTGGTTTGAACCCGAAATCATCGGTTAAGATGCACGCGTTCTAATCACTGGACCATCTCGGCATTATATCATAACGTAAGTTTAATCATTAATTACAGCATCTAATCTCGCGTCTATAACGTGTCGATGTGAAAAAATGGTTCTAATGTAAATTAAAAGCTCCAGCAACTTTCTTGGTATTAAGCTCTCTTTAGATTTAGCGCCGCACGCTCGCAATAGATTCCTTTCAAAGCGCTTGTAAACACTCGTCGCCCAACTCCCAGGGTTCTTTTTGCCATTTTAAACAACTTTCGTAATGCCATTTTTACTCTATCGTCGTGATTTTATCGTAACCGTTAAATATTCCAACATTCTTTAAATGTCTTCGATTTGTTTTCCTCATGGGCAAAAATATATTTTGGTGGTCTTGTTGGTGGGGATTTGTGAGTGCGTCTGGGTAAATACCACCCCCATATTAAATTCAACCGCTTAATAACAATATTTAATATTTTTGTGTTATGGCTTATTTGAAGAGTGAGTTAGCCAGGATAAATTTGAGAAGTATGCTTAATAGAAATGATATGTAAAGTATTTTTTAAAAATGTCGGCGGTTGAATAATTTACAATTCAAAACGACGTGCGTACTCGCCTACACGCGGTGCAGTTACATTTTTAAAGCAGTATGATAATTTTGTTCGTCTTTTAAAGTTTGCTGACGCGCTACACGATTTCGCTAGTTTTGCAAGATACCGTAATTTACCATGATGTTTACCACAAAAACTGCATCTTTCAAATACTGATAATGATTCGCCTGATGGTAAGAAATTTTAACCATCCCTTACCTTGTCATGTCCCTTGTGCCTGTAGTACACTGGCTCACTCGCCCTTCAAACCGGAACATAACAATAAAAAGTGTTGCTGCTTGGAAGTACAATATATAATGAGTGGGTGACACCTACCCAGACGGGCTTGCACTAAGCCCTACCACGTAAGGACGTTGATGAAAAGTTGGCCTATTTTTCCGCTCGTCTAAATATTTTATAATTAAAAAATATATATTTTGGTTACCAGTAGTAACTTTACATTTAATTGAATACAATTCAATGTTCCTGAATAAAGTATATTTTGATTAAATATCAAATATTCTAGGTCCATACACGCGCCGTTGCAATCAGCAGTCTGTAAGTAACGTGTCAAAATATCAGCCGCCAGCGCGTCGGCCGGACGAGCTGTACCGGTCACCGATATCCGATGTTGGATTTTTTTTCAATCTATCACACGGGGATTAAACACTTTGAAATATTTATTACAAATGGTATTACACGTTCAAATTCAGTTGCACGTCGAGCCGTGTCGTAGCGAATTGATTAAATACACTTTTATATTTAAACTAGCGACCCGCCCCGGCTTCGCACGGGTGCAATTCTGATACTAAATATACTACAGTATATCTTTATTCATAGATTTTCAGTAGACAATACAAACCGCTATGTCCCTGCGTTTTGAATCTGTAATGTCTTCGAAAATATATATGCATTATGCGTTTAATATCTCTATATTAAACGCATAATGCATTTAAGGTACTTAAATGGATAAGAATGCCATTATTTCTCGTAAAAAGTAAAGGATAAAAAATGGTTGTTGTGGGTTATCCCTAAGAGATAGACATATGTATAAAAGTAATTCAATAGATTATTTGAGAATCACACCTTTCTTTTTCAATATAATTTTCAAAAGAAAATAGTGTTAGCTTCGTCGTACAGACTCGCTAGTGTCTGTGTAACGTGTCGCTTCCGGGTATTCACATACGAGACAAACGATCGGACCTCGGCACTCGTCAAGACCCAGCTTCAGTTGACTCCAGTTTGGTGGATCGGTTCGGCTTTACCTTGACTTGACTGGCTCGCAGGCTTAAAGGACACACTGCTGGCTTGACATAGTAAGACATTACTTCGCATTCTGACATTTAAATACTAAATAAATACTATGTGATTAATATAATAAATAAAAAAATATTGGACAACATCACATACATTACTCTGATCCCAATGTAAGTAGCTAAAGCACTTGTGTTAAGGAAAATCAGAAGTAACGACGGTACCACATACACCCAGACCTAAGACAACATGCAAGACCACATAGAAAGGTAATGAACTTTTTCTACATCGACTCGGCCGGGAATCGAACCCGGGACCTCGGAATGACGTACCCATGAAAACCGGTGTACACACTACTCGACCACGGAGGTCGTCGGTTGATTTAAAAATAATAAGTATCCACGGATTTGTTTATAAATATTGTTAGAAGATGATTAATTCATTAATGCTGTATCTTGATTAACGGCGAAACAAAGAGAACAGCCAGTGTTTAACTAGACACGCTAAACAGCGATTAATCAAATCTAATGTATTTTATACAAGTAATCTTTACAATAGAGCATTTTTCAATCGTCAATATTTAAACTCTACCAGGGTTTTGGAAGCAGCCTTAAGAAGAAAGAAACGGCAGCAAACTCGCATAGATCCTCTTTTTGTTACCAAATGTACCATGATGGTGATATTCACAAAGTTCATAAGGACTCCAGTAAGTAGTAACTAATTCCCATGTAGCGCTATTATTGTGTCGGTACATTAAATAGTTATGGAATGGAAATAGTCCTGCATTAGGTACGCTGAAATAACACCTCACCTAGCGAAATAATCTTTATTACTTAATGCGACCAAACGTAAAGTTCGCAATTACTATGAATAATAATTTATAGACGAGGTCGCTCAATTTCTGACAGCTCTACCTAAACGTCGCGGAGAAATTAGGAGTTAAAATAAAATATAATGAAGCCAATTATAATATAATGAAGACCTGGAACGTTGTTATAGTTTCTATCTTCGCCCTGAAGTATTTTATGACACTTTCAAATTTAACAATTGTTTATTCGGACCGTTTCCGGAGATCCTGTTGTAAAACCGTATTACACATACCACAAACGAGTTACTAACCCTCTGTAATTGGATAATGGAAGTTAAAACTTTTGTGCGTATGGTCAAAATAAGTGTTTGGGGTTGAGCAAACTACTGAATATTTTTTATGAGTGAAAATCCCTTTGAATACAATTTAAATCCAATAATTTATTGGTGGTAGGGCTTTGTGCAAGCTGTCTGGGTAGGTACCACCCACTCATCAGATATTCTACCGTCAAACAGCAGTACTCAGTATTGTTGTGTTCCGGCTTGAAGGGTTAGTAAGCTAGTGTAACTACAGCCACAAGGGACATAACATCTTAGTTCCCGAGGTTGGTGGCGCATTGGTGATGTAAGGAATGGTTAATATTTCTTACAGCGCCATTGTCTATTAGTAGTGGTAATGACCACTTACCACCAGGTGACTTATTTGCGTCCACCTACCGATATCATAAAAAAAAACTATCCAACTAATAGTATATGTCAAATATATACTTTGTATTGTCTTGCTTGTTGAAGTATTTTACGGCTCAACAACTCAACAGCACCACAACACGCATACTACACGACTGCTCCGCTCAACTGCCGAAACGCGACTGTCACGTGACGCATGCGTAATACAAGTAGACAACCAACATTCCAGCTACACGCATACACTACATACTTTATATGTTTGTGTTAATTGTTGATATGCTCAACTAACATACAAATAAGATATATGTAGATATAGATTACTACATTGATGAAGGTACACCCCTCCTAGTTAAATCGTCGATGGGAAATTGTATCCAAATGCGGGTCGCATTGGAGTAACGTGGTAAAAGATACTCCAAAGCTTCTCCTCAATATTAGCCATAAACTGACAGGAGAACATTTAGTCAAATCAAATCAAAACTTTTACAAGCTCTTACGGATCGTCACCTCACCGGTTCGAATTGTAAAAGAAGAATCGGCAAGAAACTCGGTAATTACACTGGTTGCTATAGTTCGAGGAGCTTATAAACTTACAGATATAATATATGTACTTGTATACAGATGTTTATATATATTTTTTATTTATTAATTTATTTATCATAAAAAAAGTTTTTACAAAAAAATTTGTTCTCGCCAAGGTGGTATGCTTAACGGCGAGACGCGCTCGTTATTACAGTAAAAAAAAATGTTTTCAGCATAAATACAAATACAGTATTCACTTCCCATAAACATTTATTTAAATATCATAATGGCGACATTTTTTCTTCATCGAGAAACAAATCCTTAATTAATAACTTAATTTTTAACAGTTTTCTGCTTCATTCATTCATTCATCAAAATGAAATCATTTTTTTGTCTAAGCATAACATTTCTATTGAATAATTTTGTTACCATATATTTAGTTGTTCTTTCCCCATAGTCATTATTTATTTTTGGCTGATATAACTTTTTGTCGGTTACTCTTCTCGTATTATATTTATTACGAACCATATAACCATATATGATGAACCCATTCCAGCTGTAATTGATTTCCTGGTTCAAAATTGACGTCGCTTAATCTAACTAACGACGATCTAATCAGAGATCAGTATTCGTATAATGCGCCTTCATTGGCTGGTACTTATTTAATTTATGAGGGCTCGGTGCGGATTTTATTACCGGACAGATTTTTACGGCCGGTCGCCTGCCTGGCGCCAACACTCCTTAACTCGTTCCCATCGCTGGTGAATTGGTTCTCCGTAAACATACATCTGCTTAGTCAGAGACTGCTGATCGATATAGAAGGATGCGCTCAACACACAATAACTATGAGTCGACTCTTATTATTCTCAATTCACCATTAATATCTCCGCTTGGTGGTAGGTCTTTGTGTTTGATATTCTACCGCCAAACAGCAATACTTAGCTCATGGGACACAAGACCTTAGCTCCCAAAGTTGATGGCGCATGAGCGATCTAAGGAATGGTTGATATTTCTAACAACGGTTCTAATTGATGGTGGTGACTACTCACCATCAATTCACCCATACTAGTCCACCTATCCCTATTTCATATAAATAAATAAAATAAAAATAAAAATAAAAGCTTGATTTATAACAAAGAGCAACTCGAGATTCTACAAAAAAAAAAATTATCAACGAATATTGTATATTTAAAAGTATTGTGTGTTTTCCTTTTTCTGCAAAAGCGCCTGTAGGTACTTAGATTGATTGATAAGCTTTTTCGTTTTTTTGTTAATACCTAAGTATCGAGCGATAACAATCTCTCGGGGATTTATCGACGAAATTCCACCCAATCCAACAAAAATCACTTTCAATATATAAATGGAATGATTCCGATACGCAAATCTTAAGGAAGGGTCCGTCTGAAGGTTGAGGAGTAGGGCTGCGAATAATTAATGAGTCTGTAAGACGAGGTCTCATAATAACAGATTTATATTCATATTCGGTGAAGGTCGTCAAATTAAATCACAAAATAGTTTTCACTTTTGTTTTATAGGCTATTTGACAATGCGAAAAATAAAGTGCCAATTATTGTAATCAGTATATATTATGAGTTTAAGAATGGTTATTTATTAACGAAAGTTGAAAATAATAATTAATTTATTCAAAAATCCACAAATAAAAATGCATTTTTTTAAACGTTTGTCACGTGACACAAAACGATCCCGATTGGTCGGCTTTATGATGACGTCACTTGCTTGTTAACCTCGTTTGCCTACTGTATGTGGATTATATGTGCCACAGATTACAATACAGGCAAGTGACGTCACCGAACCCATTGCAGCGCCATATTGTCAAAGCCGCGTTTTCGCTATTTAAATATAGAATTTTTAATTTTATATTTTTCACCAAATATTTACTAGAATTAAAAAAATCGACTTTTACTAGTTTCCTTAACCTCTACTAAATAATATAAAATGGATTTTAAAAACCAGTCTAGTCTAGTCTAATAGCCTATTAGCTTTACACAATGATCATATATGTAAGTAGTTCATTCACTAATTTTATGAAAAAACTGTTTTTAATATAATATAGTGCCTATTAACTTAACTACATAAATTTTATATTTTATAATTTTGATGATTAACTTACCATTTAATTGCATTTATGTATATTTATAGAATTTCATGTTCTTGTTAATCTAACATAAGTATTACTTATTGTAAACGGCAAAGATATAAATATTCTGCAACTTGTAAATTGCCCTCGCTGAAGCTTTCAATATTTTCTGTAACAATTGCTAGAAATACAATCAACTGCTTCTATTACACAGTCGTTTTTCTCCTGAGAGATATGCAGCTGCATATTGATATATCGAAGAATATTTATTAAATTATTATAGACTACATACAATCAGGGAAAACATAGAGCTGAAGGAAATATAGTTTTCATA
The DNA here is from genome assembly GCF_905147765.1 of Vanessa atalanta. Taxonomy (NCBI): domain Eukaryota; kingdom Metazoa; phylum Arthropoda; class Insecta; order Lepidoptera; family Nymphalidae; genus Vanessa; species Vanessa atalanta. Next base: position 241,433 of record NC_061880.1, on the reverse strand, counting down.
TAAAACTTATTTATATAAATATTTTTAAGATTTTTTCGATATTGGCAACCTTAGTAAGCCAGTATATGTGGTAACCTAAACATCGGTCAAACCGTATAAATCAAGCGCGTGGCTGCGTGCTGCGACCAGATAAGCGCACACGTCCACAATAATAGCTACCCAATAAGCTTCATTACTATTGACGAACGACATCGTACTTGACCTTTTAAATATAAGTTCGTTAATGCTTGCAAATTTCATTTCCTTTACTTAGATCACATACTATGTGAATTTTTTAAGTTGAAATATAAGACAATTCAAAATGTATATTTTATATGAATATAATACATTTTAATTTTGATCAAATGAAACTAATGATATTGTTGTAAAACTTTTATCAAAATGGCAGCGGAATCTCTCCCTTTAAATGACTGTACTGGAATATATGTAGCCAATATTTCGTCATCACCCTTGCTTACCCCGCTATTATACCACCAACATGGCAAAGACGATGCGGGTACCTCTGTGACTATCATTACACCAGCTCACTCATCCTTCAACCCATGATATATCCAGAGGTGGAATAACTGATGAGTGGATTGTACCAGTAAGTAAAGTAGTATTTATATGTATAATATTCCTGGTTTATGTCTGATATACTAAATACATTAAAGTTCTTATTTTCGTAGCATTGACAACATCGCAGTAACGATTGTAAATTCGTAATGAGTTTATAATTTACAGATCAGCAGAATTGGAGGCCCTCGAGTACGCCAATCAGTCTGTATCCCAAAGAGACCAAATTTTGCTGAATCGCTAATTTTCTTCATAATTTGCTCTCAACGTTCAGTTTATGCGATTTGTGCAGATTTTTATTTATTACGTAATTGCTTAAAGATCGAAAATCAAAATTGTTATATACACATTTTCGGACATGTTTAAATATATATAATAGAGCCGAGATGGCCCAGTGGAGAGCTGAGATGGCCCAGTGGTTAGAACGCGTGCATCTTAACCGATGATTTAGGGTTCAAACCCAGGCAGGCACCACTGAAATTTCATGTGCTTAATTTGTGTTTATAATTCATCTCGTGCTCGGCGGTGAAGGAAAACATCGTGAGGAAACCTGCATGTGTCTAATTTCAACGAAATTCAGCCACATGTGTATTCCGCCAACCCGCATTGGAGCAGCGTGGTGGAATATGCTCCAAACCTTCTCCTCAAAGGGAGAGGAGGCCTTTATCCCAGCAGTGGGACATTTACGGGCTGTTTATGTTTTTTATATGTTATAGTTGGTGCCATCTTTAGGCCTTTCACTACATTGCAAACATTAAAATTCGGATGACGACAAAAAGCATGATTGCAAGTTCTGGTGGTATTTTTATAATAATTTCAAATTAAAACGTTACAATACAACAACATTAACAGCAACTACGCTTTCGGCGATTGGCAGTCGACGATTACCAGCTTAGTCCTAATTACCGAATGTTTTCGCGTATCTTTAAGTGTCTTCTTCCGGTATCGCCGCTGGACACAAATTGTTATTAGTAATTTAGTAAAGTATTAATATATTCATTTGTCAAATGAAAAGTCATTCGAGATTGATTACATGAAGTCTTCTTTTATGCCACGGTAACTCCGCTTCTTGCTGTGCTTAGAACTAGAGCGGAAGTAACCTTCGGTTAGATCATCTGATAGTACTAAACCTATTATGTATTTATGTGTGTATATTTCTCGTCTAATTCGCTTTTAGTGCTCTAACAGGGAAGTGTAATGCACTTTAACCGGCAAGACCTTTGCTCACCCAAACGAGCCACCACTTAGCCCTCATTGATCTGGTAGCCAGCTTTAATACCAAAATAATACATTCAAAAACATAATATTTTTTCAAATTCTCCACTCACCAACCAACCACATAGACAATACCTCGCCAACCTTAAGAATCAAGATACTATCCCTTGTTACACTCGCTCACCCAATCTTTAAGGCGGATCAGGCAGAATATCTGATGAGTAGGTGATACCCACAGGGTACACAATGTACAAATGTCGTATAAAATGATGAACAAATATGTCGTAAAAAAAAAAATATTTTTAATAGCATAAATTAATGTCCTCTCATATGGTAAACTACCCTCATTTATTGTAGTACAATGTATCGTCGAAGGCTATAAATGATCCCTTTAAAGTTCAACTCGCTCTATATCGATATTTTAAAGGGGTGGTCTTTTAAACTGTCACGTGTCCCCAGCATCCCCCATTATTTATCTCGCCTTTGTGGTTCGGTATCGCGAGAATACGACGCTAAGATGTCGACGAGCGTATTCTGTCAAGAGGTCGGAGGAATTGTTTTCGGTGAGATTTTAGTTTCGGAGATTTTTCAAATAACCGACAATTTCTTTCCGTTATTTTTACTTGGATTTACATTTATGTTTGAACTCGAAAATTTATCTTATTTTACTAAAACTTTAGCGGGTTTACGGCTCCGTGGTATTGTTATAGTCATTAACTGAATCTGACGGAGCAGATCGTTTTCTTTAAATATAAACTAAAAAATATACTGAAAACGCTGAAAGCTTTGATTTCGTATGTTGTACATTATAGTTGTTAACGGACATATTACATCAATACCTATAAGTCTAATAATCATTAATTATTATTTAAAATAAAAATAAAATATTTTAAAACCAATTTTTCTTTGTAAAGGATATCCTTGTGTTTTTATATAGCATACTAGTTGTTGCCCGCGGCTAAACTCGTGTTTTAAAGGGTGGTTATCATTCGGCGTTAGGTACAAAAAGGACATCAAATTCGATTCAGTGCTTTGGCCGTGAAAGAGGAACAGACAGTTACTTTTGCATTTAAAATATTGGTACAGATATATGTTATAAAGTACAAATACTGATTAACTTTAAAGTAAAGTATTTTTACTTCATCCGATGTATATAATTTACGTTTGTCAAGATTGCCTCTTGAATATATCAAGGACGAAGGCTTGAATGTAAATTATAGAGTTGCGAACCCCACTAATTTGACCGGCCTTCGCACTCGGCTGAGGTACGACAGGCAGCGGCGCGGATTATTTACTACACATATTCATAAGTCGGATTAATATTTAAGCAGTTTTCTAAGTTGATGACGTTTTCATATGCGTATGTGTATAAATATACACAATAAATTATATTATGTTGTATAAAACAGACAGTTGTACTCTGATCCCAATGTAAGTAGCTAAAGCACTTGTGTTATGGAGAATCAGAAGTAACGACGGTACCACAAACACCCAGACCCAAGACAACATAGAAAACTAACTTTTTCTACATCGACTCGGCCGGGAATCGAACCCGGGACCTCGGAGTGGCGTGCCCATGAAAACCGGTGTACACACTACTCGACCACGGAGGTCGTCAAATTTTATTTCATTAATAATTATAAGAAATAGAAATCGTCTTGTAAATAAAATTAAACTCACTAAAAAGTGAAACATAAATAATTAGGTGTTTTATTGATCACGTGCTATGGAACTGTTTGATCAAACTCAAACTGTTGCTTTATACAGGATAAATCGTTTGGCTCGATACTGGCATCATTATCACACCTATGAATTACATTTAAAACTACCTGAACCTGCGGCTTTACCCGTGCGTAATTTATAAAAGACAAACTTCCACTCCGGTTTACCTCATTAGTTAGTTTTGTAAAATCTGCTAAATCTACTCCTTATAAGGAACCTACCTGCCAAATTTCAAGGTGGTAGATGTTATACTTTATGAGATTTCGTGATTAATCAGTGAGTGGTACTCCGCTTTTATATATTGGTGTAGACATTTAACGAGTATTCCTCGTGTTACGTAAAACGGTTTAAACAGGCAGCGGGAGACAATCGACATAATATTTAATGAATTCCAAACAAAGTTGTACGTCATTTCAATAATTCAACGCTGATTTAAAGCAAAGCCGCATTTACTGCGCTAATATGCAAATTTTAATGCGATAAGTTGAATATAGATTGACAAATTACGTCAGATTTATAACGCACAATGTTTTGCCGGTCCGGTGGAAATATTTGAGAAGTGTACACTTTAAAAAGGGACGTTTTATTACAACATCGCCAACGGAAAGTGTGCACTGTGCACGTAAATTTTTATGGTTTGTTTAAAATTTGCGAAAAGTTGCTTGGGTATAACGCAAGATTTTAAATATGTTACGTTCTGTTGATTGGTTTTATTTATCGACGCCCCGCCCGCCTCCGCCCGCTGCCGCCCGCCCGCGCAGTGTGTCCGTCGCTCGCCGACGCTCGTGAAGGTGACAACTCTGCAATTTTCACCAAAATGACATTCAATTTTCAAATTAATTTGCGTTTAAATGAACGCCGAGTAAAATTTTACGGGCGTCGTTTCCACCTTCGTATATTTTTGCTTTCGGTTACGTGAACGTATAACTGTGACGTATTCAATATGTTATACAAGTATATGAACTCGGTTCCTCTTGCAATTTTCAAAAATTTTCTTCAGCAATATATTACATGGAAGTTTTGAACTTTCTTATTGATTGTCGAAAGTCTACCACTGGTTCGGATAGAAGATAGATTTGATAGGAAGATAGAAAGCTTGTGTCTTATGGGGTTTCATTTTAAAAATATATCGCGAGCGACATCGCTCCGAGTTAGAAGATCTACTAACTGTACTTACGGGCTTCATTGTAGTCCGTGTGTGAGGTATGTGGTGATGGTATTGGTGCTGTGGTATATGGATGAGCTGAAGAATGGTGCTCATCAGTGGCTACAGTCTAATAAATAAATAATTTGCATTCCAAAACAATAAAACTATATTAAGTTTTGTTAAAAAAAATACATGTATCGTCATTTTCGCCGGTTCGTCTCAACTAAATTTGGAAAGGAAGGCTTTTACTAGAACTATGAAGAATTTAACGTGATATTGAATAACAAATTTTGAAACTGGTATGATTGTGGTTAATGTCGGCAAAACAATTTGCTAATTTTAGTTTTAAGCGAACAGCAGTAAAACCAGATAGCCATGTTAGAGCTCTAGAAACATAATCACCACTGTACGAATATAGATATAACGAATATGACTCTCCCAATTAGCGAATATCATCCGTGTTTCCGCAGGATTACTTTTACGTATAGTAAGTATTAACAGTTTAATGAAAGCGCAACGGCCGCGTGTTTCGGGCGCATAATACATTCATTACTAACGAATGTATCGTGTGGATCAATTTACATGAATTTGCTGAAATTTGTTAAATTAACTCGAAATTCAATACTCGTCTTTAATTGCTCGATTGGATGATAGTTGTACGTTTATAATCTCAAGCCTGAACTGTTTCTATTGGCCTCTTTGGTCTGATTATGAATAACGTTAACTCTTTCATCTGACGCGGTTAGGTCTAACTGAAATGGAAGTTCTTTTGTAAACATACTGAAGGCATCCCTCGCTATCTTTTCTTTAACCAAATAGTGATACTATAAAACTGTATATTTTGTACGATTGAACGCGCTTCTCGAGAAGAGCTCGGTCTGTTTTAAATAACTCTTGTTGTAGAGGAACGTTTTAGGCTTTTTTTATTGTATAGGTAGTCGGACTGGCAAGGGTACACTAACCATAGACAATGGCACTGTAACAAACATTAAGCATTCCATACATCGCCAGTGCGACACCAACCTTACGAGCTCAGATGTGATGTTCCTCGTGCCTGTTCACTGTGCAATTACACTGGCTTACTCACCCTTCAAACGGAAACAAAACAATACTAGGTGTTGCTGTTTGGCGGTAAATTAGCTGATAAGATGGTGGTACCAAACCAAACGGTCTTGCCCATCGCTGTACCAAGTAGACTGTAGGTATCACGTTACGACCAACAGACAAGATGAGATATACACGTATATCTAAATTTAGCTCGATTGCAAACGCAGATAGTTTAAAATGAATGTAGGATTATCGGAACGAAGTTCTTCTTCGTGGTTAATGGCAGAATAAACTGTCAGTAATCCTCACGTAACGAAAAAGCGGTACCCGACGAACTTTTCCTTTCTATCTTCTGTATTGCGATTGTTTATAGTTTTATATTATAATGTTATATAAAATTATAGGATTTTAATAGGTATTCTGGTTTTGCATTGTTAACTTATTTTATCGTGCCTGTCATTTAATACAAGACGTGACGTAAGCAACTTCGTTCTAGTCGGCGCCCCGGGCCACGTCTTTTTATTTATTCATAAATTCGATTCATTTAATGCAGCTTACACTTGTTGACATCCAGCCAACATATATTATATACATATATAATTGTATTTAACTAACATAACTTTGTATTTTAAACGTTGAAAAGGAGTAACTACTGAGTTTCTTCTCGATAGAATCCACATTCCGAACCTGTGGTAACTTCACTTAATATAGTTTATAAAATGACCATTCAAAAGTGCTTGTCAAAGCTTACTTGAATAAAGTATATTTTGTATTAATTATACCCAAGTGTCATCGAAATTATTCAATAAATTAACGTTTAAACGAGAACTTTGGATCAACCACAGTACATCACACGATTCACACGTCGTGTCTGAACTAGAACCACGAACCTTCCCCAATACTCGCCGCTACACGTGCTCGTACGGCGCACTAGACACGTTACATTCACACGAAATACACAATGTATTTTCATTACAGATGTCCAGTTCGCTTCGTATGAATATAAAGCGCTTTTCATTCGCCTCTCCATCGAGAATGACGTAACAAATGTTCAGTGAAACATACACGTAGCGAGCTGATCGTGGTTTGTTCAATTTTAAATTAAAAATGTTCACGTTTTATGTATTATATTTAAAAAAAAAACAACTTTAAAACTAAAACCAGTATTACGAAACAGTAAGAAACAAGAAAAGAACTTTAGCTTAAATTGTTATTGTTTTATATGTAGACAACATATATATGACAATTCATCATACAGTTATCATCGCCTTTGTTGATGATAATGTTAAATAAAATTATTTATAAATTGAGCTTCAAAACACCATCGCCATATTTTTGAATATAATAGCAAAAAATACTTATACTTATTATATTTTTTTTTTTTTTTTTTTTTTTTTTTTTTTTTTTTTTTTTTTTTTTTTTTTTTTTTTTTTTTTTTTTTTTTTTTTTTTTTTTATGTCATAAGGTGGCAAACGAGCAGGAGGCTCACCTGATGGAAAGTGACTACCACCGCCCATGGACATCTGCAACACCGGGGGGCTTGCAGGTGCGTTGCCGGCCTTTCAGGAAAGAGTACGCTCTTTTCTTGAAGGTTCCCAAGTCGTATCGGTTCGGAAAAACCGCCGGCGAAAGCTGGTTCCACAGAGTGGTTGTGCGAGGCAGAAAATGTCTTAAAAATCGCGCTGTTGTGGATTTTCGGACATCTAGGTGGTGCGGGTGATATTTGGAATTTTGACGAGATGTCCGAAGGTGAAATTCAGCAGCCGGGATTAATTCGAACAATTCCTCGGAACATTCCCCGTGATAAATTCTGTAGAAGATGCAGAGCGATCCAACATCTCTACGCAAAGCCAAAGGATCAAGCAGATCGGAAAGGGCTTGATCGTCGATAATTCGAGCCGCTCTACGTTGGATACGGTCAAATGGAAGGAGCTGGTACTGGGGAGCACCCGCCCAGAGGTGAGAGCAGTATTCCATGTGAGGCCGAATTTGCGCCTTGTATAGTCTTAGACGATGGGCCGACGTGAAATACTGTCTTGCCTTGCTGAGCACACCAAGCTTTTTTGATGCCAATTTGGCTTTGCCTTCCAATTGACCGCGGAACTGAACGAGACTCGAAACATCAACGCCAAGTATTCCGATACTAGCTGTAGCGGCTAACGGAATGTTCTCGAATCGTGGAGATACGACAAATGGTGTTTTTTTAGCAGTTAACGCGCAAACTTGCGTCTTTTTAGGGTTGAAGTGAACTAGGTTTAGCCGACCCCAGTTCGAGACTTTGTTTAACGAAGACTCGATTTCAGATACAAGTTTGTTCCGGTTTTCTTCGACGTTTTCCCGAGAAATATTAGCACGGCCGGTGTATGAGGTGTCTACGGTGCTGTCGTCTGCATAGCAATGAATGTTACTGATTTGCAACAAGTCATTGATATGCAGAAGAAACAGAGTGGGTGATAGAACGCAGCCTTGTGGAACACCAGCATTGACGAATTTTAAGTCAGAGCATGCACCGTCGACAACGACCTTGATGCTCCGATCTGCCAAAAAACTGGTAATCCAATTGCATAATTTCCCGGGAAGCCCATAGGAAGGAAGCTTCGAAAGAAGCGCTTTGTGCCACACGCGATCGAAGGCCTTCGCTATGTCCAGACTGGCTGCTAATGCCTCCCCTTTGCTCTCAACTGCTTCCGCCCATCTATGAGTAAGGTAAACTAGAAGATCACCGGCTGAGCGACCCCGACGGAAACCGTACTGGCGGTCGCTAATCAGCTGGTACTCCTCTAGGTACCGCAGGAGCTGGCAGTTTATAATGGACTCCATTACCTTGGAGAACAAGGAGGTGATGGCTATAGGCCTATAATTGGACGGGTCTGAGCGGTTGCCCTTTTTAGGGATCGGATGCACCAAAGCAGTCTTCCAGGAGTTCGGGACGACGCCGAATGCATAGGATTGCCGGAAAAGACGCGTTAAGACCGGCGCCAACTCGGGAGCACAAGTCCGTAGCACGATTGGAGGGATGCCATCGGGTCCACTCGACTTATGAATATCCAAGGAAAGAAGTGCTTTACGAACAGCACTTTGCCGGAATTTAACCTCCGGCATCGTGGTATCACACCGCGGGATTGTTGGTGGTGACTTTCCTCGGTCATCCAGAGTCGAGTTCGCTGCGAAGAGAGAGCCTAAAAGATCAGCCTTCTCCTTCGCTGTATGGGCCAATGACTCACCGTCCTTGTGCAGAGATGGTAAGGAAGGCTGACAGAAATTCCCTAAGACAGCCTTGGCGAGAGACCAGAACGCACGTGTTCCTGAAGGGAGGCGCACCAGTCTCTCGCCAATTCTGCCAATGTACTCCGTCTTCGCCTTAGCAATCACGTTTTTGAAGGACCTAGAGGCAGAGTTATATTCCTTTCTGATTGCGCTGGTATTTACATCACGAGACGCTGATGCGTTAGCCCAGTCTTGGTAGCGTTCCCATTTTCTGCGTGAAGCCGTTTTGCAGAAACGACCAAACCAGGGCTGGGACTTGCCACCGATGGGGACCGCAGAATACGGAATGAATAGTTCCATACCCTGAAGTACCACATCGGCAACAGAGTCAGCAACAACACTCGGATCATCCGGCGAGAAACAAACCTGCCCCCATGGGTAGGATGCAAAGAAGGACCGCATCCCATCCCAATCTGCTGACCTGTAGTGCCACACTCGGCGGCAGCCCACGAAACGAGGTCGTGAGTAACGCGCAACCGGCACTGTACTTCGGACGAGACAGTGGTCCGACGAGCCCAGAGGGGGTTCGACGATAACCTGGTAGCCATCCGGATGGGAAGTCAGCAGAAGGTCCAACAGGGAAGGTGTATGATCCTCCACGTCTGGTATTCGCGTTGGCGAGGGGACTAGTTGTGTCAAATCATATGCTAAAGCGAAGTCGAGAACAGATCTACCCGCATGATCGGTAGTGCGCGATCCAAGCCATTCGGCATGGTGGGCATTAAAATCGCCAAGAATAACGATCTCTGCGGATGGGATCTGCTGCAGTACGGAATCTGTAGCCATTTGGACGTGCTCAACCAGTCGGTCGGTTTCGGCATTACCGCTATGGGACCTATAAAGGCAAGCGTAGATTCGCGGATGGTCGTCACAATCTACACGCAGCCAGATAATTGATAGGTCCTGTCCTTCAAGGCTGCCGAGGCGTCGAGAGCAGATATCATCTCTGACGTAAACGCACACCCCAGCTCGTGGTACAAAGGAATGTTCCAATTTATACCCGGGGTAGGAAAGAAAAGTCGTATCGGCAGGAGAAGATATCTGAGTCTCGGTAAGAAAGAGCAAGGCCGGCTTCGCCGTCTCAAGGTGAAAGTGGACGGCGTTCAAGTTCGAGTTGAATCCCCTTATGTTGCAGAAGTCCACAGTGAGGGTGGTAGGGGTTGCCTTATGATGCCTGCTCCGCTTGCCCCGAACAGTGGCGAGCGCAAAATTACCCCCCCCAGAATTCGGAGGGCAGCCTGGGCATCCCTGCTCAGGTGGTGTATGTCCTGAGCATGGATGCCCAGAGAGGGATTCTCCACCGCAGTCGCTGATGGTACCCTCCTGGGGTAATGTAACCAAATTCTGCACAACCATCATGTTTAGGAGGGGGGGGGGGTATCGGGCCTCCGGGACTCTCACATACCAGACGAAACGCGGTAACATAGCTACCACTTCACGCCGATTTTAAGTGAGAGAGTGGTACTTCCCCGGGCGTGCCGGCCCATTCGGCTGCAACCCGAAGGTATGCAGTGTGGCACTACATAAAGACATAATTAAATTATACATTCCTATAACGTAAATATATATAAAGTATATTTAATGTTATTTAAATGTTTAATTATAAACAAAAAAGTAACGGCCTCACTTATTAAAAGTTGTCTTTAGTAGTTTAACAGTGATCTCTTTCTGAATTAATGATTTTACATACGAAAGAGGAAGATGGAACATAATTTAACAACTACCTTAATAGCACTAAAAGGGAAGGCATCGAGAAACGAAATAAATGTTTTTCAAACGATTTTTGAACTTAATTGTTAAACACTAAAACTTTAATAGCGAGTTCTTGTAGTTTCAATTAAATAACCTCGCGTATTAATAGACTCGCCGCAGGTTAGTCTGTGAGGGGTTCCATTTATTCTATAAACAAGGCTCTTAATTGCTGCCGTGTGCCGGCGTCGTTATTGTAAACGTCACATTCAAATACGGTAACATATAATAAAAAAAATCTGCTGGGGTGAGTCGGGGGTTCGGTGCGTTATAACGAACTTCCTGAGCCCTTTTGTGACGAAAGCAACGCCCGTGAATGGAACGTCGAATGTCAAATTACGTCTAGTTTTAATCTTTATGTATTTTATGGTGCGTTTTCACTGAAATTGTTAGCAATGTCTGCGATTGCATATCTTCAAAAAACCAACAGCTAGAAGGCAGTGTATCTGTTTATATATTTCTGTGTATATATAATATTTATGACAACTAGTTGGTAAATTCGCTGGTCTAGTGGCGAGATATAGGGCTGAAGATCCCGAGGTTACCGATTCAAACCCCAGGTAGGGACGATAAAAAGTTATTGGGTTTTTCTTTAGAAAAATTCTTAATAACAGCTCGGACGTATTTACATCTGCATCGGAAAGCTCGTAAAGCCTTTGGTTTGGTTGGCGCCTAAACTCCTTCCGGTCGTATCAGGTTTGCCGTTCCATCGGATTATTAGATATTATGATAACTTCAGGTAATAATTACACAAACAATAGTTATCAACGCAGACTGCAAAAACAAAAACGGTCAATTTTTCGTTTATATAGACGTCGCGTCATTTACATGCAGTATGCCATGTCATATACATCACGTAGCATCTAACGTTTCTTTAAAGAAGTTGTTGATACATAAATATCCGTGTATCTATGTTAAATCTCGGTATGTTTCTGCATTAGCATTAGTAACTGGTATAGTCGTGTGTGATTATAAAAATGGCGACACTACGTCGGTCGGCGCCGCCCGACGCCCACACCGGACATGCTGCGTGCGTTCGCAAAACTATAGGTTTTATTTATTTATTTATTGTACAGTCAGAGTAAGAAAACCTTCGTCAGTTTTCAAGTTCATTCCTTTATCAAGTCGTAAACTCTTAATAAATTTTGAAACTAAAGCATTAAACAGAAAACTGCACATAAAATTAAACTAACATAGTATTGTAACTAGGTTCAAAATAATGTACATTGCGACGCAATATGTCATACTCAATCGGTAAATCAGATTATCGCGCATACTGAGCACACGAAAATAGACCTTAAGGTGACGAACCTTTTCTTACCTCGACTGTACATTAAATACACGATAAGTTCTTGCATAAATATGTACGAACGACGTGGCTACCGTATTATGCAATAGCTATTAATATTAGCGATATTCTCTAGTCAGTTCTCGGAGGAGAGTGTGGAGAGTAAAAGAGGCTCACTCGCCGGAAGCGAGGGCCGGAAGGAGCTCGATGAAATAATTTAATATCCACTCTCCGTTGTTCCGGTTTAAAGCAATTACTTGCATCCGCCTCGATTAAACTGAACGCTTGGACTAGTTGAGACCCGGGGTCCCGATTTGAAACAATTATTACTATGAAAATACTGTGAATCGCACGTAGCAATAATACTAAATTTCCTTTATTATATTTTGTAGTAAACATACAAACATAAAATAACACCGATCAAATTTTTCCTTCCCGATATATTTATTGATAATTTAGACTTAGACTGTGTGATGGCAAACTGAAGATAGATGTATTCTATACAATCGAAATACAATTATAATTCTCATCTGTAGCAGAAAAAGTTGAAACGTGGTCGAATCGAAAGTAAATACGCACAGACTAAATATATCACAGAATGCAAAACGAAATGAAATTCAACATAAATATTGTGACAAAACGATGTTTCCTAAATTGATATCATTCACTCGTTCAGCTCATAAATCCCTCAAATCATAATAAAATTCAAACGAGTATCATTCTCGTACACAATACCAATCTGTTACCAAATAGTAGTCATTATATTCACAAAGATTGATTCCATAAATCCCGGTTAGCGATGGTCCCGTCTTAATGGCGTAATATGGAAAGGTTTGAACGAGACTTTGAATAGCCTTTTACCAAACTAGTCCGTTAATAATATCGGCTTAGGTTGGCATTATTAGCTATATAAGTTTGTATATATCTGTTCCTATAACGTAATCTATATTGACGAAAGATACTTTTTTCGGAATGTATTCTTTGGGCCCCTAATCTCTCCACGTTACAGCGGGAAGGCGAGTTAAAATACTCTAAGTGATCGGACCACATAAGAGTTTAGAGTACGCGCGTCCTAAGGGTGCCTTCTGTGTGACGGATCCTGGCTTGAGACGCCGTCGACGTCGGGTTGAAGAAATTTTGTAGTCCCATGAAACTACAAATGGTGCATACGACCAGCATATCACGCTAAAAACACAAAATACATGCACGTCTATCCCGTCCGGCTTAGTACGGGTGCAATTCGTTAATCAAGAAAACGATATGATCTCTGTAGGATTATTAAGTAAAAAACCAAGATTTAAATTGACTCGCAGTTCTTTTTTTGTAATTAGTGAAACTTCTTCAAAAAAGAAAACAGTACACGCCGCTTCGTTACAGACTATATAAAAAACCAAAACAAAAGAATAGTGTTGCCATATTGAGTTATACCAACAATCTCAATATAATTTATACCACTAAGGATGAAGGTAGCTTTCTATAAGTGATTTTTTAGAATGTGATTATTAGTTCTGGAGATTACCCCCTACATACGAATAAACAAATTCTACTCTTTATATTATTGGTATTGATAATGTTTAAATTAAGTATTAGTTGACTAATGTTAGTACTTGAGGTTACAAGATATTCATTTTCAGGACAGACGAGAGATCCTCGATCATAGCAAGCATAGGAGAAATGATGGACTCATTCAACCATTCAAAGTTAATTCAATAATGAATTACTTTGAATTTATAGATAGAATAATATTTATTTTATCTGTACAAAATATATTTATATTATGGGTTCTCCAATCAAATATGGGAAGAGGTTATACAGGGGAAGGCTGTCACGGCGCGGTGACCTCGCAACAAGTGTCGCCGTGACGTCGCGACGGGCGCTCTCCATTACATCACTTGTTGCAAGACTTTTCCAGATTTATCTAACCGCTAAGAAGATTGAGTAACATTAAATACCAGACGGTCGAAGCGTTGAGGCGCGGCACCTGAATAATCATCTCAATAGATTTAGTGTTTCATTTAATATTTTAGCGGTACTCATCGAGATGACTGCATTTACTTTTAACTGAATTTAAATTATAAATACCTCGGGTCGTAAAACAAAAGAGCTCCATCTGTGTTTTGTTATATAAACTGAGTTACCTAACATTTAAGAAAAAATACCACGATTACTGTAGTCTCTCTGTATTATATTTGTAACATCTAACAACTTAACTCAATCAAAATAATTGAATAAACAAAAGGCACGCACAACACGTCTGTGAAGTCGCGTTAAGTTTGAAACTTTAATCATTTTGATAGCAAATCGGTTGAATAATTTGAACAATTAATATTTATGCCTTTATGGATCTATGATACGTCTCCCAATATCGCCTTACTGATGTTTATCGTTGAGGCGTGACATCGCATCGCGTGGAGTTGTCGCCGACCTGGCGGCGGATCCTTTCTATACGTGTGCGACAGGACAGAGACATCCATATGAAGGCTATTGACCTCGAATTCTCACACAAAAACATTAGTAGAGAATGACTAATCAGGCGTCGACAAACTAATTAAATGTTCAACGCTATCATACAAAAATTCCCAAAGGATATGGCATTTTCTAAATCAGTATTTGTCTTTGCGTAAAACAAATCAAGGGATCATTGATAATGATTGGCTGAAGGTTTCGAAATAGTCGAAAATTGAATGAATAAAAATTCGCGCTCGTAGAAATAGTAGCTCGTAAAACCGGCTCGCTATAATCACCCCGGAAATATTTGACCACCTTAACGTAAAACTTGTCGTCTTTAAAATAATGAATATCTGCTGCAACTACATTTTATGAATATCTTTTGTTACAGAACGAGGCCGAACCACCCGGGCGCCGTCGTCGACGTTAGCGAAAATCCACTAGACGCCAGCAAAGTAATACTTTTATTCGTCACTCAGAATGATGAATGCTTAGAACTCGTAATTACGAGAATATTTAATATTAAAAAACTGACGGAATCGACATAAATTGCTTTTATAAATTAGTCGGCAAAAATATTGCGCGCGTAATTCTTAATCGCAATGAAGGCAACTGGAGTGTGCTTTGAATAAATCAATATTTATTGAGTCCCTTCCTATACAATTCATACACAATTTTAACGTATTATTTCAATGAATTTTCTTATAACTGTCGCGTTCGTGATCCAAATATCGGATCTAGATACTTACACGCCTCTGTATAATTTTCAGTTAGTAATTGCGTATGAATCGGGACTTGTGGTGGTATGGGATCTGCGGGCGCGAGCCGCGGAGTGGAGAGGGTCGCTGGGCACGAGCGGGCCCGGCGAGGCCGTGCGCGCCGCGGCGTGGCAGCACGACGCCAAGCTCATGACCGCGCACGCGGACGGTGCGCTGGCCACGTGGAGCATGCGCTCTCCGAGACCTACCTCCTTGTCGTACCCGCATGGTTAGTGTGCTAACTGTACACTACTGTCCCACACAGTACATACATATACTCGAACACAAGTCGTCATACTATGACTATAATTTATGTTTTCAGCGAAAGCAAACAAGGACGGAAAACCAGAACCCTGCAAACCTATACTCAGACTGGAATGGAAAACTTCAAGAACAGGGTGAGCACGATGTTATTCAATAAAAACGTTTTTTATATATACAATATGTAAGCCACATTCCAGATTTTTCATCGGCGTCATAATATCAGTTATCACACAATTTCGTTTGTATATTAGATGTGTTTGTGACCTTCTTTATCCGGGCTCTCGTTTTATCTCGGTCGCGGGGAGTTCCTCGTCAACGAATTTCAATTTAAAAATATATTCATTTAAAGTTAATATATATAGTATATTTTTGCGTCACACAAAAATTGAACATATCTGAATATCTTTTGTCTCGGCCTGTTTCGTGATTTCATTTTTAAGTTAATCACTGTGATTTACCTCTGTACCTACCTACTGTGAACCTCATCAACAATTGTCAGGTTTTTATCATAAAATTGCCGAACGCTTCAATAGGAAATTAATGTTTACTAATATTTTATCTAAAATGCTGTAAAACTGTCTTATATTTATTAACAAAACACTGATTTCCATATTTCCAACTTAAGTGTAAAATTCAACTTCAACTTCCGTAAAAGTTTCACCTTCTATTAAAATATAAATAGGTGATGAATATGCAAAAATACAGTCAGTACAGAATTAAGTACCAAGTATCTTATACTCATTAATATGAGTAGTAATATTATTGTTAATATTATCTTATACTTATAAACAGAAGCTTAATCGTCGACTTCCAAGTTCTAATATTAAAAATATGACGAATTTCCATATTTATTTTCATTTCTAACTTCACTCTTTTAAGGGATGAATTTCAAAAACTTTATAAAAACTGTCTTTTTGAAATAAATAGAAGTATACACACCAATTTTCATATTTCGGCGAAAACGGCCAAATTCCATACAAACTTAAGGCCCTAATTACACTGAGGTGATAATTAAAAAAAATCCCCAACAAATATCTTTTTCACATCAACGGAAGCCTAAATACTGATTACCATATTTCAAAAATCATAAATGATAAATTTCCATACAAACTTTCGTCCTCTATTTAATGTTTAATTTATCTTAGATGAAATTTGAAAAATCCTTTCTCAGCTCAACTGCGACCTTTTAAGAATTCCTGTGCTAATAATAATCTGTATAATAAAATAATAAAAATCTGTATATTTATTTGATTATTAGGTATTAAAAAGTATAAAATAAAATTTCAGAGAAAGTCTGGTGATATTCTCCGGCGGCCTGCCAACCGACAAAGCTGGTCGGACGCATAGCATCACGGTCCTCAACGGAAAGAGCACCACCGTGCTGGAAATGGAGCATAGCGTGGTCGACTTCGTCACCCTCTGCGAGAGCCCTCACGCTGCCGGTCTGTTGGTCGTTTACTTAGACATTACAATACGTTTTATCTTTGTTGAACATAACGCATCAAACATAATCTGATTCTATATCTATATCGGTTATACACCAACTACAACTATTTGAAAATTAATGAAAACAGTAATATTGAAATTAATTCGATAAACTTTTTAACGTATAGGATAGGAGACACTAATCATAATATTTATTTAAGTCTCTTAGTGAGATCGAACATAATCCATTTACTAAATTAATAAACAATGCAATAATTTATATAAATAATAAAATTATGAAGACAACTGATAAAACAGCTGATGCTGTCACAGTTCTTCGCTGAGCCGACTGGCAAATTGTTCCATTCGGCTGCAAACACGGTGGAGACTATACAGCGTAATATAAAAATATGTTTCTACACGTTTCAGATTATCAAGAACCATACGCGATAGTGGTGCTACTGCAGAACGACCTGGTCGTAATAGATCTGCTGACTCCCGGCTACCCCTGCTTCGAGAACCCTTACCCCATGGACATACACGAATCACCTGTCACATGCTGTTGTTACTTTGCTGACTGCCCTTCGGATTTGGTACAGATTTTAGAATTTCTGATGAGTTTTTATAATGATGAGTTTTGATCCTTTTAAAAATGTTGAATTTAACTTTAGAACTACACTAATGTTCCGAATGTTACACTTTAATGATTCGATAATGTGAAAGCATGTCATAACAAATTAATTTCCAATTATAGATTCCAGCGTTCTACTCAGTGGGCCGACAAGGCAACAAGAAGGCGGCCGGCTTCAGCGAGAAACTCTGGCCCATCAACGGCGGCGAGTGGGCGCCGGCCTCGTGCTCCTACAGCGAAATTATACTCACTGGGTAAATTTAAATTTTTCAACTTCGTCTTCGGTAAAAACGTTTTTAATTAAGCTAGATTTAAATTATGCAAATATCTTCGCACACTCGTCAAACGATTAACGGACATCGTATTAAATGGAAACAAATGATGTCATTTCAGGCACGCAGATGGCAGCGTGAAATTTTGGGACGCGAGCGCGGGGACTTTGCAAATACTGTACAAATTAAAATGTTCAAAAGGTGAGCCAATACACTTCGGTACATGACGTATAAATGCGTTACGGGTTACACTCGGCGCATATAAACGCTAGTTCCCTTCATAAAACCGTGCGGTGCGCACAGTCGCCACCGACGACCGTAGCACTCCCCGGGGTACCGTCCGCAGTAGTGAGTCGTGTCCGCAGTGTTCGAGCGGCGCGGCGGCTACGAGGAGGAGTCCCCGCTGGCCGTGCAGCAGGCCGCGCTGTGCGCCGAGTCGCGCCGGCTGTGCGTGGCGCTGCCGCACGGACACGTCGTGCTCTTCAAGTTCCGCAAGGCCGAGGTGCACGCCGAGACGCACGTGAGTGCCCGAGCCGCGGACCGAGCCGGACGCGATCCGCAACGTCGCGAGCATTCCCGAAACGAGTCGAGAGTCGTGGCGTTCCAGGTCGTCGAGGTGCCGGTGATAACCGACGCGGTGGAGGAGGAGACGTCCCCGGAGGCGGAGAGCGGCCGGTCCGCCTCCCTCGGCAGGGGCGCCGAGAGCGTCGAGGGCGAGGGCCGAAGGGTGAGCGCGCCGCCCCCGAGAGCCGACCCGAGGCGGGCCGTCGCGGCGGAAGTAACGGACTCGCTCGTGTCGCAGTCGGGCTCGTGGGCGGGCAGCGCGCTGCGCGTGCGCGGCTGCGCGGGCACGGGCGGCGCGCGCCGGGCGCCCGGCTTCCAGGCCGCGCTGGTGGCGCTGCAGCACGGCCCGCCGCACCCCGTCACGGCGCTCACGCTCAACTCGTCGTACGGCCTGTGAGTACGCCCCCCCCGCGCGCGGCCCGCGCCCGCCGCCCGCTGACCCCCCGTGTGTCGCAGCATGGCGTGGGGCGGCGAGCGCGGCGTGGTGGTGCTGGACGTGTGGCGGCGCTGCGTGGTGGCGGCGCTGCCGGCGCACGCGCTGTACCTGCCGCACCCGGAGGCGCCGCTGGCGCGCCACGAGCGCCGCTCGCCCGAGCTGGACCAGGTGAGCGCGGGGCGCGTCGTGTGATTGGATTCCTTCTCGCGTTTGAATATTCTCACAGACTCGAATACCGTAAAGTAATTTTAAGAAATATTAGTGAATTCCGCCGAGTAGTTGATGTTCGCAATGTGCGGGCTGGGAATACTTTGCCGTGTCGCGTAGGTAAGGAGTAGTGAGTAGGCTCGCACCGGTGACGAGGGCTCGACGAAGCCGGAATGATTAGAACGAGTCACTAAATACATGAATGAATCTTACTCGAGTAGTGTTGTATTAGCTGCAGGCGTAGTGAACAGCCCGCTAATAGCCTACTCATTCCGTCGCGGCGGTGTTTATTGAAACAGTAACTTTGACTTCAGAGGCAATCTTTTCACATTACATTTTATTTGCTGTTTTGTTTCATTATATTTTCGTTTGCTAAAATCGAGGGGAATTTGGCTGCGCTAAACCTCCCCGATTGAATCCTGATATAGTTTGTTCTTTATGATTTCCTTTTAATTTATTAGTATTTAGCGCTAAGGGTTACCTCGGCTTATCCCGTAGTGACATATGGCATGGCATTTAGACATTTTTTACACTAAGCCTGTCTTCACTATTCTACAACGCCTAACTATATAGCTGTCACACGAGCCACTAATAGATTTTTTTTTAAAAAACTTAAATCAGCTTCAAAGATAATGGCTATTGTAAGTCGCCATGTCTCAAAAATCTCAGACCTGAAATTTTGATTGCAACTGCCCTTCCAAAATGACATTCCCCATTTCACAAGAGTTATTAAATTTAATTTTAACGGTGTACTCACTAAATAACTTAGTACGAATTTTGGAAGGACTGTTTTCAATAGAAGTATGGTCACCGCGCCGTGTTATGGCCGGTGTATAACAACCCTCGATACGTGGTCGGGAACAAAGCTCAACAAAATGATCTATTCCCCTGTCCCTGAAGTTGGAGGAGTCACCAGCCAGCCCCGAGCCTGCCGAGGAAGCACTGCCGGACCCAAAGCTTGACACGAGACGCAAATCCACACCATGGAAGAACTTCAATTTGAAACGTCAAATTTCTAAAGTTGACCTTAAGCTCAAAGCTGCCTTCGGGCCGCAAGAAAACGAGGAAATCGTTGAAAAAGGGAATTCACAATTCTATTGTGAAACGGCTGGCACGTCCGAGGCGGCGCCTGAATCTGTCACCGACTCCCCCGAAGGCGAAGAGGCGGGAGAGCGGAGAGCAGACGAAGATAAAAGCCAACTGTCATCACCTTTACGCGTTTGTTCGGATGTCTTCGAGCGAATGCATCGAGAACTACAAGAGAAACGAGCAGCTGATGTTTATGACAGAATGCATAAAGAACTTCAGGAAAGATGGCAGGACAAAGAACGAGGTGAAATAACGCCTGACATTTCCCCCTCTCGGATCGGAGAAGACGAAAAAGCTACACGTCCTGATAATCTTCCTCTTTTCGATGAAGATGGCAAGCCACTGCGACCGCCTCGTTCGAAAGCCAAGAGAAAAGAGGACATCACAAAGGACCAGAGAGACCAGAGATTGCTATCAGTGCCCAATATTAAATACAACAAGCAGGAATCGGTAAAGGACCTGCGAAAGAAGCAAGCGACTCAACAGTCGCAGTCGTTCGCCGGCAACCTGATGCGGCGGTTCAGTAAGTATCCTCAGGAGCTATCCACCTCACTCTCACACTTGCCGCGTCACGCGGGTCGACTCTCTCGTAGTCTAGTCATCATGTAACATAGCGTAGATACCGTTGCTCTGGAATTGGAATGGTAATGGTTTGGCCAGTTTTTATATCGTTTACTAATATTGTAGATAAAGTTTTATCAGATAGAAGTTTTTGCTCGTAGATGAATCGTAGTTACAACTTTTAACATTTACAAATATGTTGATCTGACGACTAGTGTGAGTGTTATAATGATTCCACTCTAGAGTTTATTATAAAGTTAACGGATGATCATAAAAAATGTAAACATCATGCTTCACGCTTCTTGTGATATTTGGCTTTTTATTTATTTTAAAATTTAAATTATATACTTTTAAAATAGAGCGTCATAATTGGTGCATATATATAATATATACATATACATATATAGATATATTTATATATAGGATCACGTGTATAAACTTACACTTTATACGCTGGTATATTATCGATTGCCATAATACAACACTTTAGGTAATGGCTGTATTTTTCTTTCCCAAGGACAAGGACTCATCCGACGAGGATTCGAACTGCCTAAAAATTCTATTCGGTGATTTTTTCGGTAATTTTATACCTTAAATAGTTAATACTGCATCGAACGTAGGCGTTAAGATCTCTGTGTTGTCGATGTCCATTTGGGATGATATTAAAGTAAAGAGCTACAGTAGTGGGAATCTAGCTGTGCACCTCCCCGCTTGATAGCTTCACATCAGACCATACCGAGCAATCGACGCGCCCGGGATACTTACGATGATTAGTCACGAAACGATTCGAATAGGCGCTACACTTTTCTGACTGATCTGCTTTCCCCAGGAGAGCTTGTAGCGAGACTTTGCACGAGAAACGAACGAAATGTCGAAGAGGAATTAAACGAAGTAATAGAAGTGCCCAACGTAATAGGTATGGATCCAGCAAAAAGGCTCACAGCACTCGACTAACAAAGGAGAAACATAACTGAACCACGCCTGACTAATACCGACGCGTCGGCCGTCGTGTCTGTCCGCGTCCCTCGTGACACGTGTCCGTTACATGTACTCGCTCCTCAGGTGGCGGTCTCCTCTTGTGTACTACCCATTTGTTTCTTTTATTTCTGTTACACTTTCTATGTTCATTTATATGCATAATTATATTTATTTAATGTACTATCCAATTCGCTTATCGTTATATCCGAAGTAGGCAGGGGCAGTTTTCATATGAAATTATTAGATCCGCAGTCTGTGACCACAGGATGTCTTTTCTATTTATGTACGTTTGCGTTGTGGTTTCCGTCTTAGGGGTAAACGTATCGGCTATGATAAGGACGTCAACGCGCCACTATTTCTACATGTATAACTAAAAACAGTGATCGAAATTGATTAACAATGTACACAATTAAGTATCGCATGTGACCCGTGCGGCAGTCCACAGCGTGCGGTAGGAGGGCGCGGGGTGCGGGCGGCGAGGCAGTGGCGCAGGTCGGACGTGTGTGTGTGTTGTAGATGAACGGGCCCGGCGGCGGGGGCGGCGGGGGCCCGGCGGGTGGCGGGGGCCCGGCGGGCGGCGCGGCGCCGGGGGGCTGCGCCGGAGGGGGCGCGGGCGCGGGGGGCCCCGCGGGGCCTCGCGCAGTGCGGCGCTCGCGCTCGCAAGGTACCCGCAAACTGCACAAGTGCCTCTCCACCGCGTCCGACGTGTACGCCGCGCCCCCCGCCCCGCAGCATTCTCTGCTCACGACGCGACAGTATTGCAGTTTTGGTAGTACAGTCACCTTTATTCGACCTCTCGGTCTGCCTGTCGATCTAAACAGTCGCAATTTCTCCTTTCGTTATGATTTTGTTTCTTTCGTTTTTAATTTTTCTTTTATTTTATGTTCGATGGCGAGTCGCTGGAGATGTGTTCGGATCTGAGCAGTTTTGGTTATGTGCCTCGTGCGTCTTGTCGAGCTTTGGCTGGAGAACTTGAGGAGAGAGCTGACGATATCGATTGCTTAAGTGTTAATTACGCTTTAATGTTGCATCGCAGTAAATATCAGTTTGTTGAATGTGTTTCTCGAAAACGATATGAAAATATACTCTTGTATATCGAGCGATCTCGCCCAACTATTATTTCTTTTTACGACTTCTTTATTTTTTCTTTTTCTTTCTCTACACTACCTACAACTACTTCATGACCTACCATGATACTCTTCAAAAGTTATCTGAAATTGAAGATTACATCAGTCAAACCATTTATGAGTAACATAATATTGAAGAATAATCTTCAATTTCACGATCATTTCAAATATTAGAAAATTCATTATCCACTAAATTGTAGCTTATATTCCAAATTGGCAATAACGACTTGTTGGACATCTAAAATCAGGCCTCAGTCAGAAAAATCTGTATCATTACTCATCGACAAAGAGCATGCATCGACTTCTAAATAATGTATAATCATTTGATAAATTTCCAATTTCAGATCGGAATCATTTAATAGGTAATCATTACAGTCTGCCACCTCACCGTTTGTTATTTTAATTTCTAGTTGTTCATATCGAGTAGTTTTGTTTTCCTGTGTTGTACCATCGCCGTCATTAGAATGATCAATAACTGTGTCCCCGTCATAACGACCAAATAGTTGTTTTGCCAGAATCTGTACAACCAATGATTCGCCATCTACAGTACTATCGTCACTAACTCTACAAATACCCACATCGTGGCACTCAACTTAGTCGATCGAGAAATAGACTTACTGTGTATGCTGTTTACGAGATTCAGCTAGTTCGTTTCAATTATTTTTACATGCAATTTAAATTTCTGCAAACACATCAATCACTACACAACACGCCACACAATGACACTAATGAGACTGTACTGCAATAGCGACTGTAGACGACGAATCTGTTTTCCAGTGACTATGGTGATAATGCTTGTAACAAATTGTGGTTTATTTGTCGATACAGAACCAACTATTCCGCAGACTCTCGCATCTATGGAGTACTTACAAATAATGCAACCCAATGGTATCCCAACGACATTTGCATTGTTTTTTTTTTTACATTTACATTACTTTAGTTTTTGTTTTTCGTTTCGTGGCTTGTCACGGGCTGCGGTCCTGTTTTTGTCACACGGTAGTTGGTTTGTTACTTAGAGTCGAAATTGTGGCTGTGACTATCTTCCGATGTTCTCCTACACTCTGCACCTCAACTGCACTTTACGAACAACTTCCGGCATGACTCTTAGACATAATAAAAGGTGACTTACTACTAAAAACTATCTCTTTTCTATTCTCTCACTTGCTCAATGTACGAACGGTATCTCTTATGTATGTTATATGTGCATTCTATGAGCGAGGCTTTACATATTGTATACGATACACGAACTATAGTTATATTATCATTTACAATTATTTCTGCGTTGTCGATAGTATTCAAAGTTCTCAATATTCCTCATCACGAGCGGTCACATTATTTATTTCTTTGCCTTTGTCCGCAACATATTTTTAGTATTTTACTGCAGAACCTTTACTTCGAGTGCCTGGCCTGGCTCGAGCGGTCGTCTCGGCAACCGACACTCGAACGCTATTGATATTATAATTACTATTTTTATTAACTGCTGTTGAGTACATTACATTATCTTTTTTGTTTCTAGCTCGACCACAAAGCAAAAAGTTTATATGGCTCGTTTTTGGCTGCCTCTATATACGGCTGTCCTTATGTCTATGTATGCTTACAGTAATATCTTTATTAAACGCACTAGTCGCATGCGCCGCTAAGAAATATTCACTGCACCAATATTGGATATAATATATAGATGTTTCATGTTACAACTCCATCGAAATTGTTTGTCCGTCCACGACCACGCTACATACTAGCTATATGGGTCCTACTTTAAGGACAATCGAATCTGATAACAAACTTCACAGTAGTAAACATAGGGATAAATAAGAATGACGTATTTGTGCTTTATAGAAAGTTAGTGTAATGTAGTAAAGCCGCATCACTGAGGCCGGGCCGGCCCTAGCTTGCGCCTTCTCACCTCCTCATGTCACCGTAACATAACATCTGCCATCTTAGTCTCATCGTCACCATAAACTCTGCGCTCAAGTCTCGCTTCATTCGATGCTTTCATTTCTGGAACTGTGTGTATGTCTCATTACCTCATGAAAGTGTAAATTGTAAATCATGTAATATAAATATCATCATGTTCATTTTCATAAAATACCATTTCGTCAAAACTTTGTGTAATGAGCTAACCAAATTCCCAAGGTGATAAAAATGAGTAACGACTTACTTTGTTGTGCAAATAAGCTGAGATTGGACGGGCATGCAACAGAATGATTATCAAGCATGACTCCTCTTTGATATTTTACTCTATTTTATATTCGGCACAGAAGAATGCTGCAGCTGAATGAGTGGTTTCAGCTAATTTCACAACCGCACACATAACCAGCTAGCTCTAGAGTGCAACTTCGTAGACTTGTAATGGAGGCGGTGATACTGGCTGCAATAATCATTGTAAAATTCGAAGAATATCGTCTGTAAATGTAGTCAAATAAAGCAGCCCTTATCGCAGTCAGAACTAAGGGTCCACTAGCACGGGGTGCTATTGGACTTTTAGTTACGTGCTAGTCAAAACGGAGGGATAATCTGTCTGTTTGCACCAACCGGCCGCGTAGACAAGCTGGACAGTTCGTTCTCGCGGTCGCGCTCCAGCTCCATGTCCAGTCTTGAGAACATATCGCAGGAAGGCATTCAGTGCCTCGCCTTTGCCGACAGCTATACGAAGAGATCGGGTAAGTCGCCTCCTTTAAATTGTTCATATTCGAAGTACTCACTTACACTGGCAGTTTAATACCACGCATAGATCCCACGACGTTGCTGCCGACCTTGTGGATAGGAACGACGTTGGGCTCGGTGCTCACAATGATGATCAGCTTGCCGGAAGCCGACCTGCGCCACACGCAGCCAGTCGTTATTTCCACGAGCGGTAAACTAAAACAAATGCCTTTTAATGAATTGATAAGTATTTCCATAGAATTATGAAATATATATATTTTTATTTCACAGGCGGTCCAATATTTAGGTTAAAGGGTTCAATATTGGCCATGTCATTTTTGGATTGTAATGGTGCTTTAATTCCTTACTCGTACGAGAGCTGGAAGGACGACAGTAAAGACGTAAGTTGACAAAGCAGCGCTAATAGCTGTTTTCTGTTACCCATTCGTACGAATTCGAAAAGTATGTTGAATATAATCACCATAATCGTTAAAGCAGGGCCGGGAGCGGCGCGAGCGCACGCCCACCAAGCAGAGCTCGTCGGGCAGCAGCCACATGAGCCCGCCGCCGGCCGGCGCGGAGGCGGCCGCCGACCGCCAGTTCGTGGTCATCGCCTCGGAGAAGCAGGCGCGCGTCGTGGCGCTGCCCAGCCAGAACTGCGTCTACCGCCAGCAGATTGTCGACACGGACTTTGTAGTCAAATCGGAGATTGTAAGCTTAAAAGGTCAGTCTTCCGTTGCCGTCATTTCTAAATATTCAAATATTCCTTAGGCTGTAGGGCTGTGTGCTAGCTCCTTTGGGTGGGCACTATAAAATAGACAGACCTCAATACTTAGGATTGTTTTGTTCCGGTTTGAAAGGTGATTGAGCCAGTATTACTACACGCGCAAGGGTCCTAACATCTTAGTTCTCAAGGTTATTTAATTTTAGTTAAAGGTAAGTTAATTAGTGGTGAATTGGCACTCTGAGGAATGGTAATTCTTCCTTATAGCGCCTATGTCTATGAGCCGTGTGGACCTCTTACCATCAGTCGCCCGTCCGCCTACTTATACAAAAAAAAATCACTCGTTACTCGGGTTCAATTCAATTTTAAACTAATAAGTTCAATGTTTATAAGTTTAAAATGTTATCTCGCCGAATTCAGATAGCGTCTGTCTGGTGAACTACTTGTCAACGGGTCACTTGGCGGCGTACAGTCTTCCCTCTCTGCGGCCACTCGTACACACGGACTTTCTGCCGCTCTCTGAACTCAGGTAATTTGGTATTCCACGTGTTTACAATATTTTATTCTCCACTAACTTTTTTCTGTGAAAAGCAGAAACCGAACTTGGATAATCTATCAAAATATACAAAAATACATAGAATGAATCATATTTGTGTGTTACGTCGCTAAGTTCTGTTTCCATGTTTCACGTCGTAATCAAAAAATAACTTTTACCTACTTATCGAGCAAGCAATGAAAGTGAATGACTTGATGTCGAGGCTCACGTCCTCCCATGAAGACACGACCACTCTTAGACGATACACGCACCCGATCGAGGCACTAAATGATAAACGGCTTGTTTTTATATTTACATCCCTTAGATACAATTAGCTTCGCAATACGGGCATGAGAATGCTGTATTTATATATATACGCTAAAAATTACAAATATCTCATTTTGCAATTTTTGCATTCATCGCCAGACACTTATTCAGATCATTTTTTTACATCTGCTATTTTATCATTTGGGAGCCGACGAAGAGAATTCCTTTGAGTTATGATCGATGTTAGAAAATAGCACCTGTTTGATGCACGACAACTTCTTAAAATATTGAAATAACTCTCTTTCATACGAGAGTAGAGTACGTTAAGACTTTAACGATAATCAAATAAAATGGTCGTGCAGCAAACAAGGTCATCTGTAACGAACACGGCCAGCACCGAGACGCTAGTGGCTGTCGCCGCGCTCTTTTGGATCACGAAGTAGACAAAATTTTGCAAATCTGATGAGCACCACCCGTGCTTTTGATATTTGGCACTCTTCATCTATTTTTCAGTTGGGTAACCGATATCGATCGGACATAACGAACACGACTCAAACACATCTCCGGACAGAATTACTTCCGATCATGACCCGCCACTTGGTGCTGATTTGTGTAACGACACTAACCCCACCGACACGCTCGACGATCATTCAATGTGCCCGACATCCGATCGCATAATAGTGCTAATGATGTACTTCATAGTGTGTAACCCTCATAGAGCTCGACGCAATCTGACCGTGCATCACTAGTGCAATGTTGTCGCTCGCGCGCCCCGCGGCCGCGCCCATGCGGCTGCGGGGCGCTCGAGCCTTGTAACTGACCGGTGCCTGTGTTCCTGGTAGCTTCCAGACACAGTCCAAACAGAGGGGTATCGTAGACCCTATGCTCTCCATATGGGGCCAGCAACTGATAGTTAACGAGGACACGGACCAGTAAGTCTTCGCTAATAGCGGAATTGCGTTAGTCATGTACCATCACCCCGTGGTGTCCCCACGCGATCCGTTAGATGTGCTAGTGTTTCATGTTACCCCGCAGCTTCCAAACCTCGCCCTGCGATCATTCCGGACATGGACGAAACTTATCTGTCGTAATTTTCAATTGGATTTATTATTAGATCAAAATTATTTTCAGTATCATAACTTTGCCCTTCAAAATACTATTGGCACTTGTTTATTACAACTGAAGATACGCATAGAACTGTTTTTAGACATCTCACATGAACAAATGTTTTAGTAGTATTTGTCAATGAGCAGCTGCAGGCTTTGTTGTGTAATGAGCTGGATGTCTCGAAACATTATTCGGTATCTTCGGTCGCTCCAGTCCGTCCGCCGCCTGCGACACTGCTTCAGTTCCCGATCCCGACATCAGCCCCGTCACACGGACACTACACCTCGCCACCACACGCACACGTTTTGTAACACCTACATCTCCTTCCTGACATTATACTTCACAGAGTATCGTTTCCTCTTTTCTTCTCTTATTATTTCTTCTTTGCTCAACGATTTATCTTTATATTTCTCGTTTCTTGTGAAGCATGCCCGCTTTGAATGTTCTAGAACTATTCTATGTCTTTGGCACTGTCATATTTATACACTGATAAGTTATCGCTTTTTAAAATAATTAGATATTTAAAAAATTTAAAGAATTTTCGACAGAGTAATCAGAGGATAAAATAGGAGGTAAGATAAAGTTTGTAAACATTTTTGCAATAAAATCAATAAATAATAATTAAAGTCAATGTACTCATTTATGGCACAAATGTTCTATTTGATGAGAAATATTAGTCTAATAAGAGAACTATTCAAATTATGATTAAAACTGTTTTGGATCCATAAAACACAGAACGAAATAGACAAATAAACGATCGTTTTAGAAAATGCTAAGTAAGTGATTGATGATTATTGTTTGAAACTAAATTGTGATTAGAAGTTACAGTTAACTCGAGAATGACTCGTGCCCTGCGGTGTGTTGCAGAATAGCGAAGACGTTCTGCTTCAGTAACCGCGGACACGGCCTCTACCTCGCCTCGCCCACGGAGATACAAAAGTTTACTATCGACGCTGAGTTCTGGTGAGTATTGATAAATGTAAGCGACATTTTGAAACTTCAAAAATATAATATAAATATATAATACTTCGCGTATTATATATTTTCTACTCTTGTGTCTTTGTTGTTTGTTCGGGTGGAATCGTGCTACTCAGTTCTGCAGCAGATATCTTCCATCGATTGACCTGACTTTTTATATATACGCTTAGTTTTGGATGACAATACAATATAAGCTATGTGACGTCATTCTAAATCCATTATGGCGGACCATCCAAGAGGGCGGAATAGTTATATTTAATGCATTTCTACAATATTGGTATCAAATGAAAGGGCTTGCTAAGAATAATTAAAAATAGTCTGACATCACTCTTAATCCAAGATGCTGGATGAATTTAGAAGTTTTTTTATGGTTTCCAATAGTATGGGTATTCAATGAAAGGGTTCGCTGAGAATACAAACGCAGAATACATTTTTAAAAAAAGCTTTTATTAAAATGCTCTAAAAAGAAGAAAATAAAATTTTCCTTCAAAAACCAAATCACTAACTAAAAGGTTCTAGAATCACACTCATACGAATCCTACAACTTCCGCTTTCAGTCAGCAACTAAACGAAATGATCGGAGAGCTGTTCCTGCCGCGGGACATGCCCGAGCCGCCCAAGGAGAGCTTCTTTCGAGGGCTGTTCGGCGGAGGGTCCCGGCCGCTCGACAGGGAGGAACTATGTGCGTAGCCCTACCGACGCCTCATACGTTTTTACGTAATTACGACAGCCTGCGCCGGGCCTGTACGTGCCTCTGTCCGACAGTCGGCGAGAGCAGCGGCAAGCCGAGCCGCAGCGTGGCCAAGCACATCCCGGGGGTGGAGGGCGCGGGGCAGCGCGTGGTGGCGGCCACCAGCGAGGTGGCGCGCGCGCACCAGATGGTGGTGGAGCGCGGCGACAAGCTGACGCAGCTGGAGGACCGCGCCGAGCGCATGCACTCGCAGGCCTCCGAGTTCTCCAGCTCGGCGCACCAGCTCATGCTCAAGTACAAGGACAAGAAGTGGTACCAGCTGTGAGACGCCGCTTCGCGCGATGTGATAATGTAAATAGTAAACGATACTACACTACACTTAATCTTTTTATACAGCGTACCTTATGTATTACCGTAGTGGTTTCTCTATATCGCACTCTTCCCGTCTCGCGTTTTCTCTTGTTTTCGACACCGTACTCTATGATTCGAGATGCGTGCGAGAGCGTGTGTGAGTGAGCCAGCTCCTTGGCTGACCGGGCGTCCGTCGCGTTTGAGTTACCGTTGAGATAGTGTTACGTTACGATAGTGTTGCGTCGATATGAGATTATTTAAAGTTGCTACCTTAAAGATAACTTAAGTAGATGTAATTTTTTATAGATACGAGCGAACGGAACGGATGAAACTACTGTAGTCGTTGTGAATCGTGTTGATCTGTGTAAAGTAAATATTTATAAATAAATGGATAATATAAATTTAAATGATTGAAAAGTTAAGCATTGGATGACAATAATTTTGTTACATTTGTCCGGAGTTTGATTTCGCGCCGAAAGCGTTCCTGTTTGTTTATTCTACACAAAGTCTTCTATTGAATACCTCTTTTAAAAGTGTACCTACATATATTATATGACTTGTTGATCTATCCTGTTTTTATTCTAACATTTCGCTCTTTCGATATATTTTAAATTATTAATTCATATATATATATATATTATGTATATTAGGTATGAAATGTGCATAAAATGATTTTATTAAGATTTAAAGAATCGTTCGAGGTGCGCCTCTCCACAATGATAGCAATACAACACGGGCTCCGGCCCGAGTAGACCTGACCAATAGGTGTCGTGTCGATGTTGTTAGCTGATTAACTATTAAAAAATAAAACTGAATAAAGCGATAACTAATATAATATGTAAAGTATCGATTAAGTAACGCACTACGTGTCGCAAATAAGAGATAAGTTCGTGCGGAGAATCGTCGCAGTTTATGTGTATAGGAACATTTATTATTTCTGCTGCGATCTGCCAACGTTTCCGAACGAATAAAACGAGGTGTACGTGTGGGGACCGGCCTTGGCGAGGCAGTGACGTCGGCCCCTTCGCGCTTCGTGCTCGTTGCAGTCAAACCGCTATCCGACCGATCTTGACAGTTGGCACGTTCTAATCTGTGACGTCGATCCTTTCGTTTAGTAATCGTAGTGAGTTTTGTATGATCTAATTCCGTGCGTAGATTTCGGATGCCAAAGGTGACTATTTTGAAAATCCGTTTTGTATATAATATCGAGTACACGACGCGCTAGGCGGTATTTTATATCTGATTTTGAATACGTTGCCGTTCATCTGGACGTCTGCGAATATGGCGACCTAGCGTTACTATTGGAGGAATATATTGGAATATTGTAAAAAAAATACGAAACGGATGCTGTTCCGATATTATATCACTAACGTTAATATTTTAACCAGATTATTTTGGTATGTAGACGTGTATACAACCGAAGACAGAATTGATTCGTGAAATTTAATATTTTCTTATCTATATTTAGTGGTTTTAGTGAATGCAGATGTTAGCGTTTTACAAGCTATACTTATTTTATTACAAGGTCGTTGTAGATGTCGGTCGCGACGCTCTCGGGACGCTCGACTTTACGAGATGCTCATGAATCAGAACCAACTGGGACAACGCAGATTTACGGCTCGGACTTTTCATACATCTAGCCATCGTTTCCCCACATCGCTATAAACTTATCAAACCATACCAGATCATGTTCTCATACGGGACTGATTCTATACCCTATACGCATAAAACTTGTGTGAGGAACGCAATCCCCGAGCGGAGCCCTGCACTCTCGGGCCGCGCCCCGAGGCGTCCGACCGAACTCGTGATGTGACGTAACATCGTGTATGTTAAGTTTAAACAATTCTATTTCTTGTTACTCGGCGCCCGCGCAGTCCGGCCCGGTCCCGGTCCGGCCCGGTCCGGATCGATATGTTGTTTGCGCTTTCTCTATACTTTTAACTAAATGTTCCCATTGAAACGCTATTCACTTGGAAATTATGGGACTAAATTATTATAAGGATTGTAAATAAATAATTAACAAAACTTGTGGCAAATTATTACTTGTTAATCTTTAATATTCGTAGTTCATTTAAATATTATTTTGTATGGAGTAGACGACTGTCTCTTTTTTAACGTTTGGAAACGAGGGAGTTATAAGAATATAACTATACATATTGTATATAAAGGATGCTGTTGAATTATATTATTTAGTTTGGTAGATGATATAGTCATTACATATATATAAATAAAACATAAAAATAAAATTATATCGAAATTAATGTGTCTTTTATTACAAACCCCCGCAGTGGTTGCGTCGATTTACGAGGAAATAATTTAATGCAGCTTTAATTATTTAAATAGCAGTGTTTTAACAGATTTAAAAGGAGGAAGGTTCTCAATTCGTCTGAATCTTTATTTTATGTATTTTCTTCGATTACTCAAAGACGCCTGAATCGATTTGAAAAATTATTCTTTTGTTTGAAAGGTTATACTATACAGATGTTCTCATGTTCGTCTGGTCAGCATCCGAATATGCGATGCTAAAAAAATTCAATGGAACTCTTCAAATTTTATACGGATTTTTGAAACAAATTAGGTACACCAAATTGTACTATTTCGAACGAAACAAAATCGAACTGATAATTAAGACCATGAATGGCCTTCGTTGCTAAGTGTTTACCTTAATAGTTACACGGGAACATTATCAAAACTGACGGAGCGCTTCCTTGGTCTACTATCACAGTACAGTACATTATAATTATTAGGGATACGAACCAGACAGTCTGACATAACCTTTCGTCAAAAATGTTTTTTCAATCGTTTCATTTGTTTGTACATCATATCGATATCCGATCTTTATTGTTCGTATCTTGTGAAATTTACGTCACGGCATATCATTTCAAATAGATATTTATATAACAGGTTGACGGGCAAATGGGCCGTCTGATGGTAAGTGAACACCATCACCAATACACATCAGCATCAGCATCAGCAGCTTGCTAATTTCCCACTGCTGGGCTAAGGCCTCCTTTTAAGGAGAAAGTTTGGAGCATATTCCACCACGCTGCTCCAATGCTGGTTGGTGGAATACACATGTGGCAGAATTTCGTTGAAATTAGACATATGCAGGTTTCCTCACGATGTTTTCCTTCACCGCCGAGCACGAGATGAATTATAAACACAAATTAAGCACATGAAAATTCAGTGGTGCCTGCCTGGGTTTGAACCCGAAATCATCGGTTAAGACGCACGCGTTCTAACCACTAGACTATCTGGGCTCACCAATATACATTGGCGCTGAAAGAAATATTAACTTAAAAATTCTTTTGATCACCGATGCGTCTGCCAACCTCGGGAGCTGAGAGTTCCCACTGCCTGAGCAATAATTATCACCGAGTCAGTCGCTTTTCAAGCCGGTACATACCAAATACGAAGTATTGCTGTTTGGTGGTGAAAATATGTGTGCGTGAATGGGTTTGAACCTTCATAATGTTGTATATCTTATTTGAATTAATATTTCGTCGTTCATCTATACGGGAAGGCAGCTGCTATCTAAAAAGGAAAAATAAATTATTTTTAAGTAAAAAAATAACGCCCTTAAAAACACCCAGAAATATAAAAGCATAAAATTGTTTGTATATAACCTACCCAAAAACAATAAATCAAATTTGTATTAGAATTTAATCAACTGAACTAAACACCCAAGTAATTCACTATTAACTAATTTAATTATAATATATATATATATATATATATATATATATAACCCTTATTTTAATTTTCGCCATTTAAAATGCATATACAATATTTTCCAATTTTAACAACTAACCATTCCATGACAAAAACTTTCGATATTCGTATCTAACGAATATCAAAAGATATTAAATTAATCTAACCACTTTTGATTAATCAAAAGTAACATAACTATATCTTTATGATTAGGTAAAAATTATTCTTTTTATTAGACACTGTGGAACAGTTGTTCCGTGTAAAACGTGAACAAAACTTTTTTTATACGACTTTTGATTCAATTACCACAATACAGGGACCATAAGAAGTCGCCTTAAGCGAAGGTGAAGGTGAAAAATGAAACAGGTAGTCTTTACAAAATTTTTAATTTATTTATTTCTTCATGAATTAATAACCAATAATTATTAACTTAACGCTAGAAATCTGAAAAGGGTTGGCACGCTTCACGTCGTGGATATTAAAACGTATAATCAGAGGAAGTGTAGCTCAGACGAGCGGGTAGGAGGCGTACGTGGCGATGCCGCAGTGGTTGCGTTGGTTGCGCGCCATTTTGATGTAGCCGAGATCCCCCCACGTGGTTCCCCATGAGTTCTTTACGAGCCAGTAGTTGCCACCGTTTTGGTCCATGCCATA
Source organism: Vanessa atalanta (assembly GCF_905147765.1). Classification (NCBI taxonomy): domain Eukaryota; kingdom Metazoa; phylum Arthropoda; class Insecta; order Lepidoptera; family Nymphalidae; genus Vanessa; species Vanessa atalanta. The sequence goes on along the minus strand of NC_061880.1, from coordinate 207,022 downwards.
TCCCACCGCCAGCATCTGCGGATGGAAGGTAGACGGAGGTTTACCACAAAACCAGGACTCAATAATACTAGAGTTGATAAGCGATTTCAGTGAGGCCGATCGACCAATCGAATTTGTAGGGAGGATATAATTGAGCGGCTCGAACGATCGCTGAGATTGCGTCGGAACGTTTAACATGAACTGTTATTACTCGATAAGCCGTTGTAAAGCCGGAGTGAATCAGCTTGTAAAGTGAACTTTGATTCGTTTTTAATATACATTCATCAACCCCACTCGGGTTAAAGTCATTAAGATACGATAATGAACTTCTACCTATTTCATCTTACTTATAATATTAATAACGAGTTAGTCAGTTTAAAACTATAAGGATAGACTTCTCCGACTCACCGCGTGGTTGATGTTGTCGCTTGAGCAGTTCTCGTCGTAGTAGACTCCGTCAGCGTAGAACTGGAAGGACTCTTGGCTGTCGTCGATAGCGATTGAGATGGGTCCCACGGTGCCCACAGCCTGCTGCAGTGTTTCCTCGTCACCGCTCGGCAGGTCCACGTAGCCCGTGATTGTAGCGCCCACGCTTGCGGGGTCGAACCTGCGACGGTTGGCGTTTAGTAACTAGACGGGCTAGTGGTCGACGATAGCTTTGTTACATCCGACGCTCACACGTACCTGCAGATGTCATCGACGGCCTCGTAGGGGTAGCTGTTCTCCGTGTCGATGCCTCCGTTATCGATAATGTACCTGAAGGCGTTGCCCATGAAACCACCTTCGCAGCCATAGTTCCCGTACGGGCCCGAACAGTCTACCAGGTTCTGCTCCGACAGCGACTCGAGGTAGCCATTACTGCGGAAATGCTGCCCCTCCACTGAACCCGTCTGCAGAGTCGGTAGGTTACCGTATAGTTGCGGAATATGAATAAGTAACAAATAGAGCTGACGTGGACGACGACGTGACCCGCGTGGGGCGCCGTCACTTTCGCGGAGGAAGAGTGTTGCATATAAATTAGTGGATGTTATTTAAATAAATAAAATAAACCTACAATGAATGATGAATGACAGAGTAATAATCCGTTGCTTTGAGGCTCCTCATTGCTTCACAGAGCTCAGTGGGGCGACCGAAAATTTATTATTTATATTTATAGTATCCAATATATACATTTGTAAATTAATTTATACATGAGTTTCTTCTCACGATAAAACCATCTAATTAATAAATAAAGTAAAACGAAATTTACAACCAAACCAACATTTTAAGCCAGTCGCAACCAATAAACCACGAAAAAATAAAATGTGTACAAAAATTTAAATCAATTATTGCGTGATCCCTCATTGCGAATATATATGCATATACGTATGTTTGCCTTCGTTGCTTTAATACCAGATACTAATCTCATCATCAGACTCATTATAAAACTGTAACCTTAGAAAACTTACACTAAATAAAAATTATTTAGTGTAGGTTTGTTATTGACAAAATATTGACATCCGAACTCGAAGCTTCGTGTTGTTAGCAGGAAGCTTTAGAGCCGGAATCTATTTCCATCAAAATGTTATTAAATCGGTGGAGGACGGGACTTTTGTGTCGTATAAACAACACGAACGTTCATATCGAACTCTTAAATCATAGTGGCTAATTTAATAGCGGATGCAATTACAGCGTATGGTGCATCAAACTTAATATTGAAGAGTAACATTTTGTGTTATTGGAACAAAGTTGTTTCGTGTGTGTTGCTTGGACACTCACAGTACTGAAGGCCCAGCAGGAGTCACATTGGCCCTGGTCCTTAACATTGGTGACTGCACCATAAGAGCGCCAGTCCATCTCATACGGCATCTGCACGTTGGCGAGCGGCACGAACTCGGATCCCTTTAGTCCGGTGTTGACTCTACCGACAGACAACGAACAAAAAAATTAAAAATAGGTAATGCATAAATCGTGACTGCGTCGATTGTGGAATGGACACGTGTAAGGAGGATCTCTACTCAGCGTTGTAGGCGTGCACTCACTTGGCGCTGCTGTTGAACCCGTTCATGGTGTGCACGAACTCGTGGTGCATCATGTCCGCGTACTTGTTGACTCCGACGCGGTACGTCACCTGGCCGCTCTCAAAGCGCCGGTTGTGCTCCTCCATCTTAAGCTTGTTCTGAGCGTAGATTTTCATACGGAACTGTTCCTCGGTCTCGTTTTCGTACGATTTCTGGTGTTTGTGCTAATGCAAACGATGGGTTTATTGTCACTTTCATATAGCAAAAACGACATTGTTTTATTTAAATATATGTAACGGAGCACCATTGAAGATTTTATCACATCATCAATAAGGTGACTACCCGTTCGATGACTTGATTAAATCTTTGTATACGATTCAGAGTTGTGGTAACGTCTGTTAATTGATAGTCTAGAGCGGATAATTCCAAATGGAGTCGTTTGTGGCCTACCGACGGTGGTGACGACACCTGGACAGTGACGCCGTGTAGTGCGCACCCATGGAAAAATTGGCGCTATATTATCTTGTATCAAGACCAATTTGTGGCGATCATAGCATACATTGAAAAGTAATTTTATTTACCTTGAAGGCGTCCCATTCTTCGCTGATGAGTTCAACGATGCTTTCGGCACCGACCACCGCCACCACCACCAACAGCAAAGCCAGGCTCCTCATTGTGTTGTCTACCTTTAAATTTCACGATTGTTCAAAAAGCGAGTCTCGAAAATATGGGAAATATATTTGTACAGAAGCAACAGTTTTTATTCTATATTTAAATTTAAACCAATCAGTTTACAGCGTAGGAAAAAGTAACCATTCGTACGTGATTTATGGAAAAATGGAACGTAGTTTGTAATCTGAAAACTTATTTCATCTACAGTAGCAATACGACTTCGTTAATTTAATGCGGTCATTTTTAATCAATCTCAAAACATGTACAAATCCCTCAAGTATCCATATGTTAAATTTGTACAGAAATAAATATTTATCATTTATCACTTTCAAATGCAATTTAACAATCTAAGTCAATATATATATATGATCTAATTGAAGAACTAAGAGAGTAAGCATCTAAGTTAAGGGGCCCCCAGCTAAGTCAAGTCAAAGTCAAGAATAGACAATAATGCGTTGTATAACACAAAGTCATAATAAATTATAATATGAATCAAATATTTTTCTACACTTTGAGTAATTAGATGGGCCCCTAAGTAGTCTTAGCCCAGAGTCCCCTAAATTCACTGTCCGGCCCTGGCTCCACACAACGTCACTAGTAACGGAGCGTGCAGTACATAGTAATAGATGATTGTGATTTATAAATTATAAAAATATAATTCATTGCTTCTCTTACCTTAATTGATTTATATTTTGTAGACGGCAGAAGCGGAACACGCTTAGAAACTTCAAGTGCTAAGTCCTTAAACAAAAACAAGCCTTACTCAGATGTGAGTTCTGCTTGACTGCGCCGGCTGAATTAATTCACTTGATTTATATAGCTAAGAGGATATACATCGTTGACCTTGCTCGAATCGGCGTTACTGATAAATATGCCGCGCGGAAACCTCACACCCCCTGTGCCATGTATTTGCGGACCAAAGTGTCACAGGTTCTTTCGGCACAACCTTTCGACCCAACGGAGGGGGAGTTCAGGCGACAGAGAACTTGCATCGCACTTTACGCGTATCGATCTAGTAAAAAATATATATTCTGCTTAAAATAATCCGAAGGTTCCCTTAGTATTGTGTTACTTTATATTCCAATGTGAATAAAACGATCTTTTGATAGATAGCTTAGGAATGAAAGCTGATAAGAACAGATTCAGAGGGTACAGTACATAGTGTCTCTATAAAATAATATATAAAATAATATATATAATATTAAAATATTCAGATTATTTTTAAATCTTCCAGAGATTAACAGGGAATGCTGTATACGATGTAGGCAACGTTAATGTACATATTGTTTTTAACATTTTGAAAAATATGTAATAAAACTTAAAGAAATAATAAAATTATGTAAAATGTTGGGGTAGGTACCATTATATACCAAAAGCAGTAATATTTAGTACTCATATTCATTGTTGTATGCTAGTACGAAGAGTAAGTACTCAATCCAGTTTAACTACAGAAGCAAGTAATAACTTTGGTAATGTACGCTAATGTAGTTCAGCTGCAACGTTAAAGTTTGATCCCACGACACGCCTTTCCATTTTCCGAAGTTATGTCTTGCTGTCTACCAGTACAGAGCCACAGAGCGGTGAACTATGGTCTCACTTCTCCAATACTCAAAAGACGCCCGTGCCCGACATTTTTTTATGTAATAGTTAGGCGGTCTGGCAAATGGGCCACCTGATGGTGAGTGGTCACCACCTCATTGACGCAGTAAGAAATAATAACCATTATACAACATTAACATTACCCCAATACGTCACCAACCTTGGGAGCTAAGATGCTCTGTCCCTTGTGCCTGTAGTTACACCGGAACACACCAATACTAAGTATTGTTCTTTGGCGGTAACCAACCAACATCCAAATCCGCTTAAATAATTTTAGGGGTAATGTTACCAAAAAACGTTAAATCCCGTTATATTTAAATATTTACTTTTTTATATACATGTATTACACGTGATAATTCATTAATTCTTAGAAGAATGGTAAACTAAGTTTTGTGTAAAGTTATGCAATACAAAGAAGTAACCACTGAAATCAAAATTATGCTCGAGAAATACAGTAAAATGTAAGCAATAGTTCTCTCCAATACCGGCGACATCCCAAAAACACTCCAGACTGATCCGAACATTCTCCGAAAGCCCAAGTCTACTTTCACCCTTCCAGTCTCTTACGTCGCACTCGGCAGTTCGTCACATCGCTGTTGGCAATAAGATTTATAGACTCGTCATACTAACTAGGATGCTCATTTTCTTGGTTTGGACCGACTATATAAAAACAAATTGTTAAGACTTCATTTGAACACACCAATTGTTAAATAATTATTGTGGTTCTACATAATCGAAAATTATAAGATTCGTACATCAAAAAGAATCGTTAAGACTTTTGAAAGTTAATCAAATTATTTTATATTTGTTGTTGTATATACTTAGTATCTCATTTTTAAAAGTTAAAATTACTACTATGACCTAAGTAGGAACTGCTTTTGGATCTATTTGCTCGGTTGACTTAAGAGAAATACACTCTCCTGTGATTGGTACATCTTTCTTGATTAGCGATTTAGTTTGACCACGAAGATAAAAATATACATTGACTTGACGACTACCTCTATTTTTCATTAAAGCGGAAAACCTCATATACTCATATGAGGTTTATAGTGAGATTATAGTGTGATTTAATTAGACGGTTTCCAAGTTTAATTATATTCAAACAAACATTTATATCTGCAAGCTACTTTTCGCTAATGAGTTTAGCCTCTGTAAATAACTTATATTTTTCCCTACGCTTATTAATGATTATAATAATTATTTATACAGTATTGTTTTTCGTTTTCGATTATTTATATTTTTGTTATTTTTATCCCTGAGGAAATTCCCGTTACACTATCTAATTTTACCAAAATAATGTAATGCAAATTGATAATTGGTACATTACCATATTCACAACCTTGACAGATGCACAGAATTTACATATTTATGACTTAAATGCATGTTTATACAATTTGACTCGACATTGTAGCAATGATTTTATGTTATTTGACGTTAATAAATTCATATATAGATTTAAGTTGACAGAGAGTACTATGTACCTACCAATAAAATCCAGAAGACAAATTGGTAACCTAATTGCTTACAATATTAATAATTATTTTATGTGTAATGTTACCAAGGAACATATGTATAATAAAAATAATAACCTAATTTATATTAACACTGATAAAAGTAAATATATTAAAATTCATAATTTAAATTAAATAAAATGATAAAATCTAAGCCCTTTTACTTAAATATTATACGTCAAAATATACAGGGCATTGGTGACAAAGATCATGAAAAGGATTATTTTCGCAGCGTTATAAAACACATGTATTTTGTTTCACAGATCATTGGATTAAAAGTTGTGGCATATTTAATATCCCAAACTTTGAACTGTCAAGTACATTCGTAAGACGGAATGCTATTCGTGGTGGCTCATTAATTTTAGTACGGGATGATATCGTTATATCGTTTGTAAATATCGAAAAGATATTGTAGCTGTCTGTGTCGAATGTACCTACCATCGAACTATCCTGCGTGGAATTTCCGCAGTACATTATAGTCTGCGTGTACCGTCCCCTATCGGAGATTTTTACTTATTCCAGCCACTATGGAGGATACTCTTAAAAATATAGGTCAAAATCCAGCTAGTTTTCATTAATGGCATAAAATCTTCTAGATCCACGTTAAAAATGGGCGTTCCACAAGGATCAATTTTGGGTACCTTTCTATTTCTAGTATATATAAATGATCTTCCTTTCTATTTTAAAGGTATTTGTGATATAGCGTTGTTTGCTGATGATACTTCACTGATTTTAAAGGTTGACAGTAAAATTGACTATGACGATGTAAACGGTGTATTATTACATATACACGATTGGTTTACAGTAGATAATTTAGTTTTGAATGCTCAAAAAACAAAAGATGTAGTTTTTAACCTACCCAATGTTAGAAAGCAAAATTATAATATATCTTTAAACGGTGGCCGTCTTAATGTAGCCGATACTACGGTGTTTTTAGGAATAGCATTGTATTCCAAACTTCAGAGGAATCCTCACACATCGTCCCTAACAGGAAGACTCAGCTCCACAGCATACGCTGTTAGAAAAGTTAAACAACTAACTGATATTGATACCGCTCGTCTAGTATATTTTGGTTATTTTCACAGTATTGTGTCATATGGCATATTACTTTGGGGTAACACTGCAGATATTGAATCTGTTTTTATTTTACAAAAGAGAGCAATCCGCTCTATTTATAATATTGGAGCTAGAGACTCTCTCCGGGATGTTTTTAACAAAGTAGGAATACTCACTGATGCGTCACAATATATTTGCAACAATATTATGTATATTCACAGTAGCATTGATCATTTTGATAAAATCAGTGATAATCATTGTAATCATTGTATGTGCACAAGAAGTAAGGATAAGACCTTTTTTTTATGATGAAAACAGTTGCAATATCTGAATCGTTATCCTTAAGCAATATGCTTAAAAGCTAAAACATAATATTATGAATATAATCAAAGTATAGTTACTTTATTAACCGCACATACTGCGGAGCTGATCTTCCCTGTGAGGAATGGTAAAAGAGGTTTCCACTGAAGTTTCGAGTTCTAAGTGATTCCTAGAAATACTGTAGCATTCGTTACATCTAGATCACTATTATTTAAAGTTAACTTTAAATTAAGCTTTCTTACGTTAGGTAAGGCAAATAGTTCGCCTTTTGTATTTTTGGTAATTAGAACTAAATTATTTATTGTAAACCACCTTTTTATTGAGTTTAATAATGTAATTATTAAACTCTTGCATAATAATAGTAATGAAATTCGCTACACCAACTACATAAACAGAATAGAATTGGATGTTTGCAGAAACCCGCGTAAATTTTGGTTCTTTGTTAAGACTCACGTTGATCTTCGAATATTCCCACTAAAATGAATATGCCTAGCAGTACTGTTATAGCTAAAGCTGGCGAGGATAGTAAATAAACTTGTTGATTTATCATAGACCAGTATCAATACTGAATCACCTCGCAAAAGCAATTGAACGAATTATATGTGATGCCTTATCAAAATGTAGCACTTAAATTATCACAACTAAACAATATGGTTCCAGTAGGACTAGATCTACTTCAAGTATCAAATTATGTAGATAGCTGCATTCAAGTTCACTGGATCTATACTGCCTTCAGCAATGCCAAGAGATGTTCGACAAAGTCAATCATCTCTTGTTGTTGTTAAACCTAAAAAGATATGGGATTCGTGGCAAATTATTTCTTTGTTTAGAGTCATATTTTAAGAATAGGCAGCAACAAGTTGTAATTAAGGCGTTTAAGTCGCCTCCTTACTTGGCATGATCTGGTGTGCCCTAAGGTTGACATTTAGGGCCGATATTATTTATATTCTTTATTAATGACATTAGTGATTACATTAAACACGTAAAATATTTTATCTTCGCTCGTAATATTAAGCTATATAGACGTATATAAACTATAGACGAAGTACTTTTGCATGATCTTGATTCAGTGCAACAGTGGTGCAATAGCAATGGAATACTACTTTATGCTACAATATGTGAACTCATTAAAATAACTAAAAATATACTACATAACACAATACCATCTTTTTATTATATAGCAAATCAAAAGCTTGCTGAAGTCGAGGAAGTTCGTGATTTAGGCATTATTACCGATAAAAATTGGTATTAGATATTAAAATAACTTGTCGCAATTTTAAAATATACGTGCTATCTTGCTTTTATATGACGCATTAGTACGTATCCTTATTGAGTATGCATCACCAGTGTCGAACCTAACTTATAAAATTCATATTAACCGAGTGGAAAGGCTGCAGATAAACTTCAGCAGATGTAAGACGTCTGAGGCATTTTTGATTCATCGCAAAAATGCAGCTCCGTTAACGATATACCATTTTTACATAAATTAATAAACACAAATAAACAATCACCGGAGCTTATCTCTAAAACTCAATTACATGTCCAACGTAACTTGCCTCGGTACTCTATTAAAAGTATAATAATACACCGAGACACCATAAGAATACAGGGTGTCTCACCAAATACTCGAAGCATACTTATAATTTTAGTAGCGACCGTCCCTTCGCTCGGGCGCAATGCTGATACTAAATATACTACAGAATGTCTTACAACGTTCACAGTTTTTCAGTCATTAAACAATTCAAACCGCCGTTTGTTTATTTTTGATATGCCGATGGTGTTTCAAGTAATTAGATAAAAAATATATATATCATAAATTATATTATTGATAAGGTGGGATACCACATACGGGGAGACCACATAGATCATTAGTTCTTTTAATGTTTAGCCTTTTATATAACATCCACTCCAAAACTTAGTAGTAGGGAGATTGTTTTAAATTTAAATGGGACCAAACGGGAAGTATTCCTCTGAAACAATAAATATATATCTAACAAGGTTCATAAATAACGGAGAGGAGCATTCATAAAAATTATTTTTGGTGATAATTCGAATCACATTCGCCAGATTGGTGTGTTTTGGCGCTAAGCTCCTCCTTCTCCGGTCGGACTGCTTTAGTGGGCGGAGCGCTCTTCGAGGGAGGCGTGGCCTTCCTCTTGGGAGACTTGGTGACCGTCTCGAAATCCGACCGATCGCCCTTTTAGATTTACCTACATACCCACGGCGACCAATCTCTGGGGAGAGTAGCCAATCACGCACAACATAATAGTGTCCAAGTGTGCGTAAACGAGTGCATGTGTAGAACAGAAGGTGCAGGTATACCCTCATCTCATAGTCCGGTTGGACGGCTAATTCGACACGACCGGTAAGAGCTTAGACGCAGGACCACCGGCTTTAAGTTTCTCCCGAAGCACTTTTGCGATAGAAATCGAATAAGTTTTTAATCGGCCCGACCTCGGGTTTGAACACGAGACTTTGGAATTTCGGTCTTATATACCTACTTCTTAGCCACTAGATCAACGAGATAGTCGAGTTCTTCGGTTTGTATTAATATAAAAATCGGTCACAGAGACATTTGTACATTTTAATACGTCATACGTGCACACCTCTTTTGAAAATTCTTGGAAACATGTTCAATTCAAAACGCAGACGCAACATGCTTGCTGAACATCTCTGAAGTCTCGCTGGTCAGTAAACTTAATAGGCCCGTTACTCGACTGCCTAGTAAATAACTGTTGTCTGTTTGTATATTTTACGTAATATAGGTAGGTACTAGCGTCAAAAGTCCCACAGAATGCCACATCCGTCTCAGACACGCTTCGTTTAATGTTATTGTGAAGGGTTTGAATACAAACTGGTACTAAGTGTAAGTTAAGAAGTTAGAGGCTTAGAGTTTAGGTCATAAATAGGTACTAAATGCTATTTATTCTTGTATTATTCTTGATTCGGAATTTGGAAGTAAAACGTAAGTTAATATATTATAAACAGAGCCATATTAATCGAGAACTGGTTGCGGTGCATAATATAGCAAAGCTATAAAAGTCTCCTAATATGGTTAGTATAATTATATATTTACTTTTTTATCTTTATTTTATTTCAGTAGGACAACCAACAGTAGATACAATATCGCATCAATATTCAAAATGATCTTGGAAAATGGTCTATATAGGTAGTCTCAGCGTGCACTATCAAATTGCACAATATGTATTAAAAATATAAATTAAACATAATCATTGGTTAGAAATAAGAATTATAATGTTTTTTTAACTATTATATAAAAATAATAATTAATAAAACCAATAATATATACCATAAAATTAGAAATGAGCACAAATAAAATTCTTTATTTTTCGATTGAACTGACATTCATCACAAGCCATCAGTGGCCACAGGCCATCGTGACATATGTCTAAATCTTTTAATTGATTACCGACTGTTGGTGATGTATAACAATATGATAGTTTTTTTTCCAAATTACATTGCGTTCTATATAACCTTGTATAAAAGAAATGATTCTTATTACGTACATTTACGTTATAAGTTTCGTACAGTCAATTTTATTGTTAAATAAATTAAATGAAAATTTAATTTAGATGCCTTCTTTGCTCTTTGAAAGAATAATATATATATGTCGGAGCGTGGTTACTTTGGTTGTTGATTTGGATAATTAATGAATCGCGTAGTTGGCAATAATGTTTGATGGCTGATTTACTTTTAAGAGCCGTTCACCCCGAATGTCACGTCTTACATCGGGTTTCATTCTCTGATAGCTGTCTAGTCTCATCGTACTTATAAAAAATAAATTCTTTAGTAAGGAGGTGTACCATTTAAATAATTAACCTAAATATCTTATATGTGGTATATATGTGGTATAATAATAATATCCGCTTATATAAAGATATCCGCTTCTAAATTCAGTTGCAAGATTTCACCCGTACATACTTACAATGCAGGTTACATAAGAGCTTGTAAAAAGGCACGGGCTACTGTGAGCCCATGGATGTCCTTCAACAGAAACAAACCTACAGTCACATGGGACTTAACATTTTAGTTCCCAAGATTGGTGGCGCATTGGCGATGTAATATTTCTTATGAGTGGCGTGGACCATTTACGATTGGGTACCAGTTCACCTACCAATATGATATATTTTTTTATGTCATAATACCAGGCGCGAAAACGAAATTACCACTCAAAATCAATTCTGTTTATTCTGCCACAATTGGCGTGCCAGAAACACGTGTTGCGTTGGCCAGTGTAAGGGTCAGCTAGACATGATTGGTTTCATATATCATATGATGAAGATTCTGGGTCGCGGGCATAAAAAAACTAATAAAGAGTGTTTTCGTTTTAAGGCCAAATGATTTGTTATGCGAAGAAAGGCTTTGTTTGATATTCCTTTAGTTTTTTATTACATCACACTAATTGAGCCAAATTTTCGGTAAATATTTAAGTAATTACTTCATCCTAAAACGATATGATGCCAAAATATTGCAAAAAATATGTTAATTATTGAATAAATAATATTATTTTTTTAATTGTACCTATTGCTAATTACCATCCACGTATCCTACTTACAGTTCTTAAATTACTCCTTACTTTAGTACAGACCTTTAATATCAGTTTATTTCTCTCCGTTTGGTGTTTTTCTCTTATATATTTACAGAAACCCTGTGGTTAGGTTAGGTTCAGTAAATACCGTAATTGAAAGCAATCTTAAAGCGAAGTTTGCAAATATCATGAATCAATAACAAAACAAAAAAACCTTTATTTTATATTTATTACTTCAAATTATTAACTTAATGCTAAAAATCTGAGATGGCTGTCGCTTCATGTCGTGGATGTTAAAACGTATCAGTGGGCGTGTCGCTTAGACGACGAGCGGGTATAAGGCGGCCGAGGCGATGCCGCAATTATTGTTGCGGTTGCGCGCCATTTTGATGTAGCCGAGCCTGCCCCACGAGCGCCCCCACGAGTTCTTCACGAGCCAGTAGTCGCCGCCCTCTTTATCTGTGCCATAACCCACTACCAGCATCTGCGGACGGGAGGCGGAGCGAAGTATGGATTAATTTCAGTACTGGCATTTACATTCTTAACGTATTTTTTTTTTCAATTAAATTATCAGAACAAAAACAATTGAAAGTGAATACAGCAATACACTATGAAAAATCAATACCTCCACTATCTGCACTTCTTAAAATTCCAACATGGGTAACATATTTACAAACAAAAATAAACATTACCCTCTTTCACACCTTCTCTTCATTGACGACCTTAAATTATTTGGAATGAATTTAAGTGAAGTTAACGATCTTTCTGATCTAACAGAAAAATTCTCATTCGATATTAATATAGAATTTGGTATAGATAAATATGAACATCAATCAATTCACAAAGGCAACATTGAGGCGATAAAAGAAAACCCGTGAGGAAATATCTGGATAAAATATTTAGGCCTACACAAAATAACATATCCACGAGAATAAAACTAAGATAATATTAGAAAAACCATTTCACTTAAAACACATCTAAATGTCGTAAATACTTTAAAAGCAATAAATACCTTTGTCATTCCGACATTAGCATATTCATTCGGCATAAAAAACTGGTCTAAAAGTAATTTTATAAATTTCCAACACCTTATCAATACAACAATGACGAAATATAGAAAACACCACCCACAACATTGTATAGAACGAAAAGAGAATATGTTAATCCTGAATGCGACTGTTTTTGTTGTATTTATTTATTACTACTGCCACGAAACGGTTATGTTTCTCGAAAAGATTTCGTATCACCAGAATTGCACTAGAAACGGAGGCTAAGAGTGGCGCTGGCACCTAGATTATCCTGGCATCCTTTGGCAAACAGACAGGGACCACCACGTACCTTGGAGCAAATATTCAGTCTGTCAGATTACGATTTTAGGGATAGAGATCTCCGACTTACCGCATGATTGAGGTTATTGGAATCGCATTCATCATCGTAGTAAACTCCGGTGGTGTAGAACTGAAAGGCCGCCTGGTTGGCGTCGATGACAACGGAGACGGGCCCCACGGTAGCAACGGCGTTCTTCAGCGTGTCCTCATCGCCCTTCGGCAGGTCCACGAAGCTCACGACTTTCGCGCCCACGTAATCGGAGTCGTACCTACAACGGTCGGCGTTTAGTGGCTGGACTAGTTAGTCGTTGTCGGTACCACTGGTACACTCGAAGCTTGCGCTTACATGCACGAGTCGGTGATGGCCTTGTAAGGGTAGCTCGCCTCCGTATTGATGCCTTCATTGTCGCGGATGTACGTAAAGGAGTTGGCCACAAAGCCACCTTTGCAGCCGTTGTTCCCGTACGCGGCCGAGCAATCAATCAGGTTCTGTTCTGACAGCGGCACTAGGAAGCCGGTATTGATGAAGTGGTGTGACTCCAGCGAGCCCGTCTGCAACGGTTAGGTTACAGTTTAATTGCTAAAAATGAATAAAAGCAAATAGAGCCGACGACGTGTCCCCGTGGGTAAGGTGAAAGAGTTTTCGTGCCACTCGTTTGTGTTTATAATTCATCATCGCGTAGAAAAAATAATATCGAGCGTGTGTACTTATATAAATTGGTGGATGATATGAATAAATAACAGAAATCCTCAAAATATTATGAGTAATACTCCGTTTTTTGATGTTTCTTCTTGCCGATCCCGTCAGAGATAATATTTTTTAGGTGGACACTCACGGTACTGAAGGCCCAACCAGAGTTGCACACTCCTTGCTCCTTAACTTCGGTGACGGCGCCCTTCGAGCGCCAGTCCGTCATACTCGGTACTGCCAAGTTGGCAGGTGACAGGAACGTGGCGCCGTGCGAGATTTGTCCCTCGTTGAGTCTGCCGACAGACAACATACGCTACTTACTGGCTACTTTCACATAAAACTAGTAATCTTATTATTTTTTTGTTACAATTATCCATATTTTAGTCCATTTCAGAACGAATACTATTTTTAGCTATTCGGTTCTATAAGAGGTCGGTCGACAACTGATGCGGGAATGGAAAATCATAAACATACTTACGGTGTAAGGGACGAATCACATGCTATTGACGTATTCTGCGATTTGTTTAAATAATTTAATTGTGTAGAACACAATCGATTTTATATTAGCAAAATTATTACGGTGTTAAGGAAGGTCTCCTGATCTACTATATATAGAACTATTGCTTATTTAAACTTCAAAAAGCATTCACTGTTTTAGCAAATGCGGGTATTCTACCCGCAATAATTGGGCAACTTTTCTAAGTTGCCCAATTATTTGCAGGCAGGATGACATTCGGACAGGATACGTATTTAATTGTTTTTGATTCACACCGAAATTGTGGAACTGATTAGCTGAGTGCCTTGTCGGCGGTACATTGCAGTAGTAGCTTTCAAATTTATTTATTTCTGTGTTTTTGAGTCGAAGTAAATTCTACAATAAGCCCAACAATAATAATAATAAATTGTACTCCTCTCCTGCTTACGAGTAAAAGACAAAGTTGCAGGCATTTTTGACACTCATCGGAATAATCTTTAAGAACACGACAATCCAATATTGTATAATTCTCAATAATATATTAACGAGATTTCAAGAGGGTAAGGCATGCAACCAGTGACCTGACTCCTTAGGCTTAAATAAAGCTGGAGCCTGACACGGGTCTTTACACTTGTTAAATTTTGGGGTGAAATAATGTAATGCAAGTGTTTGTTTGAACTTCCTTGGGGATAAAGTAACAAAATATGAATAATCGAAAACGATACTGTATAATTAATTATTATAATCATTCCATAAGGGTGAGGACAAATATAAGTTATTTACAGAGATAAACTCGTTAGCGACAAGTAGCTTGCAGTTATAAATAAATATTTGTTTGAATATATTTAAGCTTGCAAACTATGTAATTACATCATACAATACAATACTCATAAGGAGTTTTCCGCCTTAATGAAATACCGACAACAGTCGTCAATGTATATTTTTATTTTCGAGGTCAAATTATCACTCGCAAATCACTCGCTGAGAAAAATGTCCTAATCGCAGGAGAGAGTGCATTTGCAAGAACTGAAGGAAGCAACTAGACCCAAAAGTAGTTCATGACGCTGCGTAACGTCATCTAAGGAACTTCGTTTACCGGCATAGAGGTAATTAATTCGTGTTGAATCTAAGAACTTATTGATTTAATGTAATACTAAGATATTTTGTAACATTACTTGGCAGTAAGGCTTTGTGCAAGCCCGTCTGGGTAGGTACAACCCACTCATCAGATATTCTACCGCTAAACAACAGTACCTACTCAGGATTGTTGTCTTCCGGTTTGTAGGGTAAGTGAGCCAGTGTAACTACAGGCACGAGGGACATAACATCTTAGTTCCTAAGGTTGGTGGCGCATTGGCAATGTAAGGAATGGTTAATATTTCTTAAAGCGACATTGTCTAGGGGCGGTGGTAACCACTTACCATCAGGTGGCCCATATGCTGGTCCTCCAAACTATGACATAAAAAAAGAAAAACATTTCTACAGAGAGATTTTCATAATTCCGTGAGTACGTTTTGAGCATCCTCATCGATCGAACCTCATCAACATCATCAGGATTTATTGTTTTGATCGAGCATGACGTCACCCTTATGAGGTGGATCGAATGTCTACATAGCAATGTAGGCGCACTCACTTGGCGCTGCTGTTGAACCCGTGCATGGTGTGCACGAACTCGTGGTGCAGCATGTCCGCGTACTTGTTGACTCCGACGCGGTACGTCACCTGGCCGCTTTTGAAGCGCCGGTTGTGCTCCTCCATTATGAGCTTGTTCTGAGCGTAGATCTTCATACGGAACCGTTCCTCGGCCTCGTTTTCGTACGTTTTCTTGTGTTCGAGCTAGTGCAAACCATGGTTTCATTGTTACTTTCTTATATTGTAAAAACTACTACAGTACATATATAAATATTACGAATTTATTTTTAAATACAAAATGCGTGGATTTAGTTCTTATATTACAGCTATTCTATGATAAATTGAAAAGGTAGACATCACAGCTAGGAATCGCAATTACGCACTGTTATTTTTGGTAATCCCGCGGGTTTTGTGCTGAATTTATTATAATTCAGCGGGATCTTTTTGAATAAATGAATGCAAAACAATCCTATGTATTGAAATATACAAATTTACTAATACTCTATTGTTCTGTGATTTAACAGTTCTGCCGCGTGTGTATTAATAGAGAGTACGAAAACAATAAGTTATAAGAATTTTTTCATGCAAGCAAATGGACCGAGCCAAGAAGCCGTACCTTCACATTAGAATAAAACACTAACTAAACAATAAAATTCTTTCATTTAGCCTTTGTACTCTGATTAAGTAAAAATATAAATTCTAATCTCAAATAAATCAGTCTCAGTTAACAGAGTTAACAAATAACAAGTCTCTAATGTTTTTGAATGAATAATCTTTAAGAACAAATAGCGTCTCCCTATGAAAGCATGAAGAGTCAGCGTCCGAGGAGAGGCTTGGCCTTTCTCCGCTTTTGTTAAATAGTCGTGCACCAAAATGGAATACGGAAAGTTGACTTTTACTGATCCGCGTCGAGATCCCACAACACGAATCGCAACGTACATGTAAAATCAACACTGAAGTAATATCTTGATTAAGTGAAATAGTTTACCTTGAAGACGTTCCACTCCTCGCTGAGGAGATCTAAGAAACTGTTGGCACCGACCGCCGCCACCACCACCAACAGCACAGCCAGGCTCCTCATTGTGATATCTACATTACAAAATTTCACGTTTGTTACAAATATGTGAGTCGCGATAAATATGCAATATATTTGTAAAAAAGTAATAATTTTTATTTGATACTTCAATTGAAGCTAAAGGTTTAAACAAATCTTATTATACAAACTAACAAAATGTTAAGCAGTGTTCCCCGGCACAAACAGTCGCCTACGTTATTGTCAATTGCTAGACGATACGTAGACCTTCGTCTTTTTTTCTTCTGGCTTAGTTTAAACTATAGCAATCTCTCCAACTACAATTATTTTGTAGTAAAATTACATACATTACATTAGCAGCCTCTAAATTTCCCACTGCTTGGCTAACCGCCTCCTCTCCCTTTGAGGAGAAGGTTTGGAGCATATTACACCACGCTGCTCTAATGCGGGTTGGTGAAATATATATGTGTCAGAATTTCGTTGAAATTAGACACATGCAGTCATAAGACCGATCCATGCATATATATTATTTGGTCATTGTGAATGAAAAAACATGACATGATCACAGCACACATTAATCAATGCTGCACACCACGTCACACAGCAACGGAGCGTGCAATACAAAAAGTAGGTGCGTGTGTGTGAGTTTCATAAATTATAAAAATATAATTGCTTGGCCTTACCTTAATGGATTTATATGTAGTAGACGGCAGCAGCGAAACACGCTTAAAAACTTCAAGTGCTAAGTCGTTAAACAAGTTCTACTTGACTGCACCGGCTAAATTGATTTACTTGATTGATTTAGGTACGAGGATATTCGTCGCTGACCTTGCTCGATTGGGTGTTATCGATAAATATGTCACGCGGAATCCTCACACGACCTGTATTTGCGGAGCAGTGTCACAGGACTGTTCAGCATAAGCTCTTATCTCGCACTGGTTTATTAGGCGACAGAGAAGTGGCATCGCGATTTTTCCGAATCAATTATGTAAAAAATAATTTAAAAGATATTCTGCAAAACTAAGCCGAAGATTCCCTTAGTATTTGTTCTACTTAATATTATGATATGAATAAAACAATCTTGTGATAGGTTGCTTCGGGTAAAAACTAATAATAACAGATTCAGAGGATACTGAAACCACATATCAAACAATCATAATGATACTAATTACTTGACCTTCACGGGCTTTATTGACTGGCGTATTAGAGAAAACCGTATATATGCAGTCTGTATGATTATTATAGTCTATACTTTCCGATAAGTCATCAATAAATAGTATAAAGTTAGACAATGTAAATCTACATTGAATAAACAGTGCTGATTCAATTAAATTACATACATACATACATACATACATACATACATACATACATACATACATACATACATATATACATACATACATACATACATACATACATACATACATACATACATACATTTTTGTTAGTTTATTATTTAGTGCGAACTTTGTATATTTAATATTGTTGTAGTACATAAATTACGAGTAATATGTTAGGTGCTTACTCTCTTAGGCCGTTTGTTATACATTACATTACATAAAAAAATTAACGTAATTTTTTCCCCATTTCTTAAAAACTTGCTTTTTTGTAACAATTGTTAAATCATAATATAGATATCACAATGAGGAGCCTGGCTGTGCTGTTGGTGGTGGTGTCGGTGGTCGGTGCCGACAGCTTCGTCGACCTCATCCGCGAGGAATGGAACGCCTTCAAGGTAAACAAAATCACGTACCCAGATATAAGTGTAGTATTGACTATTTGATTATTTCAATGTTCGCTTTGGTCGCCAAAAATTGGTATTAATACATACAATGTTATGTAACGCCAATAGTTGCATGGATGATCACTGCCCGGGTGTCGTCACTCTAGAGTACCAATTAACAATGAAAATAATCCTATCGTTTGCATTAGCTCAAACACAAGAAATCCTACGAAAATGAGACCGAGGACCGGTTCCGTATGAAGATCTACGCTGAGAACAAGCTCAAGATGGCGAAGCACAATCGGCGCTTCGAGCGCGGCGAGGTGACGTACCGCCTCGGAGTCAACAAGTTCGCGGACAAGCTGCACCACGAGTTCGTGCACACCACGAGCATGATTAACCACACCGCCAAGTGAGTGCACGCCTACGCCCTACAGCGCGATAGTCGACCTCACGAGCTCTGATCCACCTTACACGTGTGACGTCATGCTCGATCAAAACAATAAAAACTGTGGTTACTGATACTGAATCATACATTTCGCCAAACATTGCTTGGCGTCTTTTTAATTTAAAATTGTAGAAGTGTCGTTAGCAAAAGATACTATATTGTGCTTGTCAACAAAAATATAAAGTAGGACATTGATATAAATGACTAATAGAAATAAACCAAGAATAAATTATTAAGGGAACTTCAATCTGTTAACACCACCCTTTAAATTCGATTACTCTGGTACGATATCGAATGATTGAGTGTGGCGCCTCCAATGCCGCAATAACGTGGCTTCTAAGCGCTGTTGCATGTTGCACACAAAATGAGGCCTTAGATAAGTCACAAAGTATGTCCAAAGTGTCCTGTAACTCGTCCCAGGCTCAAATAGTTTTTGATGAGGTCGAGTTTTCTTTTCTAAGAAACGAAAAGAAAAGTGGAAACCTGTTGAACTCTTTCATTTAAGTGCGATGCAATGAGTTATGATGACTATTTTTGCTTGTTTAAAATCGATAGTATTCAAATATTCAATAAATCAAAAAAAAACCAATAACGCAATTTAAAGGTCACCTAACTATGTAAAATCGCAAGATCTCTCCCCTCCCCTTAACTGTAACAGAGGGTCGTGGCTACTTTTCTATGTTTTTTAAATAAATTGTACGACAGACATAGAGAAAGTAGTGCGGGGAGTGTTGTCTGTCGGCAGACTCAACGAGCGACAAGTTCTGCGCGGTGCTACGTTCCTGTCACCCGCCAACTGGGCACCACCGAAGGTGATGGACTGGTGCTCGGAGGGCGCAGTTACCGAAGTCAAGGACCAAGGAAATTGTGTCTCCGGCTGGGCATTCAGCACTGTGAGTGTCTGCTCCCCGCACCCACACAACCGTCCTCCACACACAACTTCCACAAAACACGGCACTTGTTCCAATGCAACAAAATCGATATTAAATTTGATGCAACATATGTTGTAATGGCATCCGCTATTGACTTAGCTACTATGATCTGAGTGTTCGATATGATCTTTCGTGTTAGCTTATATGAGAATTTAACACACAGAGAAGTTTCAAAAACATCATATTCCGATAATACTCAAGGGTTTCGTGCTAATAACACAAATACTTCAAAAGTTCTCTCAAAATTTTTGTTAAAAGATTATTTAGTGTAAGGGTTTCCAATGATATTATTAGTATCTTCTTCCATATATGAACATACAAACGAGTTTCTTCAAACAACGATCTCTCACGCAATAATGAATTTTAAATTTTGTAATTCAAGAATTACTAGTATCAAATGTGTGACAATTTTGTTATTTTTTTATAATACTTTTTGGTTACAAATTGTTTTTCACCTTTACAGATACAATATTAGCCTAAATCATGTAAAGAAACTCATGTATAAATTAATTTTTAAATATATATATTGGATACTATAAACATTAAAAATACATGTTCGGTCGCCGGACTGAGCTCGAATGACGGGATTGGCAAGAGGAAAAGAAGAATATTTCGAGGATTTCTATTATTTTCTTAAATATCATCCACCAATTTTTATACAATGGTCTTGTTTAAACCTTGTTTTAGAACAAACAACTCTGAGCATACGCCAAGTTTCTTCGCACGGAATATGAATTATAAACACAATTGACATGAAACCTCTCCCACCGCGCCCACGGGGACACGTCGTCGACTCTATTTGATTTTATTTGTTCTCCAAAAATAAACTTTGACCTAACCGCCACACAGACGGGCTCGCTGGAGGGGCAGCAATTCCGCAGTACTGGCAACCTCGTGTCACTGTCAGAGCAGAATCTGATCGACTGTTCGAGCGCGTACGGGAACAACGGCTGCGACGGTGGCCTCGTGTACAATGCCGTCTTATACGTCTTCAGAAACGGAGGCATCGACACGGAGGAGAGTTATCCCTACGAGGCCGTCGTCAACACATGCAGGTACGCGTAAGCGTCGGGTGTAACAAGGATACTAGTAACTACTAGCCCATCCAGCCACTAAACGCCGACCATCACAGGTTCGACCCCATGGACGTGGCCGTGAACGTCGTGGGTTACATAAGCCTGCCAGAAGGTAACGAGGAAAGGCTAAAGAAGGCCGTGGCCGTTGTGGGGCCCGTCTCTGTCGCTATTGACGCCAGCCGGGTGTCCTTCCAGCTCTACTCTTCTGGAGTCTACTACGACGAGCACTGCTCCTCCAGCAACCTCAACCACGCGGTGAGTCGGGCACTTTGTCCTCATACTTTTAATGTGACTGACTCGTTGTTAAACATATGTTTTTAAAAAGAAAAAAGTTGGAAAATCTTCGTCATAATATTATGAGTAAGATGGTATAGGTAGAGGAAGTAGTAGAACAATCTAAACCACCGCATCTAAATAAGTTTACACTTAGGTTAATGAAAGTAGTCTAATAAGACGTCCAAAAAGACGCAATTTTGCGCGTTAACTGCTAAAAAAACACCATTTGTCGTATCTTCACGGTTCGAGAACATTCCGTTAGCCGCTACAGCTAGTATCGGAATACTTGGCGTTGATGTTTCGAGTCTCGTTCAGTTCCGCGGTCAATTGGAAGGCAAAGCCAAATTGGCATCAAAAAAGCTTGGTGTGCTCAGCAAGGCAAGACAGTATTTCACGTCGGCCCATCGTCTAAGACTATACAAGGCGCAAATTCGGCCTCACATGGAATACTGCTCTCACCTCTGGGCGGGTGCTCCCCAGTACCAGCTCCTTCCATTTGACCGTATCCAACGTAGAGCGGCTCGAATTATCGACGATCAAGCCCTTTCCGATCTGCTTGATCCTTTGGCTTTGCGTAGAGATGTTGGATCGCTCTGCATCTTCTACAGAATTTATCACGGGGAATGTTCCGAGGAATTGTTCGGATTAATCCCGGCTGCTGAATTTCACCTTCGGACATCTCGTCAAAATTCCAAATATCACCCGCACCACCTAGATGTCCGAAAATCCACAACAGCGCGATTTTTAAGACATTTTCTGCCTCGCACAACCACTCTGTGGAACCAGCTTTCGCCGGCGGTTTTTCCGAACCGATACGACTTGGGAACCTTCAAGAAAAGAGCGTACTCTTTCCTGAAAGGCCGGCAACGCACCTGCAAGCCCCCCGGTGTTGCAGATGTCCATGGGCGGTGGTAGTCACTTTCCATCAGGTGAGCCTCCTGCCCGTTTGCCACCTTATGACATAAAAAAAAAAAAAAAAACTCATAGGACACTACGGGCTGATGTACGTATGTTATGTTACGGTATGTTATTAACTAATAATAATAAAAGTTCATGTAAACGTTTCAATACAATCTCAGCGATCGTTCCAGATGCGCCCATGTTACGTGTTATACATATCCTGTACTGTGTCCGTCTGCAGGTGCTGGTGGTGGGCTACGATACAGACGAAGAGGGCGGTGAATACTGGCTCGTAAAGAACTCTTGGGGAACCTCGTGGGGGGAACTCGGCTATATCAAGATGGCGCGCAACCGCGGCAACAACTGCGGCATCGCCTCATCCGCCTCCTACCCGATCGTCTGACCGACACTCACTGATTATATGTCTTAATATCCACGACGTGAAACGTGCCAGCCATCTTAGATTCCTAGAGTTAAGTTAACAATTATTAGTTATTAATTCATGAGATAAAGAAAAACAAATAACATTTTTTAAAGTTTACCTGTTTCATTTACCTTCGCCATTAGGCAACTATTTATAGTACCTAATCTAATATTATTACAATAAGTAAGTCGCTATTAGCAATATGTATAAGTATTATCCCTCGCTAAGGAACAGGATTTAGCCATACGCCATACGTTCAATATTTTCGTCAGTGGCTTGTGTTCTGATCGTTCCGACGTAAAAAATTGTAAAAGTAGGGAAATCGTATTCAGTTTTTCATTCATTTTCATTCAAATTTAACACACCAAACGTGCAAAATGTAAAACCCGATGTACTTATCAATGGGGAATCGATGGATCCAGTTGAAACAACTGAATTTCTTGGCCTTACACTTGATGCCAAATTACAGTGGCTCCCCCATATAAACGGATTGGCGGGTAGACTGGGTTCTGCGGCATTTGCGGTCAAAAAAATTAGATTATTTACCGATGTTGATACGGCTCGCCTAGTTTATTTCAGTTACTTTCACAGTATAATGTCCTACGGTATTATGCTTTGGGGTAACGCAGCCGCTATCCATACTATATTTGTGCTGCAGAAGAGGGCTATTCGCGCAATCTATAACCTAGGAGCCAAGGAATCTTTGAGGTATAAATTTAAAGAAATTAAGATATTGACTGTTGCTTCTCAATATATATTCTGTAATGTTTTGTATGTACGGAAAAATATTAATGTTTTTATGAGAAAATGTGATTCTCATAACGTTGGTACAAGGAACAAACACAATCTTGTTACTCCTGTTACTCGACTGCATAGAGTCAGTAACTCTTTTGTGGGGCAATGTATACGCTTCTACAACAGGATCCCAGAAAGCGATCAAAATGCTTCTGTTGCGAAATTTAAAAAAATTGTTAAGGAACGCTTGTGTGCGAAAGGTTACTATACAATTAGTGAGTTTATGTTTGATAGCACACCTTGGGAATGAAACGATCGCATCCTGGCTGTTTCTACTCATATACAATTATGTATATAATTAATTTGACGTAAAAAAAAAAAAAGTCCCGCTGAGTTTCTTTCGCCGGTTCTTCTCAGGTCAGGGTGTTTTCTTTTTCCGAACCGGTGGTAGTGTTTAACTTGACAATCAATAAGAAAGTGTAATACTTCTATATTGAATAAAGGAATTTGAGTTTGAGTTTGAGTTTGAGTTATTTTATACTAGATGAAAACCCTGTTTTGCTCGAGTGAAATAAATGTAACTGAACAAAATATGGACTATCCTTCACTTATCATATAACATATAACTTTTTCATAAACGTTGATCTATATTTTATATAGGATAAATTTCCATCGAGTCTACCGTACCAGTATGAAATTATTATTTGGAACACATTTTCTAAACGTCAATCATGGACGCCCATTGCCTGTTGCGGCATCTTATATATTAATAGCATAAGCCGTTTTTTGTCCAATAATGGGACAAAAGCTGCATATAAAAAGTCGGTTATGGTCTCATTTTGTAGAGCTTCCGCTTTATTCTGGATGGATAAGAGGATTCTTGATTGTAATTTACTAAATTATTACTATTTACAACAAAAATAAATTTAGAGTGCATAAAATGTTACTTGCATGATAGTTAGAGAGCGATACTACGGCTGTAATTTAATAAATTTAAAACGTAAAGACGTTATTAACCAACTCCAATTCTAACTGAACTAATATATAATATTTGATATTAAGAATTGGTGATCACTAGGTGAATTTTGTGGATTTAATATCGCAATATCTATTATTCGGATTAATCGATTATACGGATTTTGCGAATATACAATGTCAATCAAAAAATATTTTTTTTAACGATCTTTAATTTTGAGTAGGCATTATATCGAAGTCTAAATCGATATCACATCGAAATCCAAATATACTTTATTCAAGCTTTAACGATCACTTGAATCGTCATTTTATACAACTGTATTAAACGTAAAGCTACTACCGATAGAAATAATGTCATAATGTATGTAGGTTCTACCAAAAAGAACCGGCTAAAAACTCAGTAGTTACTCTTCTCCAATATTTGAAATACTACGTTCAATATAATGACATAATATCCTACCTGAAAGTCAAAAAGAATTATTGTATTCCACCCGAGTGTAACTTAGAACCCTACAAGTTACACTTTTTTTACTATCAATAAAATGTTTAACATAACTACATACCCTCGAACCAATAATCATCATAAAGCTTCTCTAAGGTTTTATCGTATCCGAGGTATACCTTACGAGTTCCATCTGTTTTTGCAATATATTAATTTAACTTTAAAAATTTATCTTGCATTTTATTTCTTCGATTTTTTAATGTAATGATAGCTTTCAGATTTATATTAGTCTGTTCAATGTATATTGTATGGTTTGGAGCTCTTTAATTTGTGCAATTAAAAGTAGTATAGTCTTTTCACTCCCTGGTACACATAGTTTGGTGGACACGCAATTTCGTAGATCCTTGTCTTCGATAACAGCGTCCTCCATGCGCCAGTCCATCATCCATGCTGCCACCAAGTTGGCGGGTACAAACGTAGCGCGTCGTTTAGTCTGCTGACAGAAACACACACCACACTACCTGCTCTAAATTTGTCGTAAAGTTAAGAATAATTTATTTAAAAAAAAATAGTAGCCATGACAATTAGGATTTATTAGGTATTACTAATATTCCTATTTACCCCTGCAGACCATTTATATAAATGAGGAAGAGAAATGGACCAAGAATTGATTCTTGAGGGACCCCACCATAACGGAGGATGGTAGTTTTAGAATTGGATTTAATCCAATTCTAAAATCATCTACCGTACCAACTACCATTGTAAAACTACCATCGGTTCGGAAAATAGATTCTACAGAGAAGAACCGGCAAGTAACTATGTATTTACCACCAGCTTTGCACCATTCTACATTGCATCAGTTTATGTAATAAAGTACAATTAAATTTATAAATATTCTACGTGGAAATCAACAATTGATAAATATAATCTTGTCCAAGTCAAAAATCTTTATTCAATATAGAAGTGTTTACACTTGCTTATTGATTGTCAAAAATCTACCACCGGTTCAGAATTTAACACCTCGGACCTGAGAAGAACCGGCGAAAGAAACTTAGCGGGATATTTAATTTTTTTTACCATTTTGCATGTACAATAATAATTATATTTTAGTTATTTGAAACAGCCTGGAGGCGATAATTTCATTCCCAAGGTGTGCAGTCAACTAAAAAGTCATTAGTGTTGTAATATCCTTTAGCACACAAATGCTCTTTAACGATACTTTTGAATTTTATAATCGAATAATTTTGAACGTTTTCTGTTGTAAAAACGTATACATTGCCCCAAAAAAGAGTTACTAACCCTGTGTAATCGGGTACTTGGAGTAACAAGTTTATTCCTGTTCCTAGTGTTAATAGAATGTACGTCACAATTCTTGTATTGTGTAATATACCTAATTTGTCACGGGATTTAAATTTATTAAATCTCATTATAGGAACGAATACCGTGCCGGAAGGGTGGATGCTCACTAGCACCGTAAGAACCATTCCTTACGTCACCAATGTGCCACATACCATGATAACCAAGACGCATGTACCTTCTGCACAAGTAACACTGGTACAAGTAACTTAATCACCACACATTAAAAAGGAAAAATTTAAAAACAACATTTGTTAAACTATCAAGTTAAGCCATGTTAAGCCATCGTGTACAGCACTTCCCCTTCGTCTTAAAAAAAATAAAAACAATCTGATTGTTGTAATATTAATAGCAGTAATGCATCCTGTAATGTACTCTCTGAATCATTTCATTACGTAATCGACACTCGCCAAGCGCGACGCAAACTCTATCAGGACGAGAGGTTGTGCCGACCTGTGACACTTCGGTCCGCAAGTACACGGCATAGGGGGTGTGAGGTTGCCGCGCGGCATATTTATCAATAGCGCCCAATCGAGCAAGGTCAACGATGTACATCCTCTAAGATATATAAATAAAGTGAATTAATTCAGCCGGCGCAGTCAGGCAGAACTCACATCTGAGTCTGGCTTGCTTTTGTTTAACGACTTAGCACTTGAAGTTTCTAAGCGTGTTCTGCTGCTGCCGTCTACTGTATATAAATACATTAAGGTAAGACTAAGCAATGAATTATATTTTTATAATTTCTAAACACACACACACCTCCTAAAACAGTTCAGAACACACACTTCTGATCTCTTGACGTCTGTCCTACCTAATATAAATACTTGTCATTTCAATGGTGCTATAAGACCGAAACTTGATTAAAAAAATATAGTCACCCACATATCTAACTTCTATACTTCTATATCTATACATATAATAAAATCGTAACTGATCGTAATCTGTACATGGAAGATAATAATAATAAATAATAATAATAATATATTCTTTATTGTACACCAAGATAAGTATAACACACAGGAAATAAATTTAACAAAATAAAGCATGGCACAAAAGGCGGCCTTATTGCTGAAGAGCGATCTCTTCCAGGCAACCTTGGGGCAGAGGAAA
The DNA here is from genome assembly GCF_905147765.1 of Vanessa atalanta. Lineage (NCBI taxonomy): Eukaryota > Metazoa > Arthropoda > Insecta > Lepidoptera > Nymphalidae > Vanessa > Vanessa atalanta. The sequence goes on along the minus strand of NC_061880.1, from coordinate 179,776 downwards.
TGGCCTATTAACGGCATAGGTGTACATTTTTTTTAAATGGAATATTCAATATACATAAGATATTTGAGAGAAATAGTACTGGGGGTACTTATTGAGGCAACAGATCACAAAATATGTTTTTTAGAATTTTTGTCTGTTTATCTGTTCATTTGTAAACACTAATCTCGGAATTGGCTTAACCGATTGGGATACGGTTTTCACATGTTCATGTTCTGTACTAAAATCGGGGTAAGATATAGGCTTTGTTTTATTAAAATCGGTTCACAATTAAAAAAGATATGTCAATTTAAAGAAAAATACAAAAATGTCTTCAAATTGATTTGGTTAAAGCTTTGATTAACTTTAGTCTGTAAAATGGTTATAAATGACAGTTAATGTGAACACAAAGTTAAAAAACGGATAGATTCGGAGTTTTTGTAATTTCTTAATTGACCAATGTAAGTTGGGCTTTCACCGATGTAGTCAATCGTATAAAATAGGTTTGACTTTGTACTGGTACTTTCGATCGGTCGCGGCCTGGACAACTATGGTATACAAACCGCGTCGCCAGCCGCGCCGCTGCCGTAGTTTTGAATGACGCACGTATTACAATAATATTTGAAATGTCTCCGGAATGTATTTGATAAGATACGTTAATACGACGAATCGTGAAAAGTCCATAGTCCATAGTCCAGGTACATACTCATTTGCATGGATACTATATAATAAATAATCATAAATAAATAAAAATTGGACTACATCACATACATTACTCTGATCCCAATGTAAGTAGCTAAAGCACTTGTGTTATGGATAATCAGAAGTAACGACGGTACCACAAACACCCAGACCCCAGACCATATAGAAAACTAATGATTTTTTTCAATATCGACTCGGCCGGGAATCGAACCCGGGACCTCGGAGTACCGTACCCATGAAAACCGGTGTACACACTACTCGACCACGGAGGTCGTTAAATATTATAGAATAGGTTAATATTTTGTGTCTTAGTTTGTTCGTTAATTCGAGAGCTTTAGTTGCGTTCGCTGCGCAAACGGTTAAAGATACGCAATAATCATGTATGACAGAATTAATCCTCTTAAAAAGTTCCAAGCAAAGTTCGCGATGGCGTATGTCTTATGTTCTAAATTTATTCGATAGTAATGCATTATTTGCGAAGTTGGTTCATAAACATGGTATTAATTTTTATGTAAATAGGTCTATCACAAGTATTTATTTTAACAAGAAATTGCCCCTACATCATTTGATTTCATTGAATAAACGGACCCAAGGTTGGTGGCGCATAGGTGATTTAAGGAGTGGTTAATATTTCTTACAGCGCCTTTGTCTATGGGCAGCGGTGACCACTTATCATCAGGTGGCCCATATGCTCGTCCGCCAACCAATGTCATAAAAAAATAAATAGATGTCATAATTTATGTACTTAATTGTAAAATCGTGAAACTCTGCCCCGTCTCGCCTACCAAACAAGCGCGGGACGAGACGGGGTGCTGGCCGGACCTGATGTGTGACTACAAGGTAACGATCTGTCGAGCAAAGTCGTCGACGGAGATCCACAATTTATATTACGTACCAGAAATGTACTGTCTAGTCCTTACTGTCGTGACCATCCGCCTTTACAATTTTAAATGATTTTAATATTGTTATTGTACATAAATACGAGTAATAACTTTAATATTATATTTGAACTGTTGCTGTTACCCGAATATGTTTAAAAATTAACTTAAAATGTTACGTTAATGCAATACTTCTTTTTATACCACATTGGTGTGTATTTCACCCACTTAGTGGTACAATATCAAAAAACACTTAAATACGTATTACTCATTTTTAATCAGTATCCCAAAAATAAAGTTTCATGTTTGTTACTTAAAAAATACTGACTCCCATAAAAACTTTCAACCCTTATATCACCTCCGTAGGGGTAGAATATGCAGAAACACTTAAATAAGTATCTAATCTTTTTTAATCAGTATCCCAAAAATAAAGTTTCATATTTCTAACTTAAAAAATTCCATACGAACGTTCGACCCCTATTTCACCCATTTTGGGGTAGAATATCCAAAATTTCCTCCTGAATGGGTTTCATAAGAGTCGTCACGGTAGCATGCGTAGGCGATCCTGTGGCGCCCGCCGAAAGACGGAGAGGGTACCGCTGGTTTTTTAGTGGGTAAACCCGGCGTACCTGGGCGCACTCCACGTCCAGGGCTCCGGGGAGTCCCACACACCCCCCCACTTACCATCACGTGGGAGAAGCGCGTAAAGCGTTTTTCCAGCGAGAAAAAAAAACAAAAAATGGGTTTCATAAGTGTACAGCCTAAAATATAAGGTTTATGATTCTAATTCTAAAAATTCTAATCATGACAATACTTTCAACAACTTACAACCTTTCATCCCCCTTTTCAACCCTTTACAGCACTTTTTTCCAAATAAAAAGTAGCCTGTGTCCTCTTTCTCAGACTTTAGACTATTTGTGTATCAAATTTCATTGAAATCGGTCCAGTAGTTTTGGCGTGAAAGCGAGACAGACATACAGACAGACAGACAGAGTTACTTTTGCATTTATATTATATTTTTATTTATTTATATTTATTTTTTTTTTTTTTAGTAAGTAAGTAAGTAAGTAAGTAAGTAGGTATGGATTGTTATTTCCCTCGCTGGAGAGCTCCGATAATAACCGCAACCGATCGCTGGTAAATTCAAAGTGCTACAGGGAGAACCGCGGCCTCCGACGCGCCTACAGCACGCTCCCGCCGCCCCGGCCGGCCGGTACCACCGCAAACGCTACGTTCCGCAATTTTTAAATCTGTAATATCTTCGAAAATAATCATTTAATCATATGCCATATTACCAGGGCCATATAGATCAATATTAAATCAACAATGTATTTAAGGTATTTCATTGGATAAGGATTAATGCTGTATAGGTTAAAATCGCTTCGACAATTAGCCAATATTTGTGGTAAAAAATAAATGACAAAAAAATGTTATTGTGGATTATCAGTTACAGATATACACATACCATCCCGGACTTTTTTGTACACATTTTTGAGGTGTACAATACTGTAGTGAAGGGAAATGGGGTAGGTATAATAAGACACGTCTGCACTGTTTGACAATGTTTTTAATAATGAATATTAAATAATCAAGTAAAGCTGTTCGTTGATTGAATGAGTGGTGAGCGAATGTGAATGAGTGAAAGATTGAATAATATAATGAAAGAGAAATCTATTATGTATAGAGGCTTGAATTTTTGTATATTCCAACATGTAGTACATTATTTTGATCTATCTCATAGTGTTCAGCCAGCGTTTGCTTATGCGCAAAAAATGTGTCTTTTTCGACATCACATTAGAAACCTCTAAAATTATCAGTGTTTATCTACTATATTGTCCACGTATTATACATAGTTTTTTTTTATATATTTTTTTTATTATACGTAGTTTTAAAGATTTAAGCATACAAAGGGACATAGGGACAAAAAAAGCGACTTTGTTTTAAACTATGTAAAGAATATATAAAAATACCTACAATATCTTTATTTATCCTGAACGAAGTTAAATAAGTTTTCAGATTACAAACTACGTTCCATTTTTCTATAAATCACGTACGGAGGGTTACTTTGTCCTACGCTGTAAACTTCCTGTTTGGTTTAAATTTAAATATAGAATAAAAACTGTTACTTCTATACAAATATATTTCCCATATTTTCGACTCACTTTTTGTAACAATCGTGAAATTTTAACGTAGCTAACACAATGAGGAGCCTGGCTGTGCTGATGGTTGTGGTGGTGGTGGTCGGTGCCGACAGCTTCGTCGACCTCATCCGCGAGGAATGGAACGCCTTCAAGGTAAACAAAATCACGTGCCCAGATGTAAGTTCAGTATTGACTATAAATGTTCGCTGTGGTCGCCATAAATTGGTATTAATACAATGTTATGTAGCGCCAATGGTTCCATGGGTGCGCACTGCCCGGAGACATTGTCCGGGTGTCGTCACCACCCGCAGTAGGTCACACATAACTTCATTCGGAATTATCTACTCTAGAGTACCAATTAACAATGAAAATAATCCTATCGTTTGCATTAGCTCAAACACAAGAAATCGTACGAAAACGAGACCGAGGACCGGTTCCGTATGAAGATCTACGCTGAGAATAAGCTTAAGATGGCGAAGCATAACCGGCGCTTCGAGCGCGGCGAGGTGACGTACCGCCTCGGAGTCAACAAGTACGCGGACAAGCTGCAGCATGAGTTCGTGCACAGCACGAGCGGGATCAACTTCAAGGCCAAGTGAGTGCACGCCTACGCCCTACAGCACGATGATCGACATTACGAGATCCGATCTACCTTACACGTGTGACGTCATGCTCGATTAAATCGATAAAAACTGAGGTTACAACGATACTGAATAATACTCTCGGATCATAAAATCTCTTTGTAAAAATATTGCCAACACGTGGGGAGCGGCTTTTGGCACGTACTTTACTTTCATAGCCATTCTCAGTTCCATAACACGAATGAATCATCATATTACTTACTTCAGTGATAAATAATGTAAATTGGTAAACGACCTTAAAACCAACATAGATCCAAACCACTAAGATAATCCCATAAACGATCTCTATGTTCGTGTATTAGCTGGACATATCTAACAAGCCGAGGACTTGCTGTATACGCTAGACAATTTGTGACTTAAATTAGAGTTGTCCCAAAGCTTTAATGTCGGTTTTTTAAAGGCGCGTGACGTTATGAAATGCTTTTTTTGGTATATTGTTTATATTATATATATATAGGTATATTGGCATATAATATTGGTATATTGGCTCGCTCCAGTTCTGGGAAAGGCACTCTCTCCCGTGATTAGTACGAGTTAGTAGTAGGCAGTGATTTAGTTTGAGCTCAAGATAAAGAGATGCATTGACTTGACGACTATAGTCGTATATTAAGTGAAGTTACGCAAGTTTAATTATATTCAAACAAACATTTATATCTGCAAGCTACTTGTCGCTGATGAGATTAGCCTCTGTAAATGACTTATATTTATCCTTCCGGTTATGGAATGAACAGAATAATGAAATATACAGTACTGTTGTCAGGTTTTTCCTATAGATACGTTCTGCCCAATGCCATTTGAGTAATGTGATTCGTTTTCGTACATCTGTTAGTTTGTTTTTCTTATAATGTAGTCGCTGCTCATTTTGACTGAATGCTTTAATCCAATCATACTTCTTTCCATTTTACGTTGGTAGATAGCAAACCTTTCTTCGTCCTCTTTTTTCAATGAAGTTTGACAACCGTATGTAAGACATGGTAATACTGCTAGATCGAAAAACTTTTTCTTTACATTAGTATTGATGGTGTTATTTTGCATTATTTCTTCCAAGCTCTTCTTATTTAACATTATATTTTCGAGGCTAAAGTTATCCTTCGTCGTATCTCTTTGCCTGTCTTATTTTTAAATAATATTAACAATCCGAGATGTACGTATTATTTTACACATTCCATTTTTTCATGTGCTATTGTGATTTCATTAGGTTCTCTATCAGTTAGAATTTTGATTTCTATTGTGTTCAATGACAATCCCACTTTTGGACTTTCCATCGCGCTTTCTGCAAACACTACGTAGTCATCCACAAATCGCAGATCAATAATAAGATAAATCGAAAAAGCGTCAATAGAATAATGGTTTAAGGGTCGCGTAGCAATGTTAAAGTAACAGGATCGATCCTGGGCTACTGTCGTCCCCACTCTTCACATTAGAAGCGTTAAGCATAAGTGGAGGGGTCAATAGGAATATTAGTAATTCCTAATAAAGGGGCACTTTTGTACATTAATGAATAAATGAGACGTAGCTGTACGACAGACTTAGAGCAGGTAGTGAGGCGTGTGTTGTCTGTCGGCAGACTCGACTGGACAATAGATATTGTAGTGCCACCCATCGACTGTGACCCACCGAATGCGCTGGACTGGCGCTCGGAGGGCGCCGTCACCGAAGTCAAGGACCAAGGAGATTGCAGCGCTGGTTATGCCTTCAGCACCGTGAGTGTCCACCCACACGAACATTCTCTACACACAACATCTTTGACAGTATTTCATACCCTTGTTCCAATGACACAAAATATTATCTATGAATATTATGTTTGATGCAACATACCTCTATGGGTAGCCCATATTCAGGATTGTTTCTGCGCAAAGGAAGAATTGCAATTGAATTATAAATATAAATGAACACGAAACCTCTCCCACCGCGCCCACGGGGACACGTCGTCGACTCTATTTGATTTTATTATTTCTCCTAAAATAAACTGTGGCCTTATCTACACCGCAGGCGGGCTCGATGGAGGGGATGCATTTCCGCAGTAGCGGCGACCTCGTGTCGCTTTCGGCGCAGAATCTGATCGACTGCTCGTTAAAGTTCTGGAACCATGGCTGCGACGGTGGCCACGTGGGTCATGCCTTATTGTACATCCTCAACAGCGGAGGCATCAACACAGAAGAGAGCTACCCTTACGAGGGCGTCGTCAACAATTGCAGGTATACGTAAGCGCCTTGTATAAAAAGGGTAATGTTAACCACTAGTCCGTCCAGCCACTAAATGCCGACTGTCACAGGTTCGACCCTGCGAACGAGGTCGTGAGCCTCTTGGCATACAATATGTTTGTGAGAGGTGACGAGGAAATAATGAAGAAAGTCGTGGTCACCATGGGACCTATCTCTGCCATGATCGACGCCAGCCAAGTGTCCTTCCAGCTCTACTCGTCTGGAGTCTACTACGACGAGGACTGCTCCTCCAGCGACCTCAACCATGGGGTGAGTCTGGAACTCTATCCTTAAAGTTTTAAGCTGACTGATTTGTTGATAAAAAAATGTTTTTAAAAATGTTGGAACTACATTATAATATTATGAGTAAGATGGTATAGAAAGAGGTAGTGGTAGATCAGGCTTAACTACTCGTATCATATCTAAATTACTTTACACTTTGGTTAATGAAAGTAGCCTCAAAAACTCATCTAAAGACACTACGAGCTGCTTATATACAATGGCTTAAATGATAACAATAACAGTTCATGTAAACGTTCCAAATCAATACACCGATCGTTCCAGCTGTTCATTACGCATTATTCTTGTCATGTTACCGTATTTATACAATAATATATCACTATAATTAGTGAGTCCTGGTTTTGTATTTACCTCGGTCCGCCCGTCTACAGGTGCTGGTGGTGGGCTACGATACAGACGAAGAGGGCGGTGACTACTGGCTCGTAAAGAACTCGTGGGGAACCTCGTGGGGGGAGGACGGCTATATCAAGATGGCGCGCAACCGCGGCAACAATTGCGGCATCGCCTCGTACATCGCCTACCCTTTCATATAAGATACACTCCTACTGACTTTTCGTTTTAATATCCACGACTTAAAGTGCCAGCCATCTCAGATTCCTAGCGTTAAGTTAATAATTATTGATAAACATTTTGTAAAGCCGACCTGTTTCATTTACCTTCGCTGTAACACGATTTCTTTTGGAACCGAATGAAATACATTAATATATTAGGTAAGTCGCTATTTGCAATATCTACGAGTATTATATCTCGCCGAGGAACAGGATTTAGTCTAATTGCTCATATCCAGTTCGTACGATATCATTTAACATTTAACGTCACGTCAATCGTGACGTGTCGTAACATGTCGTGACGTGTCGAGTGCTATTTGTTGAATACTGATGCAGCTTTCATTTTTTATCTGTGTTCTGATTGTTCCCATGAAATGCACATGACATAAATGCTACATCACACCAGCCGTGTCAACGTAATGAAATTGTGTACAAAGTTACTTTATGTTATGAAATTTAATAATTAATTATTTCTACATATTAAATATGCTTACTGTCATTAGTAATATAAATAAGCTACTCAGAAACCATTATATCAAAGTCTACATCGAAATCAGAATACTCTTTATTCAAGTAGGCTTTTACGAGCACTTTAGAATCGTCTTCTTATACATCTGTGCTGAACGTAAAGCTACCACTGGTTCATAATGTAGGTTCTACCAAGATGAACCGCCAAAAACTCCAACGTTTGAAATACAAAGTTAAATACAATGATATATACCTACCTGAAAATCCACGCATTTTTATCATCTTGTGTTTAATAGTATGCCTTATTTATATATATATTTTTTTTAAACTGTAAGCCTATAAATTATTTATAAATAAATAATCTTTAAATGATGTATAGCTTTTAGCTATTGAGTTATATTCAATCACAGAATGATTTTGATTAAAAAAGTAGAAAAAGAATATTTTTGAATTTGACGTGGGAATTGTTAATCTGGGTTGAAGAATGGGAGATAATGGATGATTGTAACAAAAACTGGAGCATATAAATATTGTAAACTATTTACAAATATTGTTAATTATTTGGTGTTCCCGTTTACTTGAAGCTTGTAAGTTGTTGTGTTGTGAAGACCTCTTCACAACGATATAAAGTTATGCGGCATTATAGAAACGAATACCTTACCCCATGAAAGATTTATTGGAGACTCAGCTCCGCAGCATACGCGGTTAGAAAATCTAGACGACCAACTGTGGTCGATAATGCTCAATTAGTATCTTTTAATTAACTTTATAGCATTATGTCTTATGGCATTTTGCTTCGTGGTAACGCTGCGGGTATTGTAACTGTTTTTATACCGCAAAAAGAGCTGTTAGGTCTATTTATAATCTTGGAGCTCGAAACTCCTTTAGGGGTGTTTTTAATAGAGTAGTTATTCTTACAGTTGTCACAATATGTTTACAACTATATTAATATGTTCACAATAATATACATATTTTCGAAAGAAACGGTGATATTAATCATTGTATTGTACACGAGGAAGGAGGGTCAACTGATAACACCTAGATTCCGATAGCAAAGTTATATTATATAATATGCCCCAGGAAGGTGGCACGGGATTCGTTTTTATGATAAGATTCCACAGTAAAAAAGCGTGGACTTTAAGGCCCGCTTTACAAAAAGTCACTCGAGTGGCGTTTAAACTCTGATCATATAATCTTAAATTTTAGGTATAGATCAAAACTCAAAATACAATTTATTTTTATAAACATTTTAATATCTTCTCAGTTGAAACTAGTCTCTACTACTCAAGTCTATCGAATTGTTATCTTTTGAAATTGTCCTTTGTTGAAGTCTGTTCTCATTCACAATTTTTAGGAATTTAAATATTTACTTCGTTTACTGCGAATGGACAGTGGACATACTAACTGTACCTGTCCATTCGCTCGTGGTGATCCTGTAGCTATCAAGTGTCAGTTATCTGGTATCACAGAACTCTTCAAAATCCTTACTCGAAAGCAACATCCTTAATTTGCGATTATACGTTTTGGTATACGTTTTGTACCAAATAACTCAACATTATCTTTTACGGCTTCAATGTTACTTTTAGTAGCAATATGAAGTGTGAAACAATAAGATAAATTTCGTGAACGCTTTACTTTTCTGTCCTTTATTTAAATCAGAAACTATCTTGGATATTTCAGAGTCACGTTTTTATTCAGCTAGAACCCAATTACTGGAAATCTATCTTGGAATTTATCTTTCATTTTACATTCGCTTTAGAAAAAACCGATATTGAATGATTGCGCGATAAAAAATCTGGATCTGCCAAATCTTTGCCTTAAAAACTATATCAAAGTCAAAATATTGTAAATACGGAGTAAGCCATGTGTGAACTCGCGGTGTCAAGTCAATCTTTTTATGGGATAATTGTAATCAGTTACGACTATAAATTTTGTACCGTATAAATATTGCTGAAATGTTTTATCGCATTGGTTGTTGTTAATAAGTCAATTTGTTAATCCAACAACCAACTCTCGTCTCTAACTCGTAACTATGGTACCGTGAATACGCAGGTGTGGTTCTTTTGCTGAAATACGCGACTACTCTATCTTTATTTTCTACGGATTGGAATAAAATAGCACCGTAAGTAACAAATTCTTAAAACTGTTTCTTTAGTGAGAAAGGAAATAATTTTGTTGTTATTGCTCTCTACAAGAGTAATACTTTATCAATCTTTTGTACGCCATAGTACAGAGGACAATGAAACAAGTAGTTTTTATAAAATATTTAATGTCTTTGTTTTAATTCTATATCTCATAAATCATGAGACTAAATAAAAACTTTTAATGAATATTTTTAGGAATCTGAGTTGTATGTCGCTTCACGCCGTGGATATTAGCGTATAATCAATGAACATGAAGTTGTAACAGTTGCGCGCCAACTACATGTATCCGAGCGAGCCCTACGAGCGTCCCTAAGAGTTCTTCACGAGCCAGTAGTCGCCGCCCACCTCGTCACCGCCATAGTCCACCACCAGCACCTGCGGGCGGACGACGGTGTGAGGTTACTACGACTTTCATATCTACATACGTAATCACCGATAACTCTCGTAAGGGTAGCTCTCCTCCGTGTCGATACCTTCGTTGTCGCGGGTGTACATGAAGGCGTGGGGCGCGGAACCGCCTCTGCAGCCCTTGTTCACGTACGCGCCCGAGCAGTCGATCAAATTCTGCTCTGACAGCGACACGAGGACGCCGCTATTGCGGATTGCTGCCCCTCCAGCGAGCGGTGGCGGTTAGGTCTCAGTTTATTTTTGGAGAACGAATGAAATGAAATAGTGGAAGAGGTTTCGTTTCACTCATTTGAGGTCAGTACCTTTTGCTTTATTGACGCTTTTTTGGTTTATTGAATATTTGAAGGCTATCTACTATCTTAATATCATTATATTTATCTTCTATTACGTTAGAGGTAGAGAATTTAATTAACTTTATCTTCTTACTATTTAACAGTCATTATTAACACTGGACTAGTCATGTCGACAAATCTTGAAAAACTTCATTTTATAAAAAAAAAAGAAAAATTCCTCAGCAAACAAAAATATCACGTTTAAATTATCTAAAATAAACCATTTACATAAATGAGGAAGAGAAATGGACCAAGAATTTATTCTCCGGGGATCCAGCATAACTGGAGACCCAGGAGATCTCTTTTTATTTTTAATGAAACCTCTGAATCCGATTACTGAGATACGAAATCAGAACATCGAGTGCAATGTCTTTAATGCCCCAAAGACGTAACTTCCTGACTGAAAGTTTCGTATTACAAACAATCTTAGGCCTTAGATAAATCACAAAATATCCTTAAGGCATCCTGTAACTCCTCCCGGTTCTAAATATATTTTACCGAGCTCAACACTATCATCGGTTGTGAAGCGTAGCCTTGCAAATCCAAATTGTTTATTGTTGTTAGGATTGAAATGTAATGTAACATTTGAGCTGGTAATATTTTTCCAAAGACCTTGCTTAGAGTTGGTAGTACAAAGATGATTCTACCTGATTTAAAAAGATTTAAAAAATGAACGTTTAATTTAAAATTAACGACAAATGAAGATTTAAACAAAAACCTATAATAGAAACAAATAAACTTTAAAAGAAATATAAGAAAGCGGCCAAGTGCGAGGCGGACTCGCCTATGAAGGGTTCCGTAGCATCAAGGAACAAAGTCTATTTTTATGAATTTTAATTTTTTTTTTTTTATATTTGAGTCGATTGAATGACGGTAAATTTCGGTTTACGATTTATGACGTATTAAAAAAAAAACTACTAACTAGATCTCGTTGAAACCAATTTTCTGTGGAAGTTTGCAGGACATTGTGCATCATGTTGATCACACACATCAACAACACAACATCACATGTTTGTGACATTTGTACATCATATATTTTTTTTGATATCGTGGCCTATCCATAGATGTGGACACGTATGGGTTTGATGAAAAAAAATTTTTCGAGATTCAGTTCTAAGTATACTAACCCCCTAAATTTATTGCTTTTTTTTCTATTTTTGTGTGAAAATCTTAATGCGGTTCACATAATAGATCTACTTACCAAGTTTCAGCAGTGTAGCTCTTATAGTTACGGAAAAAAGTGGCTGTGACATACAGACAGAAAGACAGACAGACATGACGAATCTATAAGGATTCCGTTTCCGATTCCGAACCCTAAAAACAATCTGAATGTTTTAATAGATGAACGATGACTAGATGAGCTGTCTTTCCTAAGCTATCTATCACAAGATCGTTTTATTCGCATTGGAATATTAAGTAACACAACACTAAGGGAACCTTCGGCTTATTTTTGCAGAATATCTTTTTAATTGTTTTTTTCCAAGCGCGAAGTAACCGCTCTATCGCTTAATTTCTCCCTCTGTCGCGGTGAGAGGTTGTACCGAAAGGGCCTGTGACGCTTTGCAAGTACAGGGCACAGGGTGTGAGGCGTGTTTATCGGTAACGCCCAATCGGGCAAGGTCAACTCTTAGCTATATAAATCAAGTAAATTAATTCAGCCGGCGCAGTCAAGCAGAACTCACATCTGAGTCTGGCTTGTATTTGTTTAACGACTTAGCACTTGAAGTTTCTAAGCGTGTTCCGCTGCTGCCGTCTACTGTACATAAATACATTAAGGTAAGACAAAGCAACAGACTGTCTCATAAAAATTCAAATAAGTATAAACGCTATGAGAATTAGGCCGTGGATACGTGATATAGCTTTATTTGAGTTATCTTGATTCCTTTTTTCTCAGTTATTGTCACTGGAAAAACTTAAATATATATGTATATTTGTTAACGTACATCGCAAAAAGCATTTCCCCTTCTTCTTCGAAAAAAAATTGAAATTATTTAGAAGTTATTATATATAAGTCATTCGCGCTGACTGCGCTAAAGTTATTGTTATTCATTATTGTCCGTTTTCTAAATTCAGTTTAAAAAAAACTATTGGGATTTGAGTTATAAGATAGTGCTGACTTGTCTCACCCCACTACATATACTGTGAAGTTTTCGTACACTCTGAACAAAAATCTTGTCTAAAATTTCGATAGCTTAAAGGAAAATTTGGATACTAGTGCAGCTACTATACAAAACATTTAACTCTCGAAATGAACAACTTACCTTTGAATACAAAGATCCTCCACAAAGTTAAATCTTGCTGAGCAATATGTGCGCGAAAACAACTTGAAAATCAATGGAATCCCCGAAAACGAAGGTGAAAATCTTGTAAATACTTTGGGACAGGCAAAAACGGTTAACATTACTCTTCCAAAAGATGACATTATACAACTTACTCAAGTTGCAGAAATCAAAATAACAGTAACGGACCACGTACTGCTATTGCCCGACTACGTGCGCCGCGACACCGTGATATCTTATTAGCAGCCGTTCAAACTTATATGAGAATAATAGTGATAAAAAATTAAACTCATCATCTAGGTTTAGGTGGTACGCAATCACCGGTACATATTGCAGAGCATTTGACCACATTAAATAACTCAATTCATGCGGCAACGCCAGTGAAAGCGTTTAATTATAGGTTCACCTGAGTGCGTAATATATGTTCGCAAAAATGAATCTAGCCAGGCCATACTAATTCGTAATGCTTATAGTATTCAGCCTGTTTAGCAAATAAAATCATAATACTCAATACTGTAATAAAACCAGTTGATAATGTTTGAACTATATTATCAAAAAGTTCCAGGTATTCGTAGTCGCACAAAACAAGTGCACAAAAATATTAATATTTTAATTTTTATTAATATTTATTGTTATTTAGTATTTCTATTTGAATGTCGCTCCAAATGATTAATATTGATTTTTGTACATATTTGAATGGATTTTTACATATTTTGAGATTGATTAAATAAAGCTTGGCGAGATAAAATCTTTATTTAACCCCAACGAAGTCGGGCTCGGGGCGGACTGCTGTAACTAAGTTTTCAGATTACAAACTAAATTCCATTTTTCCATAAAACAAGTACCGAGTGTTTCTTTGTGTTCAAGTAGGTGTTAACATCCTGTTTCGTTTAAATATATGTACAGAATAAAAACGGTTACTTTTGTACAAATATATTTCGCATTTTTTCGAGACTCGCATTTTTGTAATAATGGCAATTTTTGCAACTTTAATATAGATAACACAATGAGGAGCCTGGCTGTGCTGTTGGTGGTGGTGGCGGTGGTCGGTGCCGACAGCTTCGTCGACTTCATCCTCGATGAATGGAAAGCCTTCAAGGTAAACAAAATCACGTGCCCAGATATAAGTTATAAGTTTAGTATTTACTTTCAATGTTCGCTGTGGTCGCCATAAATTGGTATTAATACAATATATACGTGCGAGAGATAAGTGGACTGTATTAAGATGAGGACAAAAGGAAGTTGGTAGCTCGAAATCCGGGCTTTTACTTTTGAAAACACTTTCTTCTTGGGAGCGCTCCCTTGGTCTTCACACTTGAAGAACACAGCCAAGGGATGCGTGATATTATATGTCTGATATGAGAAGGATAATAGTTCATTACACTGGCTAACTTTTAAGCCCGGCCACACGAGAAGGAAAGTACGTCATACGTCAAAATCATACCATGAAGGTTTCAATTTATGCAATATCCTAAATACGCTACTCAATGTAATATAGCGCCAATGATTCCATTGTAGCGCAATGCGCGGCGATACTGTCCAAGTGTCGTCACCACCGTCGGTAGGCCACACATAACTCAGTTGTCTAACGTCACCATCACTCTGCATCACATACAAAGATTTAACCAAATCATCAAGACGGTAGTCATTTATTGATGATTTTATAAGATCTTCAATTGCGCTCCGTTACACATATTTATATATAACGATTTAATTTTTGCAATATGAAAGTGGCAATAAACCCATCGTTTGCATTAGCTCATACACCAGAAATCGTACGAAAACGAGATCGAAGAACTGTTCCGTATGAAGATCTACGCTGAGAACAAGCTTAAGATTAAGAAGCACAACCAGCTCTTCGAGAGCGGCCAGGTGACGTACCGACTCGGCGTCAACAAGTACGCGGACATGCTGCAGCACGAGTTCATGACCATGAACGGGTTCAACCGCACCGCCAAGTGAGTGCACGGCTGTACTGCGATAATAAACCTTACGAGATCCGATCCATCTTACACGTGTAACGTCATTGTCATGCTTCATTCAGTCTGATGTTTAGATCACGGTTTTCTTCAATGTGTTTCCTGAAAGAGGGCCAATCAGTATGCTGGTTATATAATAGTGTAGTTATCTCGTCTTCAATTATAGTTGAGCTGATATTTAGTAAAACTGGGGTGTGATCAGATGACCCATCAGCACACGACTCGATCTTCTTATACTGTTTGGAGAGTCCTTTTGTTAGGAAGAAGTCAAGTATGTCCGGGATTCGAGCGCGATCGGCCGGCCAGTAAGTAGGTTCTGATGATACAATTGTATTTAAGTGATTTATATCGACGCTCAACTTTAGTTGTTTTCCCTTAGTTGTATTTAGTCTCGAACCCCAATTAATATGTTTGGAGCCTCCTGCTATGAAGCGATTTCCTAGACTTGAGAAGAAGTGAGAAAACAAGTCCATCCATCAAGACTTCGGTAGCTAATTTCACACTCCCCGGTCTGGGTACCGGAGAGCACCGCGTACAATCTTTACGTCTATCTATCTTTATTATTGACGACCTCCGTGGTCGAGTAGTGTGTACACCGGTTTTCATGGGTACACCACTCCGAGGTCCCGGGTTCGATTCCCGGCCGAGTCGATGTAGAAAAAGTTCATTAGTTTTCTATGTTGTCTTGGGTCTGGGTGTTTTTGTGGTACCGTCGTTACTTCTGATTTCCATAACACAAGTGCTTTAGCTACTTACATTGGGATCAGAGTAATGTATGTGATGTTGTCCAATATTTATTATTATTATTATTATTTGGGAGAAAAAACACATACTAATTTCCCAAGTCAGTATTGCAACTATTTAACATCCCTTGGTTTGCGGTGGCCTTAACAGGTTAATCGACCGCCGCCTGTGACCCGGCGTGGTTGTTGTCGGTTGCACCAACCAGGGGATACGTGTAGGGTGATCAACGACAGTTGGTGATTCCTACGGACGCGAGCGACTCTGTCTTTGTCGTTGCAAAATATCTTAATATTACATTAAATCAATTGGTCCTTAGTAACATAACACGAAATAATTGTCATATTTTTCACCTCAATCATAAATAATGTAAATGGATAAACGAAATTCCAGTAACCTTAAAACGCTCCGCTGTTTAGATCCAAACCACTAATACCATAGACAATTAATAATTTGTTTATTAATTGTATATGTCTAACAAACCCAGTCTATTTCTATTTACTCTAAACAACGTGATTTAAATTTGAGTTGCTCCCAAGGCTTGTTGTCCGGTGTTTATTTGAATCCAAATTCAATACATGTGGAAGTACTTGGTAATATATTTTGTAACAAACGAGTAAGTCAACGAGCTTCAAAGGCTGCGTGACGTCATTAATTGCATTTAGGTCTGTTTGCTCGCTTTAGTTCTGGGAAAGGCACTGTCTCTCGTAATTAGGACATTTTTCTCGGCGAGTGATTTAGTTTGACCTCGGAAATTGTGGAATTTAATTATATGATTTGCAAAATTCAATATATTCAAACAAACATTTATAACTGTAAGCTATTTGTCGCTAATGAGTTTGTCCTCTGTAAATAATTTATAATAATTAATTAACCGAACAACCACACTATACAGTGTTGTTCGATTATTCATATTTTTGTTATTTTGTCCCTAAGGAAGCTACTAAACAAAAACTTGCGAATTCGCTATTGGTCCCCCGTTTCACTTTATAATTTTACACCAAAATTTAATAAGTGCAACGGGAGACATTGACACGGTTTTTTGTTTGTTGTTTTTTCTGTTGCGCGCTATCTATTATAATAGTCTCCGAATTGGAACACCGCAGTGCTTTGAGCATATATGTGGAACGCTACTCGCGTTGAAACACTGGCCCCTGCTGGTCTCTCGTTTTAAATTATATCTTTGTGCAGTTGAAACCCTGTAGTAATTTTTCAAAAACCTTTACTAAAAGTATAACACCTCGTCCTTTTCGTATTTTTTTGAAAGAAATTCATTGTGACTATTTTCTTATTTTACCCTTTTTCCAACAGTTTTATTCAGAATACAATTTTTCTGTTTGAAACGACCTACGGCGGGTCGTTTTCATTTCCAAGGTGTATTATCATGTCATAAGTCATTAATTTTATAATATTCTCCAACGCACAAAGGTACCTTTAACGATATTTTAGAGTTTTGCAATTGAATAATTTTGGACGTGCTGGGATTCTGTTGTAAAAGCGTTCACACTTACGTTTACGCACAATTTACGAACGAATCAATCACATTATCAAGTATATCTTGAGAAGCTACTATAGTATAGTATCAATTTGAATATTACTTTTATCTGAAGCTAACTGATATTTTGTTCTACGATTGACTTAGTGATGAGTATTTGTTGTCTGTCGGCAGTGTCAATAAGACACCAAGCTTGCGCGGGGCCACGTACTTGCCGCCTGCCAACGTGGCGATACCGGAGCTGGTGGACTGGCGCTCGCTTGGTGCCGTCACCGAAGTCAAGGACCAAGGAAGCTGCGGCTCCTGCTGGGCTTTCAGTACCGTAAGTGTCCGAGCAACGCACCCACACCACACTTACTGAGCACAAATCAACACAGCGTTCCCTCTCCTTCTGAAGTGTCGCCAATTCCCAGTCAAGTTGGCATTGGCCATGTCGGCCTTTATTTGCCGAGCCTGGTCTCCTCACACGGTCAACTATACGTTGCAATATCTCAAGTCCATTCTGAAAACTCCGTCGAGATACCAATTGAGTACAACTCGCAGCATCATGTCATTAATGGAGAAGAAACATTCACCAGAAACGTCTTCGTATGCGTAAAATTACAATAAGTACAATGCTCACAGTTCATTGCATCGACCATTTATTAAACAAATTATTATTATTTTTAAACTACCATGTTTTAGTTATAAATTGTTGAGTTTATTTTAAATAAAATTAAAGTAAATTGTTGACAACAAGCTCCAGTTGTAACTGAACTAATGACAATTAAAATTTCATTTGAATATGGTTTCATAATTTTGGCGGCAAATGTAGATGAGTGAGTTGCAGTTTACAATGAAATGAAAACAAAACAAAACCTATCGCAACCTATAGGTTTCGCAATTCCTAAAAATCTGTTGAATAAACGCCAAGTTTCGGGGGTGACCCAGTAGTTCGTACCATTTTATATACAATGTGCGTATTTTAGAAAAAACGTCGCTTCGCACAGGAAGATGAATTATAAACACAAACGAGTGGCCCGAAACGTCTCCCACCGCGCTCACGGGGACACGTGGTCGACTCTATTTGCTTTTATTCTTTTCCACAGACGGGCTCACTCGAGGGGCAGCAATTCCGCAAGAGCAACATCCTTGTCTCGCTGTCGGAGCAAAACCTGATCGATTGCTCATTCGCGTACGGAAACCTCGGCTGCAATGGTGGCCTCATGCCCTATGCCTACACATACATCCACGAAAACGGAGGCATCGACACAGAGGAGAGCTACCCCTACGAGGAATGCGTCAAAACCTGCAGGTACGCGTGAATGTCGGGCGTAATAAAGGTACCGTCGACCACTAGCCCTTCCAGCCACTAAACGCCGACCGTCGCAGGTTCGACCCAGTTAATGTGGGCGCGGAAGTCGTGGGATTCATGGACCTGCCGGAGGGTGACGAGGAAATACTGAAGCAGGCTGTGGCCAACGTGGGGCCCGTCTCTGTCGCCATTGACGCCAGCCGGGTGTCCTTCCAGCTCTACTCTTCTGGAGTCTACCACGACGAGCAGTGCTCCTCCAGCAACCTGAGTCACGGGGTGAGTTTGGCTCTTAACTCAATCTTTATGGTTTTAAGTTGACTAACTCGTTAAAAAATTGTGTTTAAAAAAGAAATAAAAGTTGGAACGACTACGTTATAATATTATGAGTAAGATGGTATAGATAGAGGTAGTGGTAAAGCAGGCTTAACCATCGTATCTAAATAAGTTTACACTTCATTTAATGAAAGTAGTTTATCAGGAACTCATCTTAGACACATCACGAGCTGATTCACTGCAATGGCTTATTAAGTAATAATAATAATAGTTCATGTAAACGTTTCAAATCAATACACCGTTCGTTGCAGCTGCTTAGCGCTCATGTTACGCATTATACATGTCCTGTTACCGTATTTATACAATTATATACTCATTACAAATCAGATTGAATGATTTGCCCTCACTGAAGTCATTTAGCATCACTATAGTTAGTAAGTCCTATTTTTGTGGCTTATTTCGGTCCGTCTGTCCGCAGGTGCTGGTGGTGGGCTACGGTACAGACGAAGAGGGCGGTGACTACTGGCTCGTAAAGAACTCGTGGGGAAGCTCGTGGGGGGAGAACGGCTACATCAAGATGGCGCGCAACCGCGGCAACAACTGCGGCATCGCTTCGTTCGGCTCCTACCCGCTCGTCTAAGCTACACTCCGACTGACTATTCGTTTTAATATCCACGACGTAAAGCGTGCCAGCTATCTTAGATTCCTAGCGTTAAGTTAATAATTATTGGTTATTAATTCATGAGATAAAGAAGAAAAATAATAATTAAACATTTTTTAAAGCCGACCTGTTTCATTTACCTTCGCTTTAATTCGACTTTTATGGAACCGAATGAAATACATTAATATATTAAGAAAGTCGCTATTTATAATATCTACGAGTATTATCTCTCGCTGAAGAACAAGATTTTGTCTAATGGATGATCCATTAGACAAAATCTTGTTCCAAAATCCAGTTCGCACAATATCACAGCACAGTAACATATCGACGTGACGTGCATGTCGTGACGTGTCGAGTACTACTTGTTAAATACTAATGCAGCTGTTCGCACCTACAACTACTAATTTAGATGTATATATAAAACAGATCATTGATTTAATTTTAAATAGCATTAGTTTCTATATAATCAATCTTTTTTTACAACATTTTTATAAAAAAGAATGTGCCAAAGCGAGTGTTCTGTTTTCTTTCTTTTGATTTGTTCACTTACTTATAAGCCATCTTATTAGCCAACGATACAAGTACTAGATTACAAGAATATATTATACTAGTTTTTCAAGCAAATTTTGTTCTTATTGAGTTCGGTATCGGACTCCAATGTCTAAGTAATAAACAGCAACTTTTCGGACTCTATTTAACTGAAACGCCATACGATCAATGGATTTCGTGAGCATCTTGTGTTCTGATTGTTCCCATGAAATGCGCGTGATATAAATGCTGCATGATACCAAACGTCAACGTTACGAAAACTTTATAATCATATTTTTTTACATCTGTACTAAATGTAAAGCTACCACCGGTTAATAATGTAGGTTCTACCAAGAAGAACCACCAAAAACTCAATAGTAACTCCAAGATTTGAAATACAAAGTCCAGTGTAGTATATTTCCTGACCTGATGCAACATAGTAAAGTTATTCCAATATTTAAATCTGGTAGTTCTTCAGACCCTAACAACTATAGGCCAATCTCAATACTATATAAGGGTAGGTCCCGTAGCAAAATATTTAAAAAAAAATCTAAATCAATTATTGGCATAATTCAGCAGTATCACATATTCTGCTTCATAGTAAACCATTTGGATTTACGAGGGGTCGTCGCTCGCTAGCAACGCAGGTATCGAGCTTATAAGGAATATCTTTGAAACCTAGGGGGAGTCACAGGATGCCTTAGGGATTTTCTGTTTTGTTGTTGTTTGCCTTTCATTTTTTTCAACATGAAACTCTGGACAGGAAACTTTATCATTATGGAGTTAGAGCATGTGCTCGACCTTCAGACTACTTATCTTAATAATAGAATACAGAGGGTTGACGTTAAAGGAAAAAGGTCTCCTTGGGTCACAGTAAGTATGGAGGTCCCTCAAGGATCAATTCTTGGACCTTTTCTGTTTATACAATACAATAATCACTTGCCCTTTCTTGCTGGGAACAAACATGATATAGTATTGTTTGCTGATGATACCTCTTTGGTTTTTAAAATAATAGAAAACAAAACATGATTGACTACATTTATGGAATCCCAACTTTAACATTAGACCAATAAGAAATTACAAAATCTCTTTTCGTTTTTGCAATATGAAAGTGACAATAAACCCATCGTTTGCATTAGCACAAACACCAGAAATCGTACGAAAACGAGATCGAGGAAAAGTTCCGTATGAAGATCTACGTTCAGAACAAGCTTATGATGGAGGAGCACAACCGGCGCTTCGAGCGCGGCCAGGTGATGTACCGCCTCGGAGTCAACAAGTATGCGGACAAGCTGCACCACGAGTTCGTGCACACCACGAGTGCTCGATGATCGACCTTACGGGCTCCGATCCACCTTACACGTGTGACTTCATGCTCGATCAAAACAATAAAAACTGAGGTTACAACGATACTGAATAATACTCTCGGATCATAAAAATCTCTTTGTAAAAATGTTGCCAACACGTGGGGAGCGGCTAGGGGTCCTTACTTTGGTAGCCATTCTTCTTTACTCTTACAATTTTTAGTTTCATAATACGAATTAATCGTCATTTTTCTTAACTCAATCATAAACAATGTAAGTCGGTAAACGAAACTCCAGTGACCTTGAAACGCTTCGCTTTTTAGATCCAAACCACTAAGATAATCCCATAAACAATCACTATGTTCGTGTATTAGATGGACATATCTAACAAACCGAGGTCTTGCTGTATACGCTAGACAATT
Source organism: Vanessa atalanta (assembly GCF_905147765.1). NCBI lineage: Eukaryota > Metazoa > Arthropoda > Insecta > Lepidoptera > Nymphalidae > Vanessa > Vanessa atalanta. The sequence continues at coordinate 158,058 of NC_061880.1, read as the reverse complement.
TGTGACTTAAATTTGAGTTATCCCAAAGCGTTGATGTCGGTTTTTTAAAGGCTGCGTGACGTTATGAAATGCTTTTGGATCTGTTTACTCGCTCCAGATCTGGGAAAGGCCCTCTCTCCTGTGATTAGTACGAGTGAGTAGTAGGCGAGTGATTTATTTCGAGCTCAAGATAAAGAGATGCATTGACTTGACGACTGTAGTCGTATACTATGTGAAGTTACGCAAGTTAAATTATATTCAAACAAACATTTATATCTGCAAACTACTCGTCGCTAATGAGGTTAGCCTCTGTAAATAACTTATATTTTTTCTTACTCTTACGGAATGATTACAATAATTAATTATACAGTATTGTTGTTCGGTGTTCGATTATTTATATGTTTGATACTTTATCCCTGAGGAATTAGCAAACATAAATTCGCCTTTGGTTTCCGTTACACTACATAATTTTACATTAAAATTGAACAAGTGCAAAAAACCGTGTCTAGCTTTATCACCTGCCACTGCTTGTATGCGTTACCCTCTCGAAATCTCAGTAAACTTTTAGACAATGCATGTTTCCAACAACGTAACAATAGGTCTCCAACTGAGAACACCGCAGTGCTTTGAACACATATGTGGAACGCTACATGCGTTGACATACCGGCCCCGTCTCTCAGGGAAACAGTGTTTAAAGCCGGAATCACTACGGAAAAGATGAAGCGAGCCAACAATGCAAATATTAGTCTCGCTTTTAAATTGTTTCGTTGTTCTGTTTGCAGTTGAAACCTTGGAGTAATTGTGCAAACATTTTCACTAAAAGTATAACACCTCATCCTTTTCGTATTTCGTCGAAAGAGAGTCACTGGCTATTCTCTTTTTATATCCATAATTTCAACAGTTGTTTTTACAATACTATTTTACATATATCTGTTCGAAGCGGCCTGCAGGTGGTCGTTTTGATTTCCAAGGTATGTTATGATTAGTGTCCGACCGAAAGTTCTAGGTAAAAGTTTCGGCCAATTTTGGCCGAAACCGAAACTGCCATGGAAACTTGATTTTTGGCCGAAACTCCGCTGAAACCGAAACCGAAACCGAAACTGAATTCGGAAGTTGTCGTGCACGCACCTAACCTAACTTCGTTTCTCGAAACCGAAACCGAAACTACGTTCGGGAGTTACCGCGCTGTGCTCGGTCATAATAGGAGCGATAATTGCTTGACACTTGTGCACTCGCTACTAACTCCTTACGCCGTAATGTGGAGGACAATGAAACAGATAGTTTTTACAAAATATTTAATATATATATATTTAAATCTATATCTCATAATGCATGACCTAATAAAAACTTTGTTGAACATTTTGGAATTTCTGGAATCTGATATGTCTGTCGCTTCACGTCGTGGATATTAAAATAGTATAATCAGTGGGCGCTCAGACGAGCGGGTAGGAAGCAGCCGAAGCGATGCCACAGTGGTTGTCGCGGTTGCGTGCCAACTTCATGTAGCCGAGCATCCCCCACGAGCGTCCCCACGAGTTCTTGATGAGCCAGTAGTCGCCGCCAACCTCTTCATAGCCATAGCCTACCACCAGCACCTACGGATGGACGACGGAACTAGGTTAGATCGATAATGTTTAGTTAAAATTACGACTTTCCTCTCTAATAACATGTACTGTGACTAATAACATGTAATCACCGTAAATTGGCATAAACTGTTTAGTATTTGATTTGAGAGTTATACTATTTGTACAACTAAAACTAAAAAACTAAAACTACTTAGTACTTAAAACTATAAGGATTAAGCTCTCCGACTCACCGCATGATTGAGCCTGGTGGAGGAGCATCTGCTGTCGTAGTAGATTCCAGTGGTGTATTTCTGGAAGGACGGCTGGCTAGCGTCGATGGTAACAGAGACAGGCCCCACGGAGGACACGGCATCCATTAGCTTTTTCTCGTTACCCTTCGGCAGGTCCACGAAACCCGATACTTTCGCGCCCACATTCCTGGGGTTGTACCTGTAACGGCCAACGTTTAGTGGCTGGGCGGGCTAGTAGACATAAGTTGACCATCGGTACGGCTAACGCTCGAGCTTACCTGCACTTGTCTTCGTCGTCCTCTTCGTAGGGGTAGCTCTCATCCGTGTCGATGCCTCCATTGTCACGGATGTAAGTGAAGGCGTGAGGCACGGAACCGCCTTTGCAGCCGTTATTCTCGTAATTTTTCGAGCAGTCGATCAGATTCTGCTCCGAAAGCGACACGAGGGTGCCGCTACTGCGGAATTGCTGCCCCTCCAGCGAGCCCGTCTACGGTAGCGGTTAGGTTACAGTTTAGTTATGAACATTTAATAAAAGCTAACAGAGCTGACGACGTGTCCCCGTGAGTACGGTAGGTGGGATTTCGTGTTCATTTGTGTTTATTATTCATCTTCTTGTGCGAAGAAACAGTCCTGAATATGGACCCCTATATAACTCAGGATTGGTGGATGATATTTAAGAAAAAAAATTAAAACCTCGAATACTCTCCTTTTCCTCTTGCCGATCCCCTCACAGAGCTGAGTAGGGTGACCTAACATTTATTTTTAAATGTTTATAGTATATATATGTAAGAAAATCACTACATTATAGTGTAACTTTTCTTAGTTACCTGTTTTGAGTTTGCCGCCTTATACTGTAAGTAGCTGATGCCATTACAACGTACATATATTGCACCTAACTAAATATTCATGGGTAACATTCTATCATTGGAACAAGGGCCGTGTTTCGTGGATGTTGTGCGTGGAGGAGGGTGGTGTGGGTGCGGAGGGTAGACACTCACGGCGCTGAATGCCCAGCCGGAACCGCAACTTCCTTGGTCCTTGATTTCGGTGACTAGGCCCTCCGTGCGCCAGTCCATCGTCTTCGGTGCCGCCAAGTTGGTAGGTGACAGGAACGTAGCGCCGCGCAAAGTTAGTCCCTCCTTGAGGCTGCCGACAGACAATTCACTCCTCATTATCTCTTCTCACCAGGTGGAGTCTATTGTACACACAGCTACAAATCATTTATAATAATACTATTCACAAACTCACTTTTATTTTATTACAGAAAGCAGTCATACTCAATACAAGTACAATTGTTCGGAAATTCTTATCTAATGATTAGGTAGTCCTGACCGTTTTTGTTTGGACAAAATCCCGCAAAAACGGAAAATAAAACCTCGATAAATCGAGAGCATTGAAAAAGTAAAAATATAAATAATATTAATAATTAATGTTTATTTCATCAATAACCATATATTTATTTAAAAAAATAGAATAGTAGCCATTCCCCATTATTAGGAATCACTAATATACCTCTTTACCCCTCCATTTAAGCTTAACGCTTGCGTTAGGAGTGGGAATGTCAAGGGCCCAAGGGTTCACGATCGATGCTGCGACTTTTACATCGGTAGGTGGCTCTTTTGAATTATTGAATAATTGAACATGACGTTTTTTTAATTTATTGAATATTAATAAGTGAATTTCCCAGTGAAGTTCCCACTTTTCTTTGTTTTCAATATTTTTATGTACACATATATATATTAATATATGATAATTGATATGTATAATCACCACTTTTCTGTCTTATCAAAACAATAAATTGAGCCTGGGGTCAAAGAATACTTAAGAGATACTTTGTAACTTATCTAAGGCCTTCCTTTGTATGCAACATGAAATGCTGCTTAGGAAGCATTAGAAACGCACTCAAATTTTTGCTCTCGTACCGGAGTAATCGAATTGAGAGGATTGATGTTTACAGTTTAAGATCTCCTAGGGCTGTATTGTTTGCTGTGTGGACTGCGTCTGTGTGTTCTTTTATATTTAAATTAAATAGACGCCAAGCAATATCTGAGTCGTAAACAATGCTCTTTCGAATACAGAACTTTGCTTCGATTCATTGCATCGCATAGAGTCAATTATAGACTGTTAAATAGAAAAAGAAACCGATTATCAAATTTATGACTCGAAATGTTACAATTATAAAAATGTATGTGTCGCTATACATTCCAAGCTACAAGGGTCCCCCTTATTAATGGTTTGACGAGTAGACTGAGTTTTACAGAAATCGCCGCTAAGAAAATTAAATTGTTAAACATAGCCGTTATTAATACGACGTATAATCTGAGACCCAAAGCTTCTTTCAAACAAATATCAAGACATTATAATCTTGCCTACATTACAAGTAGCTTGTACAAACATGTAAGTTCGTAAAAATATAAAAGATTTTGTAGAAATTGTTATGTGTATTGGGAACAAGCGTCCACTCACTTGGCGGTGTGGTTAAATCCGATCATGTGCACGAACTCGTGGTGCAGCAGGTCCGAGTACTTGTTGGTGCCGAGGCGGTACGTCTCCTGGCCGCGCTCGAAGCGCCGGTTGTGTTTTTCCGCGTCAAGCTTGTTCTCAACGAAGATCTTCATACGGAACTTTTCCTCGGTCTCGGTTTTGTAGGATTTCTTGTGTTCCAGCTAATGCAAACGATGGTTTCATTGTAACTATCATATATTGTGAAAACTGCTTTGGTCTCAATACAATCTTTAAACTAAGAAAAAATAATTACAATCATATTTTAATAAGAGAAACTACTAACATTTTTGTTTATTTAAGTAATATCTGGACATGTGAATTGGGTTTTGTTTACCTTGAAGGCGTTCCATTCATCGCGGACGACGTTGGTTAAGCTTTCGGCACCGACCACCGCCACCACCACCACCAGCACAGCCAGGCTCTTCATCTGCATTCAAAATTTCACGATTATAACTAAAGAGCGAGTCTCGAAAAAATGGGAAATATATTTGTAAAAAAGTAACAGTTTTGAGCTGGTAGCATTCTTGCCACCATTCCACGCGTCAAGATTTAACAGTCACTATTTTTAATACGTATATATTTAAAGACTTCCATTTAATAATTCTTATGTTAATAAAGTTTTTATTCTATACTTACATTTAAACGAAACAGTAAGGTAACACCTACTTAAATAAAAAGTAATCCTTCGTACTTGTTTTATGGAAGAAATAAACTTAGTAGGCAAGCTGAATATCGAATTTATCATTAATTACTGTCGTGGCCGCCAGTTGAGCCTACTTATTTATTTGTGAGATTTATATTTATAAAATATAAAAATAGGATTAATTGCTTCTCTTACCTTAATTTATTTTTATACAGTAGACGGCAGCAGCGGAACACGCTTAGAAACTTCAAGTGCTAAGTCGTTAAACAAATACAAGCCTTACTCAGATGTGAGTTCTGCTTGACTGCGCCGGCTGAATTAATTTACTTGATTTATATAGCTAAGAGTTGACCTTGCCCGATTGGGCGTTACCGATAAACACGCCTCACACCCTGTGCCCTGTACTTGCAAAGCGTCACAGGCCCTTTCGGTACAACCTCTCACCGCGACAGAGGGAGAGATTAAGCGATAGAGCGGTTACTTCGCGCTTGGAAAAAAAACAATTAAAAAGATATTCTGCAAAAATAAGCCGAAGGTTCCCTTAGTGTTGTGTTACTTAATATTCCAATGCGAATAAAACGATCTTGTGATAGATAGCTTAGGAAAGAAAGCTCATCTACTATTAATATTAAAACATTCAATTGTTTTTAATTCTTTCGAAGACGAAGAGAAAGTGCTCTATACGATGTAAGATGGTTCACACAAATTATTTTTAGGTTTTTTCCTTTTGCATTGAGTTTCGAGGAAAAAGGAATTAGTTTAACTCTTATGAAACCATGTCACGTATGTCATAATTTTAGTTTTGTAAGCAGCTCTGTTGCTTTTTATAACGATCCACATTAGAATGATAGAAAAATGGTGGTAACTCCTGAGTTACTCGCCAGTTATTTTCGGTAAAATCTACTCTCCGAACGGATGGTAGTTTTTTACATTTAATTCAATACTGTAACATGCCTCACAGAACTTACATGTATATCAGCCTACTCACTCGAATAAACGATATTTTCATTTTGAGTGGTGACCACTCCATCAGGTGACTTTTTTTTCAATTCCTTACGTTTTTATCATAATTTATTAATTTAGAATAACCAGTATGTTAAGTAATTCTAGCGAGAATTAAATATATGTGTCGCAGCTTACTAGTTCGATTAGCCCTTTTACTAGGCGTCGCCGACCAATCAGCGACCTGAATGAGACTCCGCTAATTATACATCGTCCGTTTAAGAAAGAGTAATTTGCTTTAGCCTTTTCCGGAAATAGACACAGACATATTAAAATGTCCTGAAAGGTTAATTAATAAAATATTCTTCATAACCTGCGCTAAAATATACATATAATGAATATTTTTAAAATGGTTCGAAATGTACATATATATGTATGTTCTCCTTACGTATTAAATCTATCTTCTATCTATATCTATCTATATTCTTCACATATAATAAAATCGTAACTGATCGAAATCTTTACATGTAAGATATTTGAGAAAAAATAGTACTGGGCTAAAATTAAAAGGAATTACGACAAAGAGCAGCTCGCACTTTCTGTAAGTAATAAAGATTTACTTTGGACTATAATTAAACCTATTATAAAGCTAAAGCTTTAAAAAGCTCAAATACCTAAATTTTTCGGGGCTCTCTAATTGCTATATTAATTTGCAAACATTGGTAAAGTGCTCGCAGGGAACATACTGAGAGCGAACCTATATGTTCTCTATTGGACATTGGTCCCCGGGCAGTGTGTGATATCATAAAAAATCTTAAGGCAGAGAATGAATAATAATGAATAAACTGAATATTTTGCCTGAGAGACACTTCCAAAGTGGTAAAATGTGTGTACCCTCCCCCCTCTGTAACTTCTAAAATAAGAGAATGATCAAACTAAAAAAATATATGATGTACATAACCATGCAAACTTCCACCGAAAATTGGTTTGAAAGAGATTTAGTAAGTAGTTTTTTTTAATACGTCATAAATCGTTAACCGCAATTTACCTTTCATTCAACATCTCAAACATAAAAATAAAAAATACAATTTCATAAACATAAACCCTGTTACTTGCTGCTACGGAACCCTCCATATATGAATCCGACTCGAAGTTGTTTATTTTTTATAGATAATCATCTATCCGGGCTTATTGTCTATTTTTTATTTTTATATGCTGAATGCATTTAAAAAATTCATAACATTACTACAGATTTCGTTAGGAAGTTTAAACGTGAAAAATAAACGCCCACACAATAAAACTATAATTTCATTTATGTTAGGTTAGTGGATTTATTGTCTCGTATTGCTTCCGATAAATTACAACGGCCCACTACTAAGCCGAGATGGCCCAGTGGTTAGAACGCGTGCATCTTAACCGATGATTTCGGGTTCAAACTTAGGCAAGCACCACTGAACTTTCATGTGCTTTATTTGTGTTTTTAATTTATCTTGGCGATGAAGGAAAAGGTGAGGATGCCTGCATGTGTCTAATTTCAACGAAATTCTGCCACATGTGTATTCCACCAAACCGCATTGGAGCTGCGTGGTGGAATACGCTCCAAACCTTCTCCTCAAAGGGAGAGGAGGTCTTAGCCCAGCAATTGGAAATTTACAGGCTGTTAATGTTGACCCACTACTAGTCTCCAACTCTTTCCTTTTCCCGCTTCTGACTACTCAGGAACAAATAACATCGGTCTCGAACATTCACTACGTGACTCTTTACTGATATTGTCGTCGTCTAACAATTTATTAGATTGTCTTTCAACATCGGACTTTAAGCTATTGGGAATACGATATTGTTTTGTATAAGCAGGGTGTAAGTTTGGTTTTAAAATAACATTGATTACATATATTTTGGTTGCAGTGAGCTTATCACCCGGAAAATGAAAGATTACGGTACATTAATTAGCATAAACGCTTTTGATGTATGTTTTTCCGCGGTTTATGTTACACGAGCATGTAATTATAAAACGAAAAAAAAAAACTATTTTAAAAATTCTAATTCGGATTTAAATAATGATAATCACTTGTATTTGGATTTGAGACTGGAATAACATAATTTCTAGGTGAAACTATTACACTTGCTAAGATTATTTTTCCTTATTTTCTTACAGAAATAACGGGAATACTGTTCCAAATAAGTAACTACCTCAACATAAGATTTAGTCATCGTGATATATCACGATGGTCGCCCTCTATTCGATCGAAAAATAAAGAATTTTATTTGTGCTCAATTCTAATCATATGGTTTATCTTATTGATTTTATTAATTGTTAATTATAATTATTATATAATAGTTTAAAAAATGTATTATATGTATTATTTTTAATTATTATGCTTATGTTTAATTTATATTTTCAATAATTACATTGTGCAATATGATAATGCATGGTGCGACTACCTGTAAGTAGTAGAACTTTTGCCTTGATAATTTTGAAATGTAATTTTATTTTTTATTTTGGATGTGATATTGTATCTACTGTTGGTTGTCCTAATGAAAATAAAATAAAAATAAAACATAATGTTCTACGCACTACTCGCATCTGGTTGGAATCCTTAAAAATAGTTTTCATACAAATAACTCATTACAATATAATAATCTATTTATTAATAATGATATATTCACTATAAGTATGTTAAATGTAATTTAAGCTAACAAATTTAAACATTCACAAATTGAATTGATATTAGACTTAACGATTGTTTTATTTTTAAGAAGAGCACAAAATAAAGTAAAGAGCTAGTTTTTTAACGTAATTTCCTGTCACAACAAATACAGCAATCTTACCCTAATATTTATTGTCTTTTTTAAAAACCACGTTCTAAATCTTTCGATACACCGGAAACTGACGACTCATAAACTGCATCTATAGGTGCCATGAAGGCACCTTTTAAATAACCATTTTAACTAAATTTACGATTGCGTAGTGTCTTATCCTAAGTGTATGTTCGTATACTGGTTTGTACATTGATACTAAGCATTCGACTTTTTTGAAAAGGTGGTTCAATCAGGTTGAACCACTTCCTTTTTATTTTGTAACGAAAGATTCTTAGATGAGAATCAAATCTTGGGGTGGAATATCTGAACGTTTATGAGCAGGCAAGAAAATAGCAAGGCAATAGAGTTCATCTTTACTTTAAGAGACAGAGGCTTTTATTGAATTATTTCTGACCTCCAGATACTTGAATCCTCGGTTCGTAAGCATCTTCTTGGCAGAGTAATCAATATTGAAGTCCTGGGCCTTTCTTTTGGAAATAACCTGTCATGTCTCATGTGCGTGTAAAACACACGGGTTTATTCAAACTTCAAACCAGAACACAATAGAACAATATTATTATATTGTTATTATTCAATATTTCTGATTATAGTTACTACAAGTTGGCGATAGAATATATGCTGAGTGGGGAACCACCCAGAGCCGCCGCTTTGTGCAAGCTCCTTCTTGCTTTGTTGCTTATATCAATAAGAGAGCGTGTCCATTTGTTGCTCAATATAACACTTGTAAGCAAAAAACTTTTCTTATCAAAAAGTTAAATTTTAATATGGTTCAAAAAAACTGTTAGCACTACAGTTAAAAACTAAGCAAAAAACTTTTCTTATCAAAAAGTTAAATTTTAATATGGTTCAAAAAAACTGTTAGCACTACAGTTAAAAACTAAGTACTGTGTTATAAATGAATCATTATTAGCCAATTATAATCCACTGCTGGACAAATGCCTTACCATCACCTAAACCTACCGGTTCACCGCCGTGCGCATCCAGTCAGCTCTCGTCACCTTCTTTAGGTCTTCGGTCCACCTTCGTCCTACGATGCCATATTTTTTTTATATAAAAGCTAGCAGATCAAAAGTAATGATACAGTCTAAGGTGGAGCGCGCTTGCCTATAAGATGCCTATTCACTCTAGACTTGAAGGTTTCCATATTTTATGTGGTAGGGAATGTCGTGAAGGTATCTATATTTTATGTGGTTTTAGTATGTCAACTATGTACGGGTGCAGATATTTTCGATGGCTTGCAGTTCTGTGAAAAAAAGGTGAAGGAGAAACCAAATTATAAATAGTTCCTGAGCACACTATCCGAAATAGGTCATTTAGAATACCGACAGATAGGCAATCTTACGACGGTGTTCCAAGCTCTGGAACTTTATATTGACTGTCGGGTTGCCAATGAGGCTTCTAGCACGACAATTCACTAAATCCAATGCATCAAGCTGGTACTTAGCAGAGCCGTCCCATAATAGCCTGCAGTACTCCAAGCACGATCTAACTTGGGCTTGATATAAGTTCAAAACCTGTTCCGATGTCAAGTACTGTTTGACCTTGTTAAGGATGCCAAGTGTTTTGCCTGTCATTTTAGCTTTGAAAAAAATTGCCTGATGGGTAAATAAGCCAGATACATTTCGTAAAGTCGGAATCAGGGTGAATGGACTCCTTTTTGCGGTGAACAATTACCCTTGAGTCTTGGTAGGATTAAATTAGAATTGACATTCGTCGCCCCGATTCGATACCTGGTTCGATATCAAATTAATGTGTTCTGCCAAGGCCTTTCTTTGCTCAAGAGTTACCGTTGCACTAGCCCGGCGATGGATACGTATCTCTCGTCACAGTGCTGTCGTCTGCGTACCCAAAGTTACCGGGTTTTAGTAGATTATTTATATGCAGTAGAAAGAGTTTAGCGGAGAGAATTGATCTAATAAGTTAGCCTTTTCAATTGCCGTTGAGGCCAGGGATCCGTCGGACTTCAGCAGCGGAGGCATCGATAGACACAAAAGTTCGTCTCAACCGAATAGGAAACGGACTAAAATGCTTAACTACTACGGGGATAGGAAGTTAATTTAGCCCAAACAGTCTAGATCGGTTGAAACGAACCTTCTAGAGAACCTTCATGTAAAACTTGACAGGAGAGTTAAAGACTCTTCTTACATGTAATGTCCGGAGCTTTGACGGTGCTACAAGCTACATGCACTGAGTTTTTACGAGCCTCAGCTACAGCGCCCTCAGCATTGTACCACCTGGGAATCTTGCCATCTAGTGATACGTTTATTCGCAGCTCGACGGATCATTACAAGAGAATGCTTCTCTCTATCCGCTGCCAAGAGCAGAATGCAAAAAAGTGTCGCATCTCATCCTAGTCTGCTGACTTGTATCGCTACACCCGGCTGGTTTCAATGGGACCAATCACACAATGATAAGAATTACCCAGGGGAACTGCAACTAACACAAAAATCCGGTTAGAATCGGAAGTCAGTCCAGACAATTCGGTGTGTGACCATCCGCGTCTGCCTCCCGGGTTGCTTCATGTAGCAGGTGTGAGAGATCTAAGGATAGGGTGAATTTGTTCGCATTTCTCTCGGCATGGTTTTCTGGTATGGGCATAGCCAATCTTGGTGATGAGCGTTATATTCACCAAGAAACATCATTTGAACAGTTGGGTACCGATGTTGAACGGTATTTGCCGTCACGCTGATATACTCAAACATCCGAATCGTCCTCTAGTTACTACTGTGCGATAGATGTAAAATTGATATAACGTGGATCGGCGTCTTGGGAACCTCCCAAGTTTCGGAGACGCCGATCCACGGTATCCAACCCTAGGACTCATCTTCTCTAACAGCCATCGGTACTTTGACATACGTACTGCCCCTTCAATCTTATAATAGTGCAAGCACATAGCTAACTCCAACGGTATATATAACTCATCCAGATAACATAATTTCTTATTTAATTCTTCAAAGATTAAAACTCGCTTAGGCTACGGAGAAATTTGGTAAGTTGTTCCAGTGACTTTGTAAAGATCGCTAAATCCTAAACAAATCTGAGATGACTATGTGATTTACTGTCTACATTGACTATACTATACATCCAATCCAGTGACTTGAAGACAGAGAGCATTGTAGATCGAATAGTAGATCTTATCATCCGGGATCTTTCAACATTTAAGTCGGAGTTTAGAACACCTCGGACAAGACGATGATCCCTCCCGATATTGAACCTATTTAACATAGAGACATTTTTAAATATATGCCTTTTATTCGAAATGATAAAGTCTACCTCGTTTCCTGCCACGTTACTTCTATTTTTGCATCATATGTAGCGGATCTTCTTTTCCATAAAAATATAAACAGATGTAATAGAAATAAATATGCTAGGTTTCCCTCTGCATCTGTTATCATTAGCTTTTTTTCCTAAGCTGTCTATCACGAGATCGTTTTATTAACATTGGAATATTAAGTAACAATACAAAGATTTCGTCAAACTCCTCTTTCATCTGTCAAACTTTTACAGAATGTCTTTTAAAATATGTTTATTGATTTTAACGTGGCATTGCGTTAATCATATTTTAAAAGACCCCCCGTCTGCCTAATAAATTAGTGCGTGACTAGAGGTGATGCTGAGCAGACCTGTGACACTTTGCTCCGCAAATACAGTGCACAGGGGGTGTATGGATTCCACGCGCCATGTTTATCAAAAACGATTAATCGAGCAAGGTCGACGACATATATCCTCTTACCTAAATAAATCAAGTAAATTAATTTAGCCGTCGCAGTCAAATAGAACTCACGTCTAATTCTGCCTTTCATTTATTTAACGACTTAACACTTGCAGTTCTAAGCGTGTTCCGTTTCTGCCGTCTACTATAAATGTATATAAAAATTAAGGTAAGACAGATCAATTAATTAAATTCTTATAATTTAATTTAAAAATCATACATACCTACTTCTTTGTATTGCACGCTTCCTTGTTATATAACGAGGTGTGCAGCATTGATTTGTGTGTGCTGTAGTCAGCTTATGTATGCGTAGGTATACCAAATTATCTTGTATGATTACATGAAAACAAAAACAGATGTAGTAAAGATTGATGTTTCGTTTATAAAATCTGTTAAGTGAAGAGTGTTTATTTTTGTACAGAATTGTATAAGGGGGATTCGTGCATTATAAAATAGATAAAAAGCCTTTAAAAAAATGTTACACACACAGGTTAAAGAGACGTTATACAGGATAATGAGAAATACCAGGATGTGTAAAATAATAATCAAACAAGTTAATAAAAAAAAAAGAATTCTTACAGAATCAGAATCGGCTTGCCAGCCGCATAGCTGCCTACTATTTCCGTCGCTTAATTTGCTTATCTAGTCTTACTGTTTGTTTTTGGTATTTTACCTTGAAAAACATTCATAATAAAACAAGTTTAAAAGGATTTTGAAGGTTGCATTACAAATATTTTCTTTTCATTGTACAAAGGTGAGAAACGAGTGAGAATATGGCCCTGACCGAACCAGCCCATTCTACTTGAAACCTTGCTGTTTTCAGCCGGTGCGACAGTGAAACAGGAGTCGTTACATATTTATACAAAATAATTACCTGAATTACTTGACTGCACATATTATACATTGAATAAAGATAACACACCTGTTACAAACTACAATCGTTGCTTTTCGACGTGATTTTTGTAAAACTGGCAACAATCGCATCGTGTACTGTTTTGTTTCTTAGGTAGCTTTGGTTTGTTCGATAGCGGAGAGTTTACGCGAGAAAGGACATTTCGCAGTTTAATAATATGTAAGTATTTTTAAAAGTGTGAAACTAATTCGTACATCATATTTTCTTGCTGGTTAATTATTTACGAACATATTGTAAAAAGTACCATTTAATAATCTAAATAACCTTTATATATAAGTATTATACACATATTCTTAAGAAAATATTATTTTATTTTACCCTAAAGTATGGCCGCTTGTGTTTGGTCACGACAGATTAGAGAGCATAGTGTAAAATACATTTCCTGTAAATATATTGTTATAAAAACTATAATACTTCTAAGCCACTGTATAAATAGTATCTTTCAACGAAATAGTTAGGAAATAATTATAGATCTCTAAAGAAATAAACATACATGTCAAATCAATCAAAAACAGCTTGAACGTGTCAACCTGTGTACAGTGCTGTGTGTGTGTACAGTGCTATTCTTTGACATCAACCCGCATACATACATCTATGTTGTAGTTAAATAGATAAATATATTATAAAGTAAGAGAAGAAAAAAAAGAAAGGTCTCCTTTAACGTACATACTGTTTGATTCGGGCAATGCACTGCTTAACAGTTTTGTTAGTTTTTTTAAAGATTGGTTGCCAACTGTTAGCTCTAATGGTATTAAAAAATATAACTTTTTAAAAAAATACTATCGAGACTCGCTTTTTTATAAAATTCGTGAAGTTTTTTCAATGTAGATAATACAATGAAGAGCCTGCCTGTGCTAACGATGATGGTGGTGGTGATCGCCGCCGACAGCTTCACCGACCTTATCGAGGAGGAATGGAACGCCTTCAAGGTAAACCAAATCACGTATCCATTTATTACTCAAATATATGAAAGTTACAATGAAGCCATCGTTTGCATTAGCGGGAACACAATAAATTGTACGAAAACGAGACCGAGGAAAAGTTCCGTATGAAGATCTTCGCTGAGAACAAGCTTGTTATAGCGGAACACAACCAGCGCTTCGAGCGCGGCCAGGTGACGTACCGCCTTGGCACCAACAAGTACGCCGATATGCTACACCACGAGTTCGTGGATATGAACGGATTCAACCACACCGCCAAGTGAGTACACGTCTTCTCTGCGATGTGGAGATCCGATCCACCTTACACGTGTGTCACGCCAGGAGGTTATATCGATCCTCAAAACTCTACTACTCACGGGAATATACAGTTCTCTTTGTATAAAGTTCAATGAAATATTTTAGTATTACATTAAATCAACAAGACCTTACTTTCGTAACACAAATTGAATCATATTTATTACCTCAGTGACAAATGATGTAAATCGGTAAACGAAGTTCCAGTGAGCTTCCAACGCTCCGTTGTTTCGATCCAAACTAGTGAGACCAGCCCATAGACAATCATTAATTTATTAAATGGACATATCTAACAATACTAGTCTAAAAATATTATTAACAAAACACAATTACTATTAATTAATAACGTATAAATATACGTTAAATAATATGTGTGTAAAAAACATTATGCAATAACAAATTACTTTTATTAATTTCTGGTTTGCGAATATTATCCCAGAACAATACAACCATGATACCCTGAGCGTATTTCGCGACGCCTCCCGCCAAAAATGAATAAATTTAAAACCAATCAACTTGGCATAATGACGTTCGGAAAGTTAGATTCATTCCCCTTATAATATGATATAAATTTGAGTTGGTCCCAACGTTGCTGTCTGATGTTTATGTTAACCCTGTTTCAATACATGTGCAAGTACTTTATAATAAAATTTGTAACAAACGACAACGCAATGACGGACCAATGTCTGTGTGACGACAGGAACTGCTTTGGATGTATTTGCTTTCGTTCGTGGGAATGCGCTCTCTCCCCTGATTAATATGTACTTCGGCGAGTAATTCAGTTTGACCTCGAAAATAAAAATATACATTGATTTGACTTTTCATTAAAGCAGAAAACCATATGAATATTATCGTGAGATGTCATTACATGGTTTGCAAGTTTAAATATATTCAAACAAATATTTATTTATAACTGCAAGCTACTTGTCGCTAACGAGTTTATCTCTGTAAATAACCTATATTTGTCCTCACCCTTATGGAATGATTATAATAATTAATTATACGGTATTGTGTTCGATTATTCATATTTTGTTACTTTATCCCCGAGGAAGTTCAAACAAACACTTGGGGCTTCGCCATTGGTTCCCGTTACATTACATAATTTAACCCCAAAATTTAACAAGCGTAAAAACCCGTGTCAGGCTCCTGCTTTATTACCTAAGGAGTCAAGTCACTGGTTGCATGCCTTACCCTCTGGAATTCTCGTTAATATATTATTGAGAATTATACAATATTGGATTTTCGTGTTCTCAAAGATTATTCCGAGGAGTGACAAAAATGCCTGCAACTTTGTCTTTTACTCGTAAGCAGGAGGGGAGTACGCTTATAGTAGAATTTATATCGCCTCAAAAACCTAGAAATAATCAAGTTCGAGGGCTGTAACTGCAATGTAATCAAATTGTACTATATACTATATAACTGCAATATAAATAAATGTATATATATCAGTTTATGTTAATGAATGTCATCCTGCCTGCAAATAATTGAGCAACTTTTCTACTCGCATTTGCTAAAACAGTGAATGCTTGTTGAAGTTTTTGACTTAATGGATGAAGCAATAAGATCAGGAGACCTACCTTAACACCGTTATAATTTTGTTAATATAATATCGATTGTGTTCTACACAATTAAATTATTTAAACAAATCGCAGAATACGCCAATAGCAGTCTGTGATTCGTCCCTTACAAACTAAGTATGTTTATGATGTTACATTCCCGCATCAGTTGTCGAGCGACTTCTGATAAAACCGAATCGCTAAAAATAGTATTTGTACCGAAATAGAGTAAAATATTGATTGGATGGATGTTGTCTGTCAGCAGACTCAACGAGGAACAAGTTCCGCGTGGCGCCACGTTCCTGTCACCCGCCTACTTGGCGGCACCGAAGATGATGGACTGGCGTACAAGGGACGCCGTCACCGAAGTCAAGGACCAAGGAAAGTGTGGCTCCAGCTGGGCATTCAGCGCCGTGAGTATCCGCCCTCCGTATCCACAGCTCTCGTCTCCACACACAACATCCACGAACCACGGCCCTTGTTCCAATGACACAAAATGTTGCCCATCGATATTAAGTTTGATGCAACATACGTTGTAATAGCAGAACTTACTGAGGATACGAATGCAAGTTTAATTACTAAAAAATAAAAAATAAATTAAAAGTAACAAACCTTTTTAAAAACTTTTATTTAAGTGCGCTAAAAAGAAATAAAATAAACTTTCACACCAAAACTGTGTTTACTGTTAACTTACAATCATTGTCATTTTACATAAAACAATTTACATGTACGATAGTAGGTGTGTCCGCAACTTCGTGCGCATTTAAGTACTTAAATCTTGTTTTAAAAAGGTTTATTACTTGTGATTTATTAGTTTTAGTTTTGTTCATTAACAAATACTTGTATTATGTGTGGGAGTTATTCTCCTATTATTATTTTTTCACCGATACATATACAATATATACCTTACGTACCTGAATTTGACTATGCCTTAATCTATATTTTAAATATTGTAAAATAAATGTTCGGTCCCGTCATAGTGCCTAGCACTATGACGGGACCGAACATTACGGGACTACAATCACAGAGCACAGTACCCCTAGTACTGTGCTCTGTGATTGTGTGTGTGGGCAAGAGAAAAACCTCGAAATGACGTAGTTACTCATTCATATTTCGAAGAATTTTCCACCAATTTCTACCTAACCTAACCTATCCACCAATTTATATACGAGGTGAGGTGTGTTTTTTCTACGCGAAGATGAATGATAAAAACAAATGACGACCTCTGTGGTCGAGTAGTGGGTTCGATTCCCGGCCGAGTCGATGTTGAAAAAGTTCATTAGTTTTCTATGTTGTCTTGGGTCTGGGTGTTTATAGTACCGTCGTTACTTTTGATTTTCCATAACACAAGTGCTTTAGCTACTTACGTCGTTCAATATTTAATGACGAACACGAAAGCTCTATTTACTTTTATTCATTTTCCGCAATTGAACTGTAATGTAACCAACGCTGCAGACGGGCTCGCTGGAGGCGAGGCACTTCCTCAAAACCGGCTTCCTGGTGTCGCTGTCGGAGCAGAATCTGATTGACTGCTCGACTGAGTACGGAAACAAAGGCTGCAAAGGTGGCTTCGTTGCCAACTCCTTTACGTACATCCGTGACAACGGAGGCATCGATACGGAGGAGAGCTACCCTTACAAGGCCGTTAGCAAAATGTGCAGGTACGGGCGAGCGTCGAACGTGCCATTGATGCCGACGACCACTGCCTCATCCAGCTACTAAGAGCCGACCATTGCAGGTACGATTCCGACTACGTGGGCGCGAAAGTCGTTGGCTTCGTGGACTTGCCGAAGGGCGACGAGAACAAGCTGAAGCAAGCCGTGGCCAGTGAGGGGCCTGTCTCCGTCACCATCGATGCCAGCGCGAGGTCCTTCCAGTTGTACACCACCGGAATCTACTACGATAAGAAATGCTCTTCGAAACACGTCAATCATGCGGTGAGTCGAAGATCTATCTATCTCTATAATTTTAAGCTGACAAACTTAAGATTTGTCAATAAAGAGGAGATAAAAGAAAGAACTTTATAATATTATGAAAAGTACGATGGTATGGTATCCTGTTGTTCGCTAATGTGAGTGTTCAGTTCAGGAACCGGCCCGTCCATAGAGCGAATAGAGCGGCCGCTCCAAGTCACCGAATGCTTCTGTGCCCTCTATACACTTGCGAAAGGATCCTAAGTGCCCGCGACGTCCCTAGAGTCAAATGTTTCTAGCGCAATCCTGCTGATTATGATCGTTTTCGTGAAATATAACCGTTTCATTGCAGTAATAACAAATTAAATACACCAAAAACAAGCAAATTCAGAGCTTGGTTCGTTTATTCTTCTTCCACGATTATTGGAGAAATGTTATCATATCATAATGAATAACGCAAAAGGAAATTCCACTGTGTGTTACGTTAGTCATTGTTATTGCTCTAAAAATATAGAAAACTGTACACCCGATATTAGCCGTAGACAACAAAGTATGTGTCACATTCCGATACTTTGACATTAGTAATTTTTTGTACGTGAATGTTTCATTACTTGAAGAAATAATTGACGTATTCTTAGAAGAAATTATGCATATATAAGTGGTTAACATGAATGATTGCAGAGGTCGGGGTTACGAAAGTGGCGCAATAATGATTCCACCACAAAAGGAGTGTTGTGTAAGAGGAGTGTGACATAATTGAAAGGAATTTCAGGCATTTTTTAATCGCATTGTGTTTGCCATTGTATCGATCTAGCTCTAACTGATGCAGCCACGACTTGAGCAAAAACAATTACATTCTTGGTATCGTCCAGCGCTTGGCCGTGTGTTTTTAAACTCAACTAAGAGGTGAGAAGCTTTTTCAAATAAGCACATAATTTTGCTTTAAAATAGGTTGTGAGACAAGATGGGAAGTAGAGTCAAAAATTTGAAAGCAATCCGATACCAGCGAGCTGAGTTAAAAGTGTCGTGGAAGAAGAATACGAACAATGAACTGACCCCGTGAGTTCGAAAGCTAAAATATTTGCAGAAAATTTGTATAAATTTGAGATTTTGCCGTCGCATATCATTTAGTATGTCGTTTTATTCCATATTGATGTGGTTCGGTTAGCGTTAAGCTTTGACCTGTCAGAAGCTTTAAAAATATAGAAACGACGACCTATCTAAGTTTGATATCAATTCGGTATTTTATAAACGAAGAAAATACTTTCCTTTGAAAGTGAAGATGACGTGCCAACAGATCCAGAGATATTGTTTAAAATAAATGGAAGAAATTCCAATGGGTCTTGACATAAACTCAATAAAAACACGGTTTCAAGAACTTTCATCAACAAATGGCTCAGTTGTTGGATTTTCTTCGACAAGTACTTCTTGTAATAAATAAATGTTACTAATAACGTAAATATATTTGACTTCAATTCTCTGCCAACTAATCAATAAAATAAACAAATTAATATTCTTTCTTGTCTCTTATATGATTCATTACAATTAATGTATTGCAAAGGCTTATCGAGTAATAACAGTTCATGTTAAACGTTCCGATTTAGCATCACTATTGTTGTCGAGTCGTGGTTTACTTGCGTCTAGAATAAATATGAAATTGTTCGATTTTTTTAGTGTTATTATGGTAATACTAAAAAAATCTACCAATTTCATATTATATAGATAACAAAGTCGGAGTAATAATTTGTTAAACATCGATGCAACCTCGCTCCACCGACCGTTCACAGATGCTGGTGGTGGGCTACGGTACGGACAAAGAGGACGGCGACTACTGGCTTCTGAAGAACTCGTGGGGACGCTCGTGGGGAAGGCTCGGCTACATGAAGTTGGCGCGCAACCAAAACAACCACTGCGGCATAGCTACGTCCGCCTCCTATCCTCTGAGCTGAGGCCCATTGTTTATAAGTTTTAAGATCCATGACCGAAACGATTTCTCTAACCTTCTCACATTTCAGACGTTAGGTATTAACCTTAAAAGTTTAGGTTAAAAAATTAAATAAAATTTGTAATTGGTCTTCAAATCATGAGAAATGGGTATTTAATTGAAGACGAATATATGACATATTTATAAACTAATTTGTAATAATGCTGTCGATGATATCTTTGCTGGTTAACCTTAGGCTTTATTGTAAATATATGCATACAAGAAGAAATACAAAAGGACAAAACATAAACTGATTTTAGAGTTCCAAACTTGTGTCTAAACATTTGGACGTACGGTAATAAGAAATGATACAAAAATGTAAGGAATAATTTAAGAATTAGTAATAGAATCAAAAACATAATAGTATTTGTTTAATTCAAACCATTTATGTCTTATAAATAATAATACCAATTATTGCCACCCGGACGGGCTGACACCGAGCCCTACTACCAATTGATTTAAAGAACAATAAAAAAAAATCAAATTTTTCAAAGTCAAAGTCAAAGTCAAAGTCAAAAATCTTTATTCAATATAGAAGTGTTTACACTTGCTTATTGATTGTCAAAAATCTACCACCGGTTCGGAATTTAGCACCTCGGACCTGAGAAGAACCGGC
Source organism: Vanessa atalanta (assembly GCF_905147765.1). Taxonomy (NCBI): domain Eukaryota; kingdom Metazoa; phylum Arthropoda; class Insecta; order Lepidoptera; family Nymphalidae; genus Vanessa; species Vanessa atalanta. Next base: position 137,424 of record NC_061880.1, on the reverse strand, counting down.
GAAAGAAACTCAGCGGGATATATATTTTTTATTTTTTTTAACCATTTTCCATGTAGGTACAATGATAAGTATATTTTAGTTGTTTGAAACAGCCTGGAGGCGATCATTTCATTCCCAAGGTGTGCAGTCAACTAAAAAGTCATTAGTGTTGTAATATCCTTTAGCACACAAACGCTCTTTAACGACTCTTTTGAATTTAAAAAGAATTAGCATGTCGGTTTTAAATCTCGAATCATCATAAAATTTAAAGCCAACGGTAATAATAATACATAATATGCCCGTAAATATAAACACAAATTGTGCAACCGTCAACTAGTTCTCTAAAGTGTGACTTTAAAAAGTAATAGCTTTTACAGGAATTTGAAAAATGTATTTATGAAAACACTAATAAAGTTTCGAAACATTGTTTTTTAATTGCACGAGCTATTTATTATTGTTAATTTGATTTATTTATAATCAACTTACATACATAAGTATTTACTTTCATAAGCAAACGATGTGACGTTTGAACAAACACTTGCTCTTTGAGCAACAGACACTATGTTTATATCGTCGGGATTGGATCCTTTAAAATATTTATTTGGTTCAACATTGTGCCATGAGGTAATACACCTTTTGTATGACATGCAAACTTAAAAAATAAATACTATAACTATAATATATATATATATATAATAAAAAATAAAATAGCTTTTTGATACATATATGAAACCTATTTTAAGCAAGGCTGTAATTTTTAAAATAATATCTTTTCCGATATATGTATCTACTAAGCAGTTGACAATTATCAAATACGATATTGTAATAAAAACATTAAGGAATCTTTTGACTTGTTGTACTTGACACTGAAAAATAAAGGTGTTTTGCGATTATTAAAAGAGGTTTTATTGCTATACTGTAAACCGACCTATAAGTATAATATCGATTGGTGTGTAAGTTGAATCAGACACAGGTTTATTAAACAAACCGAGGTTCCTCAAACGTGATAGTTATTTATTAATAAACTAGATAAATTACAGATTCATACATTAATTATTTTTTGCACCTCCCAATGTCGCCGAGGCAATACAGAATTACCATTCTATTTTTTTTCTACCGATTTCGATTTCGGCCACGGCGTCAAATCTCTATTAAGACTACCCAATCACGCAGGACATGATAGTGTAGATATGCACAAGAGTGCGTAAACGAGTGCGTTTGTTGAATAGAGAATGCAGTCAGCAGTATACTCTCATAGTCCGGTGGGACGGTTTTTTAATGTCTTATTTTACAATTATGGTTTTCATACAATAAAAAAAAAAATCTAGTTATTTGAAACAGCCTGGAGGCGATCATCTCATTCCCAAGATGAAGGTGGCAACAATCAGTAATTATTCTTGTAAAATTATTTAGCACACAAACGCTATTTAACGATTGGAGCTTATATCTATTGTGATAGCATTAGGAATTATGTTGCTATATCTTCTATCTATACTTCCCCATTTAAAAGTACATAAATTCGTTTTGATACATCTTACGTTAGGAGTAGTGAATTTAAAACATTTTGTCTTCTCGTCCTACATTAGAACAATGTACTATTTCAGTGAAATCATTGTTTAAATGGCCATATTGAAAGACGTCTTTTTATTTTAAAAATAAGAAAAAAGTATAATCAGCAAACAATACCATCTCGTAATTAGTACCTAAAAGTTGTGGCATTCATATAAACAAGAAAGAGAAATTGACCAAAGATTGATTCTTGAGGGACTCCCACGGTAACTGGAGCCCCTGGAGATCTTTTTCCATTTACATCAAGCTATTGAGTGAAGTGTCTCTAATGACACAGTGATGTAGCTTCCTGACCAAAGTTTCGTATGTATAAAGGTTTTATATATACTTATGTTTCAAAAAGGGGGGAAAAGGAAAATTCCATCATTCGAAACGTGTGTTAATTTTCTTCCTATATCTATTTTTATGTAACATTCACCGTGTAAAATAATCCCAAGATTTCGAGTGAGTAACGCGAGCAACCAGTGACCTGACCAGCTGATAAAGCTAAAAGCCTGACACGGTTTTTTCCAATGTTAAATTATGGTGTAAAATGAGATGGTGTAACGGAAATTTCGTCAGGGATAAAATAACAAAAATATAAATAACCGAAAACGAAAACCAATACTGTATAAATATATATATTATAATCATTAATAAGCGTAGGGAAAAATATAAGTTATTTACAGAGGCTAAACTCATTAGCGAAAAGTAGCTTGCAGATATAAATGTTTGTTTGAATATAATTAAACTTGTAAATGATATAATTACATCACACAATAATATTTAAATCACTCGCCTTGAGATATATACTGTTTACGGGAGAGTGTGCATTTCCCCAAACTCAAACGATCAAATAAATCCAAAAGCAGTTCATGTCGTCACGCAGCCTTTGTCCTCAGGGCCATCATTGAAATAATTTTAGCTTTTAGTCAAAATTAACGCAATACGATAACAAATATTAAACAATTGGTGCAATTTTCAGCACACAGTCTTAACGATTCTACCTGAGTATGTACAACCACAATAACTATTTTACCAATGAAGTTTTAACCATTTATTTTTATATAGTCGGTCCAAACCAAGAAAATGCGCACCCTAGTTAGTATGTATGTAGAACAAAAACCTCGACCGAGCGCAACGAGTCTATAAATCTTATTGCCAACAGCGATGTGACGAACTGCCGAGTGCGACGTGTGGTGTTCAGAGACTGCTTTCGTAGAAGGGTGAAAGTAGACTTGGGCTTTCGGAGAATGTTCGGATCGGTCTGGAGTGTTTTTGGGATGTCGCCGGTACTGGAGAGAACTAATGCTTAAATTTTACTGTATTTCTGGAGGCTGTTTTTTGAAGTGGCTACTTCTTTGTACCTACTTTATAACTTTTAAACAGACCCGACTAGGTGCAATATCTATACCAATATTACCGGCGAAACTAATGAATCGAATTTAGTGAAATTTGTTACGAAGCAAGCTCGAACCAAAACGTACGGACGGCCAACCAACCTTGCGAGCTAAGGTGTTATTTACCTCGTGTCTGTACTTACAGTGGCTTACCCTTTAAATCTGAATACAGCAATACAATGTATTGCTGTTTTTTGGTAGAATATATCTTGAGAGCACACTGCATTAGCAGCACAGGTACTAATCGAGGGGTTAAAATGTTTTCATTGAACTATCAGCATCGAAAATATTAAAAGCTAACAATATCGCTCACAGCTAGATCACGTATACCCTGAAGTGACAGGTGCATTGTATCCTTCGTCAGCCTAAACTTGTATGGAAATTTGTTTAAGTCAAAATGTATAAATACGTCACTACGACGGCATGTAAATGTTTTATTTTTGTGACTCAGTTAGTAATTTACAGTACGAGAGAGAAAAAAGAATAACGCAGAATTCATATTCAGAATTATTTAGAACTAGATGTAAACCCGGCATCGCTCGGGTAAAATAAATAAAACTAAACAAATACGGTATATCATTTACTTTTCGTATAATATATATTTTATTTACATACTATTTACATACTTTTATTTATATTTAATAGCTGCACTTTGAATACTGAATTAGGTATTATTTGGAAGACACTTTCTTTATGCACCCGTTAACGTCAAACATGGCCGCCCATTGAACTTCGTGTCATTGAATTTTACGGATTTAATATCGAAATATTTTGATTATACAAATTTTGCGGATATATGTTGTCAGTTAAAAAATATTAACGACCCATAATTGTAGGTAGACTTCGATCGGGTCCGTCGTAGACCTGCACGAAATTATTAATATAGATTTCAAAAAAATATGTCAGATGGGTTTCTATCTGAAATATTGTCTCCGTAGAGACTTATAATATTGGAATTTTCATAGTCTTTCATTGTTAGTAGTTTAGGTATCATTTTTAGGTTAGTAGGTTTTATAGCTGTAGACCCCTTAAAAAAATTATAAAAGCTGTGGTGACCACTTACCATCAGGTGGCCCATATGCTCGCCCGCTAACCAATGCCATAAACAAAAATAAAAGTTCTCCTAATTTTACCCTTTTTACTCTCTCAGTCTTTTCGGCGAACGCCACGAGATCGCTTTCGCATGATAGAAAAAAAATTGGAGCACTTTCGAGGTGGAGCCGTGATTCGACAAATTACTCACCCACGAAGATGCCCTTCGTGAGCATACCTACGTCACATGGCTTCATAAGAGTTAAATTGTGTTTTTTTTATTCTCAAAACAACAAAAAGGAGAAACTTGAAAACAATATGTGTTAACCTACATCGTATACAGCACTTCCTCTTCATATCAGGAAGAATTAAATATCTGATATAAATATAAAATAATGAAATAAAATCTGATAGTTTTCATTTTAATAGTTGTACGAACACCATGTAATCTCTTAATCTGTTATTATGAGCTTTCTTTCCTAAGCTATCTATAATAAGATCGTTTTATTCACATTAGAATATTAAATAATACAATACCAAGGGAACCTTCGGCTTCTTTATGCAGAATATCTTTTCTAAATTATTATATTATATTTTTTTACGTAAATGATACGCACCAAGCGATGCAACTGCTCTATCGCATAATGTCTCCCTCTGTCGGGACGACAGCTTGTACCGAAAGGGCCTGTGACATTTTACTCCGCAAATACAGGAGAGGGGGTGTGGCATGTTTATCGGTAACGCCCAATCGAGCAAGGTCAACGATGTATATCCTCTTAGATATATAAATCAAGTGAATTAATTCAGCCGGCGCAGTCAAGCAGAACTCACATCTGAGTAAGGCTTGTATTTGTTTAACGACTTAGCACTTGAAGTTTCTAAGCGTGTTCCGCTGCTGCCGTCTACTGTATAAAAATAAATTAAGGTAAGAGAAGCAATGTCTCCTATATTTATATTTTATAAATCACACAAATAAATAAGTAGGCTCAACTGGCGGCCACGACAGTAATTAATGATAAATTCGATATTCAGCTTGCCTACTAAGTTTATTTCTTCCATAAAACAAGTACGAAGGATTACTTTTTATTTAAGTAGGTGTTACCTTACTGTTTCGTTTAAATGTAAGTATAGAATAAAAACTTTATTAACATAAGAATTATTAAATGGAAGTCTTTAAATATATACGTATTAAAAATAGTGACTGTTAAATCTTGACGCGTGGAATGGTGGCAAGAATGCTACCAGCTCAAAACTGTTACTTTTTTACAAATATATTTCCCATTTTTTCGAGACTCGCTCTTTAGTTATAATCGTGAAATTTTGAATGCAGATGAAGAGCCTGGCTGTGCTGGTGGTGGTGGTGGCGGTGGTCGGTGCCGAAAGCTTAACCAACGTCGTCCGCGATGAATGGAACGCCTTCAAGGTAAACAAAACCCAATTCACATGTCCAGATATTACTTAAATAAACAAAAATGTTAGTAGTTTCTCTTATTAAAATATGATTGTAATTATTTTTTCTTAATTTAAAGATTGTATTGAGACCAAAGCAGTTTTCACAATATATGATAGTTACAATGAAACCATCGTTTGCATTAGCTGGAACACAAGAAATCCTACAAAACCGAGACCGAGGAAAAGTTCCGTATGAAGATCTTCGTTGAGAACAAGCTTGACGCGGAAAAACACAACCGGCGCTTCGAGCGCGGCCAGGAGACGTACCGCCTCGGCACCAACAAGTACTCGGACCTGCTGCACCACGAGTTCGTGCACATGATCGGATTTAACCACACCGCCAAGTGAGTGGACGCTTGTTCCCAATACTCATAACAATTTCTACAAAATCTTTTATATTTTTACGAACTTACATGTTTGTACAAGCTACTTGTAATGTAGGCAAGATTATAATGTCTTGATATTTGTTTGAAAGAAGCTTTGGGTCTCAGATTATACGTCGTATTAATAACGGCTATGTTTAACAATTTAATTGTAATGACTGTTTAATGTAATGACGGGATTGTAAAGTTCTCTTTTTAAAATGTTGACGAGTTAATTGATTGATAGATTTATTGATGATATATACCACTGCATTTAACTAAGGACATTCGTAAAGAGCCTCTACGTAAGCCCTCTGGGTGTGGCGCAGGCTGATCTTTTCACAGGCGCTGAGTATTCCTATAGACAACTACTCGTTATTTATTAATTGGACATGTCTAACAAACCTGGGGCTTACTATTTAAACAAAGAAATCACTACATAGTACAAAACAAAGTCACTTCCCGCTGTCTGTCTGTCCCTATGTATGTATACTTGGATCTTTAAAATTACCCAACGGGTTTTGATTTTTTAATAGATAGAGTGATTCAAGAGAAAGGTTTATAGGTATTAATAATACACGCAATATAGGAGAAAACACTGACAATTTGACAATTTTTTTTTCGCTTCCCTTGCAAACACTGGCTAAACCCTACAAGATAGATCAAAATAACGTCCTACAGTATTGTACACCTTAAAAAGGTCTACAAAAAAGTCCTCAATAGTATATGTCTATCTCTTAGAGATTTTTAGATTTTACATAACATTAGCAGCCTGTAAATTTCTCACTGCTGGGCTAAGGCCTCCTCTCCCTTTGAGGAGAAGGTTTGGAGCATATTCCACCACACTGCTCCAATGCGATCTGGTGGAATACACATGTCACAAAATTTCGTTGAAATTATACACATGCAGGTTTCCTCACGATGTTTTCCTTCACCGCAGAGCACAAGATGAAATTCAGTGGTGCTTGAAACAGAAATCATCGGTTAAGATGCACGCGTTCTAACCACTGGTCCATCTGGGCTCTCTTAGGGAGAACCCACAATAACCATTTTTTATCATTTACTTTTACGAGAAATAATAGCTTATTTAAAAAGCGATTTTAAGCAATGCGACATTAATCCTTATCCAATTAATTACCTTGAATTCATTGAGCATTCAATATAGATCAATATGGCCTGGAACTGACTGAAAAAGCTGTATTGTTGTATATAAAGACTTTTTTATTTAGTATGAGCATTGCACCCGTGCGAAAAAATTGGCTCAAAAATTGTTTTTGATGAGCTCGACTTTCTCTTATTTAAAATCGATAGTGTTCAAATATTCACAATACTTTAAACAAACACGCTAATAGCTTTCAGTGATTTTTTATTTCAATCGTAAGTACGAGTGTACGTTTAAACGGGGAAGCATTAGATGTTTTAGAATCAACAGAGTTCCTTGGTATAACAATAGACTCTAAGCTCCAATGGGGCCCCCATATAAATAAATTGGCGAATAGACTCAGCTCTGCAGCCTATGCGGTAAAAAAAATTAGACTTTTGACTGATGTGGATACGGCTCGCCTTGTGTACTTCAGTTATTTCCATAGTATAATGTCGTATGGCATCCTATTCTGGGGTAATGCAGCTGACATTAATACTATTTTTGTACTGCAGAAGAGGGCTATTCGTGCAATTTATAACCTGGGCCCAAAAGACTCGTTAAGAGGTAAATTTAAAGAAATTAAAATAATGACTGTCGCTTCTCAAATTGTTTTTGATAATGTTATGTATGTACGCAAAAACATAAATGATTTTCCCAGAAATTGTGACGTACATTCTATTAACACTAGGAACAGGAATAAACTTGTTACTCCAAGTACCTGATTACACAGGGTTAGTAACTCTTTTTTGGGGCAATGTATACGTTTTTACAACAGGATCCCAGAAAACGTTCAAAATTATTCAATTATAAAATTCAAAAGAGTCGTTAAAGAGCGTTTGTGTGCTAAAGGATATTACAACACTAATGACTTTTTAGTTGACTGCACACCTTGGGAATGAAATGATCGCCTCCAGGCTGTTTCAAATAACTAAAATATACTTATCATTGTACCTACATGGAAAAGGGTTAAAAAAAAATAAAAAAATATATCCCGCTGAGTTTCTTTCGCCGGTTCTTCTCAGGTCCGATGTGCTAAATTCCGAACCGGTGGTAGATTTTTGACAATCAATAAGCAAGTGTAAACACTTCTATATTGAAGAAATGGATAAAACTATGGCAAACAAAAATAATAATTTGAATATTACTTTTAAATGTAGGCTTAGAGTAGCTTGTGAGGAATGTGTGTTATCGGCAGACTCAACAAGGGGCCAACTCCGCGCGGCGCTACGTTCCTGTCACCCCTCAACTTGACGGCGCCGCAGCTGGTAGACTGGCGCACGGAGGGCGCTGTCACTGGAGTCAAAGACCAAGGAACATGCGGCTCCGGCTGGGCCTTCAGCGCCGTGAGTATCCGCCCTCCGTATCTACAGCACTCGTCTCCACACACAACATCCACGAACCACGGCACTTGCTCCAATGACACAAAATGTTACCCGTCGATATTAAGTGTGATGCAACATACATTGTAATTGCAGCTATTGACGTAGCTACCATTTATTTTATTTTATTTATTCGTTACCATAGTTTACATAGCATATTTTAGGATGGGTCTCTCTAGTGAGCATGATACTATGATCTAAGTGTTCGATATGAACGTTCATGTTAGCTTATTAGATACACGAGTCCCGTCCTCCGCCAATGTGACATTACTTAAATTATGAGTCAATGACAAAAAGTTAAAAATACAATAAATTATAAAACATTGTCCATTTCTATAATCCAGTCGACATATTTCGTTGTAATATTATTGGCGTTATTAGACGGGCGAGTATTCTGTTCGCTTGTGATTATAAATTCATTGAAACATTTTATGGATATCGGATCCGGCTGTAGGGCTTCGTGTTACTAACCCAAATACTTCGAATGATCTCAATTTGTTTGGTTAAAAGATTGTATAGGTTTCTTGTGATTATAAGTAAGTATATTGTTTTTAAACGACGAAAGCATATATGCATATAAACATATGTTTTTATACAACGATCTCTTTCTCAATTTAAAATTTAATTAAAATCTACAATAACTAAACTAAATTAGTACATATAATATTTTTCACTATTTCACCTCGCAAATCAAATTTTTTTATATAAATATAAATATTATAAATAAATATATATTGGACAACATCAAATTTTTCTACATCACTTGGCCGGGGTTCGAACCCGGGACCTCAGAGTGGTGTACCCATGAAAACCGGTGTACACACTACTCGACCACGGAGGTCGTCAAATTTTAATATTCCATTAGTGTTTAACAGTTCCCTTTTCACCGAGTTCGCAACACTTGGCGGTGTGCAACAATCAACACAGCAATCATTTTATAGGGATTTAATTTTTATAAATAATTAAGTGCACCTTAAATTTTATTATAATTATAAAAATAAACCTTTATTGCTGCTTAACTTAACCTAAATGACAAATTATTTACAGTTAAAAAACTTCATTTTAAGAAATTGTAAGAAAATTTTCAACGAATATAATATATACTTACTTAGAGTTTGGTTATTCTTCCCTCGTAACAGCTCGTCTGTTGTCGTTGCTCTGTCGGGGCCCATGTTTGGCTTCCATATGTATTAGCGATTCTTCTATCGATTATTTTTTGTATTGTGCCGATTGGTGATACAAATTGTCCTAAACAAATATACTCATAACGTAATCTAATTATTTATTATTAACTCTGATAACGTTTTAGTTGGGGGAATTACTCATTACTTTTGTCGTTAATATATTCATTGAAAGACCTGCATTCGCACTGTCATCTGACAGTTAATGCAACACTTTTTCCAAAGTCTTAGAGCATTCCTAGTATTATATCGTCCGGAAATCCTAAATGATTTGATTCTCTCCGTTCTCGATAGGCCCTAAATCATCCCACTCTTATTTCATAAATATCTAAGAATAAGGAATAGAAGTACAGAATGTGTTAGGCGAAATAGCGTCACCTTGACGGACTAGTATTACCACCAGTAACTAATCGCCTATAGTTTTCTAAGTGCTGTGCTTTTTCCATAAATGTTTTTTTAGCATACATATATATTTTGTATGGAAATCGACGCTCTAATGCTTTCCATACATAAATGTATTTTGGAGAGTCGAATGCTTTATTATGTCAATAAATCATAAGATAAAGTCAATAATTTAATTTCTTAATAAAAATAATAAATAGTCACGAAAACTCGTATCGACATGATTATGAAACATTGTGTAAATTTAATTTTTCGGCATTTATTAATTTATCTTTAAATATATACATTTATTTTTTAATTTATGTATTGTATAATAAATGTTCGGTCGTTGTGTGGCGGGATTGGCAGGTCGATCTCCACCAATTTATATACAACGTAGTCAGGATTGCTTTTTCTTCGCGAAAATGAATTATAATTATAAACACAAATGAGTGACATGAAACCTCCCCCACAGTGCACACGGGGACACGTCGTCAGCTCTGTTTACTTTTATTAATTGTTCACAACTAAACTGTAACCTAACCGCTACCGTAGACGGGCTCGCTGGAGGGGCAGCAATTCCGCAGTAGCGGCAACCTCGTGTCGCTTTCGGAGCAGAATCTGATCGACTGCTCGAAAAATTACGAGAATAACGGCTGCAAAGGCGGTTCCGTGCCTCACGCCTTCACTTACATCCGTGACAATGGAGGCATCGACACGGATGAGAGCTACCCCTACGAAGAGGACGACGAAGACAAGTGCAGGTAGGCTCGAGCGTTAGCCGTACCGATGGTCCACTTGTGTCTACTAGCCCGCCCAGCCACTAAACGTCGGCCGTTACAGGTACAACCCCAGGAACGTGGGCGCGAAAGTATCGGGTTTCGTGGACCTGCCGAAGGGTAACGAGAAAAAGCTGATGCAGGCCGTGTCCACCGTGGGGCCTGTCTCTGTTAGCATCGACGCCAGCCAGCCGTCCTTCCACAAATACACCACTGGAATCTACTACGACAGCAGATGCTCCTCCACCAGGCTCAATCATGCGGTGAGTCGGAGAGCTTAATCCTTATAGTTTTAAGTACCAAGTAGTTTTGTGCTATTTAATGTATATTATAGAATAGTATAACTTTCACTGATTCCGTAAAAATAAACAGTAAATAGTTCAGTTTATGCCGATTTCCGGTGATTACGTGTTATTATGTAGATAGGAAAGTCGTATTTGTTAACTAAATACTTTCGATGTAACCTCACTTGTCGTCCGTCTGCAGGTGCTGGTGGTAGGCTATGGCTATGAAGAGGTGTAATACTAAAAAATCTAATAAATTAATATTATATAGATAGCAAAGTAGTAGTAATAATTAATTTAATATCGATGCAACCTTGCTCCACCGACCGTTCACAGATGCTGGTGGTGGGCTACGGTACGGACAAAGAGGACGGCGACTACTGGCTCCTGAAGAACTCGTGGGGACGTTCGTGGGGGATGCTCGGCTACATGAAGTTGGCACGCAACCACGACAACCACTGCGGCGTCGCCTCGGCTGCTTCCTACCCGCTCGTCTGAGCTACACGCCCACTGAATACGTTAATATATTCGACGTGAAGCGACATACATCTCAGATTCCTAAAAATATTCAATGAAGTTTTTATTTGGTCATGATATATTAGGTATAAAATTAAAAAAATATATTAAATATTTTCTAAAACCTACGTGTTTCATTCAATATAAGTATATGAGATAATAGCAAAAATATACTACAATAATAATAATAACTTCAAATACAATGTAATAAAATTTGTACACAAATTAAAATAGAATTAGATACGAGATACGATACTGGCCACACTGCCTCAAACTTTCAAAGTTTCAAAAACTTTCGTACTCGTTCTTTGTGCATTTTCCTATCATTCGGTTTAACACCGAATTCAAACTTCAAATTCGTGCAACCTTAATATAACGAACCTCAATATAACAATTTCTTCGATTTAACAAATTATTTGTAATCCCCTTGAATTGTCCATAAGAGTCAATGTTAAATATACCTTGCGAAAGGAACGCGAACAGTTTTTGCGAACATCTTTATAACGAATTTTCAACTAAAAAAAAGAAAAAACCTTCAATGAACGAATTTTGTTAACCCAAAACCTTCATATAACGTTCCCAACAATGTATGACCATTAATCTCATAATACCGGTGATTCATGTCGCGACTGGTTTCGTACACGCTTTTTTCGTAATCAGTCATGGTTGTTTGATGGAAATTACTTTCCAGTGTAAACATTACTGCTCTCACTATTGTTAAAGATTCAAATTGAAATGGCTCAGAAACGTAAAAGGTGTTCCTAATCAGTTGCAGCTATTAAGTTCGGGATTCCCGCAAACACAATTGTACCTACTTTTACGGATTTTACTCCATTTAAATTTGATTATTAATGTAAAGGAATTTTTTTGTTACATACCTAATTATTTTTAATTAAAAAATACCTACAGTAATTTAATAAAAATGTGCTATCATTTGTTATTAGTAGAAGTTGTTCGCTATAACAAGGAGAGCGCGTAATGTTGAGGTGAATTAAACTACTTTTTTACCTTATTAAAAGAAATTTTAATCCAATCTAATCTCAAAAAAATAAAACTGAGTTTAAAACATTTTATAACATTTGCTACCGACCTTTAAAATTTGTAAGTCTTTAAATCTTGCTTTTATTTTAATGCCTTAGTTTACAATTCAGAAAGTCGTAGTCATGTGGTTTACGGTGATTTTTGACCCGTTGGAATGATATTCTGGAGTTGAAATCGTCATTTTTAGTAAGCAGGCCTTTAAACATCCAGAAGGCTAAATCGTACTTACATCCCTCGATTAAGGCTTATAATTTATCTTTTGGTTAATATCATAATTATTAAACCGATATATTTTGTATTACAGGTTTTTTTATGCGTGCCTCATGTGTTAGAAATTTACTCGTGTAAAATTGGATATTCGGTGATGTACCTATTCTTTTTTATTTTTATAGTACATTGTAAAAACTTAGTTTACACCAGCCTGACGAACGATGTTCTAAATTACCTATTAAAATATATAAAATAACTTTATTGTTAGCGGCGCCTAAATATCAATTTTAAATACGATAAATTCTTCTAATGTATACATTGACGTATATGTATACTACTAGACAAGCTGTTCAAAATTAAATTTGTGTCACAGTAATAGAAAGGGGAAAGAAGGCGGCAGGAGAGGTTAGTAAATAAACTCAAATTCCTTTATTCAATATAGAAGTATTACACTTTCTTATTGATTGTCAAGTTAAACACTACCACCGGTTCGGAAAAAGAAAACACCCTGACCTGAGAAGAACCGGCGAAAGAAACTCAGCGGGACTTTTTTTTTTACGTCAAATTAATTATATACATATTTGTATATGAGTGGAAACAGCCAGGAGGCGATCGTTTCATTCCCAAGGTGTGCTATCAAACATAAACTCACTAATTGTATAGTATACCTTTCGCACACAAGCGTTCCTTAACAATTTTTTTAAATTTCGCAACAGAAGCATTTTGAACGCTTTCTGGGATCCTGTTGTAGAAGCGTATACATTGCCCCACAAAAGAGTTACTGACTCTATGCAGTCGAGTAACAGGAGTAACAAGATTGTGTTTGTTCCTTGTACCAACGTTGTGAGAATCACATTTTCTCATAAAAACATTAATATTTTTCCGTACATACAAAACATTACAGAATATATATTGAGAACCAACAGTAAATATCTTAATTTCTTTAAATTTATACCTCAAAGATTCCTTGGCTCCTAGGTTATAGATTGCGCGAATAGCCCTCTTCTGCAGCACAAATATAGTATGGATAGCGGCTGCGTTACCCCAAAGCATAATACCCTAGGACATTATACTGTGAAAGTAACTGAAATAAACTAGGCGAGCCGTATCAACATCGGTAAATAATCTAATTTTTTTGACCGCAAATGCCGCAGAACTCAGTCTACCCGCCAATCCGTTTATATAGGGGAGCCACTGTAATTTGGCATCAAGAGTAAGGCCAAGAAATTCAGTTGTTTCAACTGGATCCATCGATTCCCCATTGATAAGTACATCGGGTTTTACATTTTGCACGTTTGGTGTGCTAAATTTTACAATTTTAGTTTTTTTATTATTCAGCCTAAGATTATTTATGCTAAACCAGTGTACTATATCAGACATAGCATTGTTTACATCGTCATACTGTACCTGTTTCCTATTAATTTTAAAAACCAAAGAGGTATCATCAGCAAACAATACTATATCATGTTTGTTCCCAACAAGAAAGGGCAAGTCATTTATATATATGAGGAATAGAAAAGGTCCAAGAATTGAACCTTGTGGGACCCCCATACCAACTAAGACCCCAGGAGACCTTGTCCCTTTAACGTCAACCCTCTGAATTCTATTGTTAAGATAAGAAGTCAGAAGGTCGAGTGCACATTCTCTAATTCCATAGTGATATAGTTTCCTGACCAGAGTTTCATGTTGAACACAATCAAAGGCTTTGGATAAGTCGCAGAAAATCCCTAAGGCATCCTGCGACCCCTCCCAGGCTTCATAGATATTTCTTATTAGTTCGATACCTGCGTCGGTAGTCGAGCGACCCCTCGTAAATCCAAATTGTTTTCTATGAAGCAGATTGTATCTAATGAAATATGCTAATAATTGATTAAAAATATTTTTTTCAAATATTTCGCTTTGCTTCAATGATTAAACCGAAATGATCGTGCAGAAGTGTCACAATAATTTTTAACTTTTTCTGTTTGTCTCAGAGAGTTTTAGAGTGAAATTATTTGATTCGATAATGGACATACTTATAACGAAACTTAGTGGAGTTGGCAATTTCAAAATAAAAATAATATGTACAATCAACCTCATGACGCATTAACGACTGAAACATAAAAACACCACATACTAGAAAGTGTTATATAAACGTCGATACTATTTCTAGACCAAATAATTGCAAAACATATGGTTTACATGGTACACTACACCGGCACACACACTTAAATACTTCTCTTTATTACACATCGGAAACAATTAAGTTTTGAAGGTTGACATGTAAACACATTTAATTATTTAATAATATTTCTAATAGCTCTAACTTGTTTTGCATTTAAGCACGTTTAGCCACATCGTTATAAACTTACTCGTCAAACTATACTAGATAATCTTCCGAAACTTTCCACATTTTGTTTCGGCATAGGTGACACACGAACAGCTGATTGGTCCGATGGAATCTGCAAATCCAGGGGCTTGCAGGTGCGTGCCTGCCTTTAAGAAGTATGCAGGGTATTTTCTTGAATGTTTCCAAGTACCAATGACATCCATTAATTATCCACTACTTCGGAAATTCGGAGTCATACTGTCAACTTAATTTCTTGTCACCATCAGTTAAAGGTGACCTTTGTTACTCGAGGAAAACCTAATGAGTCTAATGAAAATTTGCAACTGAACACTCGAGATCGTAGATCGAGTACGAACCTTTTCGAGGGATTCGACAGCTGCCCTCTGCCCAGCAGTGGGAGTACTTTACTTGAATAATTTCAAATCAATGCGACGTATACGCCTATAGACAGGAGGCAATGAAACGACAACCATATTGAGCAACTTTTTTTAATAAAACTTTTAACTATGATATAATAAATACAATAGAATACATTACGAGCATTTATTATGTCTCGGGCGGTCGGGCTGCGGGCGGGGGGGGAGGCCTGGGCCCGGCGCCCGGAAGGCACGTTTCTCGTTAGCAGACGGATGCGCGCCCCTCTCCTTGTACACACATTACTCGCGCTAACTGAGGTACTGTCGATGCCGGCAATTCATTCAATTTTAAATTTTCACTACATTTTACTCCATGAAGAAACTAGCGAAGGATGAAATTTTAAGAACATAACAAATGAAGCAAAATTATTACTTAACTGCAGATTGTAAACATTACATAAATCTTCGTTCACTTCTGTACATAAACACATGTGTGTACAAGGCTCTTTGAAATTGCGTGTGTATATAATTTTACAGAAAGACGTAATAAATAGTAGCGGAATGGAAATGTTCGAAGTTTATTTCAAATACAGGCGGACGGCGCGGTCGGAGAGGGGGAGGGGGAGCCGGCCGTACAGGCAATAGAGACGCCCGGTACTCTCCTCCGTAATGCACTAAATTACAAGAGTTCGTTTTTATGTAATAAGTTACTGAACCTATTGTCATCGACCATATCATTTCACGTACTAATCATAAATATACAAAATCTTTATAAATCTTAAACGGAAAGCAAATATTTAGCAAAAAAGATAGGAAATTTAAAATCTATAACAAAGGATATTAGCAATTTTAGCCGGAATTGCACGGTTACGGAGAAATATGCCGAAACGATCTCTCCAAATGGCACCACATCTGTCTTCGAAAATTGTAAAGATTTTGTACATTTGCTTAAGTTACATTAAACCTGTTCAAAAAATAACTCCTATAATTTAGTGCAAGAAAAAATTCTCTATTGACTGTACTCTACGTACAGTAATTACAGTATATCACAAAAACGCCTACATCGTAAAAAATCACTGCGAGATTCTAGAAACGAACTCACCGGACCGAATACAAACGATCACACGGTACTATCACACTCGATCGATACAAAACTTGCGTATAATTCACTATGAAAATGACTACATATTTAAAATTGCATAAAAGAACTCCGCCTGGTCACATTTCGACTGAATATTCGAACGCAGCGAAGAGTCATCTGTCGCCGGACGGAGCGTAGGAGGTCGATAAATCACGTCGGCGCCAAAGAGCGGTACCGCAGTCTACCACGAGGGGGGGTGGGGGCTTGGGGGTGTCGGAACACAGTATTTACAACGAGCGAGAGACACGAGTTGCGCCAAATCAACAATTGTCTTAAAAGTACGCTTACTCATTAAAATATAAAAATGACAACAATATCCGAAGGCAACTAATTGCACCAGACACAATCGTTCCCGTCCCACGGCGCGAGCCGCCGCGGGCAACGACTATAATACTATATCGACCCTGCTCACTTCGAATGACTCGCCGGACGAATACATAAAATGGGTTCCATCGTGTTTTCGTGATTTTGATGCATATCATGACATTATGGCTAAATAATAAAGAAAAGGACATGTAGGCTACAAAACAGAAGCGAGGTCGGCGAGGTCGGCGAGGCCGGCGAGGTCGGCGAGGTCGGCACGCACGCACTCGCGCACCGGAGCGAGCGAACTCATCGGCCGCTCACTGCACGAACCTCCGCGGCGAGGCGCGGCTGCCGGCGGTGACGTCACACGCAGTGTGATACGTGTGATACGTAGTGAACGAGAGTAGAGTACGTGCGCATGGATAGGGTACAGTTTCACGATTTGATAACTAGCCGAGACAAATCGCTACCGTTGATTCAAAAGTGCACATGAGACAGTCGCTGAACGGTCGCTCCGTGCGATAATGAACACAACTTTTATGTACACCTTTTGATTCAACGAGCGATACAGTCGTGATATCGACTTAAACTTTGATATGATGCCTGCTCGGGGGCGAATTATTATTACTGATATTAATCTTATTAAATATGTAACTCGTAGAAAAAATGATTAAATTTCATAATATAAAATAACTTTGTACACGATTTCATTACGTTGACACGTCCGGTGTGATGTTGCATTTATATCAAGTGCATTTCATGGGAACAATCAGAACACAAGACGCTCACGAAGACCATTGAACGAATGACGTTTCAGGTAAATAGAGTCCGATAAAAAATTAAAGCTGCATCAGTATTCAACAAATAGCACTCGACACATCACGATACGTTACGACACGTCACGACACGTCCCGACACGTCACGACACGTTACGACACGTCACGTCGATATGTTAAATGATATCGTACGAACTGGATATGAGCAATTAGACTAAATCCTGTTCCTCGGCGAGAGATAATACTCGTAGATATTGCAAATAGCGACTTACTTAATATAATAATATATTTGATTAGGTACGCAATAAGGCTCCACGTAGTACGCAACACGAACGACGCTAACAGTAACAGTCGAACCTCGCCAGTAACATCGAATAAAATTTATTACTTAACAACTACAGCGGCCGCCGAACGGGCTCAGGCCGCGCCCGCTCCACTGGCTCACTCGCCGGTCTAACTGGCATATATAATAACTCATGAGGGGATGGCCTTGCACAGAGCCAGAATTCATTAATTGAATACTTCTAAATGATAATAATGATTATATGTAACAAGTCTAATTGAATCCCGAAGAGCAGCTTCTAACTCGGGAATATAAAAAAGAGTCCTAGGAGTCCCGCTTCCGCACTTATCTGCACTTATTTGCACTTATCTGCACTTATCTGCACTTATCACTGAGCGGCGCAATATTTACAGCGAAGCTATTTACACACACGACGTCTGAGCACTCGGAGCTCCAACCTCTCATCATCACTATAAAATATATCCTCGACGTGTCGCCCGGAGGTACAGAATGATAAACTGACAACCTACCGACGACATCGGGGTCACACAGGGGTCGTTACTATTAAGTTTTGATTTAAAGTTTTTTTTTCTAGGGGACACCCTACATAACGCTCGTGTTTCGGACATTAAATGAATTCAACAATGGGTATATTTCTACGATCAAGCGAGGTGAACACATTATTAAAGTTAACTCGCATCGTCTACGGTTCGTGGACACTGATACATTTTAAAGTAATCATTAAACAAATATACATCAAACAAAGTTACATTTTTGCAATGATACGATATTATTGATACAAAATTTACCATTACGTCAAAGCTCGTAGCGTTCGTGGATTGGGTGCGGCTCAGAGGGCTCGGGTCGCCTCCGACGCGTCACGTGACGAAGTATGAAAATATGCTAACCTATTCGTAATATTTTCCAAGGACACTCGGCACCGGCACCACGCTCACTTCGTAACAGGATAAGATAAACATCGCTCTGCGAGCCCGACCGAGTGATCGTATCGCATACGAATGTTTTTGCCTAAAGTCGAAGCGGCGCGCGGCCGACTCCACGCGGGCGGGCGGCGGCTGCGGGCGGGAGGGGGTTCGCATCACGAGTCGGCGCCGGGCGCCGCGGGGCCCTCGAGTGGCGGGTGCTCTTCGTGCGCGTTCTGCTCTACGTGCGCGTTCTGCTCTTCGTGCGCGTTCTGCTCTTCGTGCACGTTCTGCTCTTCGTGCACGTTCTGCTCTTCGTGCGCGGTTTGCGCTTCCTGCGAGGTTTGCACTTCCTGCGAGGTTTGCACTTCCTGCGCGGTTTGCACTTCATGGGCGTTCTGTGCCACGTGTCCAATTTGCGCTTCCTGTACGGTTACCTCTTCCCGGACGTTCTGCACCTCGTGCGCCGTTTGCACTTCCTGTGCCGTTTTCGCTTCTCGCGCGTTCTGCACCTCGTGCGCGGTTCGCACTTCCTGCGAGATTTGCGCTTCCTGCGCGTTCAGCGCCTCTTGGAGGTTCTGCGCCTCATGCGCGATTTGCTCTTCGTGCGTATTTTGCGCCTCGGGCGCGGTTTGCAATTCTTGGGTTTTCTGCGCCTCGTTTGCGGATTGCGCCTCCTGCGCGGTTTGCGCTTCGTGCGCGTTCTGCGCCTCGTGCGGCAGATGCTGTTGTTGCGCCTCGGTCGGGCCGGCCTGCTCCTGCAGCAGCGCTTCGTCGGGTGCCATGTTGCGGAAGGCAGTGAGCATCTTCTGCGCCAGCAGGATGGTGAGCGTGTCCTTGTCGTCGTGCATGTCAGACTCGCCCTGCCGCTCGTCGCGCCGCTCGGACTCCAGCTCTGAAATTATTGTTTATATCAGTAGACGAGGGTATTTTCCAAAGCGAATGGATGTGTATCCGTTGTACAAGTGTTTAAATATTTTTAAATAAAATAAATTTTGGTATAAATAAAATTGTCATTAAATTCACAAAGTACTAGGCGCGCATAATACGGTGGTGCTGTGCCAGACACGGTGCAAAAACGCGAGCGGGACAGCAACAGAAAAGACAAAAGGTAGCTGAGCGGAGCCTACGAGTGTGTGCGTTGTTATCTGTACCGCCTGCCGTAGATCAGTGAGGCATTATATAGAGGGGTCAAGTTAGGCAGGCGGATTGGAAAAATGTACTAAATCCTCGATCGTCGACCAGTATAGTGACCCCCACGCACCTCATACCGGTGAAACCTCTTTATAAGTATTGGCCGCCTGGTACTTCTATACCGAATCAACCATCTATCCAACATGTTTGTTCAGCGCTCCCCCCGCCTAATTCACCCGCTCCCGCGACTGCCCCTGAGCTCGGATCTACGGTACGTGCACCTGAGATATTATGTGAATCGGTCACTGCATCCGAGAAAAGCGGTAGCAAAAATGTCAGTGTAAGAAATAAAAAAGTAGTCATGGCGATGATGATATCAAGAAACTCAAAGGGTTGATCTCGTCCTTATCATCTAAGGTAGGCCAAAGTTTTTTTGAACTCAAGCAAAAAAATGAAAAGCTTAAAGAAAGTTTGCAATTCATGTCAGATAAATATGACTTAATTCTTAAAACACTTCAAAACCTGCAAGACGACAGAGCAGACAAATTTCCCAATCTGCCTGCGAGATGACAGGAAATTTAAGTCAAAGGAAGACGCTAGTTTGAGTGAAAACTGAGCTGAACATTGTCTTAAAAAAGACAAAATAATGCGGGGAGTCAAGTTTTACAACAAGAAGATACCAAATGAAGAAAAATTAAATACTGCACACCTCAGTATACCCGGACCTCGTCAGTTTGCAAACGAAAATGGGTATATGTACTGCTGGACTTCACGAGGTTCCGTATTCCTGCGTAAAGCTGAAGGTGAGCCGCAAATTCGAATCAAATCCGCAATAAATCTCGAGCTCTTAGCTAAAAAATGACTACAAACTACTTCAATGTAATTTCTCACAACTTATTAAGTAAACTTTATTATTATTTTAAGTTTAGTATAACAGTAAATAGTCTTGTTGATTGGTTGGTAGCTTGTATGGTGCATCTAAATGGCATAGTGAGCCAATATTCAATAATTATTTGTTGTTTATATCCAAAGATTGTAGAAACCGTTTTGCTTATTTTATGATATATTTTATGGTACTGTTATGTGATATGGCTCACTTAGTAATTAACCGTAATTTATCGATTTTTTTGCATGAAACAAAATTTGTTATTGATCACAACACAACACAATTCCAGATACACACGCAAAACATTCACATCAAACACCTTATTATAAATAGACTAAATACAGAAGATCTTAAATTCTACACCTAAAGTACTTACCCAAATGATACTCTGTAGCACAAAGACAAACTGGTCATTAGCGTTCAATATTCTAAATTCGATAAGAACAACTTAAATTAATTTATTGTTTCTGTGGAATCATTCAGTATCTCACGGTCGCATGCGAGCTTGCCTGACGAATGTTTGAAGCATATAAACACTACGAAACCAAAATAAATATAGAAAATTTCCTTAACTCTTTAAACAATATCTTAGTCTTTTGCGTCAACAATGACTGTAAGTGTGATATGAGATTTAAACATAAATATTCGACCTGGTAATAATGACCCAAACTCTTTTTTAAAAATTGAATCTTCAGTAAGCTAAGTCTCGGACTGGGCCGTATCCAACGCAGAGTGGTTCGAATTATCGACGATCAAATCCATTCCGATCTGCTTGATACTTTGGTTTTGCGTAGAGATGTTGGATCACTCTGCATCTTCTACTGATTTTTTCGAATGGAATGTTCCGAGGAATTGTTTGAATTAATCTCGGCTACTGAATTTCACCTTCGGACATGTCGTCAAAATTCTAAATATCACGCGCACCCCCTAGATGTCCGAAAATCCACAACAGCGGAATTGCATATTACGATACGATTTGGGAACCTTCAAGAAAAGAACGTACTCATTCCTTAAAGGCCGCCAACGCACCTGCAAGCCCCCCGGTGTTGCAGATGTCCATGGGTGGTGGTAATCACTTTCCATCAGGTGAGCCTCCTGCTCGTTTGCCCCCTATAAAATAAAAAAAACCTCTCAACAGAAACTCGAAGAAACGAAAAGTCTCACCCCTTCCCTAGATACAATCAAAATGACTAACCATTTGATGGGAGCTCTTGATCAAGAGAATGATGAACCGATAAAGCTTTCACCTAATATTCTATACGGAATAGAAGATATCAATAAACTTACTGAACTTTTAAAAACCATGGCAGAAAAGCATCAGCCCACTTACAAAATAGTGAATCAAACCCAAATACGAAAACCTAGCTATGGCATCATGTGTGACATTGAAATCTAGGTATACCATAATTATACTTTCTAGTTCATATTCGACTGAACTAAGTTTATACCGGATTTAGAATCGTTTGTACCTGAAAAGTTTGAAAAAAATGAGGGTACAAGAAATTGGTCAGCAATACATCCACACTTCGAATGTCAGAGACCGTACCGGCCCAGCTCGGTGTGTCCTACGTAATGGACCTCATCCAGCCAACTATAAACGTTGTAAAGTCTACAAAGAGATTCTGCCTCGAAGAATCGTTCAAACGAACCTCTGGCATATAAACCTTACAGTATTGATAGTATCAATAATGTAAAGAAATCTACCGATAAAAACAAAAGTGTAACCAAAAGAAAACGTACGCTGAACCGCTGCATCGCGAAAATAATGAAATCAAGCCAAAATAAACTAGCAAAATTACAGTAATACACAGTAGTTCCTTCCCTACGGCAAATCTTGTTTAAGTAATGCGAAAAATTAGAGACAATCTAACAAAAAATGGGCACCCTTATGAGTCTCATAACAATCCTCGTAAATACACGAATAAAATGAAATCTCTTCGTATTGCAAGGTATAACCTTAATGGATTGGACACCAAACAAAATCCAAGTTGAACTCCTGAGATCATAAGTTAGACAGTTTACTAACATCTGACGCGCACTGTATTACCAGAATTAAATTATTTTTCAAAGACAGTGGAGTGTGGATGTTACCTATCAAATCACCTCGACGGAATAGGCCATGCGGAAACGGCACTAATTGTTTAAAATTCTATCAAACATCACATATTGCGAGAGTATGCGGGAACACATTCAGGCCGAGACCATTTAAGTTGAAGCTCACACCGGACACACAAACTTTGATAACCGCCTAAAAATCGTTTAGTACTAGGACGCGACTTGAACGCTACAATGAATGGATTTTAGTATAACTTATATAGTATCGGTTCGAGTAGCGTCATACCGGAGGAGGGCCAGAAGGGGTCTCCCTGTGCGAAGCTGTCGAACTGCGCCCAGCCCTCCGACACGCACTCCGACGTGCCGCCGTCCCACGCTGCAACATTTACACGAATTCTCACTATCGACAAATATTTTAAATAACAACACTATTTTTTTATTTACAGTACAAAATATAAACATTTTCTTAAACACATTTGTTTATTCATTCTGAATTGTTTAGCTTTTTAAAACACGTTATAACATGAGAGACCTGTAAGTAAAAAGTATTTTTTTTTGTTGCAATTAGGTCCTCGCTAGAGATCAAAAATGAGAGTGGTCCGAGGCCGCTGCCTTGGTGCACACCAAAAGCATTTATATCTAAAGCAGAAACAAAATTTGTGAAATAACGGTCATAAGTGAAATCGGACTATAATTATTGTTTTCGGTTTTCGTTATTATTACCTCTTTTACTGTACCGTACCAGTTTCAGGGTTCCAATAAAATATATTCACTGACTCGATTTCCCTTTAAAGTAAAACCTACTCAGGTGACAAATGCTAAAGTACGATATGACGCAGTCTGTTTCCCAATAAGCGTATAAAAACAAACAACTCACGCGAGGCGCCGCCGGGCTGCGCCGCACTCTCGTCGTCGGACTCGTCGTCCCACATGCTGCGGACACACACGCTCATTGAATACCGTCAGTGGGAACAAGTCGGTGCTGACTGACGCTATGTCTTTAAATTACTCACTTTTTGCTATCGAACTTCATCGCTAAGAAGTTTTCGCTCTCCAGCTGTGAATTAAGAGACTTCATTTAGACGACGATATCGTAAACTTCGAATCTAATATAAACATGACCCGCCCTCGGATACAACAGTCCGAGCTGATACTCTTTGGCAAAAGAACACGATTTAAATTTTCAAAGTGAAAGTCTAGTTCGGTAGAACTGTTAAATTAACTCGGAAGCGCACAACTAAAAGTAAAACTCGCGCGCTCACCCGGTAGGCCTCCGCCGCGCCGCGGGCCCCCGCGCCTCCCTGCGCCGAGCCCTCCCACGCTGCGGGGGGTACATGCAACGTCACACAGAGCCACCGTTATCACAATTTATCGACGAAGCCGAAACTCCGCTTTGTCGATAAATTACCTCAAAGGTTATCTCAAAGATTTCAAAATAAAAGTATTTAAATCACATAAGACTGCGACTTAAAATAATCGCCCGACTCCTTTGATGATTTCTCGGAAAGGAGTCGCCTTTGAAAATTTGTCCATTTGTTAGGGAAAAATTCAACGGGGCAAGTCTCTACCACTAGTTCTACTAAAACAAAATGAATTCCACCCCGGCCGGCCCGTCACCGGCCGGTCCGGCTCCACCGCTCGCAGGACTCACGCGAGGCGCCGCCGGCCCGCGCCGCACTGTCGTCGTCGGGCTCGTCGTCCCACATGCTGCGGACACACAGATCGAGTCACATTCGAGTCACGGGTTCTTTTACATTCAATTGGGCCCGTCCCGCCGCAGGAGTAGAGACAGACGAATCGACGCGACATCGCCGGTCGAGATCTCGGGTGACCTATGATATTGATTGTTCGCGATAGACGCCCCTCATCGTGACGAGAGTGTGTATTTTAAATAAAAACATATAGGCTGTCGAAATATCGCACGGAACATACGATTCGATCGGTCGTCTATCTCTACTCCCTCGATAGGAAGAGAGGGAGTGCGAAAGATCACCGAGTGGCGGCAACCGCACGGTATGCCACGGGATCACTCACTTTTTGTCGCCGTCCTCCAAGTCCAAGAAGCCGTCGCTCTGCAACTGCGAAAGGAAGAATGCGAAATCATTCGGCGGCTCTAGGGGCCCGCGACGCTAGCATAGCCGGGCGCGCCCGGGGCACTGACCGCGCCGCCCGCGCCGCCGCCCCCCGCGCCGCCCGCGCCCCCCGCGCCGCCCTCCGCGCGCGCCTGCGCCTGCGCCCGCTGCGCCGCCGACACCAGCTGCAGGTATATCTGCGCAGGACAGAGCCACGTTACTCGCCCGCCGGCCGTCACCGCAGCGAGAGCCACTCGGGAGTGGAAAGCGTCGTGCGTCGATTAGTGATGTCATTGCGATCGTTTCATTCGCGAGATCTCTCCGTCCGAGACTTCCGACTGCGACGCGGCCGCCTGTCGGCGTCCGGATGCGGGCGTGGCATATCCGACGCAGTCGTAAACTCGTCGGGGTGGATTCGAAGGCGACTCACCTGGTATCCCTCCGTCGTGTCCTCCGGCTGGTCCGCCCCGACCTGCACGCGCGAATTTACATTACTCAGTACACTATCGCCCTCGCGAACGTTCTCTGGGCGCCCCCCGCCGCACGGGGCGCCCTCGCGACGCTCGCGTCGACCCAGAGACAATGTGAACGTTTACCTCGTACGCGTCGTCCGCCGGATACACGCCGCCCTGTGGACAGAGGGGGGGGTCAGCGGGGTCAGCGGGCCGGGTCGGGGGAGGCGGGCGGACACTCACGAGCGGCATGTCGAGGCGCTGCAGCAGCGGCAGCAGGCGCGCGCGGCAGAAGGCGTCCCAGCGCCGTTGCAGCGCCGCGGGCAGCGCCGGCGGCCGCGCCTGCAGCGCCCGCAGCGCGCCCACCACGTGCCCCATGTAGCCGGCGCGCACGTGCCCCGCCCTGCGGACAGCCGCGCTACAGTCGGGCCCGCGGGCGGCAAGCCGCGCGACGGGCGCCACTCACTTCGGCTCCTCGTTCTCCTCGAAGGCGTCCATCAGCCGCGTCAGCAGGTCGCATTCCTCCATCAGCTGCAACATACGATGCGACCCGGTCTCTCAGACGTTCGACGGCTCGAGTGGGGCGGCGGGGCGCGGCGGGCGGGGCCCGCGGTACTCACGTGCTTCGAGTATCGCTCCGCGAAGCGCCTGTTCTCCCTCGCGTTTCGTATGAGCGCGCAAACTTGAGCGTGCAGGAAGTTGTTATGCGGGTACGCGAACAGCATGTCTATCAACACGCCCGCCGTGCCTGCGGAGAGAGACTCGTGAGACGAGCGAGATGCGACCGCACTCACACACTAAACGTCACTCACACACTACGTAAAGAATATGTAGTATTAAACACAGATTTTTTTAATGTACACTGTGATCGATCAGACTAAAACGTTCCTTCCAACTTAACGTTCAACACTGTCGTACCGAGAGTGATGAGCGCCGTGGGCACGTCGTCCACCTCCGACTGCGCCAGGCGCGCCAGCAGCGCCGCCGCCTGCACGCGCTCGGCGCCCACGCCGCCGCCGCCGCCGCCGCCCGCCAGCAGCGCGTTGTGCAGCAGCGGCAGGTGCGGCGCGATGGCGCGCTCCAGCACCTCCAGCTCCGCGTCCGCCTCGTCCGCCGACCTGCGCCATAGAGCGGGAGGGGTGGTAGAGCGAGGACGGGCGGAGAGGCGCGCGGGGGCGGGCCGACACTCACTCGCGGGGCCGCAGCAGCGCCAGCAGCAGGCGGCAGACGTGCACGAGTGCGGCGCGGCGCGCCGAGGGCGGCGCCGTGAAGGCGGCCTGCAGCAGGCGGCGGCCGGCGTCGGCGCCGCGCAGGCGGGCGCACAGCGCGCGCGCGCCGGGCCCGCCCGCGTCGGCGTCCAGCGCCACGTCGGCCAGCAGCGCCGCCGCGTTGGCCGCGCCGCCCGCCCGCGCCCGCGCGCGCTCGCGCCGCTCGGCGTCGGCGCCGTCCGCGCCGTCGGTGCCGTCGGCGCTCTCCGCGTTGTGGTTGGAGTCGAGCTTGTCGTGTCGGTCGTCGTCGTACGTGCCGCAGATTATCTGCACGAGGCTGTCGAGGAACTGGTACTCGTCGAGCCACTGAGACGGAAACCGGACGCGTTAGGATATCGTCGCGACGTCGACCTCCGATCGGCGCGGATCGAACGTTGCCGGCCTCCGTCCGTCGCATGTCCGAGTTCGTTCACTGACGGACGTTTTTAGCTTTGCCGATGATGAATTCGAATCATTTGTAAAAAAAACACCGGCTAAGAAGGCATATTATTCGATACGAGATTATATAGATGATAAGAAAGCGTGGAGTTGATGCTCGTCGACTTCAAGGCGGGATATATTACATACATATATAATTGTATTTAACTAACATGACTGTATTTTTAGATGTTGAAAAGACTACTGAGTTTCTTGCCGGGTCTCCTCGGTAGAATCTTACATTCCGAACTAGTGGTAGCTTCACTTATTATAGTTCGTTGAATGACGATTCAAAAGTGCTTGTAAAAGCCTACTTGAATAAAGTATATTTTTTATTTTAATTTTGACAGAAATTGGTAAACGACGACGGGGTAAAACTTAGTCTGTTCGATCGCCGGGAACTCACCGACCTGTATCTGAGTGGATTTAAAAACCATAAAAAAGTTAAACCCTTCGTTGTATTTCAATTTAGTATGGTTGTAATTTAGTACTTGTTTCGATCGAATGTGACGAACCTCCATGACGATCTCATTGAACGGGTCCGTGAGGCTCAAGAAGCACTTGAAGGTGTCACAGATGGCGGAGGTGGATATGTGTCGCAGCAGGTTAGGCAGGAAGTCGCGTCTCGATTTAAAGAAGTCCAGGACCCGCAGACACACGATGTTGTGCATGTACCAATCCTGAAAGTGAACCGACATGTCATAAAAGTACTGTTTTGGGCGTAAACTTATAGGCCGGGCTCAATTAATAAGTACTGTAGACATAAAAAGAAGTAGCGTATTGCACCTGTTTTGGACTTCTCTGAAGCAAGATTTCAATGGTTTTGCTGAAGTAAGAAGCCAGCAAAGGGTTTAAAGGCGGATCTCTATTAACAAAGTCACAGAGCCGATTCATCTGCACGACGTCCATGGACAGGCGATCGCGCAACGTGAACACGTTACTAGCCAGCACCTCGCTGGCGATGTTCGCGTGCCGGTACTGAGACGTGAGCTCCACATTCTTAGGCGGCTCTTCGGTTACCAGAGTGATGAGCTCCGCGAGTATCTCTGGTTTCGTAAGACTGCAGACAGATGATTACTTATAATATTATTAAATATTCAAACAGCGACATGATGATGACTAACATAGTACTTCCGAAATATGTCGACCATTCTTCGATAAATAGCAAAAGTAAGTAAAACCGTAGGTGTGATCCTAAATGAAAAGGATATTCTAGGTTTCGAACATTTATAATCATGTAACATGACGATACAAATGTTTAGATTTTCATTGCATGTGCACTTTTATTGCTGCGGAAAGAAATTATTTTAGAATTAGATTATTGTTGTCATTATCCATGTCTTTAAATAAAAAAAAGAGTTTGCACATTCACTAGGTTAACTGTTGCGACTCCAATGAGTTATCTCCTGGACCTGAAATCTCTCCAGTCATATTTGATTTTTCATCTAATTGGTTCAGGAAAGGTTCCTAAGATAACCTAATACACATATACAATTATAAGTCTATGCAATACCATGAATACTCAAAATCAGTTTGTGAAAAATAGTATTACTTTTTTTGCTAACTGTACTGCTGTAATAGCAAGTAGTAAGTAGTAGTTGACAGATGACTTGATGACAATTTAAACTTTCAAAATATTACGAATTGAAATATTAATTGTATGTCCAAATTAATAAAAATAAGTACAATAAAGTTGCTTAGATTCCAAGGTTATCGAAATGAGTTTAAAAAAAGATTGAACATGTAACAATATCAATATTCTATTATAATATCTGTCTAATAAGCTATTTTAGGCAAAAGGCCAAGAGGCCCTTATAGACAATCATGAAGCATTAACTTAAGCCAAATGTTTATTTAAAGTCCAATTAGAATTATTACTGAAACTAACATTTCAAATTTTTAAATTCGGAAACACTGTATGTGATTTTGTTGGAGCAAGAGTAATATAATCTTAATATGAACCAACAATTTCATTTATCTACGAACATGTTTATAATATTTATACATTCATATGGTATCTTAATATTTTAAAAAGTATCCAAGTATAATTTCACCAAGTTCACCAAGTTTATGTAAAATAATCATTAAAATGGTTTGTATAGAGTTCAGTTAATAACTTTATATAATAATAAACTTTTTTCTTATTAAAATTTATATATTATAAATATTTATAACAAAGTAAATAAACATATATTAATTTAATATATTACTCATAAAATTACTTGCATTTTCAAATTATCAAGATAAGAGCATACAAGTTTTTAGGATTACTTTATAGCTTACATAAATAAGAACTTGTATTCACACTTTTAGAAAGATTAATGCAATAGTGGTCATCAGAATTTAATTAATTTATTATACATTTATTTTATTTGTTAACTACAAACATGTCTAGACAGTTCTATGAATTTATAGCCATAATATTTCTTTGTTTAAACAATAATTATTTGACAGTTTCAAGCTCTGAAATGCAAACATGTGATGACTAATGTTGACATGAATATCTATATAACTACTAAATATTAAAACGAAATTATAACTCACAAATGTATTAAAGCCTTGTTGTCGGCTTTACATTCTTGCAAGATATCATACGCCTCTAGAACTTGCGTTAATGTGACGTTCTGTAACAACCAATCATTTTATATACCAATATCAAAACCTTTTATAGCACTGATTATTATTTGGCTTTTATACAGGAAAAAACATGTACTATTTAATACAATAAGTATTCTTTCTATATAGTCAATGCTCTGGCCACTCATAACCATTAATCTCAACAACAAAATACGCACCCCCTCCTTTAGAAGAACGTTTAACTCCCTTACTCCTATATAATTACCGCTCCAGAACATAATTAAAATTAATAAGTACGAACTATACAATTATTATAAATCCATAGAAATTCATTAACTTTAAAGAATTTAGTTTATGTCTATGTAGAAGTACAACGATCCGATTTCTGTCTGACAATTACCGACACACCGACATCCGACAAGACAAGGCAAGCAGAAAAGACAGTTAAGTACTGTATTGCCAGGTTAACTAAGTTGCAGTAGTTAAAACTTAATTATTAGAAATGTTACTTACTAACGAACCACTTTAAAAAAAATTAGTATAAATACAAAATGGAATTCAATTATTAAGTGTGAATAATAAAATGAATATTTCGTTCGCTTATTTTTATTCATAAGCATACGGCCGAAGAATATATAATAGTTTTGCAGCCAAGGACGTGAGACGACGGTATAAGAGAATATGGGGGCCATGGTGAACCCTTTTTTCTCCAGTTTAAATCCTTGTACTTATCAAAAAGTTTGGTATATTTCGCCCTCTTCATATCTCACGGGACCCGCGGGTCCATGACAATGGGGACCTAAGCAACCCCGTGAACCCTTATAATGCTTACAGTACCCATTTATACCGATATTTAACTATTACAAGTAGGCGTACGTTTATATAAAGTGTAGCTAGGGTAGATATAACGAAATTCACTTATTTCAATTTAATTTATAACCTTACATGAACAATTATATTTAATGAATAATAAAAAAGTCTGCTGGGCTAAGGCCTCCTCTCCCTTGTTTAAAAGTAAATCGTTGTAAGTACGACAAAATCTAACAATTGGTTTATAATATGATGTATTATTACTGTGAACACTGAGTACGAAACTATTCAAGTGTACACGACGAGATCTAAATTTTATATTAAAATTAATATATAATAACAAGGTAGAAGAATCTATTTTAGAGTGAATTATTTTGTGTAGTGTAGAGGTCATTACAAATTCTGCCACATGTGTATTCCACCAACCTGCATTGGAGCAGCGCGGTGGAATATGCTCCAAAAGTTCTCCTCAAAGGGAGAGGAGGCCTTAGCCCAGCAGTGGGAAATTTACAGGCTGTTAATGAAAGAAGTCTCATAAATAAAAGACAATCTTGAATGGATATTGCAACAATGAAAAAACAATAAGTTTACATTATTGTTTATTTACTTAAATAATAAGCATTATATCACAATAACAAAATCTTTTTGTTATAATTATTTTGACTGCAACAATTGCATTGCAAGAGCCTCAGCCTCTTGTACCGAAAGTGATGCAGACACATCTTCAATCTTCTTCACTTTGCGAGGAATTATACTTTCTTGTGGTATGCCTTTACTCACAAGCAGCTTTCTCTTTGTAGGTCTGAAAAAAATAATAATTAAACAATACTCTATTAATAACCAATAATGAACACACTAACTTTCGTGAATCTAACCTGTGATATATTTCATTCCTCTCAGATTTATCACTTTCTGATGAACTGTAAATTTCTGAAGTATTATCAAATGAGTTTGGTTCTTTATTATGACTACTGTTGTCATCTTCATCGTCATTAGCACCATAAACTTTGTCAGGATCTGGAAGCCATGATAAATCAGGTCCATCGGACTCAGATTGTGATCCAAAGTCATCTTTTTCTCTTTCATTATCTTTTTTATTTTTCAGTTTTCGTTTTTGTTCCTTATGTTTTGCTTTCACTTTTTCTCTAAATCTCATTTTGTCGAATTTATCTTCTTCTCGCAAAACTTCCTTAGCTTTCTCAATATCTATTCCACCAACATTTTCATTTACAAATTGTTTAGCCAAATCAGACTTTACATCTTTTTTATCATCTTCTATTGCTTCACCATCTTCTGTAAACTTCACCATAGTGTTAACTTTTATTTTCTTTTTAAGTATTTTTTTAGCAACTGCAGCCTTAGTCAAAGGCTTGGTATTCTTTTTTGACTCTCTGTTACCATCAATTGGGACCGAAGGTATGTCTACATGCACATTTTTCTTTTTGACTTGGAGGAAACCATCTTCATCACTATCTTCATTGTCATTATGAAAATCAAATTTAGGTATTTCTTTCTTTATTTTAGATTTTTTAGTTCCTTCCCTTGCTAGCTCATTCATATTTTCAGACTCACTCTGATCGGATCCTTCATCATTTGAAGCGTTTGCTTTTAATTTTTCAACAGCATCATCGGTATTTGTGGCATCTGGCTCATGTATGCCTATTGAAGTTTTATTATATTTCTGCAGAAATCTTATTCTCGGTGGAACTATTAGACCTAATGATCTAGCATAGGCATCTGTGTCTATCAAGTGAATATTAAAGATATCTTTATTCTTCATCAAATAAACAGATTTTAAATAACTAACAAATGCTCTTTGTGCTGTTTGTTTAAGATCTGTGTTATCTGAAAGTAGACTTTCTATTTTTCTTTGAGGTGACATTACTTTTGATGGATCAACAGATATTTTATTTATAGGAATTTTATTTTTATTAAGATCTTCAATGATTTTCTCCTCATGTGGCAATAGCATCAGCAGTCCTTCACCTTTGCCGAGCACCCCACGAGCAGTACGACCAGCTCTATGTATGTAAGTATCAACATTTTCTGGACAATCATACTGTATAACCCAGTTCACTTTAGGAAAGTCTAACCCTCTGGAAGCTAAGTCTGTAGCAAACAGGATTACATTTGACTTTCTGCAGAATTCTTGATAGATTTTTTCTCTTTTCTCTTGATGTAGTGTACCATAAAGAGCAAGAAGACTAACTCCTGGCCTCAATTTACAAAATAAATCATAAGTGTACTTTACTTGTTTACATGTAGCCATAAATACTAACACCTTTTGCTTAAGATGGTTCCTGATGAAAGACCATAAGATTCCAACCTTCTCATCTACTTCACAAACAATGTAGCTTTGTTGCAGAGACTCGGGAGTAACAGTAGCAGCTTGTTCATGAGGTGCTACATATGTAGGAAAAGACAAGCTCAGTCTTGCCAAATCTTTGACAGATTTAGTTTGTGTAGCTGAAAATAATAGTGTTTGCCTCTTAGGTGGCAAATTTTCTATTATAGCATTCATTGTGGCCTCAAAGCCCAAGTCAAGGCAACGGTCAGCTTCATCTAGCACTAGAATCTGTAGCTGACTGCAATCAAATAGAGGATTCTCATCCATATGTTGCAAAAGACGTCCTGGAGTACATATAAGAATATTCATTTGATCCATTCTCTTCCTTTCAAATTTAAGATTTTGACCACCAATTATTAGACCAGCAGAAAAATCATGCAGGTGGCCTACTTTCCTAAGAGTTTCATATATCTGATAAGCTAACTCCCTAGTTGGTGATATAACGAGGGCTCCAACACCATCCATCCTAGTCCATTTTTTACAGAATAATATTTCCAATATTGGTACCAAAAAAGCTAATGTCTTCCCTGAGCCCGTCTTAGCAGCCCCCAATATATCCTTACCCTGCAAAGCATAACCTATAGCTAGCTTTTGTATGTCTGTTGGAGTAAAAA
Source organism: Vanessa atalanta (assembly GCF_905147765.1). Taxonomy (NCBI): domain Eukaryota; kingdom Metazoa; phylum Arthropoda; class Insecta; order Lepidoptera; family Nymphalidae; genus Vanessa; species Vanessa atalanta. The sequence goes on along the minus strand of NC_061880.1, from coordinate 103,990 downwards.
AATTGTTTTCTTTAAGACCTTTTAAAGTCTTTTGTGACAAAGGTAAATCCTTAAATGATTTTATTTCAACCGGAACAATCTGAAATTAGAATTTTATTATCAGGAAGTATCCATACATAAATAATCACATAAAATTTGAGCATACTTCAAAAACCATACCTTGTCATACTGCGCCTGCAAATATTGAATAGCTGCATCTTCTTCCACACTCTTTTTCTTTTTAGGCTTAAAAAGCCGGTGCTTTTTTTTATTTAAATTGTTTTTTACTCCTTCTTTGGTCATTTTTCATACGATAATAACAAACTCGCTGTCCCACATGCACAAATTTGAAACATTTGTCAATTGTCATAATCTTGTTGTATTGACAATTGACGTTTATTTTAGTGTTGCTATATATTATTTCTATAATTCAGTATAAAATCACAAATGTTACAGAGGCAATGGAAGGTAAAGTGCCCCGATGACAATATACCTAAGTAAGTTACTAAAAAAAAACTTGAGGATTATCCATTGGTCACGCTACATGACATAACACACCGTGCCCTGGTTCTAAGATTATCAATTGAAGTGTCGCATACGTTACCTATGACTATAAATATGACACAACTGGTTGCATTCTTTACCCTCTAAAAATTTTAGAACACTTTTAGAAAATGAATGTTTTCGCATATCAATTGGTCTCCGACTGAAAACATCGCTGTGCTTTGAGCAAAGATGCGAGTCGAAAGGTGGACTTTTTCCGCCACGATTCTCTTAATGATACAATGAAAAGGACTATTTTTAATTTTGGTTTATGTATAATTAATGCCATTAAAAATTCTTATGTAAATGAATATATTTTTATAAACATTTTTTCACAGTGGTGTTTCTAAAATATGTACATTATAAAACAATATCATCACCAGACATTGTAGTGTTCTTGTGTTCCGGCTTAAAGGGTGAGTGAGCAAAAGCAAATGGCATTTCAGGCATAAGGGTCATAACATCTTAGTTTCCATGGTTGATAGTTGTTATTATAGTTATTTATTTATTAATTATATACATTTAATCCACGCCAGAATTATTTAGATCATTGATTTTTAACAATTATTAATCTGTAAATTAAAAAAAAAATATATTTCTATCTGTGGCGAATATGTTCGTTCATTCATTCTTTTTAGAGTAATTTGTTCCTTAGATCAAGTTGATTAGTTCGTAATCGTACGAATGTAAGATCGAAATTGAATGTTGATTGGTATAAAAAGCAAGTAAGCGACAAACACAAAGTTAGCTGTTTACAAAAGTAATTTAGCTGGCGCAGTCGAGTAGAACTCACGTCTGCGTGTGACTTGCATTTTTCCTTTCGCATATTAGTTAACGACTTAGTACTTGAAGTTTCTAAACGTGTTTTGCTGCTGCTGTCTATTCTTATTTCTTCGCATTAGTTACGCCAACTGATCATACTTTAAATATAAATTAAGGTAAGACAAATCATGAATTATATTTTTATAATTTATAAATCACACCACACCTATTTCTTTGTATTGCGTGCTATGTTGTTATGTAGTTGTCAGTCGTGTACTAGTGGGTCGATTTTAATATTATTTTTGCAATGATTGATTCATTAAGAAATTCATAACAGTTAACGAGAATGCAGTAATTTGGAATTGGAAACTTAATTTAACAAAACTAGGTATAAATTAAGTTTCCAAATTACCCACTAAGACAATTTTTTCCACGAAACAAAGCGTCCTCCTCCATAGGGTACTTTGTTTTTAAATAGGTATTACCTACTTAACTAATCCGTTGAAAAAAAATAATATAAACTTTCTTTTTTTTACAAATATATTTCCCCTTTTGACTCATTTTTTGTACCAATCTTATGATTTTGAATGTAGACAATGAAGAGCCTAGCTGTGCTCTTGGTGTTAGTGGCGGCGGTCAGTGCCGTCAGCTTCTTCGACCTCGTCCGCGAGGAATGGAACGCCTTCAAGGTAAGCAAAATCACGTAATAAAATAGTACTTCAATATTCAGTTTTAATGTACCATCTTTTTGATTTTACGTCGAATAGTTGTATAATGATTATTATTATCTTTACCATGGATTTTGTATTTAAAATTCAAGCCGACATTTTTTTTGTAATATAATTGAGTGACAATGAAAACATCGTTTGAACTAGCTCGAACACAAGAAATCGTACGAAAGCGAGACCGAGGAACGATTCCGTATGAAGATCTACGCTGAGAACAAACATAAGGTGGCGAAGCACAACCAGCGCTTCGAGCGCGGCCAGGTGACGTACCGCCTCGGCACCAACAAGTACGCCGACATGCTGCACCACGAGTTCGTGCACACCATGAACGGGTTCAACCGCACCGCCAAGTGAGTGCACGCCTACCGCGTACCTTACGAGCTCCGATCCACCTCACTCGTGTGACGTCATGCTCGATCAAAACAATAAAAACTGAGGTTATATCGATCCTCAAAACGTACCCCTTACCTGTAAAGTTCTCCTTGTAAAACAAAAAAAGAACATTTTAGCATTACATTAAATTAATCCTTATCTTATCTCTGAAAAGTAATATTTTCTTCACCGATGATATCGAATTTAAATCGGTAAACATAGTTCCAGTGACCTTAAAATCGCTTTGTTTGGATCCAAAGTCTTCGACCTCTGCCTCTTGCGTCGTAAGCGCAACTCGTAGCTCGTACACCGTCACGTCACGTGACGGGCGCTACGCGTCGATCGGCTCTCGCTTACATGCTGCTCGCGTCGCTCTTGTTTTTGTTTTCTTATCGAAGTTAAACAAACACATTCGGGACTCCCTACTACTTCGACACGATAAGACGTATTGAGGAACTTCTTTGTGTTCCATAACATTAATGTCGTTATTTTTTCCTCCTCGTGGCCTTATTTTGTCATTGAAAGACAAAGTTTTAGGTAGGTCGCCAGTAAGCTAATTAAATGACGTGTGCTATTTATCCAATTTTGAAGATTTTCTATTATAATGTTGTTTTATTATCGCAAGACTAGTGTCGATTGCGTTTTTATTACTCTATATTACTGTATTTAAAGCTATGGGGACCCTCTGGCGCTGATAACATATCATAAGTACTAAGATAATCACATAGACAATTACGTTTATTATTTACTAACAAACTTAGGACTTCCTACTTAATGATATGATATAATGAGTTGTTCCCAAGCGTTGTTGTCGGACGTTTATTGAAATCCGGTTTGAATACATGTTCAAGTATCTCGTAATACATTTTGTAACGAACGAGTTTGCAAATATCTTTTCACACCGCAGCGAAGCAAAATGACGGACCTAAGGTCAATGCCTGCTTGACGACTTGAGCTGCTTTTGGGTCTCTTTGCTCGCTTGAGCTCGGGGAGCACAACCCTGTGATCAGTTCATCTTTCTCGGCGACTGGTTTAGTTTGATCACGAACTTTAAAAAAAAACATTGACTTGACTTCGTTGAAGCAAAAAACCCCACAGTATTATTGTGTGATGTAATTACATGATTTGCAAGTTTTAATATGTATATTCAAACAAACATTTATATCTGCAAGCCAAGACGTTTCCCTTGGAAATAATTTATAATTATCCTTGTTGAGTGTTTAGTGATTACAATGACGAATAGTACAGTAATTAATTGTATAATGGTGTTCGGTGTGGGTTTATTCATTTTACATAACAATTTTCGGAGGAGCAATGTTATTGATAATTTAAAACAATGGATTGTAAATTTTAAACAAGAATCAATATTGGGTCCCTTTTTATTTTTGTTATACATATAGAAGATCATCCTTTTGATGTTGAGGTGTATTTGTGTGGATGATTTGTTTGTGATATTGTATTATTTACTGATGATTTTTAAAAGTTGAAGGAAAAGGCTTATTATGAATTAGTAGACTATGCATCAACGCTGATAAAAGTAGAGTTAGAAGTCAGATATTAATAGTCTCTCCTCCGGTCTCTTTATAATCTGGCAGCTCGAGACTCCCTTCGGAATGAAACGGTGACAATCCTTGTATAGAACACGAGGAAGAAAAGTAAACTGATAACACATAGTTTCCGACTTCTCAAAGTTAATACGTCCACCCTGGGGCGCGGTATTCGTTTCTATTATATCGGTATTATTTCATAGAAGTTCATATATATATATATAAAAAAACATTGATAAATAAGGCATATTACTTAATACAGTATTATATTAATGATAAAAAAGCGTGGACTTAGTCTTTTTTGACATCAGTTTGAGCTTCTGTTATATATAATGTGTACTGTTCGACTTTGTAACCGCGCATGCTAAACTAGTTCAGCTCTTCGACTCGAGTAAGAACGAAGCTCTTCCGTCGGCAGACACAACAAGGGGCTCTACAGCAAGGGCCGGGACTCGCGCGGAGCCACGTTCCTGTCGCCCGCCAACGTGGTGCTGCCGCAGCAGGTGGACTGGCGCACGCAGGGCGCGGTCACCGATGTCAAGGACCAGGGCAAGTGCGGCTCCTGCTGGTCCTTCAGCGCCGTGAGTATCCGCCCTCCTCCAATGACACAAAATGTTACCCATCAACATTAGGTTTGATGCAACATACGTTGTAATTGCATCAGCTATAAACTTAGCTTAGATAAGTGTTCGATATGAACGTTCGTGTTAGCTTATTGGATACACGAGTCCCGTTCTCCGCCAATGTGACAATATTTAAATTATGACTCAATGTCAAAACGGTTAAAAAAAGTGATGATATTGCCATTTATTATAAAACATTGTCCATTCCTGTAATCCGGTCGTTGTATATCGTTGTAATATTATTGTTGTTACCCACGAGGGGCGTGAGTGTTCTGTTCGCATGCGATTATGTATTATTCACTCGCGAAGTGACTCACTCTGATTCACTCGATAAACTTTTATATTTGAGTTTTAAATTCCATCTGCCACAATAACATAACAATAACGTTACATTTTGATAGAAATCGGATCCGACTGTAGGGCTTCGTGTTAGTAACACGAATACTTCGAAAGTTCTCTCAATATTTTGTTAAAAGATTATTTAGTGTAGGTTTTCTAATGAGATTATTAGTATCTTCTGTTGATGCCACGAAGCCATACATACATACATATACATATATTTATATTCACACGACGATCTCACGCAATCATTAGCAAATATCGATAATCTAGTATCGAGTGTGGGAAAGAACTTTTTATTTTTGGAACAATTTGGAACAATTTGACTTATTGGTGACGAATGGCTTTAACTCGTATGAATTATATAAATTTGATATTCCTGAACTAGTAAAAACTCATAAAATGTCACAATCATATTGTTTGAAAAAATAAATATTCACCATACACTTGTTTATATTTATCTAAAATTGAAACATTTCACAACAAATGTTTCGCCAAGCTTCCGTGGGCCGCAGTGGGGCCGGCGACACACGTCGCAGTTTCCTCTAAATAGCGCCTAAACCCGCGTCTGTCCGGCGGCCGCAGACGGGCGCGCTGGAGGCGCAGCACTTCCGCAAGAGCGGCTTCCTCGTGTCGCTGTCGGAGCAGAACCTGATCGACTGCTCCAGCGCGTACGGTAACAACGGCTGCAACGGCGGCCTCATGGACAACGCCTTCAAGTACATCCGCGACAACGGGGGCATCGACATGGAGAAGACCTACCCCTACGAGGCCGTCGACGACAAGTGCAGGTACGCGTGAGCGCCGGCCGCGCCGGACTGCCGCCGCCCGCACAGCCACTGACCGCCCCGTCGCCGCCCGTTGCAGGTACAACCCCAAGAACGTGGGCGCGGACGACGTGGGCTTCGTGGACGTGCCCGAGGGCGACGAGGAGAAGCTGAAGCAGGCCGTGGCCACCGTGGGGCCCGTCTCCGTCGCCATCGACGCCAGCCAGGAGTCCTTCCAGCTCTATGCTACCGGAGTCTACTACGACGAGAACTGCTCCTCCAGCAACCTCGACCACGGGGTGAGTCGTCGCCCACTATCCTTATAGCTTTGAACCGACAGACTTATTATTAAAAAAAAGAACGACTACGTTATAATATTATGTTGAGTGAGACGGTACGGTATCGTCTGGTTTTGCAATGTCGTAAGTATCGTATCTAAATGACTCCGCGCTTAGGTCGACGCATTATATCTAATAAAATAAACAAGTTGTCACTCTTTCATATCTCAAACGGGCGCACTTACGCGCTGATTCATTACAATTAATGTATTACAACGGCTTATCGAGTAATAACAGTTCAAGTTAAACGTTCGGACGCAATCTCAGCGATCGCCCGAGCCGCTCAGCGCTCAGCGCTCATGTTGCGTGCTCCACATCCTGTTGCTGCGTTGGTACAATTATATCCTCCCTACAAATGGGATTGGTCGATCGGCCTCATCACAATCGTTATCGAGCTCGGTTCACTCGCGCCGAGTATAAACTGGTATAAATGGCTAATTGTTCGTGTTACTACGAATAGACATGTGGGTCGTAGTAGTAGTGAAGCATTAATCGTGAGCTCGGTCCGCCGCCGCAGGTGCTGGTGGTGGGCTACGGCACGGACGAGGAGGGCGGCGACTACTGGCTCGTGAAGAACTCGTGGGGGCGCTCGTGGGGGGAGCTCGGCTACATCAAGATGGCGCGCAACCGCGACAACCACTGCGGCATCGCCTCGGCCGCCTCCTACCCGCTCGTCTGAGCGGCCTCGCCGCCGCCTCGGGAGCCTTCTCACATTCCTAGCCTTAAGTTAATCATTTTAAGTGAAAATATTCAGTAAAGTTTTTATCTGTCATTGATTCATGTGATATAGAATAAAAAAATAGATAATAAATATTTTATAAAAACGATGTGTTTCCTTTTCCTTCTGTAGCCCGCAGCGAGTGCCGAGTGGGCGAGTGGGCGAGTGGGTGAGTGAGCGAGTACCTCCGAGTGTCGAACACGTTTGTCGCCGAGCGTGCGCTTGTATTGTTTTGATTGACCAGAGATACGTTTTATACCAACTGTAGCCTATTGCAATCAAGGTACTAGGAAATAAACAAACCTTACTTTTACACATACCACACGTTTTCAATCCAGCTCTGCCGTATTGTGATTAATATTTGTAATATTGCGCTACAAACTTCATTAATATATCTTTGTTATTTATAAAACTAACATTCTTATCTCCACTTTAGTTTTGTTTCTTAAGTTTCGATATCTAAAATCGTCTAAAATTCAATTAATATTCGGGATTAAGTAGAAGGCTCGCGCAAGGCAGTGTCAATGTCGTTTATTTGTCTTTGATAATAAGTTCGCTTACCAAAAATAGATGAGGCATATTAATTTTTACAAGTCTATTATAAATGAAAGATAGGTTTGTATAATATAAAAAAACATTTGTTTCGTAATGTGATTGCGCAATATTCACGACCAGAATTTTTTCACGACAATCATTCAAAATTTAAATTTGTGCAGAGGTCAAAATTTTATTTATCCGGGGACCCCTTTTGCTGCGAATGATTTTTCCGTTGCGCATATTAAATGGTCAAGGTAACTTACAAAATTTTGCAAGAGCTGTAATTTGGTGGTAGAGCTTTGTATTCTACCGCCAAACAGCAGTACCCAGTGTTGCTGTATTCCGGTTTGAAGAGTGAGTGAGCCAGTGTAACTACAGGCACAAGTGACATAACATCTTAGTTTCGCAGGTGACCACTTACCATCTGGTGGCCCATTTGCTCGTCCGCCTACCTATATGAAAAGTGGGTCTGTAATAGATAAAAATTCTTACAATTAGTGTAACTTAAAAGATAGATAAAGGCAATCGCAGCCATTTCTATAGACTTTTTTAACAAGATAACTTTTACGTTTTATACTATTTATAGCCTGGCCAATATAAAACTAAGTACACATCCTATGTACACAGACTCAACGGAACATAAGAACACTAAACTTACAACAAATATAAGTAAAATTAAGTGGAAAAGCTAACGTGTCAAGGACTTTTATGTAGAATTAGAATTATTGAAAACTGATCAGACTAGAATACATTGATTTAATATTAAACTACTTTTTGGACGGCGTATGAAAATTATTTACCAGACACAAATTGTGATAACTCAGCTAATGTGCACGATATAAATATAATTTATAGCTTTAAAGAATAATGTAGTTTATTCTTTTTAATTGGATCATTAGTTCCGTAGGGTACACACTAAATACAAACAAAAACATGTTACCTCTTTAAATATTAGAATAGATGTCGATTATCAAAATTCTTAACGAACATCGTAATGATTTCCGATTTCAAAAATATGATGAGTACCTAATGAGGTGCGATGAGTCCGGTACGTCCGCAGGAGTTGTTACTAGATACGTATAGCAGAAGTGTAATCATAAAATATAACAGCGACTCGCAAAATAAATTCTAACGAGGCGATAGGTGATCATTTAATAGCTCAGTCAAGAATTTGTTTAATTAAAATGTAAACAATTACAAATGAATTAATCAACCGTACGTGAACATAATGAATCTTGTCGTCTCATTGTAACTTGTATCGAAGTATAATAAGATTTTTTCAAAGATCAGTATCGTTTTTCGTACAAATTTTATAATTTTATGATATACGGAAAGCGACGTTTCGTTCTCGAGGTGCAGTCATATCTATAACCTTGTAAACATTCGAATAAACTATAAAATCACATTCACTAAGCAACAATAAATGCAATTATTTTGAAAAATATCTATGAAATTAATTTGTTTGTTACAAGCAATAGATTATATTATTCCAGTAATCAAACATAAAACACAACTTTCAGAATGAAAAAAAAGACTCGACTCGACGAGAATTATGAGCTGACTAAATTACCAACTTCTATATTAAACTTTTATAACTAAAACCCATTTTGGTGGATCTGATCCAGAAGTCAGACCCTCATGGGTTTTCTCCATTTTTAGATCTAATTTGGTCTTCAGCTTCAGAGGCATCAGGCAGACCTGAGTGAATTTATCTTCATTATTAACAAAAGCGCTGTAATGCAAAACACGACGCATTCGGAATTGACTGGATCAAATCGATTAGCATCGATCTAACCTTTAATCAATAGGAAACAGTTTGAGCAGATCATGTCACGTACTTGTATGTGCACTAGCATAAACATGATTATTTAATGAGCAAAAAATTGTTCGGTCTAATTGCTTAAATCTTTTAAATCGATTTTTTTTGACATTTTTTAGCAAGAAATATATGCATTGTGTGTTTAGCTGCTACATTAATCGCCGGGAAATTTAAAAAATTATATTTCGAGAAAAGTAATAATAAGTAAATAAAATTCGAGCCCATAAAAAATTAAAACCACTATATTTTTTTCAAATTTAAATGCGACCAAACAGTTAGTAGGTAATCCTCATAAGCAAAAATATTTTTTTCAAATCGGCTCATAAATTACTGAGTTTTGAAGTAACAAAAAAATACAACTGAATTGAGAAAATCTTTCTTGTTTAAAGTCGAGTTAAATAGTTTAATTAAATAAATTCTATTAAGTATTGTCTCTCGCAAGCGATGCAGGTTGTGGGGCTACTGACCTTTGTCACCTACTTTTATATTTACTTTGTAAGCAGTTTGAACTGCGACACAATTAATATGATTGTTCAACACATTCGATGAGTAATTATTTTACTATTCATGATTATAAAGTTAAAACAGCCGTTATTTACTTAATAAGTCAACTTGCCACTTTTAGAATATTGTTATAATTAAATAAATATTTTCTTGTTTAATAGTAAAGTAAATAATATACCTATTATAAATGTATAATAAGTACACACACATGGGACTTACTTAATATTGTTCTTTATTTATGTCATGTAGCTATGCAGAAAGAAGCGCGACAATTATTGACAAGCCGCGTATATGTTGTTAGTGTGTGCGTCTGTGCGATAACAGTTTGCGTCGCAGCCCGTGACCCGTGGGTCAATCACGTGACGCTTTCGTCTGACCTAGATCCAACAAATATTTATTACGTAGATACAAGTAGATAATACTTATCATTCTAATGTTTAAGAGAGGTTAACTTTCACATTAAGATAGATTAGTTACAAGTGCGGGCGTAAGCTATGGAGTATTTATGTTTTATATTTTTATGAATACTTATAACTCGTTATATCAACGTAGGCTCATCAACGTAGAAAACGTTGAGTAAATTGTTTTTTTTTTAAATTAAAACTACTTTTTTAATTGTAACTTACTATTTTGGTGATTCGTTCAATATCCGCCAAACCATATCGGACACGAATACAGGTTATATGTTATATAGATTTTTTTATAATATATGTAGGCCACTATGCGCCATTGTTTAATAATTTATAAAAATCAACGTTTCAAATAATTCTGGCGCGGCCACTTCATAACAAGCTTACGTCGATCGCGACGTACCCATGTCAACTATAACTGACTGTTAACCATTCCTTCCATCCCCATCAACCTTGGGAACTAAGATGTTTGTCGTTTGTAGTTACACTGACTCTCTCATCCTTCAAACCGGAACACAGCAATACGAGGCATTCCTGTTTGCCGGTAGAATACCCGATGAGTGGCTGATCTTCTTGTTATTATTCGCATTGCAACATACTGCTCAGCTCAGTTTCCACGTGCTCAATTTCTTAAGATATTTTGTTAAATCAAATCAAATCAAAATATACTTTATTCAAGTAGGCTTTTACGAGCACTTTTGAATCGTCATTTAACAAATTCCTTAAAGTAAAGCTACCACCGGTTCGGAATGTAGATTCTACCGAGAAGAACCGGCAAGAAACTCAGTAGTTAATCTTTTTCAACATATAAAAATACAGTCATGTTAGTTAAATACAATTATATATGTACGTCATGTCTTCTGCCTGGAAGTCAACAAGCATTAACTCCACGCTTTTTTATCATCAATTTTTTTTTTTTTAAAAGTATGTTTTTTTTTAAAAAGTATGTTTTATTTAACAAGTTTGTACTTAAATATAAAGTTGTTGGAGTCTCCTTTTAAGCATATGAAAAGCCTGTGCCAGGAAACTCCGCTCTTCCATATCACGAATTAGGTACAAGTATACAAGATATTTAAAGTACAACAATAATAAAGAAACAATATAAAAAAGTAATAATAAGAGAAGTAATTACCAAAAAGGAAGCAAATGTGGGATTAAAATGTATGTGTATGCATGCGTGCGCGTGCGCATTTGTGTGTGTGTGTGTGTGTGTTTTGTATGTGCATGTTGGTGTGAGTAGGATATAAATGTTAGTTCCTATATTCTAAAAAAAAATCCGTTTCTTGAAAACTTAAAGATTTTATCCATTTTATTATTTTAATTTTACACTCTTTACAAGTTTTTGAATATATATCAACGTATTTATTTATTTTATTATATAAATAGGCAGATCTATTATCATACTGAATACTAGCGAAGACTGTTTTAGTAGCAGGGATAGATATAACATTATATGCTATACGTTTATTGAGTAACGATATATCGTAGGTTAAAGACTTGTGTTTATTTAGAACAGTATGCACAATATATAATTTCCGTACAGTTAACAAACCACTTTCTTCATAGAGTCTTTCAGTACTAAACCGTTGTTTTTTAAAGAACATTACTTTAATCAATGCTCTTTGAGCTCGTTCAATTTCCATGAAACGTGTTTTACGTGCACCTCCCCAAATAGGTAAACAGTATGTTATTATGGATTGCACCAAAGCTATATAAATTTGATTTAAAAGATTGTTTGAGGAGTCGTTTACAGTATTATTGGTTGCAATATGTCTCAGTGATTTGAACATCCACGTGAACTTCCTAATGCGTGCCGCAACATGTTCAATTTGCGGGTACCATGACAAGTTCTGGTCGACCATTATTCCCAAGTATTTTATTTGACTTACTTTATTTATTAATGGACAATTGCAGTTTTTACCTCTTACTTTATTACAATTATGAATTTTTATACGAAAATTTGTTTTGGGTTGTGAACTATTTTTTATACTGAAAGTGATAAAGTTAGTTTTATGAGTATTTAATGTTAGAAAATTTAGTTTTAGCCAAATTGCAACTTGAGCCATACCTTCTTCAGTGCTCTTTCTAACAGCGTCCCACGAATGACCAGAGAAAACAATAGCAGTGTCATCTGCGTAAGAAATTATTTTTGCATTTTTAATAGTCATAGTACATAGATCGTTCAGATAAATTAAAAAGAGAGTGGGGCCCAAAACACTTCCTTGCGGAACGCCGTAAGATACACGAGCCTCGCCACTACAGTTAAGTTGATCTAGTTTAGTCTTTTGAATTCTATTAGAAAGGTAGTCTTTAAATATTGTGTGGGGTGGTCCCCTTATTCCTATTTTTTCTAATTTATGTAGAAGGACAGGGATAGAGACTGTATCAAAAGCTTTTTTTATGTCGATAAAGACAGAAAGACATTTTTTTCCTTTATCGAGATTTTCTGAAACTAACGAAACTAAAGATGAAACAGCGTCTTGTGTCGAGACATTCTGCTGGAAACCAAATTGACAAGGAGAAATTATTTTAAAAGCCCGTAAGTAACTCAATAGCCTACCATTCAACATTTTCTCTATCACTTTTGACAATACTGGTAGAACTGAAATTGGCCTGTAATTGTTTATATCGTCTCTATCCCCGCCCTTGTACACGGGAGTAATTATAGACTTTTTTAATGAATTTGGGAATATTCCCGTTTTGAAGCATAAATTGACCAGGTGAGTAATAACTGAGATAATTTCGTTTTTAACATATTTAAAATAACTTGAAGAAATGTTATCCCAACCAGGAGCACTATTTAATTTCAGATTTTTAATTATGGTATCTACTTCTTTATGGTCAGTATTCAATAAAACAAGAGATTGAGATTGACTAGGTAGACTCTGTAAGTAGTGATTCAAGTCATTTGAGTTACAGTTGGTTCAATTTCCCGGGCAAGATGTTTACCAATATTTGAGAAATGATTATTTATATAGTTAGCAGATTCAAGTGGGGAAGGCTTTAGGTATTTAAGTTCGAAGTTGGGTCGTCTTGATTTAGTGGAATAAGTTATTGTTTTTATATTGTGCCAGAGTAATTTATTGTTCTTTAAAGATCCCATGAGTAATTGTCGTTCATATTTTCTTTTTAATTTCTTTATAAGATTGTTACAGTGATTTCTGTATCGTGTATATGAGATTTTTTTAATTTCATTACAAGGGTCGTTACGTAATTGCTTTTGAAGTTTATTTCGAGCCCTGATGCATCTAAGTATTCCTTCTGTAATCCAGGGTTTCATAATGCGATTGTTTTTAGAACGTTTTATTATTTTTGTATTGCAGTTAAGTGAATCCATTAGTTGTTGTAAAAGATAATCAGTAATTTTGTTTGGATCATTACTTAATAGTAATTGTTCTAGATGTTTTTCTTGTAGATATTTTAGAGCTCCTTCAAAGTCAATAATAGTTTTTGTTTTTTGTGCGTCATGCCTGGTTTTATTTTTGTAGATACATAGTAAGACAGTGTAATGATCCGTAACAGACGTCTGTAATACAGCTACGAAAGAAGAGCTTTTAGCCCTTCTTATTTTTAACATAAAATGGTCAAGGCAACTTTCATTTCTTGTAGGCATGACGTGACCTGGTGAAATACCATGGGCTGATAGTGCATCTAAATAATTTATCCTATTGTGACGTTCATACGACTGTTCATTAGGTTTCGGTATCAGATTAATATTAATATCTCCAGTTATGATTATGTGTTTTTGTGTATTTAAAGTGTAAAGGTGTTCGTTTAGAGAATCAATAAAACTTTCTGCATTACTATTGGACGGAGAGCGATATATACAATATATAATATAATTCAAAATGTCTAATTGTAAACATGAGGCTTGGTTTAATTTTATTTCTTTGACATTATATTGTAGAGTATTTTTTACGAAGACAATAACACCGTCATTCTGATTTAAGTTGTATGTAGTAGCGTGCGATGTGTAGTTATTGAGTGTAGGTATAGCTTTGTCTTGATTTATTCGACATTCTGTCAAAACTATAACATCCGGTGTAAAAGTAAGACTGGATAACGTAAGTACAAAGCTATCGAAATTACAATATATGCTTCTAATATTTTGTGAAATTATAGTAAAGTCGTTATTATTTATTATATAATGATTATTAAGTTCTGTCTGATTACAGAAAGCAGTACGGGAGATACTTAATTTGTCAATTTCATTTATATTTTGTATTAAGTCATTCATTTTATTATAGTAGAAGAACTGGTTGCAAATTTAAACGAAGTTGTATATCTTAGTAAACTAAAATTATAATCATATATGTAAAGTGTTACTTTATTTTTAGTATAATTCCTCTGCTTATATTTTTTATAGGCATCGCGAATCATATTTGCAATTATAGTTACGACTGAGAGAACAAAATTCATAGTAGGTAATAATTTTTTTGAGTGTAGTAGGTAATAAGTGTGGGCAAGTTGCCTATGATATGTAGGTGAGTGAAGTGTTGAAGTGTGTAGTGTTATGGTGTGTAAATATATAATATTAATTAAATTTTGAATATAATTTATTTGTGTGTAAGATGGTATTTTTGTCGTAAACAATCTTTTAGAACAATATATTTGACATATGTATAAACAAGGAACATCTAAAAACCCTAACATATAAAATTTAAAAAACAAATCAAACTTCAAATATAGATTCAAATAAATTTATGAGAAGACAAGTAACTCTAAATAAAAATATAAGACAACAAAATCTAGTCATTTGTTTGTTGCTATTAATTGTTGTACCTGGGCTTCATTAGTGATATTGACTATGGGCGAGTTATCTAGTTTTCTCACATATACCTTACCATGTGCAGTCCAGCAGAACTTATAACCCTTGGATTTCGATAGGTCTCGTGCAAGATAATAAAGCCGAGACGCACGGGGTGTTAAGTGCTCCGTTAGGAAGATAGGCGTATCTTCCGCAGTACGAAAGCCGAGATGCTTTGCACAGAGCTTGCTTTTATGCTTGATATTGTATTGTTTTCCCATTCTTAACATTTCAGTTTTTAAAATTGTCGAATTTGTTTCAATTATGATAGATGTAGTAGAGGTTTCTTTTTTATTGTGGACTCGATATATGTCTTTAACATCGTGCGTGTTTAAATTGCAACCGACATTAGTCGCAAGACTTGTGACCATGGCTAGTAGGTCTTCTTTGGTCTCGTCACTTTTTTTTGGTATATTTTTTAATTCAAAATTATTTTTTCTCTGACTTCTTTGTAGTTCATCCAATTTTTCTTCCAAGAGGTTAATACGCTTCCTATCTTCTTTAGTTTGATTTTCTAGAATATTTATCTGCTTTTTCAATTCTTCGTTTTGTGCCGTTATAAAAGATAACGAACCTTCAATATTTATATTGACTTGTTGCATTTCCTTAAGTGTCATAACGATGTCTTTAATTTTCTCATTCTGCTGGTTAAAATAACTGCTTATCATAGATTTAATTTCGGTTTTAAAACCTTCAAAATCGGAGGCATTAACATCTTTCGTAGATCTTTTACTACGGGTGGCTATGAAGTTCGGCGGCGTGTTTTTTTTAACCATTACATTCAGTGCAGAATCCAACATAGAATTGTCCATTTTAAATCAATGAAATAATGGCTAAAATCACTTATTGAATGTAAGTAGCGGAGTCTAAGGCGGGCAATGCAGGTGCGTGAGCGCTGTTGGACGTATAAGAACCATAGAGGCGTACCTGTAGGGCGGAGCTCGTGTTATTTACAGCCAATAATCAGATCGGCAAAGTACCAGGGTACCAGGCGCTCGCGAATTGTTCTCGTAAATTTAAATTTAAATTTTGATTTAAAGTTTTAAATTGAATTAATTTAAAAAAAAAAAAAAAGAAACAAATTGCACAGACTCAAAACACGTATACACCTTGCGGCGGTCCGGGGGAAGAGGATAATATAATCTTGTATCGAAGTATCTTGATAATATAAGCAATATAATCTTGTATCGAATAATATGCATTCTTTACCGATATATTTTTTACAAATGACTTGAATCTATGAAACAGCAAAGTTAAAAATGTATGCGGAATTTTATTATAGAAGCGGCGGATACCTTGACCCAAAAATGATTATTGACTTTGCGGAGTCGGAAACTTGGCGCTCTAAGATTATCCTTACTTCTTGTGCACATACAATGATTATCACTGATTTTATCAAAGTGATCAATGCTACCGTGAATATACATAATATTGTTGTAAATATATTGTGATGCAACAGTGAGTATTCCTACTTTGTTAAAAACATCCCGACGAGAGTATGTTTGTTTAAGCATGAGTTTTACAATTATATATTATATTATTTACTTACATATATATTATAGAAGATGAAGTGAGTTAAGTTCAATATAGATATCTCGGGGCTAAAACTATACACTACAAATATAATAAACAAGTCATTGACACGAAAATTGTATATTGTAAAAACAAATGATATTCACAGTGAGTGTGCAGCTATTTACAGAGAACTTGACCGACCGACACAAACACATTTACATCTATCACAATTATTATATGAATGTAATTTAGATGGAGATATATACAGCACAATAATTCAAGAACAAAGACTAACTGGCACAAACAGAATTCATCATATCGACACAAGTTTAGAATATTATATTAACGGATTATCAGACCACCAGTTAAGTTTGATCGAAGAAAAATTGACCGTTTGTCAAATTTTCTTTTCGAAAACTGACAATAAAAACTGAACTGACTATAAATATTTATAAGTTACCTAACTATTAAAAAATCATCCCTCAAATTAAGAATCATTCAATTTCTGTTTTATCATGTTTGGCCATTGAGTGTGGTTGAATTACTATTAATATTATTTTTCTCCTGATCACGTAGAAAAGATTTATAGCAGCAATTAGTTTGCACATTTAACACTAACTTCTTCAGACTGTACAGTCTGCCTTTAGTTTACAATAAACAACTACGTCCTGAATTAATATTTACATTTCAATTTGGCACAATCTATTTTAATCTCCTCAATACTAGCTTGTTCTTACACGAGACGAAACACCGACCTAATAAATATATAATACTATTATTTACAACCATCAAGATGTATCTACTAACATTAAGCTTAAAGTACAATCACTCAACGTGACAACATCCATTATTATATATATTTAAACATTCCGTTCATTGTGTACATTGTGTATATGTAGAAAATTAAAGAATACTTTTAAGTAGAGTAAGAACTCAGATCACTGGGCACTACGAGTGAGCTCACGAAACGATAGAGGGCCTGTTCTCGAGAAGCAGGTAACCAATAACACGCGGTGGGGTGTGGGCGGGGAGCGCCGGCTAGTGGGGGGTGGACTATTTCTTCTTGGGCTTCTTGGGGTTCCTGGAGCGACTCTTGGCCTTGCAGAGCGGACAGATGGGCGCGTTGCGGTGGATCTGCTGGTGGCACGACAGGCACGACTTCATGGGCGGCGGCTGCTGTCTGCAAGTGGCAATACACCTTGGCTCTGCTCGTGATATAGTCTCACAGAGCCAATTGATTCATTTCACCCGTCTCGTATTTCGGGTCTTTCAAAATATATGTTATTTACAAAAGGAGAAACAATCGAAATCTGTGCTAATTTGTGTTTTATCATAAAATAAAAAAGGTAAGGTAAGGGTCTGCTCTTCTCTTAGAGATAAGGTCTAAAGCTTATTCAACCGAATTGTTCCAGTGAATATTGGACGCAGTAACGTCATCTAACCAACGTAAAACATTTTTTAATCTAAGTTGTATATCATTTAAGTGACTAAATTTAAAAAGTTAAACGATAGAGATCGATACGAGGAAATTGCTACTAATTACAATTAATTAACGATTTCATAAAATGTACTAAATGTTAAAATTGTTTGACGTTTATTTAAACGCAAAACAATTATTGATTCGAAAAACAAAATAAACGTAGCGAGCGGACTCGGGGGTCGGGATCCGGGGGAAGGTGGGGGGCGCAACATAAGAAACACGATCGAACCTCAGCGAGACGGTAAGGAAATCTCGTTCGAGAGCAGACCTGAACGCGGGCGGCGGCGGCGGCGGCTTGCGCGGCGCGGGCGCCAGGAAGGCGGCCGCCGCGCCCGCCGGGCCCGCGCGCGGCGCCGCCGGCGGGAAGCGGCTGCAAGCACACGGCGTTAGTGGCGACCGGGGCGGGGGCGGGGGCGGGGGAGCGGGATGGCGCTTGTCGCGGAACTCACTCGGGCGTTATGGGGCTGCCCTCCTCCTCGTGCAGGTCGGGCAGCCGGTCCAGGCCGAGGCACTGTCGCCGGAGCAGGTCCACCTCGGTCTTCAGCGGCCGGTAGTCCTCGTGCAGACGGGACGCATTGGACAGCTTGCGAGACATGCTCTCCTCCGTCTGCTTTATGACCGTCTCCATCTGAAAAATGACATTTATAAAATCGATGTGTGTAATTTTAGAAGACCAGCCAAATTTCTTACCTTGATCATAAATCTTGAGTACATAAAGTGATATTATAAAAAATTAAACTCAAATGTATTACTATAGATATATTAAATAAGCCTCTGATAACAACATTAAAAAGTATTGATAAATAATAGGCTAGTTTGCCCTCAGTGAGAGCTCCCAGATAATATAAACAATGCGAGAAGTTACAATTGTTCTCAGAGCTAACAAAACAAACATCACTGAACACATCTGGTGTTTACACTACCATGCTATTTTTGTACTACATCTTGTTTTAACTGGTACATTCGCTTTACAGTTATACTATAATTATTTTGCTGTAATTTAATGCTTATCTTCAATGTGCATATCATAATAGCTAATGCAGGAATAGCTTACAAGAATGTGTGTGCAGAGAGTCATACGTGAGCTGTATTTGATTTGTAACATGGTCAAAATTAAACTGGAAGCTACTTACAGCATTTATGTCAGCATGTATTTGCCTCAGTTCTTCTACGTGGCTCATCTTCTCTTGTTGAAGCAACTCCATTTCTCTTTTGTATTGAGCAAGGCAGCGCCCCTCCTGATCGCCACTACGGACCTCATTTAAAATGCTTCGCTTTAAGCGTTCTAAAGTAATTGTCTTATTTCTGTAACGTTGAAAGTTTTATTAATTAATCATTAATCAATTTTCAATGCAGGATAATAGGATTTTATTGAATTGTTATATAATAAATTATATAAATAAATAAATTGAACATTTATAGAAATTCATGTATAATAATATTATTTTTTAATAAAACACAAGCAATTAAATATTTTTCGTATAAACCCTGCCCCAAACATCCGATGATATTATGGCTTTCTATTTTTTCTTTTAATATTTATTATAAGGATTAATTTGAAATTCAACCAATAATTAATAACATTGTTTATTTAAGCCGCGAATTAAAAGAAAACATAGGGGTGTCAAGTGTTTATTGATCGTGTCTACAGGTGCAAAAGGCATTCTACCAAACTCAGTAGTAAGTTAAATACTCACCTGATCTCTTTCATGGCTTCTAATTTGTGATATATTTCCCTTTCGTTCTCAGCGGTCATTTTTTGGGCGCATAAAAGTATAAAATTTTCTTCACTGAGAAAATTAAATGAAAAACACAAAACGTTATAGACTGAAAACACACACTGGAAATAAGCAGTGGGAACAGATTATTCAGACAATCAGAGAACAGTGTTTACAGATTATAAATACCGTTTATTACAAACATTACTTATAAAAATGTAAATTGCCGTAAAAAAAAATATCATTTTTTATTCCATATTTAACAAAACCATAAACACCTGTTATAATATTGGTTAACTGATCGTCGACCGACGAGGGTGAATAAAAGATAAATAAATTATACCTTTAGTATCGATCATCAGAACCCATTTAATTGACCTGATGCCAGCGACCTCTCTATCTATGTTTAATTTATTTTAGTCTTTTTATAGTTAACTTTGATAATTTATCATTTGATTCAATCAAACATTCCATAAAGTACCTTTTAAAATAAACGGTGCATGGATGAGATTGTTAATTTTTAATTTTGTATCAAACTTGAACCAGTAACAATATACTTGTTAGCTGAGGTTACCTTATATTTATTGATGTTCTGATATTTACATATTTTATAAAAAAAATATTGCACAATGATAGGTAATGAATCCAAAAAAGTGATACTGTATAATATATATTATAAGTAATTAATAATACATCCACTTATACCCTTTCAAACATGCATAAGAAACAAGTTACCACGGGAGAATAGATTTCTGATTATTTTTCTGATTTTATTTTATGTGTAGCAAAAGAATGAAAACATTAAGATATATTTTACCAACATGCTTGCTTGTTTATTACCTGTGAATAAATATTAGAAATAATTAAATATCTGTTGGAATGAAAATGGCCGATAGACTTTCGAGAGCGGCTTGCTGTCAAAATAATAAAAATACTTTTTATTAGAGCGTATGCCATATTTGTATGTATTTGCATAGTTTTCATACAACAATAATAATATAAAACTGAATGAGTCCCATACATTTTTCCTCAGATGTTGTAAAAGTTAATACGCAGAGGTCATTTACACCTTTGCGGATCGCTTCGTGTCGTGCGTATTGAGGCACCAGTCGTACGCGCTGTTTACGTCTTAGGATGAGTGAAGATGGAAGCGATGACTCTCCGCCCCGGCCGAAGCGTAAAATCAAGAGAGTGGTGGTCTTGTCATCGTCAGACTCTGAAAGCGATAGTAGCATCAGCGTGGCGGGGACACGTAGAAAGAGATTGAGAGTAAATATTAATAGCAGTTACTTCCTTAGATACGTTCACATATCTGTCACATCTTTTACAAGAAAGTCATGACAATTTTCAGGTGCTTAGTGATGAGGAGGCAAGTGATAGCAGCGGAAGTTCAGTAGTGCGCGCTGGAACTAGACGAAGGCGAACACTGCCGAAGCTTCGAGACTCTGAAGCAGAAAGCGACAGTTCTGGTTGGTCGACGGAGCACGCAGATTCTTCCAGACCTGTGACTTCAGCATCCAAACCGATCTCAGGCTTTGCATCTGATAGTTCTGAAGGCAATTCCGATAAATGCTCAATATGTCTTTTGCGTTTTAAAGAACAAGAAGTAGGAACACCTGAAAGCTGTGAGCACATATTCTGCTTAGACTGTATCACAGAATGGTCGAAAAATGTCAACACATGTCCAGTGGATAGAATGACATTCAATTCCATTATTGTCAAGGCTTGTGTTGGTGGACGTGTGTTAAGAAAAGAACCAGTAAAGGTCATAGAGCGAAGGCCTTCTGTCGAGGCTTTAGTAGTTGAAGATCCAACTGTGTGTGAGGTTTGTCACCAATATACTTTAATATTTACTTTAATAAAATAGTAACTGTACTTTCTAATTTTATTAATAATTTCAACACAAGTTAAATATTCAGTACAGTAAATGAAATCAGTGAAGATTGTGACATGTTTTTATTATTATTAGATATGTGGCAGTATTGAAGATGAAGAAACTATGCTATTATGTGATGGCTGTGACCTCGGTTACCACATGCAGTGTCTCTCACCTCCACTCTCCGAGGTAGTTGTTTTATGATGCAAGATTATTAATGAATTCATATAATTTTATAAAGGTTAAAGAGAGCTTTTATTAATTCTTACTTATTTTCTTCTAACACTACATGTAATTGTAGGTTCCTGCTGATCAGTGGCTTTGCCCAAATTGCTATGTTTCTCTTAATGGAGAGAGTAATCTGCTGGAGGACATCAATCTATCTGAAGTGGAAGATTTATTGGAAGGAGTTGTTGATATAGATCTACCTCTTGGACCACGATCTGTTTTATTGAGGCAACAAAGAAATGTCAGGAGATCATCCAGGAATGCAGGCAGACTTGACCAACCCTCAACTTCAAGTGGTGGTCATGGCAATAGTAACAATATAAATGAATTGTCTGTAATATCTAGAGGCTCAACAATTTCACAAAGAAGTTCACGTACCACTAACAGACGTCAAGCAATAACAAAACGTAGAAAATATAAAAGAAGAAGAACTAAAACTGTTATTATTGAGTATGAGGTTCAGGAGAATGGAAAATTTCCAATTACAAAAAGGGTTAAAAAGAAAGTGAAAAGGAGAAGGGTAAAATAGCTCTGTATATTATGTAAAAGTTCTCAAGTCTTAAAAATATTAACACACATTTTATATTTTAGGTTAAAAAAAGACAACCACGAACAGCTGCTAGACGATCATATGTTCGTGCGAGTGTTCGAGCTAAACTGGCTACTCTGAAAACTGACCAGAGACCAGATATGGTACAAGCATCAAATGCTAACAGGAGTAATCTATCTGTTCAACGTCAAAGAGCTGGCATTCCTTCACTGAGACTGTATGGAAACCCTAATGAACTAGATTACTTCTCTGATGATGAAAATGCAAACTCGGAAGAAGCATCTACTGCAGTAGCCACTAGATCAACATCTAATATACTGAGTGCATACAGACAGGTAAATTTCATGAATTTGATTGTCTTCAAAATCATTCTATTTTTGAGACACTAATTTTTTTAATTTTTAGGCCAGAAGGAAAATGATAATGGTGCCGTCCCCGCCTCATGCATCGTCGGCTCCAGACATTCTATCTAACATTTTAGAAAGCCAAACTTTGCTGCATTCAAAAAAATCTATAATTTCCATCTCTGTAGATGGAAATGTTGATTACAAGATTCAATCACATAAGGAAAATCAAGAAAAAAAGAATGTTGTTACCAAGAATGAGGAGAAACTCGATTTGTCAAAAGCAAATGAGACTGTTCGAAATGTACCGTCATACCCGGGCCAGAACAGGGGTGGTGGGTGGGGAGGAGGTTACAGAGGTAATTATCATCGTGAGCAAAATTCAAATAATTTTAATAGAGGAGGTAATTACGAAAACAATTATGGAGGGAACTATCAAAATAGACAAGGAAACACATACAATTATCAAAACAATAACATGCGTCGTGATGACACCGACTATTATGATAACTTTTCAAGAAGACCGCAGCAGTATTCAAACACCGATGACGCCTACTTCGACAGATCGAGAAGGCCAGGACCTATGGACAATAATAGAGGTAGCAATTACTCAAACCATCAGAGACCTAATGATCAGAGCCAGGGTCGCTTCAGTTTGGGATCATCCTGGCAACCTTACGGTGGCGGAGGCCCTTCAGCACCCACTCCTAGACAAGATGTGCCTCCGACTCAGTCTCGTCATTCGTTTGGTGGATTCGAAAATCCCGTTGATATGAGAATGGGTCAGGTACCGCCGACTAATACAAATACGAATTCCGAAATGTTTTCTGGAATTGAAACGCCTCGTCAAGAGAAAACTCAACCGCACGCATACCACCCCATGCCCGACCCTCAAGCGTATCAGCCGATGATGGAACCTCCTGTTTTCAATTATCAGAAAAATTCCGAAGTGGAAAAATCCGAGGACGAAAAAAGCGATTCGGGTCTCGTCATTGATACGGAGAAATATGACCCTACAGAACCGACACACGACGACGACAGCGGTGACGATGAACCGATAGAATCGCAAGAGCCCGAAATACCTCCACCCCCAGCAGTGCAGAGTATCCTGGCCGGCATCGACACCAGCGCCATGAACGTGCCGCCTAATATATTAGACACTGCCGTCAGACAGGTTCTCAAAGAGCATAGAAATTTAATTGTACCTCAGAATGCAGAGAAGCATGACAGAAGCGATGACGATTCGGATGGCGATTGTCCCAATTTCTCAATTTACTCAGCCACTAGTGTTCATATAGCAAATAACAGCAGCAGTTTGACAGATGAGGTGCCGCAGGAGCAGCCTCAGGATAGCTTAGAAGATTTAGTTCAAGAAGACGACGAGACACCTCCGTCGACATCTCCCATAACAATAACTGACACAGTAAACAACGAAAAGAAAGCTGATGTTAGCAGAACTTCTACAAAGCCACTTGTTAGCAATTATGATATGGATGAAAAGAAGAAATCTGAAGAAGAATATAAAGAAAAGGTGTCCAAGAGATGTCCAATAACGACGAATACACGTAATCCTATAAAAATTAAACTAAATACATCATCCTTAATTAAAAGGCAAGTTAGTTTGTATGATGAAGAAGATACAAGTCAGGATGTCGACGCTAACGAAAAATCGGAAGTTAGTAAAGAAATGCCTGAAGAGAAAATAAATGTAAATAGTAATACAAGTCAGAAAAAATATGATGAGAGTGAAAAGAAAAAATCTCCTTCGCCCGAGAAGTGTGATTTACCACTCGAATCTAATGAAATCACTAAATCTTCAAATCTACTTATAAACAATATTATTGATAAGGATAGTTCAGAGAAACAAGAACATATTATAAAAGAATCAGTGGATGATAAAGATGATGATAATAAATGTGAAAATATAGGATCAACTCATAACTCGCCATTAGACAAAAGTGAAGTCTCTCCAATCAATAAAGAGGAGTCTGATGAAGAAGGTCACTCCGACGGTGATGACGACGTACCAATTATATTCACAGAACAATCACCAAAACTTGATCTAGAAGTTGCTAGAGTTGATGATAATGTTGAAAAAATGACTGAATCCATTAGTGAAACAGAAGATGAACGGAGTTACACGCCGTGTCTTGACGAAAACAAATCTAACAAAGACGCCTCGTTCGAAACTGAAAAGGATAAAGGACTGGAGGGCCTGGACACGGAAATGATATCCGAAGAGGAAGGGAACGAAATGTTTTCAGAGAACGAACGAGCCGCGTCGGAGATTTCGCGTGCTTCTCCCACGAGGGTGCCCCTCGAGAATGAGGAGGGTGAGATCGCCGATAAAAAGAAAGAGACAAAAAAGGTATCGCTCCGCGACGAGGGGGCGAAGAAGAAAAAAAAGAAGGAGTCCAAGAAAGACGTAAAAGAAAAGAGTAAGAGCAGAAAAAAGAGTGAAATTTCCTTTAAAAAGCTCAGTAAAAGCGGAAAGGAGAGAAATTATAGAGAGAGAGACAAAAACGAGAAAAGGAGCGAAAGAGAACGCCGTGACTCCGGCGACGGTAATGAGAGCCGGCAGCGTAGGCGTAAAGAGAAGAGAAAGGATCTCGAACGTTACGACGTGCGTACTGTCGTCACCGAGAAGAGAAGAAAGCAGAAGGACCCCTTCGGCAGAGACGTGTCGCCGCGAGGTCGCTCGCCCTCCCTGTCACCGCCCCCGCGCTCGCCCTCCCCCGCGCCCTCTCGCCGCAGGCGGACCGCCTCGCGTCACAGGCGTTCCTCGCGCCGCTCGCTCTCCAAGGGCCGGCGCTCGGCCTCCAGGGGCCGCCGCTCCCTTTCTAGAATACGAAGATCACCCTCGCCGTCGCGACGATCCCTGTCCCGAAGGAGGTCACCCCCCGGCCGCAGGTCCGCCCCCCGCCGCACGAGCATCGCGCGCGGGCGCTCCCCGGCCCGCTCCAGGGCGTCGCTCGCGCGCGCCCGGCGCTCCGTGTCCTCTCTGCGGCGCCGCTCGGGCACCCCGCGCGCCTCTCCGCGGCGCAGAAGCCCCCCGCGCCGCAAACGCCGCCGCTCCGGCTCGCGAGTCGCCCGGCGCCGCTCGGTCAGCGCCAGCCCGCCGCGCCGCGCCAACAAAAAGAAGAAACGCACGCGCTCCGCCCGCCGGGCCCCCGTCGCCGTCTCTCCGGAGCGCAAGCGGAGGCGCAGCGCGAGCCGTCAGGCCGAGCCGGAGCCCCCCTCGCCGATATCGCGCCCGCCCTCGCCGCGCACCCCGCCGCCCGAGCCGGAACCCGAGCCGCGTCCGCCGCTGCGATCGGACGACGAGCCCGAGCGCCGCGAGCGCAGGCGTCGCGACCCGGACCGGCAGAGACGCCGCGTGCGCGACGCCGCCGGGCCGTCGAAGGAGGTGTTCACATCCGGTGACAACATCCTCGTCAGTGTGAGCTTCAAGGAACAGGAGCGCGGGGAGGAGGGCGATCGGCGACGTCGACGAGAGACCCGCCGCGACCGCAGGCGGCGCCGCCGAGCCGCCGTCGCGCCGGAAGTCGAAGTCGCCAAGCCCGTCGCCATCATCGACCTCGAACGATCGCCCTTCCGCGAACTGACGCCCTCGCCGAAGAACGTGATCGTCCTCAGCGACAGCGACCACGGCGAGAGGGAGGGCGCCGACGCGGGAGCCCCGCCGGCGCCCGAACCGGAGCCGGCGCCGGAGCCCGCACCGCCGGCGCTCGGACCAAAGACTCCCCCGGAGCCGACGGTGCCGGAGCCCGCCGCGCCGGAGCCGGCCGAGCGGCCCGACGAGCAGGCCGAGGCCGCGGGTTCCGAGCGGCAGTCGCCGGACGCGTACGACCCGTTCGAGCCGACGCGCTCGGCGTCCGCGTCGCCCGCGTCCGCGTCGCCCGCGCCCGAGCCCGCGCCGCCCTCGCCGCCGCGCGCGCTCATCACGCTGGAGGCGGCGCAGCGCAGCAACCTGTCGGCCGACGAGGTGCTGGACCGGCGCCCGCTGACGCCCGTGGAGAAGGTGATGGCGCTGCTGCAGTCCACGCGCGACGCGTCGCCCGAGCCGGCGGACGCGCTGGCGGAGCCGCCGCCGGCGCCCGCGCCGCGCATCGTGCTGCCGTCGCCGACGCGCGTACCGCCCAAGCTGTTCCCGGGCAAGCCGTCGCCGATCAAGTCCAACCCGGTGAAGCCCATGCAGGCGCTGCGGCTGCAGCGGCCGCCGTCGGAGGGGGGCGCCTCGCCCTACTCGCCGGGCTCCAGCGACTTCGGCGAGCTGTTCGAGCCGCCGCCGCGCCGCGTCCGCGCCGCCTCCAAGGTGCCGGTGCGCCTCGACCGCAAGAAAGGTACGTCTACCTACTTCCGCCTCCGCCGGCGGCCTGTCCCTCGAACGTGTCCCTAATCGATCCATTTCCCGGCAGGCAAGACGCAGGTGGGCGTCAAAATAGACGAGGAGAACCTGAAAATTCTGGACGACTTGCCGAGTTCCGCCGTCGAGATGCAAGTCAAGAGTAAAGTGAGTGACGTCATCCGTTCCGTCGGTATCGCGAGCTTTGTTTAAACTATAATTGCACGTGTTTTTTTTCATGTTGTTAGTGGCCTTACTTATATACTCCATTCCAACCATAAAAGGAGAAAAGCCAAATAAACAACATTTTTCAGCAAATTGACGCGATATCATTGGTCGAGAGCTTGATTAATCTATGATATTCACAATGGATTTATGTAACTGTTATCGGAAATTTGGAAGTAAAATTAAAGTGTATATAAGTAGTTAAGTGTAATAGTTTTGTATTGTAAGTTAAGGTTTGTTTATCGTTTTTCCTTCTACTATTGGAATAGGCTATATACATAGTAGCGATTACTTCCTTTATCGATCCAAACACCATGATGAGCAGTTGCAAACAAAACACTTGCCTCTTCAATTGCTATTTCGAATCGCAAATCAAAGGAGTGAAGATAAACAAACCATAGATGTATTAACAAATATATGTTACATATATTTGTTAATATTTTTGGCATATTATAAAATATAAAGTAATTAATTAATTAAGTATTCCAATTAATTATATCCACTACAATTTTACTTCCAATAATCCGATAACAACTTCGCAATAATTCATAGTGACTATTATCGGTTATTTATAAAATCGACCAATGATGTCGCGTCAATTCAGTGTCAAAGTTTTTTATCAATCTATACTTGTCCTGATGTTGGAGTAGGCTATATTATATGGTCATATAAACATTAACTATTCAGGTGATCTTTTGAACTATTAGGAATAACAAACATTACTCAAAGATGTCTCGGGCCCGATTAAAAATCAATTTTCCTAGCCAACGAGGAAACGATTCGTTGAATCATCTGTAAAAAACACCATTCGATTGTGTCGTTATAAGAATCGAATTCTAGGAAATGATGGCGTTTTTTTCATATATCCAATTATAGTTTTCGCCCTCTAATATTAATATTGTGTTATGCATTTATCTATTTCATTCCAATATAATGGTAAAAGCTCATAATATGACTAAACAATCAATGACAATCTGATCAAAACTTACAAATTTTTGTAAATTTTATTACATAATATGTATATTATTTATTTTAAATTACACTTAAACTCAGTATCAGTATGTAAGACCTCGGTACACGGGAAATACTAAACGCAGTGTCTAGAAAGTCGATTGATATAGATGTCCGTGCGTGCGCAGTTCCTGAAGAAGCTGAACCGCCAGGAGCGCGTCGTGGAGGAGGTGAAGCTCGTGCTGAAGCCGCACTACAACAAGAAGCGCGTCACCAAGGAGGAGTACAAGGACATCCTGCGCCGCGCCGTGCCCAAGGTACGTACGCGCACGCGCACGCGCACGCACGCACGCGCACGCACGCACGCGCCCTACTCGCAGGCTGGCCAGCTAACGTGTTTTTTTCGACAGATCTGTCACAACAAGTCGGGCGAGATCAACCCGACGAAGATCCAAGCCCTCGTGGAAGCTTACGTGAAGAAGTTCAGGAAAAAACACAAACTCGGAATGGCGTAGTCGCGTAGCGTAGCGGATGTTCTATCAGATTATTGTAATTATAATTTATGTACGGACAATGTATTTTACTTAAACGTTTTATTTAAATGAATAAAATAATATAGATTTAAATCACGATGGAAGACTTATTTAGTTTATTCTCGGATCGAGAAATGAAACGAACAATCGATTTTGCAAATATGTATTGAAAATATAAGTGCAACACGACATCGGGTAACACTATGACTTATTTATAGTTAGTATCGACTCAGAGAGCTAGTGTCTTTTAAACGTTACATGTAGAAGATTTTTGTATGAATTAGAAGAATTAAAGTTCCAATCTGAATACAAAGTTATATACCTTTTTTTTATAAACATCAAGTCTATCTTCGACCTACAATTAACAATAATATTGCACTGTATAGCTGAACCTAAGTAAGTATATCCAATCGATCCTAACCAAATGTCGATCCTAAATAACAAAAAAAACATTTATTTAACAAATACAATAATAAGTCTAATCGTTAACATATCGTCTCACACCGGAGACTTCCAACGGCGAGCTGGCGACGCGCAGCATCTACACGGCCGGCGCAAAGCCGATCTGCTTGTTCTTCGCGTCGAACTCGGTGTAGTACTTGCCGATGAACACGTCCCCGAGGATCCACAGCGGCCCGTTGGGCGGCGGGATGTCCAGCCCCATGAAGCCCGACAGGCAGATCGTCTTACCGAACTGCGACACCTGAAACGGAGAGCGGACCACTGAACCTTATTTTCAAAGGGAGAGGAGGCTCTATCTCATGACTTTCGGAGGAGGAATCGGGAGTATTGGCTATTGTAGCTGTCCGTTACATTAGGTTCGTAGACAGTAACATGAAAAAAGAAACAGAACGGTAGCGAGTCTGCCGAGCTTGGTGGCAAATACCTTCAGCACGTAGTCGGCGCCGTCCAGCTCGAAGCTGCGGCCGGCGATGGAGAAGGCGACGGGCGGCAGGCGCGGCACGAGCGAGCAGTCCACGGCGAACTGCCCGAAGGCCACGGGCGTGGCGCCCAGCGCGCGGTTCAGCGCCGACATCTCCGCCACCGGCCCGCCGATCAGCGACGTGCCCGTGTCGGCGATCGCCTCGCAGCCCTGCGCACGGGGCGGTCAGTACGGCGACGGGTCCGTGCGGGCCACGGGGTGTTAGGGGGGGCACTCACGTCGGCGCAGAACGCGGTCCCGTTCAGCAGCACGCGGTCCATGCGGAACTGCCAGTACGTGTCGCGCGACAGCGGCACGCGCGTGAAGTCTCCGCTGTAGTGCGCGGGGTCGGAGCCCCCGAGGATGATCTCGCCGCCCTGCGCCGCGCTGGGGTCCCTGCGCAGAGCCGGGCGTCATTACGGCGGTCACGGGCGTCACGCCCCGATACTCACTCGGCGTCGGTCTCGGGGGCACACTCGCCTGTTCAGATAGAAGGAGAAGATGGGCTGCACGAGTCCCTGCGCCACCATGTTGTCGAAGACGGGCGTCACGCCGTCGACTGCGATGCTGTAATTCATACGAAGACGGCCAGACATTTAAATTTTGCACTTTAAGATTGATACGACTGTGAGACCTAAAAGTAGACTTGAGCCGCGTCTAGTACCTGGCGAAGGCCATGCCGAGGATGCCGTCGAACTTAGCGGCTACGAAGGCGAGGCCGGGCTCGGACATAGCCTCCGCGAAGGTCTGCGCACGTACCGTCAGCCCACCCACCTGTACGAAAACAGAACCAGTGTTTTAACGAAGTTCCGAATTTATGCTCTATTCTGATGGCAGCTTTAATGTCTTTAAACAGTTTAGTGTTTATTTATTCGACCACCACGAAGTTTTGTCGAAGTTACTCACGGTTACATCATCAGTGGAGAGGAAGCCCGAGAGACTGCCGGAGCCGTAGTGGATGGCAAAGTCTGTGCCGTTCTTACGATAGGACTTGGACTTGCTACTGTCGTACTTGTTGTGCAACACTGGAAAAATTATTAAATTATTAAGAAAATCACCCCATGCCCCAGAATACCCCTTGGTACGGAATGTCTAAAATTTTCGATAATAGTAGATATTAGACAAGCTACACCTTAACTAATCCTATATTATAAAATAATTGTTAATATTTATTTCAAATTTATTGTACGGTATCAAAGTAATAAAAAAAATCACTGCACACATTGCAGTGGTCCTTGGCTAATCCGGCGCCCCTAGTAATCCGATATGTCTTATTATAGACATTTTTTGACAATCTTCGCTAATGTAGATAATGCATGATTGAGCAGGTTACAATTTGTACGCGCCACTGCTCGTTTTTTGATTCTAATTGCTTAGTTTGAATTTGACTACATGTTATAGCAGTGCGGTCATAATGAATTATGAGTATGATTGGAACTTCAGAGTATAACATATAGAATCTTGTCATTGGATAGGTAATTTGTCGGATTAGAAGGCACTCTTTTGAAAAAAACATCCGGACCGGAGGGGGGTCTAAGGCAGTACTCTATAATCCGACAAATTCGATAGTCCGACACTGCCCTGAAAAACGTTAGTCGGATTACAGGGGGTCTACTGCATAATAAATCATTTTGTATTGATGACTGTAGATTTAGAATAAGCTTTATGCAGGTTCATGTGGGTAGTACTTACTGCACAGTTATCGGTTATGGACACAGGTAAACACTAACCATTAGATGACTCAACTTCTCCTTGAATTCATATTAAAAATTTATTTAAGGAAATTGTACCTGCTCATGTCAGATTCAATATATACCATACATTAGAAGAAGCAGTATTTGTTTATATAAATTTAATTGGATTAGCATTAACTTAAGATCTAATTAAAATTGATTCAGTTCTGTTTCGATGCTACCACACATTTGAGTTATATTATATTCATTTGTTCCAAGGTAAAAATAATAATTTTAGTAATATCTTGCCAAATTTTATCAAAGTAATTATATATTATAATAAATTGGACCAATACTAACAGCAAGCAATATTGGTGTAGTGGCATTTCTTGGAAGGCACCCACAGGTTGGAGGAGCCCGTATCAAATACCACCTTGAATGTCTGAGGCGGATTGCCGATCGAGATTGGCCCATAGTATTGTGCCTGAATAGAATATTATAATCTGTATAAATATACATAAAAAAAATACTTTATACAAGGTGCTTGTTGTAAATAGGCTCACAAGTGAAGTAGTGTAGTAAAGGGGTTTACAGAATCAAAGTATTCTTTATCCAAGTGAGCTTTTAAGTCTTTTTCTTTTTTAATTTATTATATACTTCTATTTTTTTCTGTGTTTATCTTCATCTTTTATATAAAAAATAATAAAATATTGGAAACTATTATAAAAAATAATAAAATATTGAATAGTGGAAACTTGGCAAATTTATGTAATGTACTTTGTTGAAGTTTGCCATCAAGAAAAGGTTATTATCAAAGTGTTGACTAGCAATTAATACAAATACAATAACTATGATAAAAAAATATTTTAAATTAGTGTCTTATCAAACTAAGTTATGTTTATTACATTACTTTTATTTATGTAGATTGTTAAGTTTACATATAAATATTTGTTACCAGCAACATGTTATAAGTTCCTTTCTAATATTTTTAAGATAATTTAGCAATAAAAATGTATTTAAAAGGTAAGCCCGAACCAAGTGACACATGTATAATGTCAATGGGGTTATCAGTTGTGTGTAAACACATTCTTGGCAAACAAACAATATGAGATACATAAACACATTATAAATAGATAATATATCTCAAAAGACTAAGATAGCGCCTGCAGAAACTATCATTTCCAGACAACAAAAGAAACAACATTTATCAAACTGGTACAAAAGCTATCTTCTGTAAAGATGTTTCAAAAATTATATAAATAGTAAATTGATGCAACTTGCTCAAATTTTCTCAATCTTCTAATAAAATATAGGGTACTCAGTTTTCCATATATAAATATATATATATTATACTTATTTAATTGAAAAATAGATAAATAAAAAATAATAATTATATAAACGAATATATAAGCAAATAAGCAAGTATCAGAATAAAAAATACATACATCTAAGTAGTTAGAAAGTGGTTCAGGGGCAGGTCCTGTGGCTGCATATTTAATGCGAGCCATGTGCAGTTCAGTACCCACTTCATGGAAATGCTTGCGGACAGTCTGCATGCGATACAAAGGAACCCTATAAATTAAAATAAAATATTCAGATGTCAGTTTTGGTCGTAAATATAAAAAATATTAATTAAAAAACCGACTACCTTAAAAACTCTGCCGAACATGTTGCGGCTAGTGCAACGAATAAGTATAAAAATTTACTCATTGTTACTGCAAGTCACCGCCAGACTCTGTAATATAAAATGTAATAAGTATATAATACATTCTTAGTAATACTGGTAAGGATTTAGAGACGGTTTACGCACTGTTTATGAATCTTCCTCTATTTTCCTGCACGACTATCTATGTGCGAAAAATACGTGCCGTACCACCTCCTTATTAAAACCAATTAATCAAATTACCGGTAAAACACTACTGTTATATACTTAGAAGTCAATAAATAGAATAATATTCATTGTCATTTTTAAAATTGCTTTGTTAATATGTCAGTGTCAGCTATTATTTTCAGGGCTGCCAGTAGAGCCAACTTATTGGATAAATAAGACTATAACACTTATTGTATCCAATTCTGGCAGCCCTGTTTGTATATTTTATTTATTTTGGTTACTTATGTTTTTCTTGACGGATTTGGCAGACATATTTTATTTTACAAGCGTGTCTCCTATTATTATTATTAGATTTATAAATAGATACATTTAGGAAACGAACATAGGTTCGAAATAGAAATACCATATTAATTAATATGTAGTGTTCCAAGGAACAAATGTTCAGTAGTGCGGGATTTACGAACCTCTGCGTAACAGACCCTGAGAAAGCGGCAGTATTGGTTTTATTAAGTATCATACTCCAATTTTTAATTTCTACTACTAATTAATAAAATCCATTCTATTCTTGTTACTTTATTTCTGCACATATATATTTTTTTGTAAAAAAAATCTAAATCCGCATTTGCATACGCGGATGTGAAAAAAATTGTATCCGCAACATCAACATACTTCAAACTTCATGTTATTTCTATCAAACTATATAGGTAACCGAGTAAATACTTATAAAGTTTGAGTCTTTTATTTCCGATTAATTGTTATTTATTTAACATTATTTTTTAAATTACCTTTTTTTTTTAATAAAAAAGCCCTTAGTATCTTAAAATCTATTGTATTCATTTATGGACTCGTAATTTAGTTGCCATTTATAATTGGACCGGTATCCTTAAAGGTTAGGGTAATCATATCAATCAATCAATCATAATAGGGTATTTGTGTTTTAATGGAAAATTTAATAATAAAATTACGAAAGAAATCATAAACAACGAAAAATATACGTTTACTATGAGTGACTATCGATTTTAATATTTTACTGTTTTTATTTTTGATATATTAACTACTAGCTGTTGTCCGCGGTTTCGCTCGCGTAGAATATGAATATATTAACAAATTAACTTAAATTTTACGTTAATGTCAGACATCTTTGTGAACCACATAGGTGTGTATTACAGCTCTTAGGGTAGAATATCCAGAAACGAATCGACGGACGACGGACTTCCAGACTAACCTGTATATGAAATGGCAACACCCATTTTTCCTTTTAGGCCTAAAATATCAAGAAACGCTTAAATACGTATCTACTAATTTTTAAACAGTGGCACAAAAATCAAATTTCGTGCTTCTAACTTTAAAAATAAGGGACTTCCAGACTATCCTATATACGAAATGTCTACATAATTTATCTCCTTAGGCGTAAAATATCCAAAAACGCTTAAATGCGAATCAACTCATTTTTAACCGGTAGCCCAAAAAAAATATTGATGCCTACTTCAAAATGACGGACTTCCAGACTAACCTGTATACAAAATGTCAACCTCTACTCTTTCCCTATAGGCGTAAAATATCAAGAAACGCTTTAATCCGTATCTACTAATTTTTAAACAGTGGCACAAAAATCAAATTTCGTGCTTCTAACTTTAAAAATAAGGGACTTCCAGACTATCCTATATACGAAATGTCTACATAATTTATCTCCTTAGGCGTAAAATATCCAGAAACGCTTAAATACGTATCAACACATTTTTAATCGGTAGCCCAAAAATCAAATTTCTAGCTTCTAACTTCAAAATGACGGACTACCAGTCTATCTTATATACGAAATGTTTACCCAATTTCTCTCCTTAGGCGTAAAATATCCAAAAGCGCTTAAATGCGAATCAACTAATTTTTAATCGGTAACCCAAATACAAAGTTTCATGGTTTTAACTTAAAAAATGACAAACTTCTAAACAAACTTTCGATACTTATTTCACCCCCTTCGGCGTAGAATATGCAGAAACACTCAAATAAGTATTTACTCAATTTTAAACAGTATCCCAAAAATTAAGTTTCATGTTTTTTAACTTAAAAAATGACTGACTCCCATAAAATCTTTCAACCCTTATGTCACCCCCTCAGTGGTAGATTATCTAGAAACGCTTAAATATGTATTTAGTCATTTGTAATTAGTATCCCAAAAATAAAGTTTTATGTTTCTAACTTAAAAAATAACGGACTTCCATACAAACGGTCAACCCCCATTTCACCCCTTTATGGGTAGAATTTCCAAAATTACCTCTTTAGTGGGTGTCATGATATGTTAGTTTATAAATGTACATATAAGTTTTATGCTTCTATTTCTAACAATAATAGTACTTTCAAAAACTTACAACCTTTCATCCCTTTACAGTTAAAAGTAGCCTATGTCCTTTCTCAGGCTCTAGACTATTTGTGTACCAAATTTCATTAAGACCGGTCCAGTAGTTTTGGTGTGTGTGTTATAATAATTAATATGGATGTGTATATCCAATAAATTATTTCAATATTTTACTATGATTCATATGGTATGTTATTTTCTATATAATTGAAAAAATCCCATAGAAAATATATACGAAATAAATAATGTAATAGCATCACCATACCTGAAATCGTTTGGCTCGACTATAGTAATTGTGTTTTTATAACACACATAAGTAGTTAGTAATTACACGTACACAAGCTTAAAAATGTCATAAACTGAAGAAGCGGCAATAAACGCTCTTGAATATATTTAGGAAATTAAAACCACTCTTTTAGATTGTAGTTAATTTTATAAACAAAATAACAATATTATTTATATTTTGGCCACTCCCACGAGTCTGTCCTTGCTTTATTTACACTCATTGTGCTCGCAACCAGCTCATAGCCGTCCTCTTACATTATTTATTTTACAAATTACATTATTCAGTGCACTCCGTGTCCG
This sequence comes from Vanessa atalanta, assembly GCF_905147765.1. NCBI lineage: Eukaryota > Metazoa > Arthropoda > Insecta > Lepidoptera > Nymphalidae > Vanessa > Vanessa atalanta. The sequence goes on along the minus strand of NC_061880.1, from coordinate 68,068 downwards.
AAATATCGAAGGCACAATTTATATGTACTTTAATTCAGATCTTACGAATCAACAGTATCACAACACTGTTAATGTAATTATATATGTATAAATAATGAATTACATAATACATTTTGAAAACAATATTTGTTCAGAAAGATATTAGTGTGCTAAAATTTTATAAATTTAGTCCTTATTTTACTATTAATAGTTATTGTTAGAAGTCATTAAGTCCGCAAATATATTTTTTATATTTAAAAAAATACATTTTTCTTATTCTAATAATTGTCAAAAGGGACGGTATTATTTATAAAATATTTAAGTTACGATATAGTAAATACTCTAAAGATTAGGTAAAGAAGTTTAAAGATCTTTCGTTTAATAAATAAAACAGAGTGCACTGAAGGGAGCTGTCAACCCAATTAGGTCTATAAGAGTACCCTGCCTCCGACGATACACACACACACACACACACAGACACATTGATAATACTTACAACTTATCTCTACACTCTTACAGCAATTGAGCGTATAATTAATGTTTTTGGTATTTGGTTGTTACAAGCTGCGTCCAGTGGTACCAGTAGTGGGGTCTGTTGGTGGTGTAATATATTTAATATAAATGTACATTAATCATATAATATTTAGCTATAAATTGTCACCTCCATATCTTCATATGAAAGTCACTACAAAATGCTTTAATTGTATATGAGAGAATATTATCTGCACTGAAAAATACCTTAGTAGTTAAATATTTGTGATTGTATATTTTAAATATTAGACAGATTCTACAGAGAACAGTGATTGAATAAATTCAAATGGACAACTACATTAGCAACAGTTACAACACATAAGGGTACGATACGATATGCCAACATACTATTTCCTTTATATACATTATACATACAGCTGCATTTATAATAAATATCAAGTATGACATGACCACAATACAATTTGAATTATATTATAATTTAAAATTATCATATAAAATAAAAATTCGATGAACGCAGACATTATTACCTGAACACGTAAAGGGTTATTTCATTTGTATTTACACTAAAAGTAAAGAAACTTAGATATCTGTGTAAAGCATAAAATATAATACATGCATATAAATTTCACCTCCATAAGCGTAAAGTTTTAGATTCTGAGGTGGAACACAACAAATGTTACATGTAATCTACAAACATGTACACATGTATTGGGCAATGACGCTGTGTTGTCTATACAATATTGACACTGGTATAACTATTTACACTCTATATATTATATATTTAAATCTTTTTTTTTTTAAATAACATCCACCGCGCTCACAGCCAGCTTAGCTTCTTCAGTTCATTGATATGTTAACTCGCATAGCGCACCGTTTATTACTAGAGCAATTCCATAACGCACAATAAATCTTTGTCAATAAAACCAGCACCAAATAAGAGTACCTCCATCACATTATAGTTCAAGTTTCGTGATCATGTACACAGTATGAAGTCTCCTGCTGCCTTTACCGTAAGAACTGCTCGTCGGCTGCGGCCACGGTGCGGTACAGGCGCTCGTCCGTCGATACGAGCCGAACCGAGAAGGTGTTCAACGTCAAGGCCGGCCCTTGAACTATTTGCACGTTGCCGGCGTTCGCCTAAAATGATTCCATGAAATATATAAAGGAAACAAAATTTTGAATCCGCGTGTGCCTTTAACTATGACAGATTAATTAAAGTAAAGCAGCGAGGAGATAAACATAGTGGAGCAGGAGTAGCTCACCAGGAACAGCGTGGCGAGGAACAGCTTGGACACGTCTCCCGCGTCTTCGGCCGTCCGCTCGAGCAACGTCGAGAAGGGACTGCAGGGCGGCAGCGCCTGCGCCGCCACCAGCAGCGCGGCGGCCGAGCGCTGCACGTCCACGCCGCGCGCCTCCGTCGCCGCCGCGCGCGCCACCACGCGCTCCCGCCACGACGACCACTCCGCCGTGCCGGGCAGCGCCTGGGTCACAATTCGTTGATTATGGCGAAGAGGCGAACAAAAACATTCTTTATTTAGATTGCATTTTACGAGTACTTTTGAATTATGTAAAATGACGAATTTTACATAATTGATAATAATGAATGTTCAATACCGCGAGCGCCGTGGCTGTGGGCGCGCCGCAGTCGTCGTTGCGCGACGTGTCGGAGTCGCCCAGCGAGCTCTGCTCGAAGAACCCGTCGTCGTCGCTGTCGTCCGGGCGCCGCGCCGCCGCCGTCGCCTCCGCCGCCAGCGCCGCTTGTACCGCCTCCGACGTGCTCCACCCGACGAAGCCTGCGAGAGTAGAAATGACCCCAATGTAATTGTTACTTCGATTTCGTTATAGTCGACTGCATAAGAGAAATTGAAGTTCTTCATAGTGATATATTCAGTTCACTCACCTCCGACGTCTACCGAGGCAGAGATATCGAATCCACGGAAATCTGGAAATGAATATTTGTCGTGTTACACCTGGGGTGTTACAATGAATGCAAAGTAAGATAGGAGTGGTTTAAAGCGCCGCTCACCCAGCGCGGCGGCTGGCGGCTCGGCGAGCGCGCGGCGCGCGTGCAGCACGGCGGCCTTGCGCGCGCGCACGACGCGGCTCACCCACTCCTCCGGGATACTGAACTCCTCCACGCATTGAAATCTGCGCCGCAGTCCTGTCATTGTGTTCATTTATTTTCATTTGTAATATTGTTATTTAAATATTTCTAAATATTGTTAGAATCCTACTAGAAATTAGGTTAAAATAAAGTAATCTACCGGTGTCATTGGCATCTAATTGAGAGCCCACGGTTGATTTAAGTCAGTTAAACTGCAGCCAGAGGACTCCAGTCAAATAGAAGTAAACTTGTATGTATGAGATGAAAGCAATTATATAAAATAAAAGTATTTGTTGAATTTTTTACTTGGTGGTAGAGCTTTGCTGGGCTCATCTGGGTAGAAACCACTCACTCATCACAAATTCTATCACAAAAGAGTATTGTTCTTTTTTTAAGGCATTTGAACCAATTTATCTACAGGCACAAAGGTGATGTGAAGGATGGTCAATATTTTTTACACTGTATGGTAGGGTCCACTTACTATACATATCTCTTACTATATATATAGAAAGGGTGCCCATTGCCTTTCTTCTATCTATTTAAGTCTCTGCCAATGGCGTATCAGTTTACTGAAGTAATGCTAATAGAAACTAACTTTTGTTCATTAGTAGTTTAACAGCACCCTCCATGTCTTCGACATTGCCGTCGTTTCTTCTCTTTCTCTCCCTCTTCTCTGGCGGAGGGGTAGCGGGAGCAGAGAGGAGCACCGGCGAGGAGCTGGGTGGTGTCGGGGACGAGGTGGCAGGCAGCGGCACCGGTGAGCTAGGCGGCGAGAAGCAAGGAGGGGGCGAGGGCGGAGCCGCCGCCTCTATAGCTGCCTGCAGCTCTGTGAGCGGCAAGGCTCTCAGCGATGAGTCACTCACTCCTCCACCCGCTAACTCTTCCACCAGGAGTCCATCCTGATGATGAATATTGACAGTCACTATAAAGTATTTCTTTATAAATAAATATGTAAATTTTTAAGTGACCTGGGATATTTTTTTACAGTAATTAATGAATTGTACAACTTTTTTCACTTTTTAATATTAACATGAGATTACTAAAACACAACTATATAATAGAAATGGAAATTGAGAATCTGTGAAGTTAAGTTAAAGCTATATGTATTGTTACTCGTAATTGACAAGAATGGCTTGACAGATTTAGATGAAATTTAGAATAGAGACAGCTTATACCCCGATTCAGAAGTTGAACAATCTATTACTGGTTAACCCATGAATTCAAGTTTAAGTTGTCAGTTTCAACACAGCATATTTTTTCCTACGCCTTTTTAGCGCCTTATGAAATATAGACTGCACTCTACGTAGCCCCACCAACCACGCAACCTAAGATATGGCCCTTGCTCACTCTCTCTCCTTTCAACGGGAACACAACAACAATAAGTTTTGTGGTGTAGCAGTAGAATATTTGATGACCCATTCGCAAAGTTATAGCCGTGATGTATCGGCCCATTTCATGTAATCAAAGCAGCATAAGGGAATCACAGTGGGAAACAACTCAAACTCACAATTTATTTATCAAAAGGCTTCGATACAAGTTTTTGAAATACTCATACAGAATAATGATGTTACAATTGAAAGTGTGAACCTGCAATCGCCAGGTGACGTGGAAGTCGCCGAGCAGGCCGATGGGCTCCCCGGCGTAGTCGCGCAGCGGCACGTCGCAGTCGGCCAGCACGCGCGGCTCCAGCTCCACGTACATGCGCGGCAGCGTGGGCGGCGGGCGCGGCACGGCCGCCTCGCGCCGCGCCGCCGCGCTGGCCTCCAGCTCCACGCGCACGAACTCGCCGGCCGCGGACGCCCGGCGGCGCCGCCGGCCGCTCGACGGCGTCTGGGGCTCGTCCGTGCTCGTGCTCGCAGTCGCTTCTCTGTATATGTTTATTACGAATTGATTACTCGAACGATACGATGCAATACGGTGGACTCGGTTCGGGTGCCAGGGCTTCATACTGGTGATGAAACCGATCGTTTTAAAATAAATTGTTAGAGCGATGTCTACATTTTGTGAATAATCATCGAGAAAATCACCAGGTAAAATGAGGGATCGTCTACTACATACATGTATTGTTTTATAACGTTTTAAATTTGAAAGACTAACAAAAATTACTTTTTTTGTCCTTAAAGTTTTTTGGAATCTTCCATGTATAATTGAAAATTTTGTTTCTGCCAGACATCAAATTACATAATTATTAGTGTCTTAGTGATCATTCACTCAAAATGCAAAATAATGTTGCAGTCATATGTAGGCCATATTTAATGCTATTTGTATTCATATATACCTGAAAATCTAAAATTGTTTAAGATACTAAAATAACTATTGAATAGTGCAAGAAAACAAAACATTTAATTACTCTCCTTTGTATCTCATATTTATATATATATATACAAAAACATTTTTTGCATCTTTCTTTACTTCAGTTGTCCCATGAATAGTGTTACAGATAGAATTAAATTTGACCTTGAGGTTCAAGTTGGAAGTAAAATACATATTTATTTTGGACTAATTATACTGATAATATTAGCTTGTGTGCGAGATGTTGAAGGTTACAAGCAAACAACTCTATGTTACAAAAAATTTTTCTTTTGAAAATTTAAATTATACAATATTCAAAAAGTGAAATACAATTTGCAATTAAATATCTGATTTTCAAGAAAATTATATAAATATATAGTTACAACAATGATATAAATGCATTTATTATACTTACTGAGTACTATTATGTAATGATTCGCTGACATTTAGTACATGTTGGTAAAGGAAGTCAACCTTCCTACTGTAGATGCTGGCAGATTGCTGCAGCAACAATGCTAGCTCTGCAAAGTTTGGAATAGTGGCATTCTCCACCTCTCTCTCCTCTGCATCCAGAGCATGGAGGCCCGCCTCCGTCAGGTACTCCTCCAACAACTACAATACAAATAGTATACCAGATAAAATGCTTGGAAGGCACAAAAAATATGTTTTGGCCATTTCTACTCTTAAGCCATTTTTTTCTAATAAGATTAATATTATTGATACTTAGTTACTTTTTGACAAAGGATACTATAAGTATTTATATACTTATATAACAAGAAATTAAAGTTTTTTGTAAATTCTAATAAAGGTAGTAAATGCTTTTGGTCTCTGACATTTTGTTGGCAATGAAGCGTGTTTGCTTTTGTTTAACCACATACAATAAACATTCATTCTTAGAGAAACATACATTATGATATTTCAACGAAATTGTAGCGTTTTAAATAGTTTGCAAAACAACATGTTTTGTATTGGTGTATTGAAGGGTATTCTGTCAAACAAGCAAAAGTGGCGGGACGGCCTTTAGCCGGGAGCGGGACTCACCGCGCTTAGGTCCGTGTCGAAACTTCGGCGGACGTCGCTGATGGGTCTCATCAGCTCCGCCACAATTTCTTCCAATCTTTGTGAATTCATGCTCCACCGATTCCTTCGTTGAGATATATTTCTGAAAACAATGTGTTTCCATTGATAACATAACTGAGAGGCGTCGCGAGCACAACATAAGCGCCGACTTATAGCTGTGGCGCGAAACTTTCTGTCATTGGCGCTATTTTGATTTGCGAAAACTTATTGCGAAATTAAACATTACTTGGACATTTTCGTTAATATTTCTATATAAGAATAGTACCTTCGTCTTTCCCTGCAGTCGGCGTCCATCTTACAAACATAAAGTTGTGTGATTAGGAAAAACGTAATAAAAACGGTGGCCATTTATTTATGTTTTCGGGGGAAACAATCCATATTCCTTATTATAAAGAATATTCGCTGTCAAAAGTTTGTTCACGTTCGCGAGTCGTTCTATGTTCTCTTTAATTATCTGTATCCACATAAATTTGCTTCGCGTGTGTTGTCTATGAACAACAACTGCACAATCACTTTTTAAGCATTACTGAACTTTATTTTAATATTGAAAAAAACTTAATTTTTTTGTATATTATGAAATATATTAATATACTACTATGCAATAAATACAATGAAAAAATACTATTAAACAATTCACAGATAAGATATATTTTATGAGAAATTCATTAATCTGTGACATTTGGATGAGAATGGGAGGAGTATTGTGTTTACAAAATATCATTTATAAATAAAAAAAGCTATTGATCACTAAAAACAGTGTATATTTAATTAAGAATTAATATATCTCAAGAAATATTAGCGAATCCGTTAAAAAAAGTTGTATGAATCTATATCTTACATTCACATTAAATTAGGTAAACATGGGTATGTCTCGTTGCTACTCATTAATGAAGTGTTTGTTGATAATATTCAACATTTTATTTCTCGTAAGTACTCAATTTAAAAGTTTAATCATCTCTTTTTTATTTTTCTATAAAAATTATCAATTATAGCACTTAAACTTAATGTGTTATGTTTTTTGGAGTTTCTATTTTAAGCGTTTGCATTTGCAGATTGATGCATTATTATGAGAATAGAACTATATAAAGAAGATTTCCTATTGCTGTAGATGTAATATTTACTTCTGTTATTCGTTATTTCCTGCATGAAAAATATTTATGTAGGAAGATGGCATATTTTGTCAGTTGTATCTATTATACTACTGACGTGTTTAATTCCATTTTTTCTCAATAAATATGCAATTTTCTATAATTGCCTTGTTAGACTGGAGAGAAGTAAGTCTTTGTGTTTTTTAAAAGTGTATTATACCATTCATCAATCTCAATTATTACTATATTACAAACCAACAATTGTATGTTTTCAATTATTTATTGACCTCATCTGTTTGCAGGACTATTTTTATAGGAGAGCTAACACTTACTATTAAAGTATAGGATGAAGTCAAAACAAGTTTCCAGTAGCAAGCTTTAGTTGTATAAAACAGATGTTACAAGCAGACTCTTTATGTAAACAAACCACACCTCATTGAAGCTTACTTGAACATTGACCTGTCATTTTATTCTTGAATATCCTCAATATACTAGTAAAGTTTTGGTTGATTGATTGGTTTTAGCTAAAATTGTGTTAAAGTGTAATTTTTAACACTTGTAAAATCTTACATACTTTGTGATAAAAGTCTGTCTGGGTAATAACATCCACTTGTCAGATATTCTGCTGGAAATTGTCAATACACTCATTTACATTTTTCGGTTTGAAGGGTGAGCCATTGTATATAAAGGCACAGAAGACATAACATCTCAAAGGGTGGTGGCGAATTGGCAATGTAAGGACTGTTTTAAAGTTCTTAAGACACCAAAATCTATGGGCAATGGTGATGCACTAGCATCAGGTTATTATTGAAAAAATTGATATACATAAAAATAATATAAAATTTCCACACGGAACAAAGTGATAAGATTGTAATGTACTACAATTAGGTGTTCAGATAACTGTATTGTGTGTGAAATTTGGATGAGAGATAAAATAGTCTGTTTACTTAAAATTAATATTTTAGTATCTGTATTTTAATTGGCCACCTTGACCTGTGCTCATGCCAGTGGAAGAAATATTAATAATTTCAAATACCTCTAATGCATAATGCATTTATGTGGTGTACTGTATGTGTATTAGAGGTAACTTTTACTACTAACTTAGAGGGTCTTTTTACACAGGAAGTATACTCAAGCAAAAAAAAACAATACATATTGTTTCATAAGCAATGGACTTTTTGAAGTTCCTCGAAAATAAAGTTTATTGCTATTCAATGAAAAGAGTGTGTGTATCTCAATCGAAAGTTTCAGGCAAATTATTTATGAAAACTGTTAAATAAGCCTATTTTCCGTTTCAGATCGTGGGCGTGGGCGTGTGCGCGTTCGCCGGCTGGGCGCTGTGGGACGGGCGCGCCTCCGAGACCAGCGCCGGCCGCGCCGGCCTGTGCGCGCTCGCCGTGTGGGCCGCCGTCCTGACGCTGGGGGCCGTGGCCGCTCTGGCGGGTAACGATTGAATTGTACTTTCATCGTCGAACAACCGACGAGGTCGCTCGGGCTCTCATCGCGATTCTCGCGTCGCAGGCGCCGTCCGCGGCTCGGCGTCGCTGCTTGCGGGCGCTTTCGCGCTGCTCGCGCTGAGCGCGGTGGCAGAGGGGGCGGCGGCGTGGTGGGGCGCCGCGCACGCGCCGCAACTCAAGCAGGTCGGGCCTCGACCCGTAACGAGGGTCTCGCCATACGCACACGTCTCGCAGCGTCGAGACGTGGCGACGAATTCAATTCTCTACCCAACCGTCGATTCGTATAAATCGTCCCGGAACACGCAGGCGCTGCGCGACCGACTGCGCTACACGCTGCTGCACGACTACGGCGTGCTGCCGGCGCGCACGCAGATGCTCGACGCGATCCAACACGGGCTGCAGTGCTGCGGCGCCGAGAGCGCGCTGGACTGGCAGCAGGCGGGCTGGGCGCGCGCGCCGGGCGCGCTGGACCTCAGTGTGCGCGCGCCGCCCGCCACCTACACCGTGCCCGCGTCGTGCTGCGCGCGCGCCGGCGCCGCGTGCGAGGCGGCGCGCGTCGTGCCGGCCGCGGCGCGCGGCGGCGCCGGCCTGCACCGCGCGGCCTGCGCGGCGCGCGTGCTGGCGGCGCTGGAGCGCGCGGCGCGCGGCCCGCTGCTGGCGGGCGCGGCGCTGCTGGGCGCGCACGGCGCGGCGCTGCTGCTGGCGCTGGCGCTGTGCCTGCGCGCGCGCCCGCCGCCGCGCTACAAGGCCTAGGCCGGCTGGCGGCCGGAGCGCGCGGGCGGCGCGGGGGGCGCGGGGGGCGCGGTGCGGACAGGGATCGGATCGTTTGTGAGACTCATTGGATTGACATTCGTGGGCATCACTGATTGTCAGCGCGCGGTTCGGAAGGATATAATGTAGCGCGTGTCGTGCGCGAGGAAATAGAATGTACAAGAGTAGAGCACGGAGCGGCGCGCCCTGGCGCGGCCAGTATTTTATCACCTTCACCCTAGTCATATTATTTACGGTCGCACCCCCACCGCCGACCGCCCGACCACCGCGACCGTCGATCGAGGTGTCGTATGGGGTCGTATCGTTCGTTGCGTTTGCTTTACTCGTTCCTATTTTTATATTTATTTACAAACAAGACTGAAGAGTATTGTTAAAAGACAAGTATCTCACCGCTCCCACTCCCCGGCGCCGCGTCGCCGGCTCGTGCGCCGGCCCGCATCCGGGTTTCAATATAATTATAAGTTTATATTTATTTCTCATCGACCACGAGCCGTATCCCGCAGAGACTGCGACTGAAATTGGCGATTCTAAATTATAAGCGAATGTATGATGTGAGCTCTCTCGTGTGAGTGATCCTGCCCACTCGCCTCTACGAAGCGTAAACAACAACCGGCGACGTTTGCTATAAACTATTCTATCGCGGTCACTTGTCGGCTTACTATTTATAAGAATTTGATAATGACCGACCATCGCAGATAATGAGACCACTTCTCAGAGGCGCCATGAGTGCAAACGTAACGCCATCGATCAAACATTTCCGGGGACGGTTTCGTTCATGGAGGAGCGCGTGGTCTCGTTTGCGCTTCGTATGCGTCGGCCGGAGTTAACGTGTTTATTTATTGAATGTTTCGGTTGCTATTCGTTATTAACTTTAGGAAGCAGCGGCGGACTGACAGCGGGCGGAAGGGGCCAAATGCATCCGCGTCCCCCTGATCAAATTCTAAATAAGACTTCTTAAATGTGCTCACTACCCAGTACCCACACACGTAAACGTCATATATGTATATGTTTTTAAATGTAAACTGAATATAAAGCTTGTAAAACTATTTTTTTTTAAAGTTGGGGTCCTCATTCACTTTTCCGCCGGGGCCCTGTGACAGGCTTAGTCCGCCGCTGTCAGGAAGGAGTCGTAGCCGAGACGTGTGTTAGTGTTAAGAGTGCGTCGTCTCGGTAGCCTCATTACTTGTAATTGTGTGTCGCCTTCACGTGTAGCTGTAGTGCACTCGCTGCGCCGCGAGGTCGGCCGCGAGTCGGGCCTCCGGACGGACTGATCTTTTATACATATATCAGTAATGCGTTTATTAACGCTCTCGTTACTGTTTCTAAAAGCCAACCTTGGTTTTTACTCGAAATGAGTATAATATTCACACTAGTCGATGTCAGTCTCAGATTATAAAACAGGAGACGGCTGGAGCGCGCGGAACATTATAATGAAGCAACGAAAGCGAAGACGAGTTCTCGGTAGGGTGTATCGTGTATATGTGTCACCGTAAGATTACAAAAATCGTTAGATTATCTGTTGAAATATTGTGAACTGTCGAAGTCAAACTGTTAGATTACAATCTGTCCCCTGATGGGCCAGTCTTGTATTGTAATTTGTAGAGCGACCAATCATACGTCACCGTTATTATTCAGTAGCTTACAATCGCAGTAAATTTCAGTTAAATTATAAAAACTCTAACCTAACCTAATCGAAATATTATGAACTATCGAAATTATTTATATTTTATTGCAAATTGAATAAACGTTCACAATCTATTACAATTGCGCGAAATAGATTATAATCTAACGGTATTTGCAATTATCGGTGAAATAATATGGCGGATGCCGGGGAGGCGGGGGGCACATAGTTATGAACCAATCAGCGCGCGAGATGCATTCCGTTCTACGCCAGTTCACTATTTGCCCGCTTCCCATCGATAGATTACAATATAGCGAAAAATAATGCGTTAAATTGCAATCATATTTCACGGTTCACAATATTTCGACAGATTACAATCTGACGAGATAGATTGTAATCTAGCGATTTTTGTAATCTTACGGTGACATATACATCGACGCCACCGACGGGACCGGCCGCGCCGAGACTGCACCGACGTAATACTCACTGCCGATCTGTACCTCCCGCTGTAGACGTTAAGTTACGACTGATTTATTTGTAATTATACTTTCTACCGCCACCGCGAGGGCGCCGGCTACCAGCGCCGTCGCCGGTGGCCGCCCATGAGTACAAATTTTTACTTCTCGTTTTAATGCATAATATGATAACTTATTTATGAAGTTGTTTTTGAGATTTATATTCGCGATATACTTGTACGGAGACTGCGAAGCGCGCCGTTTCCGTCGAGTGTATACGTATATATATATTATAGGTTACCTTTGAATAGTTGTGTAGTGTGCCGCCCCGATCGCTAGACCGACGGCCCAAGTAAAGGGCCACGGGTTGTGTGCTTACATAGCATACGTAGCGTAACCTAAACTGACCGAGCAGAAGTCTACGAAGGCTACCGATCGGGTGCGCCGGCGAGGATGACTCCGAGTCGGTGTGTTTTCTATTCGGATGATATTTAATTTAATTTTAAGTTTTTTTGTGTAACAATATTGCACTGCGATGCTTGCGACGGGTAGCTCCTCACGCGCATAGAATTAAACGTAGTCGCGTCGTCGCCGCCGCCGGGCCGGTGTCGGGCCGGTGTCGGGCCGGTGTCGGGCCGGTGTCGGGCCGGTGTCGGCCCGCGTGAGCTGAAGGCGCAGTTAGTGCAGTACTCTAACTACGAACTCTCAGCTATGCGAGTGCCTTCGCCCGGTGCGACTGATGGCATCTGGTTACATACGAGGGGGAGTCGCCAACTGGCGCGCGATATGCCGTCGTGTTGACCCGACCTCACCCAGGGGGCCCTCCGTGTCGCACGGGGGCCCCCGGAGCGCCGAGCAGCCGCAGCTCGCAAGCGTCGCGGTGCGCCCGCGGTGCCATATGCGTGTAGTGTTGTAATGTGACCACTCGTTCGCAGAATTTTTTGAACACTAATAAATGTATTAAACAAGTATAAAGCCGTTTTATTTTGTCGCTTCATTATTTCAGAAGCGGCCACTTCTGCCCCGACTCATATTGAGTATTACATATTTGTGTTGCAGCTTAAGAAGCGGGTCCGGTGTGAAACGGTGTTTAAAGGCCGCTGCATCGCGGCGGACGTTATATTTTTATAATTCACTTTAGCTCGTGGTAGCCGTGCTGCACCAGCGTGAGAGATGTGCGTCCCGAAAGGCGCAGTAGATAACGAATAAAATCAATAAAATGCGTCGTCATAATAAGGAGATCAAGAATGCTTTATTATTAATATAATTGAAAAAAAACTCGAGGAAATGTGTGCGGACTGCGCCGCGCGGTCGCGACTTCCTCGTGGAACTTACATCACAATGCACGGATCATGTGTTGCGTCAGAAGCGCAGCGACACTCGAATGCCGACGCATCAAGTCCACATTAGCCGCGCGCCGACGCAACGCGACATCACAAAAAGCTTACGCGGACGAAATGCGATCCGATTCTATCTCGTCACATATCGTCGTCTTGATCTCTCAGCTTGCCTAAACGTCCCGGCTCTGCGCGGGTTAGTAGGGGTTCTATCACACAAAAAGATATTTAGTTCGACCACTTCCGAGCTAAGCGGTCTGTTCGAGCGTGTTGTGCCGATTTGCGCGTAGATATCTAAATACCTTGTTGTGCGTTTAAAATTCTTATTCGTCTAAGTTCGGAAGCATAAAAAAACATTTTATCCACTGAAAACTCTTAAAATGAATACCTATGTTATTTATATTGACATGGAGTGGCAACAAAAGTGACCTTTACTTAGGCAATACACTAATTTGTACCTATGCTGCAAAATTCAGTCCGTTTTTGATCAGCTGCACAATAATATATCAAGGGAAAATACTAAAATCAAGTACTGGCCATGTTCATTTGCAAGTTTTTATATAATATAAATAAGATTGGTGAAGATAGATAAGACGATCGGCTGCCTCATTACCGTCTTTACCATAAGGGCACCCGAAGAACTAACAATTTCTCACTTAGATACTGTATGTTTTCGAAATTGCTATATTTATAGAAATAGGTACCTAATCAAAATCTTTATCGAAAGGCTAGTGCATTAAAAGAAGAAAAGATATAGGTTGATATTCAAATTTGAAAGCTATAGAAGTGCTCTTCGTCATAGAAATAGATGTATGGTTGGCCATAAGATTGTAACACCAATCAGAATCCCAAGAGTTTATCATCGGGTACAAGTGCCCATTTTGCTAGTTTTCAAATCGATCATTAGGACATTATTAATGACATGATCTTGAAAACTTCAATCCCGTATATTAAAATACTGGGAAACTGGCTCAAAGAGTTGCCAAGATGGCGAGGTTAGGTGCTAGTGGTCGTTTTTTAATTTGTCAATCAATAAATGTAACTTGTAAGTAGCGCTTCTGTGTTGAATAAACAGTTTTAAATTTGAATAACGAAATTGTTTTAAGGTCAAATTGTTACTAACCTACTAATATTATGGACCTTTAATCCATAATATTAGGAACGTAATTACGTATAATGTACACAGACTATCTTTTAGCTGCTCTAATTAGCGAGCCTGACAGACGGTTATCTTTCTCGTTATCTCTACATTTACAACATGAGTTGTATCTTTGTCTCGGAGCCATTACTCGCATTACAGCTTGTTTCAAACTGTTACTGTCCCCCGAAGCAATTTATTATTTATGGGCATATTCAATGTATAAAAGCTTTCAAGAATTTATCGCAAACGTTTTCATTATTGATGTTACCTACACGTTGACGGTGAATGCTCAGTTCTACGTATATTACATCATAAAGTGTAAATTTACATTTCAAACTGTCCGGACATGTGACATAATAATAGCATGTAATAAGAATAACTTTATTTTCGCTAGCAATATTTCTCGGTTAGGCCGAGAAGATGTCGCATCGGTTATGTAAAAGGAAGCGGGCGTTCGCTCGCTTGTAATTGCGCCTCGAGAGCGTCTCTAGAGCGAGCAATTGAAAGTTATTGAAGGCGATGCCGCGTCTTTGCCCTCTGACCGATTAACGAATGCCGCCAAATGCCTTATTAGTTACAATCAATAGAGCGGGAGTTTGGCAATCGACGAGATGCCGTCAACTGTGTAAGCGTCGGTAATTGGTGTCACATTCAGCTGAAAATTGTTACCGAATTGTTTATAGGGTCACCTAACGCCTACGTAAGCGCTATATACACATACAATCTGTTGACATGATTTGATCAAAATTTACTTGTGTAAACTTACTTATTTCGATATCATACGCGATATTTTTGCTTGTACTTTGCATTCATTTCCTAATATTTCAAGTATAATGACCGCGGAAAAGATGTGAGGTTTCAGTGCAAAACTTGCACTTATGGTATTCTTACGTTCTTAAAAGATCGTATTATTTCTGAGACTAAATGAACTTAACGGTTTTTTCTTTATATCGTTTAGTTTCACTCTGTGGACCGAGATACGAGTAAAACTTTTGTTCCCTTTTCCAATAATATCATTCTACTAATAATTGTTTCATGTACCCTACGTACTAACGAGCGTAAGGAGTAGGTGAGGTATCAAGGAGCTGTGAAGAAAAAATGATAGTTTCCGTTCTGCTTCATTTCCGTCTTGTACACATAGGAGGCATAGCTTTTAACACAGGCTATTTTAGTTTCGTAGTCTACTACCGAGTTAAGGTTCGGTTGGTTTGACCAAAAATAGATCAGACAAAAGCCGGAGTTAGCATCTATATCGGAGTTGCCGAAAAGCGATATTAAAGCTGAGGTGTAACATATCCATAATATATGTTCTATCAGACGACTGCTGCTGCGGCCGACGTGCGGTAATTTCAATGAAAATTGTTATAATCAGTATGTAGGTAAGTTCAGAGTATTGCGAAGATTTTTTTCGTTAAAACGAAATTTCGGTAAAGAATTGCAACAAATATTGCGAATTTTGCTCAATAGTAGGTACACTTCTTTACTATTAGGAATATATCAATTAGTAAAAAGTAGTAAAATTATCTTCTTCTGTCTTCGTCTATAGCGTGCAGTGTTAGGGTGGGGTCTTTGCAGTAATGAATAATAACTAGTGTGTAGTGAATGAGCAGTTGCATGAGACTCAATAACCGATTAGCGATACACTTATTAATTGTCAAACGTCAGTTGCCGGTAACGAACTACATCAGACCTGTGATGAGAAGCCGAATGGAGCACAGCGTGATCCTGACGTCGATAGCGACTAACGTCTAAAACATTTTTCATTTTCAACAAAATTTTCGGAAGTTACGTAGACTGAACTGGCAGAAATCCTTATTCCATTCCATATTAAAAAGCGTTATTCCCCCCTCCGGGCCACTTGGACCCTGTCTTTCTCTATCTTTCTATCATTTACGGTTTCATATAATATTATTAAAACTTATTTTTTACAAGAATTTTAATAAAATATTTATTTCTCGTCATTTCATTATTTTCAAACGTCAAATTTAGGGAAAGTAACTTCGTTATAACCGGCTGTCCCGCGACACCTAACGCTGTTTAACTGCGACAACCCACACGTTTAGATATAAGTAGATTAAGATTAACTAACTGTTTAAAGATTATTTAAAATCTAACGACATATATTTAATTTGTACCTATTGTATATTATAGAGGAAAAATAAAAAATCTTAAAAAAAATTTACGCTTGACTACAGGTAAACCCGGGAGTGCTGGTGCAGGCTATGTCGGAACCCGCTGTCATAGAAGATACCTATTTAGTCTGTGAATTTAAAGTATTCATAGTTTTACGTTAAAATATTCATAAGTTTATTCAAAAATTCTAAAAGGAAAGATTTAATGAGTCTCTATAGCCAGCATTAATAACGACTAACGAGGCGCTACGAGGCTTTTATAAACAGACCCGCTGGCCGGCGTCAAAGTGATACGAGTAAATGTTACGCGTTAAATTACATGAAATCTAAAAACACGAGCGTTAGCAAAGATATTTGAGGAGCAATTTATTAGTAGCGTCTTATCATTTGAGTTTCATTGTAGACACGTGTCAGGATATAGTGTGTACATATTAACTCAGGGCCCAAATGCTTAAAAAAAACTTAGAAAATGTATTCAAGTAAAATAATACATATTATAATACCTATTTTACGAATTTACCTCATCATATGTTGAAGTTAAAGTGTGGTTGTGTGTATCATATCAACAGCAAATATAAGTAATTTTTTTTGAAATTGTTATATTCAAACTTAATATTCCGAGGGATTGTCTTATTCCGATTTAGATTTAGTTGTGTGCTCTGCTCAGATCAACAATTGTGAAAGAAAGTTACATTTTCCATTCCCATCCGTAACTTTCGAAACTTCACAACTAATCCCGATTACTGAGTCAGTACGAGACGAAAAACTAGAATGTGCCGTCATACCGTGGAGAGTGATCGGTTTAGACAGGGTTTACTTACACTTTACTTTACAGAGCGATTGAAGCGTCAGGGTGTGCGGTGTGCGGTGTGGGTCGCGGGGCGCGCTCCCGTCCGGCCACGCGCTCCGCTCGGCGCTCATCACATCGCGATCGCACCCGAGCCCGTCGCTGCCCGCCGCGCCCCAGTGCCTTACGAGGCGCGCTTCGAGACTTACGTGTCGCGTGTAGTTGATCGTCGTCGCTCCCGATGTTGTGCTGTGCCCCTGTGACTGTGACTCGGTGACGGTGACCAGCACCTGCCAATCTCGCTATAAACACACACCATGGGGTGCGGCCGCGGACTCTGCACTGCTGACAAAATCTTCATCTTCATCAATATTGCCTTTGCGGTAAGCTTTTTGAAATTTAACTAAACATGAATTAAAACTTGCAGAATTATAACAAATGGTTTGTTGTTCATGTAACAGGTTCCTATAGGAATACATTTTCATAATGTTTTGGTGCTTTTCGAAATATAAACATAGTTTTTTCGAAAATGTAAGGTATATTTGTTTAAATTGACGTACGAAGCTTTTGGTTATTGTCAGTGTTATTTATGTTTTTTTCAAAGTTAGACAATTATTTTCTGACCTTAAGGTATTATGATTTTTTTATAACTTTCTACGTCCACTGGTATTCATTTCGTAGTGTGATTGAAAACAATGCACAAGTTTTAGTTGCCTTCGGCTCGCGACAACGACGCTTTGCTACCTGCTTCTGGCACTCGCGTCGCGGTACAAAACATAGGAGCACAATACACGCACCCGGCCGTCCCGCCGAGCTTCTCTGTCGGTGCATAATTCATGACCCAAATATTCAAATATTTTTAATATTTGATTTTTAATAATTTGCTATAGAATTTTAGTTTATATTCTGATGTAATACTTTTAACCTCGAAGATGACTAATATTTATAGACTTGTATCAAGTGGTTTTAGGCAGGCTAATAAGCGCTAACAACTAAATATGATTCATAATTATCTACACTAGTTCGTGATAGATATGGATCCGATACGATACGATATGCTTTTACAGCAGGATCCAGAAAACGTTCAAAATGTTAAGTACAATTCAAAAAAGGGTCAGAACCGTTTGTGTCTTCGAGTTTGGGAAACTCCGAACTCGGAATCGAGCCGTTTGCCCAGGCCGTTGCAATAAAACGTAATATCGAAAATTAAAAATAAGTTCCTCAATATGATGTCGCTATTTCTGAGGGTTGGGGTAATTTATGTTTCGGAAACGGTGTAATACTTACAAATTAAATAGTTATCATGACTTCGGCTACTTCAACCATTTATTTATCTTAAGTATTTATGCTTTTATTAGTAGTCCGATAAAAATATGATCTAAACGAATATACAACGAGTATTATTTGTTACAGAATTAGTTATAACTATCAATTAATTGTAGATAATTTATCGTCAAAATCTCTTAAAACTCTTCAATCGTCAGATAACGATAAACATTAAAATGTCAGTGAGCAACCAATCGGCTTGAAGCTAGCCGCCGACTTAACGCCGCGCTTCTAGGTCAGTTGACCTCTGAGGTCGACACTGATAGGCGATAGCTCAGCGCGTAAATTAATATACGCGAGTTTCAACCCAAAACCGGAATATAAATTATTGTTATTTTAAACCCCTTATACTTATCATAAACAATAACTATCGATTTAATATTTCATCTATATAAAATATTTTGAGAATAATCTATGACGCTTCTCGCGAAGACATCGTGACCTATAACATTTGTCCTTGGTAGTGACCTCAGTGACAGCTCAGTGGTTATGCTTTTATCGAGGACATTGGCATAACTAACAAAATACCAAGAAAGCCGTTCATTGTGATGCGCATCTTAAACTGACGTCGCCCGTTTGTATAATTTTCGTATTCATTTACCGTCTTTACTTTCTATAAGAACGGTTTCCTCCTCGGTTGAGAGCTCTATTACTTCCAGATTTCGATTTTTGGCCTTTCATTGTTCTAACTTTTTAAATTTAGTAATACTTTTACAAAAAAATATTTTTGTAAGAAATAATTTTCCTAAAAAAAGTATCATCGTACACATCAAATTATTATTGTCGATTATTATTGCCGGCGAAGTCGCCGCTACTACTGCTACCAAAAAAATGTTGTCCCAATAACCATTAACCACGTTATTTGTCTCGGTACATGTGTTGTCTGCACACGAGTGTCCCATCCACAAAATGTAACATGAGTATCGCCGACTGGCGAGCATAACATCGAAACCTCTTTAACGGTCCATCGGAGTGTTCGTTACTCCTTTGAAATGTCAGAACTGCCTCAAGGTTCGCTTGCGATGGGTTTTCGATGTAAATGTCGACTAACAAGCGCGAAGTGCGAACACATCCGCTGCTATTCGGTGATGCAGATTGTAACCCAGCGCTGTGACGCTTAGAAGTGAGTCTGGTATGCATTTAATAATAAAACGAATGATCTTGTCCATAATTCTACGAGGGCTAAAAAATAGTTTTGCGACTGAAAGAGGTTGAGAGAGCTTTAATGTTGAGCAAAGCCTCTTAAGATAAAAACCGCTTTTATCTTTCTAGAAGCGCAGCCTCGCCGCGCTATTGTTCTCGGTTTATTTTATTAATACGAAACCGAGTTAAGAACAAAGTGCCAGCGAAGAACCTAATTATGAAATCTGTCCCGGATACGAATGTACTTCTCCATTCTTCTGAGAGCAACGAAGTTTCTAACGTTATATTTGAGATTGATTTATACAACATTAATCGACTCGGCGATCTCTCGATACATTTTTGTCCGTGCAGATATTTGAGTCCGTTCAGAATATCGCGTTACTTGATCGCGCGATCGGGTAACTTCGTGAACATTATCTATTATATTATATCCTTGTTATGCTTAGTTAACTAAACCGAGCGAATGCCTGATTATCTAGGTGAGACCACGTGCTTTAGTTCACTGTGCATAAAGTGCTATTGGTATTTGTTGTTTAATAATTTATATTATTCACTGCATCGTTAAGGTTCGTTGTGTAGTTGTTAACACTGTAGTTAGTCATATTATAATACGTTCATCGATATGCTCGTCCATTTCTTTTCTTAAACAAAACGTTATGGAATGTGCTCGTCACTCGCAAGTGTGGAAGAGTTTGGAGCGTGTTGATCAGAAACGTTAACAGCGACGAGTGTTCTAACTATGCTCATTAGCTCCGATTAAACTTCCGCCGAATGCGCTCTTTTATTTTAAGAGAAAAGGATAATTATTAGCAGAAAATGAATTATGATTCATTAATATTCAAACACAATTTGTTAGCAGAACAATTAAAAGAAAAATATGTACCACGCAAAACATTAAGTCATTAATATTTCAATGCCGTAACATCGCGTGTCAATGTCTGACCCACTTTATGTGGCTGGAGTGGACGCATATTCCCGTGGTTACGGCGACTTCTACTGAGTAACCCAACGAATGGGACAGACGAGACTTGCGCCGAAACCCGGAGCACGGAGCACCTGCGTCCCTTTCGGCCGCGTGTCTACACGCAAGTGTGTCAAGGTGTGCGTAGGAATCCGTGCACACATGCAATGAAATTGTAATGGAGACCGGAGCCACGTCTGGGATATGATTTCAATATATTAATCATGATAATATGATTAGCTGTAATAACATCAGTGAAGTGAATGGAGCGCATAATTAAACATAATTGTAAAGTCTCAGCATACGTATGCGCGTATCAAGTCGTAGGCGGCCGTCGAAAGGAAACCAAAAGAGAACCATGGCGAAAGTGAAGAGGGCTTGCAGATTTTAGCTGGATTTATATTCGTGTTAACCTTCTCGTCGTTCATAATTAAGCGTTCTGGGAAACTTCACAAATTTATTTTTATTTCGTTATGAAAATGTTTAAAACTAAAAGTAATCGTTTTACCTATATTTATATTATAAAAAAATTAATCGCGCTATTCATAAAGAACCACGCGTCCGATTTATAAAATAATTTTTCTTATTATGAAACTTATGTAAAGTTGCAGTCTGTTCATGTCCCACTGTTGGGCTCCAACGAGGATTCGTGGAATCTGGACAAATGTAGCTTATTATCACTCACGATGTTTCCCTTCACCGCCGAGCACCAGATGAATTATAAACAAAAAATGAAACAACACGTGAACATTCCGTGAGGCTTGCGTATGCGGGCTTCAACCCGCAATCATCTGTTAAAATTTACGTGTTCTAACTACTGTGCTACTATCGTGGCTATTATCAAACATCATGCAACTTGGTAAGATTAAATTGGACGTGGCTGACACCGCGGGACACACTCAGTTTTAATAGCGTACATAGCTTTGTTTCTTTATTTAGTTAAATTTGTAATTGTAACCTCCTTTGCCACACGTGGCGTCAGATTGAACGAGTGTACTTTGTAGTGATCGTCGAATAATAGCATTTCCAATAAATACCTGTTTAAAGATAACGCAATACAGATAAATATTAGTAAGTAATGAGTAATAACGCGGTCGACGTGTTCGTACCTCTCCGTTCTTTGTTATGGAGTGTACATTGTACATACGTATCTGTTTTACGCTCACGACATTTAAATAATAATAACATTTTTTGCACAAAAAAACGTAGAATGCAATGCAATTAACTATCGAGTGAAACATTTTTTTTTACATTAACAGCCTGTAAATTACCCACTGTTGGGCTAAAGCCTCCTCTCCCTTTGAGGACAAGGTTTTTGGAGCATTCTCCACCATGCTGCTCCAATGCGGGTTGGTGGAATACACATGTGGCAGAATTTCGTTGAAATTAGACACAAGCAGGTTTCCTCACGAAGTTTTCCTTCACCGCCGAGCACGAGATGAATTATAAACACAAATTAAGCATATGAAGGTGCCTGCCTGGGGTTGAACCCGAAATCATCGGTTAAGATGCACGCGTTCTAACCACTGGGCCATCTCGGCTCAAGTTTTGTTTGAGTGAAACATATAAAGTATTGATTTATTCCAAAAAATAACAAGTTTGAGAAACAAGCGGGGAATACCACAGCAAAAATCTTCCGTAATTCGAGTTATTGGCCGAAGGTTTTTCTATTAATATTGCAGTCTGGCGTCATTCGCGATTAAAACAATGTATATTGTAAATCATGCTTTTGTTATGACAGTTCTCGTAGAGAAGAAAATGAGGCGACGCATTTATAATTAAACTTTATTTTAAAGAAATTACTAAATTATGAACCTTAATGTGAACGTGGAATATGGATGTCAGTGGAAAATAGCCATATTCAGTTCCCATCCACTTGATTTATGTTTATCGTAAGATTCATCTCGTTGTTAGCGGTATCGGGAAATATCTACATTCCACATGTTTACCTAATGTGTATCTGGCAACACCGACACGCGTTGGAGCAGCTCGATGGAGTGAGCTCTAAAATTACTTCTTCAGAGTACGGAGCCTTCGTCCGGCAGTGGAATACTTTCAAGTTGCTATGTATGCACACGACAGATGTAAATAAGAGCGGTCTGTCGGACGAATTGATCAATGGTTGCTTCACATCTCGAGACAGTCTCTCCTTTGCCCTTCCCCCATCGCCCCTCAAACTATACACGGACGTCAGTCCGGTTATAGTTATCGTTGGGTGTTCAAATTGATGCGATACTTAAGTAACAGATTATTTCATTTTAATAAAATGTGTATATTGTTTAAACAAACTTTAAAGAATGTAAAACGACAGCGTTTCGAGTTGATGTTGGACACTAGAATTCAGAGTTAATCCGACAGAGATATTTCTCTCTCTGTTTAACCACAGGGCCCCGCTCCGCAAGTATGTAACTTGGTTATGGCTAATAACCATAGGCATAATACGACTGACATTGATTCTGATCGATTCCTATACTTTGGATATTTCCATGGTTGTAATCTACAAGGCTTGAGAGGAGTCACAGGATGCCTTAGGGATATTTTGTGATTTATCTAAGGCCTTTGATTGTGTGCAACACGAAACTTTGGTCAGGAAACTACGCCATTATGGAATTAGGGACACTGCACTCAGTCTTCTGATTTCGTATCTGAGCAATCGGATTCAGAGGGTTGATGTAAATGGAAAGAGATCTCCTGGGTCTCCAGTTACTGTGGGGGTCCCTCAAGGATCAAGTCTTGGACCATTTCTCTTCCTTGTTTATATAAATGACCTGCCACATCTCCTAGGTGATAAACTCGAGATAGTATTGTTTGCTGATGATACTTCTTTAATTTTTAAAATAAAAAGACGTCTTTCAATATATGACGATGTGAACAATACCCTCTCTGAAATAGTAAATTGGTTTAGTGTTAATAATTTAATGTTAAATAGTAAAAAGACAAAATGTATTAAATTTACTACTCCCAATGTAAGATGTGTCAAAACGAGTATACTTTTAAACGGGGAAGAATTAGATGTTTTAGAATCAACAGAGTTCCTTGGTATGACAATAGACTCTAAGCTCCAAAGGGTCCCCCATATCAATAAAATGGCGAATAGACACAGCTCTACAGCCTATGCGGTAAAAAAAATTTGACTTTTGACTGATGTGGACACGGCTCGCCTTGTGTATTTCAGTTATTTTCACAGTATAATGCCGTATGGCATCCTACTCTGGGGAAATGCAGCTGACATTAATAACATTTTTGTACTGCAGAAGAGGGCTATTCGTGCAATTTATAACCTGGGCTTAAAAGATTCGTTAAGAGGTAAATTTAAAGAAATTAAAATAATGACTGTCGCTTCTCAAATTGTTTTTGATAATGTTATGTATGTACGCAAAATCATAAATGATTTTCCCAGAAATTGTGACGTACATTCTATTAACACTAGGAACAAAAATAAAATTGTTACTCCAAGTATCCGATTTCACAGGGTTAGTGACTCTTTTTTGGGGCAATGTATACGTTTTTACAACAGGATCCCAGAAAACGTTCAAAATTATTCAATTATAAAATTCAAAAAAATCGTTAAAGAGCGTTTGTGTGCTAAAGGATATTACAACACTAATGACTTTTTAGTTGACTGCACAACTTGGGAATTAAATGATCGCCTCCTGGCTGTTTCAAATAACTAAAATATAATTATTATTGTACATGCAAAATGGAAAAAAAATCTTTTTTCGCCGGTTCTTCTCAGGTCCGAGGTGTTAAATTCCGAACCGGTGGTAGATTTTTGACAATCAATAAGCAAGTGTAAACACTTCTATATTGAATAAAGATTTTTGACTTTGACTTTGATACTAATATTATAAACGAGAAACGGTCTGTCTGTCTGTCTGTCTGTTACTCTTCCACAGCCAAACCACTGAATCGAATTTAATGAAATTCTGTCTGAAGCAAGTTCGAATCCCAAAAAAAAGCACATAGGCTTTTTTAAAGCTTACACGTAATGACCAACTGCTAAAACGCGAGCGGAGTCGCAGGCGACAGCTAATATGGGATATTACTCGTGTGGTATATTATTTTGGTGTGGCGTAAAGCTGCTGTTAAACTGCATTCATTCAATGTAGAACGTCTATTACACCTGACACATGCAGGCATCCTCGCGGTGCTCCCATTCATTAGAACAAAGATTTCTACAATTGTTATTATTTGATACAACAACTTCGCCACTCGGAAGTAGGTTTACTGAATTATTCCATAAGACTTAAAGAAATGCAAACTTCTTGACAAACATTGTATGCAGGCTTCGAGTAGGAAAGGACTTGTAACACCAATTCTCCGCCTCCACAAACTGAAGTAATCCTACTTTGTGCAACTTCTGCAAATGAATTAAATCGTGTGTTTAAATAACTTTGATAAATAATGCGTATGACTCGATATAAAAAACCGCAGAGCAAAACATGCGTTGACTTCCATTCAGGATAAATAATAATGTAATTGTATTTAATTGTGTTATTGATTGGCGGAAACAATTAGCTTATGAGATATTTTGTCGCTTCTCGGTAGAATCGACATTCCCAAATAAACAAAAATAGTAATCAAAATACCTATACTTTATTCAAGTCGGCTCTTACAAGAACTTTCGAATCGTCATTTTTCAAACTGTATTAAGTGAAGCTACTTTAGCTACCGCCGGTTCCGAATGTAGATTCTACCGAGAAGAACTGAATGAATTATGAATTGGCAAAGCTAAAAACAACCCTGGTAATTTATTATAGAAACCAGTACCTTGCCCCAAGAAGGACTTATTGACTTTGCGGACTTAGATACTTGACGATATAAGCTTCGTCTCGTGAACGTACAACGATTATCACTGAATCCATCGCAGTGATCAATGCTACGGTGAATATGCATATAATTGTTGTAAATATATTGTGACTCGTTAAAATCATCCCGAAAGGCGTAACGACTAAGAAGTGTAACACGACTACTCAAAGAGCCTACTTGAATGTAGAATATTACTGTATAAACAGAAAAATAAACTATATTTATACAATGTATGCAGTAAACAATGCCCGAGACTTGGTGTACAGTAACAAGGTATCGACGATAATGAAAGTGTGTTGTGTGTTAACATGATAATAACACAAACAATTACGCGCCGATACCAACACGTCATACTTTGCGTTGTAGATTGGGTGTTATCCGTTGTAATAATATTTGTAAGTTTTTAGTCGTAACAGGAATATTATTTTTTAGTTATAAGCACAGCAGCACTCTGAAGCCACAGATCGTTAACATTGTCACTTATTAAGTAAATTTATTAAGCATTCCTTATATTGTAAATGCGTCACCTTCCATGGGAACTCTAATGCTACGTCCATATGCCTGTTACTAAACTGGTGAGTTGGTGGTACCAACCCGAAGTGGCATGCAAGAGACTGTACAATATATAGCAAGGGTTTGTAGGCCGTAGGAACGTACGTGGGCGAAATGTTCATGTACGTTAGTACGCTGTTAGTACGCTTCAGCGGTGTATGCAACAAGTGGGAAAAGGTTATTGATTTGGAAAATGGTCTACTTCAGCAAACCTCACGCTCGGTTTCGGTACGGAATTTCTTAAACAAAATTGTATATATTGTACGAGTTAAAAAATGTAACCTGATGCCCGCCATGCGTTGCAATGTGCTCCTATCTGGGAAACCCTTACCCAGCTGATGAATGATGCACGGAAACCGAACAGAGACAACCGCATAACCATTAATTATAATATATATATTTAAAATATCCAAGCATACGGAATAATGAGTTGAACAACTGAAAGTGAAGAAGCTCGTCGTAAGTTAACTTTGAAGCCCCAAAGATATCACGTAAAGTTAAGTTTCTCAGATCTCAACATTTGCCGCGTACGGTTCTCGGTACAAGTGTGTGTATTTGAATTACAAATATTAGTCCAACTGTTCAATGAAAGGAAGTCGGTAATTGAAAACATGAAACGAGTTTTATTATTTTTTGTTTATTTTTAGTTTGTTGTCAACTCCGCGCATCATTCACATAACAAAGTTTTTTAATGATTCTAGCAGTGCAACATATACACTACAGTATTTTTGTAGTGCTTTACAACCAGTTTTGTAATTAAGAAAAATATTTAATGTTTTATGTCCAAAGAGATACGAATATACAAATTGCGAACAATGGATATTATAAGGCGATTGAAAACGGCGCGCAGCCAGCCGCGCCGCCGAGCCAGCTGCTCGCTGCGCCTGGAATGTGGTCACGATTTGTAAGACCCGAACGATTACGAACGACTCGTAGATCGTCTAATCGTCATCTTAACTCTTAAGAGGTTTCGTGACGTGAACGGTTTAGTTAAGAATTCGGATTCTAGACAGAGTAGGATTTAAACAAGTAAATATGAGATCCGACCGGAATAAGTAGTAACTATATACAATCACTTTTTATACGTCCATCTGTTTATGAACAACACATATTTGAGACATTATTAATACAGAAAGAATAACGTGAAAAAATATAAACTGTCTGTGCTTGTAATTTTATAGCAATTAATTGATTTCTTTTAAGCAACATTGTTTTCTTGTTCGAAAATAATATCAGTTTTAATGATTAACTTGACAAATAATAATGACATTGCACTATTATAGATACTTATAAGGATTTTTTTTGCTGAAGCCTTTTCCGCAGGTTTCTGTTAGCGGGCTGCACTGTTGTCATCGTTTATCCTTGGCCGTGCAGTGTCAACAATGAGTGAAGTGGGGCAATGGCGCGCCGACATCTCCGCAGGCATCTGCCCCGATCTCTCTTGCACCTTGCTGCCTGGCCCTAGAGCTCACTATACTCTGACGATACTGACGCCTCGCGCTCGGCCCGCGCTGTACGAGAGACGTGCCATCTCCAATTCGATCGATTAAATATTTCCCTTAGAGATTTAAAAATAATCACAATCCAGGCGGGAAGCTATCTCGATACTTAAGCCCTTAAAACGGTCAGTTGACATTTGACAATTGAAACATTCCTCTACGAATCCATTTAACTCGTAACGAAATATTTAATTAATCGCTCTATTTCTACACAAACAATGATACGGTGTAATCTTTTGGGGATTCTTCACTTGAGCGGCTTCGACAATCAGCTAATAGGAAACGTTTACAACTAAATCACGATATCATTTACAACTAATTTTATTACGCGGCCGTCATCACACCCGACACTTTGCCGCGATTCGTCATATATCGCCTGGCGAACAGAAAACGATTAATACCTACTGATACTAGTAAAGTAAATAAGTTTGAATGTACTATACTAGCGACCCGCCCCGGCGTCGCACGGTTGCAGTGCTGATACTAAATGAATGTCTTTATAGACATACGTGTTCGAAGCTTTTTATACATTAGACAATACAAACCGCTATGTATATTAAATCTGTAATATCTTCGAGAATATAAATTTAAATTACATGCTGCAGATGGCCGTATTGATCTATATTAAATGCACAATGTATTTAAGGTACTTAAGGATAAGGATTAATGCTCTTTTGCTTAAAATCACTTCGTAAATAAGCCATTACTTCTCGTAAAAGTAAAGGATAAAAAATGGTTATTGTGGTTATCCTTAATAGACACATACCATCGCAGATTTTTTTGTAGAGCTTTTTAAAGTGTTACAATACTGTTGTTCATAATTTTTATCTATCTCGTAGGTTTCAGCCAGCGTTTGCAATACAAGCGCAAAAAATGTGTTTATTTATGATATCACTATATACTATCTTGGAAAGCTCTAAAATTATTAGTATTTCTCCACTATATTGAGCATGTTTTATACAATGAATCAATCTAAAACCGCTTCAAAATCCGTTGTGTAGTTGCAAACATCTAAGCATACACAGGGACGGGCAGACAGCGGGAAGCGACTTCGTTTGATACTATGTAGTGATATTCTAATACACGCACGTTGTAATATCAACGCATCGTTCCCGAAGCAAGGTTTTCGATTCTATAAAGGACTCTGCAGATTTGTTTTACATTCATCTCAATTAGGTAAGCAACAATAACAAAACATTATTTGACAAAACGCCCGTAGGTGGTTGTCATAAGTAAAGCAAGTCATTTAAATAAGCAATAATGACAACAACTGCATCAGAAATAAAATGTAAATTCCGAAACACCGCCGGTTGAAACACTCACCCGGTAACGGATGGTTATATGTTTAATGAATGTTGTAGAAGGAAGCTCAATTAAGGATCCCATTTTTCAAGATATACTTTGATTTAGTAACATAATTTCGTATGCTATACTACTAGTGACCTGTCTTAAAGCGTTAATATAAAGTGTGTCCAGAAAATAAACGGTAATTTTATTGCAGTCGTAGTAAAACATAGCGCGTGTGTCGCGGCTGCGGGTGAATGACCGGCGCTCCTTAAGCTGCAGCATCTGTACTCGTAGAGTTGTGTCGGCGACGTCCTGTGGCCCTGCCATGCCGCGGCCGTCTCCGCGGGTCTACTGTAACTAATTTGTGACGATTGAATCTTATTCTCCTACGATTATTTTATACGAGTGACCACCCACTATATATTTGTAAAATTCAATGTTGCAGTGATAAACTTGGTCCTTTATAAATATTTTTGCGATATGGTATTTATTAAAAATTAACAAGTGTAAAATGTACATAATAAGTATGTCGTTTTGACTTTAAATGTAATGATTGATTACGTGTAACTGTCTGTACTTCTGTAGTATATCTATGAGCGATTATTACCAATAATTACACATTAAAGCGTTTCACTCTGTAAAGAGCAATTAGTAAAACATAAAAAAAAATTCGTCTCTTATTTTCGAAGCTGCTTTCCGCTGTTGATAGACGAAACGAGATCCAGAAACCGGTCATCGCGTTTTAAGCGCAAGAACTAACGTCAATAGCCTTTAGTAAACGGAACGTAATTATACAGAGTGTCAGTATGCTGAACATGTTTAAGTTAACGTAACCTATAGGAAAGATTTTAATGTCCCGATCGTGTCATCTTAGATGAACCATCGGGGCCGTACAGTGGTTTTGTTATCACTACTCCGTACGGAATCACTTGAACCTCTATGCCGCAGTACCTTATACAAATTATACATATAAGTTAAACAGATTTACTGAAAAAAATTTACCATTTTTGGGCTTTATTTTGTATTAATATAAAAATAGACACATACGATGATTACATACTATGTAATTTGATTCGTGTTGAGAGAACACAAAAGAAAAACTGTCTGCAAATGGGTAGAACTCCTTCGGTTCGATTAAGGCACCTGTATCGCGCCAAGTGATGTGGCCATTACACATATATTGACATTGAGGGTAATTTTAGGTTTATCTATGTGCACACACAAATACGTTAAAAAATCTAATAATGGGGACTATTTAGGGAGTAGCTGCGGAGAATAGTCTTCATTAACATATGTTTTGTTTCGGTTTCCATTATTATTTAAATCATTGATACAGCTGTAATGAAAGGCTCTATTCTGCGGTCACCTTGGCGCTGTCCTGCGGGGGCCATGGTCGAACGCAAATAAATATAACAAGAACCTCTCTGCTACTTGTAATACTTGGTGGTAGGGCTACGTGCACGTCCGTCTGGTTAGGTAACCATTCGTCATACATTCTGCCGCCAAACAGCAATACTTTAGTATCGTTCTGTTCCATTTTGAAGCTGAGTGAGCCAGTGTAAATACAGCACAACGGATGTAAGATCTTAGTTCCCAAGGTTGGTGGATTGCAAAAAACCCGCTGTATCGGAGGCGGTGCTGCCCACCTATCAGTGCTCAGGCTCAGCGGCGTTGACAGTACGAGAGTGTCTCCCCCGGGAGGTGGACACACGTAGCTTTGTAAATGCCGTTACTACTTATATACTCGTATTATTTTATATTTTAGTTTTCGCCCGCGGCTCGCCCGCTTGTTTTGCGGTCTCAGCATTTATTTATAAAAATAAGTTCAAACTTGCTTCATACCTAATTTCATCAAATCTGTTTGAGTGGTATAGCCGTAAATGCGCAACGGACAGATCGATAGATCGTATTATTCTTAAAAAAAAGATCTAAAATAGGTATAATTAATATATAATTAATATAAAGTAGGTATAATTAATAACTTCGTTTAGAGTGCCCAGTGGATCAGACATAATATGGTAGAAATGAACGCGTGGCTTTATTTTATAATACTGCACTAGTATGATAAAACACCTTCACGGTAAAACAGAACTCGGTGGTAAGAATAATACCATTATGTAGCGGGATTCTTGACTGCCTTCATAAAACAATGAAAAAAATAACTGAATGAATCAACAAATCAACCAACAACGTCGGTACAAAAGTTTAATATCCTTCTGTCGTAGAAACGATTCCTAATGGACCTGAACTGTACAAAAAACATAAAAATGACCCATTGACATACAGCAATCAGTGGTAATATTGATTACAATAGAAGCGTATCAGGTAATTATTTATAATCAACACATGCACGTGTTGCAAGCGAGCGGCTCGCCGCACCCGACACACCAGTACACATGCAATCGTGCCTTCGACGAATGACCTCATCTGACTCAGCTGTTTCCTGTGGCTAATACGTGTCAACGGTAAAGAGATCTTTGTTGCTCAATGAACGAATCTACAGAACTGTTTATCAGCGAATACTGCATCTTAAAAAATACTCATATAATCATCTAAGAGAGACTTCTTTGCAAATACGATGATAGCAGATATTGTGTAGAACATTCAATAAAACTCGATAGAAAAGAACAACCGAAGTCTTGTAGGCGGAATAATGAGCCGGCGCCGTTCACGGCCGCTAACCTCAGGTTCGGGAGTGACGTGTTCTCTCGATGACTTGCATTTAGGCATTCTTGGGACGTCGGCTTCGCTCGACGCGCCCGCCGCCGCCTCGCTGCGGTGAAGGCAGGCCGAGGTCGCGGGCCGCTCGCCATTTGTCGCGAATGCCTCTTGCTTATTATTGATCTATTTCGGTAAATACTTGCAAGCGATTTGTCATCACGATTTTGCGAAACATAATCATAATTATACAAAGTATACATTAGAACAAAAAGAGAGGACAAAGTCATCGTTGGCTTGAGTTTGAGAACATTCTAATAACGTTTGTGTACTTGAATTATATTTATAATTTTACACCAAAAAAGTGATTTTAATTTTAAGGAAAATTGATCTGCACGCAAAGTTGCTTATCGTTGGTTTTATTACAAAACAATTATTTATCTAATGTTTTTCTTTTTTTAATATATATGTAATTATTGTTACCTATACAATTTCTTACGTAGCATTTAAAATACTTTTTTTATTTGACGCAAATATTTATTTTTATGAAGTGTCTCTGATGTTGCAGATGTACAGCGGCGCGCTGCTGGCGACGGCCGCGCGGCTGGCGTGGGACCCCAGCACCTACACCTGGTTCCGCTTCCTGTGCGCGACGCAGTACCGCGTGTCGGCGGCCTACGTGCTGGCGGCCGGCCTGTGGCTCGCCGCGCTCGTGTACATCGCCGCCGCGGCCGCGCACCGCTCCGCGCGCACCTGTCTGCACATCGTAAGTGCATCCTGCATCTACAGTCTACTCGCTACTCCAGGGGCGAGTCTGTTAGAAGGTGCATCCTCGGAGCACTGAATCTTGCAGCAGCAGCAGCAGTCAATTTCGTCAATTAGATACAAAATTGTGGAATTCTTGAAAATCGATACAATGAAAATATAAACGTGTTAGCTTTATTAGTTATATGACAATAACAATATAGTTCGGTAATATAGTATCTGTTGGGTTTGTGTGAATAGACTTCAAAGAAGTGTTCGTTTCAGTAAGTTTAATTTACCAGCATGATTTTGTAATGTCGTGTTTCTCGTTTTCTTTGGTTTGCCACATTAATCACCGAATAAAAGTTTTTTTAAATTCTAAATGGTGGTAAAATGACGATTCAAAAGTGCTTGTAAGTGCCTACTTGAATAGAGTATATTTTTTGATTTATATGCGTTGCATATATACATATAATATTGAACGCATCTAGACAATTAGAATGGCAGGAGTGAGTTAATGTCGCTTGCAGTACGCGGCGGGCGTGGCGTGCCTGGCGGTGAGCGAGGTGGCGTACGGCGCGTGGATGGTCACGTCGCTGGCGGCGTGGTGGCGCAGCGCGCCCGAGGCCGAGCTGGCGCGCCACGGCATGGACCTGCTGCACGACCTCAAGCCCGCGCTGCTCGCCGTGGAGCGCTACCGCGACGTGGCGCGCCCGCTCTATGACATGATCGAGGTCTGCCTCACCTTGTCGCGTTTACCTTTAATACCTCATCGAAACGAGATATGCGCCTTGTAAAGTGAAGAGCGGAGTTTGAATCTCGTTCCAAAAATCATTTTATCCAAGTGTGCAAGTGTAGCCACTTGAACACGTACTTATGTACGTATACGTCTATATGGGTTAGTCTTAAATAATAATCACGCGTCGATGACGACGTAGGCGGCTCTTTATTGCTTCTTATTGAACGATTCGATCTCGTGACATCGCCTGAATGCCACAATTGACTAAATTGGCCAGTACAATGCGAGACGAGGGGTTCTTTATCGACTTCTGTTGGAATGTGCGCTTTTAGAAAATGAAATGTAATCGGATACGCGTTCTTGCGACCCGCGGAGCACCGTGCTCTTTGGCCTCTGTCTTATCGACTGGTAAACAATCATTTCTTTATACGCGCAGGAAGTAGAGCGGGAAGCGCCCAACAACGCCTTCGTGATCGCCGTGTTTGCTGTCATCGGCATCATACTGCAGGTACTTCGGCGATACACTACTGCTTGTTCATTACGATTCTACTTCCTAGGATCGATCTATAGAAGTGATCAACGAACGGTGTTCTTTCTTCTTTTTTTTAACAAAACTCGATCTATAAGTCATATTGCTAATTATTGGCTTGCGGTCCGTCGGACTGCGTGCGTTTAAACTAACCTTTAACAAATAAATACGATTTAAAGTCGACATACGCGACTCCCCAGATAGCAGCGTTCGTTATGGCGCGGCGGCTGGCGCGGCGGCCCGACGCGGAGCCCCGCGCGGGCCTGGAGCCCTGCGCCTGCGACTGCGACTGCGACAAGCGCGCCTGCGACGACGACAGCGACAGCGACGCACGCGACGCGCCGCCCGGCTGGCGCAAGAAGGCCAACCTCCGCATGTACACCATACTCGATAAGATTTTCTAGCAGGTACGCATCCGCAGTACATCGCGAAGTCAGCCGCGAGGTCGCGTATACATAAGACTCACTCCGACCTCTCGCAGGACGAAACGACGGCAGCGCGGGCGGAGGCGGCCCCGCGCGCCCCGCGCACCGCGCGCGCCGCGCCCGCCGCGCCCCGCCCCGCGCCCCGCCCCGCGCCCGCGCCGGCCGCGCTGGCGTCGCGCGACGCGCGCTGGGCCGCCGTGCACGCGCAGTTCGCGTCGTCGCGCCGCACGCTGCGCGCGCCCCCCGCGCCCTCCGCGCCCTCCGCCCTGCTCATCCTGCGCGCTGAGCTCTAGCCGCGAACGAAACGAATTTATGGACATTGAGATATTGAACGGAGTTGTATTACTCGAAAATATTCGAATAGACCGACGCGATGTCGGGAGTCGAGGTTCAGTCGTATTAGATACTGAAACAGAATCGTTCTGGGGTATCGCACCGCCGACGATATGTCAATACTCTAAAGTCATTGTGACGGCTCTAATACTACTGAATCATGAGTATCTTACTAGTGTGAGGTGACGCTAATCTCTTGTTATTTTTTTAGAGTAACTATTTGTAAAATACTTTATACCAGAGCGATTTATAAAATATTTCGTCTAATTCTGTTGTTCATTCGAAGTGCACTTTTATTAGACATAAAAATGTTTTTGAGTAACGTTGGGAGTTTCGGTGCCGCAGAGTAGAACTGTAATTATACGTTAATACTTAAGACAATGTTATACATCGAATGTGCAAATTGCGAAGTGCCCGATGTTGCCGGCGAGCGCAGCGGCACTCGGGCGGCACTCGCATTGTACATGGTATTATTAGACTCTAACAGACTGCCATATTGTATAATGTTAAGATATTTGTTATTCTAGATAAGATATATACGTAGGTTGTATCGATTAGAGTAAGTCGTACCATATCAGCGCGGGAGAAGCGCCTGCCGAGCTCAGCGTTCAACGATACCGAAGATACGAGCGTATCTCACTATACGTATACTTTAATTTATTTTTATACTTCGATTAGTTTTCTTACCTCGTAGTGATATTATCGAGAGACGTGTGGTGCTAAAAAACTCGGAATGGCCCGCGAGCTGCACGGGCGGCCGAGTCGCCGGCGGGGCTTCGCCAGCGGAGCACAAAGACGTGAGTTCCATAGGTTCTGTGATCGGCCGGCAGTCGGTACGTAGCGTTAGAGGCCGAGGGCCGCGCGGGCGCCGGAGGGCCGGAGGGGCCGGAGGGGCCGGAGGGGTCGGGTGGGCCGAGTGCGCCCGCGCGGCAGCTCCCGCGGCTGCTAGACAATAAGGAGAAGTGCGTGACGTCACCTTCTCGTTAAGCCTTAAGACTATCAAGCAATAAAGTGATATTTTTATACAATCCTCTGTTATTTTTTTCCTTTTTTGAGTCATTTTCTTATTTTGCCAAAACCTCGCCGAGGATGTATCCAGCTGCGAGATCACAATCAGCTCGAGCATCTCGATTTTTGAGAACAGATTACAGTTTTGGCGTCTGAAGCTTAAACCCAAAGTATAATAATGTAAACAATAAGCAAAATGTTACAAGTGAACAGTCTCAATATCAGTTATTTGTCGAACTAACCTAACTGCAGCATTCGCTGAGTCTGCCTTTAAGGGTCACAGGTGAAAGTTCTATTGCAGCTTGAGAGAATCTAGAGTAATTTCTAAAAATGCTGTGGTATCCGCTGTGGTATTTCGAATCCAATCAAATAAAATTCCTCTTTTAAATATAGAAGCATTACACTTTTATTATTTACAAATATTCAATATCACATAAAATATCCAGGAGGCGATCGTTTCATTCCCATAGTCTATCGACCATAAACTCATTCTATAACCTTTCGCTCACGAGCATTTTGAACGCTTTCTGTGATCCTGTTGTAGAACCGTATACATTGCCCCACAAAAGAGATACTGACTCTTTGCAGTCAAGTAACAGGAGTTTGTGTTTGTTCCATGTACCAATTTTAAGAGTAACACGTTTTCTGATAAAATCATAATCATTGGAATATATATTGAGAAGCAACAGTTAATATCTTGAATTCTTTAAGTAAACTCAATGATTCTTTAGCTACTAGGTTAAACTTGCACAATTATATTCATATATCTCTGTCTGATTTGATAAATTATTTGTTTGAAACATTCAATGTCAGGGATAGTGACTATATCATCATAATTACTTTTAACTAAGGTACCTGGGTCGAATATGACCGTCCGAAAAATATGGCCACGTGTCATTATTTCAAATACGATATATTGAATTAACCTGAATGCGACCATAAATTGTCGCTAGTGTAGCATGTATCCGAACGGGGTATCTGTCATCCCTCCCGCGCGCCCACTAGTCCCCCAGCGTTCTCTTGGTATTGTTACGTTTGCGATGAGGATAGAATAGCAGATATGAGACTATGCTTTTTATGCCAAACGTACATCCATGAAGACTGTGTTGGCTTAACAAAAGAAGACACTGATAAATTTGTTTGCTCTCGGTGCAGTCAGGACTGATTCTAAATATTTATTTTATTAGATTTCCCTACTTTTTTCTAGTTTAACATATAATTGTGATTTATCTATCAAGGATCTCAAAGTTTACGTTTTCTTTTTGATAATTTTGTTGATTTTCTATAAGTATAATATACTTAGCATTTTAAGTTTAAAATTAAGAAAGACTTGTTGAATCTCATTGTTGATTTTATCTTTCAATTTATATTTCTTGTAAAGATGGTTCTTTATTTAGTTTTTATAGGGGATCAAAACACCAATAGCTTATTGGTGTTTTCAGAAGCCTATGTCGGGAGCAATCACAGAATCCTATTATCAATATTCTGCGTGTCGTATATAAGTAATGTTATTTAATAAAAGACCATACACGTTCATAAAAGTATGCAAATGAGTTTAATTCACTATTAATAAATATAAATGTATAACTTATAAGAAATATATTATAATTCACACTGCACGCAGTCATATTCAGTCTTCAATGATTTGTCTGTGCCTGTGTCGCTAGCGGAGCGACCACTACGACGCACTACTCGAAGTGTTCACTGACACCACCAAGTACAGTTACTGGGCACTCTCACACCATCACCAGGCGACCGTTCCTGTACACCGCCCTCAGGGGAGACTTCTCGCCGTCGCCTCTCCTACAACTATATAACATACACTTCTAGTTGAACGAAAATAATTCGCATTTAGCACATAGATAAGCCCTTTACTTACTCGTACACGAGCAAGATCTAACACGATTTTTCGTCGGAATCAAATTAGGTACGAATAACGTTAGCTATAAATGTGCACAACAACACGTGTGCACTGGCTGGCGATGGCATTTTGGGTGTCGGCGAAGTCCTTATCGTCCTTGGAGACCAAAAGTAGATAAAATAAGTAGTTAGGTGGAATAGTGTTATAAAATATATTACTTGGTGGGAGGGCTCTGTGCAAGACCGTCTGGGTAGGTTCCACCCACTCACCAGATATTCCACCGCCAAACAACAGTGCTCGGTGTTGTTGTGTTCCAAGCTTGGTGGAGCATGTAAATGCAAAAAATATATTTTATTTCTGAACTTTTTGTAGTACGCAATGAAGGAAAGCTATTAAGGTTGTTTATCTGTAGTACTCGTTTTCCGGTAGGATTGGATTGTAATATTTTAACAATTTACGAGATTAATTTTACGCACGAACATGCGTGGTAATAACTATTATATAATCTTTACATCGTCTGCGGACCTAAGCGGGGTGGTGGTAGTGACCGTGCTGTGAGCGTCGAGTGCGCGTGCGCGGGGCCGGCGCGCGCCGCGCGCGGCCAGCAGCGCCAACGCGGCGGACAAGGCCTGCAGCCCCACCATGATGCCGCTGGCGCACGCTAGCACGTACACGTTGCTTGGCAGGTCTTTCTCCGCCTCCTGCACGTGTCAATTCGTTATTCGTTTCCTTGAGTCGGACCTATGACGATGGCTTTTACTTTGTTCATTTCGGATATTGTTCGGATTCCATAATATATAACTGGGAATGATTACCTCCATGAGTTGGTTGACTTTCTCGGGCAGAGGGTGATAGTGCGCTAGGTGCTGTAGCAGTGGGTGCAGGTGGTCGCTCAGCTGCAGCGCGTGTCGCAGCTCGGCCGCCTGCTTCCCGCGCATCCAGCGCAGCACGCGGTACGTCACCCAGCATCCCCACACCACCTCGCACCAGACGACCAAGAACGTTGTGGTCGCGTACTGAACGCATTACATTACATTTAATCTTAAGATTATAGAAATATAAACATATATTGTATGATTATATAACATAGTGAATACCAATATAAGAAGTACGCGTCGCAGGCTCAGTCGGCGGCAACGCAATGCGGTTAGCGCGAGATGCGCTAACAGCATTATGCTAAATCCGCTGGCAGGCAGCATGACGGCAGCCGTGCGGTACTCCAGCGAGAACAACTCCCGCGCCGCGATGTAAGCGCTGGGATCCCACTTAAGACGCGCTGCAGCTGATAGAATCGCACCCGCGAATAGCTGTGGAGTAGGAGTAGTGGTGTTTGATGATATGGTGTCGAACTGACGTATGATTGTTTGGAAAAAGAGCATATATTTAAAAACATTGTTTCATTCTATTGTTATTTACAATGAGTGTACTACCTGCTATTAGCAGTAACAAACAATATTGCCTTATCTGTAAACGGGCCGTGCGTGAGTTAGGGTGCCCACGTGACCCAAATGGTCGTGTTCTGAATCAAGTTTTGAAATGAAAACATACAACCATAAATATATACGAAACAGCATACGGAATTACTTATCTTTTAAGAAAAAAGTTGTAAACGGTATATTTGAATCAAAAATAAGAATTAAGACTTGGGAAAGTTTTGGATCTCTATGATAAAAATGATTGGCAAATGCAATGAAATATATGTTGTGATTATTGTTTTGTAACGCACCATCAATAAGAGGTTGATGTGTAGGAATGCGGTGGGCACGGCGCGCGCGACACAACCCATGTTGGCACTCGACTCGTACAACACCACGCCACAGTGCAGCACCACACGAGCGGAGCACTACAGGAACATAACCGAGAGCTTCTCCACACACAACATGAAATTCACCGAGAAACCGTTTAATGAATAAAAATATTAGGGTATTGTTGGTCCACACTTCAAATATGAATCAATCTCGCGCCACTCGCTCGAAACTCGGCCTCAGCCAAAGCGTTTGTGGTAAATGCGACAGGGTAAGGTCCTTATCAGGTTATCAGTGAACGTAAAAATAAATCAGCTGCTAGCGGCTATCTGTGTTTATCACCGAGATAGGAGTTTCTGTTTCGTATCAAATTTACTCACAATGACTAATTCGAATTTAGTGGAATATATT
Source organism: Vanessa atalanta (assembly GCF_905147765.1). Taxonomy (NCBI): domain Eukaryota; kingdom Metazoa; phylum Arthropoda; class Insecta; order Lepidoptera; family Nymphalidae; genus Vanessa; species Vanessa atalanta. The sequence goes on along the minus strand of NC_061880.1, from coordinate 29,302 downwards.
GTATAAATCAATAAATATGTAGGTACATACAATATATGTGTTGTTAACACTTTCTTAGATACAGTTCTGTCTTTATAGAAATCGTTAGTTTTAGTACTTATCGTAATATTTTCAGTAGGTACGCCCCGTCCCCTGTCCCGTAGTTATCTTTGTCACTTTTTATGAGAAATAATGGCTTATTTTCGAAGCAATACAGCATTAATCCTTATCCAATCTAGTACCTTAAATACATTGCGCATTTAATATAGATACATATGGCTCTTTACAGCATGTAATTTAAATGAATATTTTTAAAAGACGTTACAAATTTAACGCAGGAACATAGCAGTCTGTATTGTCTAATGACTGAAAAGCTGTGAGTGTTGTAAGACAATCTGTACTATATTTAGTATCAGCATTGCACCCGATCGAAGTCGGGGCGAGGCGCTAGTAGCTGGATAAAGAAAGTGTGTCGAACGATGCCAATTGCGATACTCACCCACACGTTGTGTTTAACATCTTTGTATCCATTTTGTAAGAACCTGAAAAATGGTTCGCCGTCTGATCCAAGCAAATTAGCAAATACCGCGATTATATGTTTACATAATAGATTGCTCGTAACTAATCAGAGTTCAAGTTGCGATCATGGCCCGATCACAGTCTTACGTAAACATCATAATTATGTTGTTTACAGTTCGTAGTTCTCAATCTTCGCGATTCGATACGATACCTGAGGTCACTCAGTCGATCCGCAAGAAAACCGAATGACTTTAAAACGATCGGAAAAATCACTGAATTATTAAATACTCGCGATTCGATCTTTTTAAAGTTCGGGTTGGATCGACGCATTAGGCAAAAGGTATCTAAGGTAAATAACAAAAAGTAATCCAATTAGTTTTTCTCAACAACAGAATTTAATTTAAAAATTGTCAAAGTTAAAAATATCAATTATTCTCATCCCGAAGGAAGTTTGGAGCTCTAAGATTACAAATGGATCGGACAGTTATTTTTATACAATGAGAAGAGTTTCAACATCTTTACCCTGAGTTTATATAGCACAAGATAATAATACCTACTATTAAAATAACCACAATATACTACTAGACTAATTGTTCTTTGTATTCTTAGCTCGCCGTTATTTCTAGTCTGATCAAAGCGGGTGTTACACACACACACACACAACTATCCAAACCACAACAGTAATCGGTCCTCTCTTGTAAAACAGGCACAAGATAATTACTAAGTTACATAGATTCTACGTGACTGTCACTGTGTGGCTGTGAATATAAGGCTCGTTATGTGAACATACTGGTCGTACGCCGCGATTTCAAGTAATGTCAATTCGTCTCCCCAGGCCCAGGTTTCGATCCCGCTGATTTTGAATAAGAAAACACAATGTGTATTATTACACCATTCGATAGTGTCGCCATAAGGATCGAGCTCTGGGAAGGACTGACAAATACTTGCTAGGTTACAGCGGGGAAGGGGTCTTGGCAGAGGAGTATGAATAGAGCTTCAATAAAATACAAGATGAATATTTCAACATTTATTATCATATATTTGAAATTGAAGATCGTCGCAGGCCGCGCAACGCCGCGCCGCCTCCCGCGACGGCGAGGGCGAGGGCGAGCGGCGACCGCGCCGCGCCGCCCCGCGCAGTGCAAAAATATATAACTGTGCCGCGCTCACATCGCTAAGAGTAATTTTACAACAAATGTATACATATAGTCATATGTCTATCGATTTAAATGTCTACATTATCAACAAAAACATAGAGGAAACGGCGCGACGCTGCTGGTCCGTCGACGGCAGCGGGACCCGGAGCGGCGCCGGCTCCGCTACTAACGTATGCGTACATCTAACTCATCACACCATGATATGAACTCGATTAAAAAACTTGTACATTTACACAACAATATGAATCGACTCCCTCTCTTATTGAATTGCGGCGGGCGATTACATTCGTCTCGAGTCACGATAATATTGCAGTGAGCAGTCTGCGGGTGACGCGACGGGCGGGCGCGCAATCGTGAAGGGAGGGTTAGGCTAGAACATAGCTGTATAATGATGGAGCCCTTTGTTGTCAACAGTAGGTATAATAATTGATATTATAACGTATTAATATAGAGTATTCTTTATATAATCTTAAATATATTACCTAGTTTACAATACACCGATAGCACGCACTATACGTTACAACAGCGAGTTTGAGCTATTAGATAGAAGATCGCGTCGAGCCACGCGCGAGTCGTGAGTCGTGACGCGCCGAGGGCCTGCAGGTTGCATGAACATCAAGTAACGAATGCCGCACTAAGAAGCCCGTAATATATTTAGTAAGCTAGTTATCGTAATTATTTAGTTTGTAAATAAAGGTTAATTTCTACTACGGTAAGAATACAGACATCACATCGAAATATATGTAGGTGGTAATTGTTAATATCTAACACGAAATCTTACATCTATCTACAAGGACCATGACTTGATGCGGACACGCTATAGAGGGACACTCATCGGGATACCTTGGCGCGTAAGGACCCTCATGGAGGAAGCTGATCGTGTCATCGTGGCCGATAAGGTCTACATCGTGGTTTGGTATCGCTGTGCTCGGAGTTTACGTGCCACATGTTTACTTAATAATTCGTTGTAAACTGAAGTCACACCGACCACATTACGTCAAGAGCCCTTAAAATGTAAGAACCGAGTGTTGTGGGAAACTAGTGCTGATAATGATGAGGTCACATTCGTATAAATACGTGCTGCCTGTCTTGGCTGTATATAGCCAACGTATTGTACTCCCTTACTGTTGCGGTGCGTGCGGAGCTACACGGCATTGTTCCTTTGAGATTTAATTTTATCGATGATTTGATGATTTGATTTTTACTTGCGAAATATTCTCTTATTCAAGGCGGTTGAGATACGCTTGTCAATAATTAAACAAAATAAATTTGTTTTATAAAATATTATTTGCCTATATGTGTATACTTATTTAAGATACTTCGGCGCTACGTAAAAGAACAAGCGAATTTATATCGCTCTAATAGAAGTTCCGAATTTTAAAATAAGTCGTCTCTTCCTTTTAATCTATTTAAAGTATCTTTAAACGCAACGTGAAAGCATCGCATTCGGTGCAGTTTTTACTACATTTCTGCCATATGTGATAAATTCATCAAGGCAGCGGTCACCTGGCGCCGCGCCACGGGAACAATCGGCAGAATACGTTCTAGTGATGGCTCTAGTGTAGTCGTCGCGTTCGCTAGGATAATTCGTGCAGCGAAAAGTAATACTGTTGTATGAATCCCGATGGTGGCGACGGGAGGGCGTCGGAGCGAGGCGTCTATCTGTAGGCGGGCTCCGACAGGAAGGGGTTGGCGGGACGCGCGGGGGCCGCCCCCGGCACGCTCAGGCTGTCCGCGCCGCTGTAGCTCTGCAACACAATCGATGTTTCATCGATCCGGGGAATGCAGTGTTAGCGAGATTTAGGTTTTAAGTATGTATCAGACGCACCTGTGTTGCGCCGTAGTTGTCGTGATGTGCGAGGTCAGCGAGGCGCGTGGAGGACAGGGCGCGGGGCAGCGGGTTGGAGGGCACGCCGTGCGGCGCGAGCACGCCCGCCTCGGCCACCGCTCGCGCCTCCTCGTCGATGGCGGCCCCGGCCACCGGCGCGTCGGCGTCGCCGCCTCGGAAGTTCACGAAGGCGAAAGCGGCGAGGGCGACTCCGCACAGAATCCCGTAGCCCGCGAACGTGCGCGTCGTGCCCCACTTCGCCACCGCGATGCCGCCCAGCACCGCGCCGCAGCCGCGGCCCAGCCCGTGGTGCAGTCCTGTGCGAGCGGGACGTAACTCATGTTTATGTTTAACACGCTTGTATCAGCTCACTTCCGAATTCAGTATGTGAACATGTGAGCATATCTAGAAAAATGATTTTAACTTAGTCCTGATAATTTACGTTTGTAAGAAGGTAGTTTAAAAATATATGATTCATATCGGCAGAGTAGATAATAATAGAGAATAAGTCCGTCTCAATAAGTAGGCATCGTAAGATCCTCTAACGGATCTTTTGCTTCGTCTAGCGAATCCATAAGTAAGTTGAGAAAATGTTGTAGCTATTAGTAAAGAGTACTCAGTAGTAAGTCAAATCGTCTATGTCAGTGCGCCAGAAGGCTATGTGGAGTAGGGTCCATGTCGGGAGATTCTGTAGTTGTAATCAGTATATAGTGTAAATACTAACTAAACAAGACTGAGTGATAATCATACAGCGTAAATGGATATTTGCTAATGCTCTAAGTTTTGAAAAAAACACCGACCATCATTACTAAATGCCAGATTTAAAGGTCATAAAGATGGTTTACCTAAACCACCTTAGAGTTGAAAACTTGAAACTCAACTCTATTGTATCGTCCATTAAAGGAAACTTAAGAAAAAACTCATTAGATAAAATATATACAAAGCTCTGTTTACGGTATCCCGATGGGTTTTTATCGCAATATGTATTTGCACTGTCTGCCTGTCTTGCATATGTCTGTGTTAACGGCAGAACCTTGCAATACGCCTTGAGCGGAGGAGCGCAGGTTCGGAGGGGCACCGTGGGCGATGTAGGAGCAGCATGCGGCCCAGACGGCGGCGTGCGTCACGCCCTGCACGAACTCGAAGGGCAGAACCCACCACGGCAGCGTGAGCCACGAGATGTACAGAAACCGGACCACGTTGCCCGCCAGACCTAGGCACAGTACCTAGAGGCACATTGGAAGAATTTCACACATTAGAAAATGTATCTAGATAAATCATAAATGTTATTGAAATAATGAAGCTTTTATAAAGTATATATAATTAATTACTTTAACGTGACCCATTTGCGTAATCAGTTTGAAGCTAAAGAAATAAGCAAAGATTTCGGAGATGTGGTTGATGACGGAGGCGACGCCGAAGAGCGTGGGCGAGCCGCCGATATCCTGCGGAAAATACACCAGTCACGAGAGCAATCCATTATTTAACTACGAACTACATTTTACTATTAAAATCCCTTTGAATAATCTCAAAAAGTCTATGGAATGTATAAAATAATAAAACACCATTTATTTTAAAGGCGAAACTATATTGCTAGTGTTAATACCTGCAAATGCCAGAAAAGAAATGTAAAGATGAGGCCTATTCCGAAACCCATGAACCAGGCGACGAGGAGGAAAGAAGCCGCCTTCACGTTCTGGAACTGCTTCAGAACCGTCACCCACTCTGGCATCTCGCGAGTGGTCTGTGCGAACACCTGTAGCGACACATATTATTACAATGTCTCAATGTTTATTTACGATCTAAGGGCTAACAATATTTGAAATCACTCGAAGAACAATTAATTGCAGAATTCGTTGATTTTCATGCAGAAAATATTATAATATATTGTAGTATTATCTATTTAATTAGCATTGGCACTGAAGGAAACAGATTACCTGGATGTCACCCGCTCGTCATGTATTCTACGGCCATACAACCATACTTATATTGTATTGTTGTGGTTTGAACTGCACGCATGGGAATGTAACATCTTAGTTCCTAAGGTTGGTGGCGCGTTGGCGTTGTAAGAACAGTTTAATATTTCTTACAGAGCGCATTTATATATAAAGTGCATTTTGGAGAAAGCTCAGAAAACCTTCTCAAAAGAGAAAAAAGGCCTAAGTCTAGCAGGGGATCTTTTAGAGGCAGTTACTTGTATTGTTGTTTGAACTATGTGTAAAATCAAGTTCTTGTTCGACGTTGACTTTGACATTTGCTTACATTAACAGCCTATAAATTTCCCACAGCTGGGTTAAGGCCTCCTGTCCCTTCGACGAGAATGTATAGAGCATATTCCACCACGCTGCTCCAAGGCGGGTTGGTGGAATACACATGTGGCAGAATTTCGTTGAAATTAGACACATGCAGGTTTCCTCACGATATTTTCCTTCAACGTCGAGCACGAGTTGAATTATAAACACAAATTAAGCAGATGAAAATTCAGTGGTGCTTGCCTGGCTTTGAACCCGAAATCATCGGTTAAGATGCACGTGTTCTAACCACTTTCATTTCGGCTCGGCTGACATTTGCTCATTGAAAGTCAAAATATTCTTATAGTAACAAGAGAAATACTTTCATCGTGTGAGGAACCGCCGAAAGAAAATCGGCGGGCCGAATCGGCGAATTGATTTATAACAGATTTTGGCCATAAATACCTTATTTTTGTTTTATATTTTTTTAATTTTTGCTTTGTTGGGTGGTTCCCTTTAATAAAAGTATAACTATGCGTTGTTCCAAAAAAACGAATAATGTAATAAATATGATATACATATATACCTCACAATACCTAGAAAATTGAATTAGATATGTGTATATTGCTAGAAATAGCAAATTCACCGCGAACTATCGCGGGCCAGTTTGGTTATAGACTTAACAATTAAGTTAAAGACGCAGTTCCAGTTTTATTTTTAATATGGATAGTCTCGAAGCTGTTGCAGTGACCAGCGAAAAAGTGTATTGGAATTTTTGACCTAGTTACAGTTTTTAATACTTTTATACGCTAATTTTAATTCAAATTTAGAAATTAGGAGTGTTTCGCCATTAATTAGTAGAAAAGTTAGTTATGAAAAACAAAACTATTTCTAAGAATAAACAGTTTTTGACTTTTCTCATAAGCATCATCCGGGCGGTTGTCTCTGTTTTCCATCTTTCGTCTATTTGAAATGATAACAGAATAACGAATTTATTGAGAAATGTTTACCTTAGCATGTTCCAAAGCCGGTTGACGAAGCGGTGGAGCGCTTGTGTCGAGACCGGGAAGTTGGAGTTGCTCCGCGAGTTGCTCTTGCAAGCGTTCTTCGTGGGTTGGCTCGGAAGGTGCGGGAGCTGGTGGAGTCTCTACGCTTATCGTCTCGTACTTGAACTTGATCTAGTGCAGGTAATTTCATTTTTATTCCAGAAGATTCGTGTATTTTATGAACGATTTTAAAATTCAAATTAAACATTTTCTGCTATAGCTGGATTCGTTAATGTTAAAATATCTTTAATGTGCACAGATTATTTTAAAAGTTCAGATTTTATAAGCAAATGCGTCAGTTGAGTTATTTTTAGTTTAAAGTATATGTCAGTTAGGACACCTGGGTAGCAGTTATTAGTGCAGCACCCATCAGCACCGAGAACGTAGCGAAGCAGATAGTGTAATTTTTCTCATAGCGTTGCGGACCTCCACAAGGATGCGTGCTGAAAGCTGTACTGTGGTCCAATGCGATACCAACAAAGAACATCGCCAAGCCCCAACCCAGTGAACCAAACATCCGTTGGTGTCCATACCTGTCCAGAACGCGATAAGTATTTTAGTATAAGTCTTATGAAAATAAATGTATTTGTTTTAAAACCTACCTAGTATGTTTTCAGTGTATAATGTTTTTAATACACGAACAAGGAAATGAAAGATAAACTAATAACACTTCGCTTCCGACTTCGAAAAGTTAATAAATAAAATAAAATATTTCAACTTGGCCTATTAAATAATTTAAAGCTCCTGTCAAAAAAACATTGATAAATAAGGCATATTACTCAATACAGCATTATATTAAAGATAAAAAGCGTGATATATAAAAATGTAATTGTTTTAGTGATTATTATTCAAATTGTGGAAAAGAGTAGGTAACTACTGAGTTTCTTGCCGGTTTTTCTCAATAGAATCTATTTTCCGAACCGGTAGTAGCTTTACATTTAGTTCGACACTGTAACGTAACAATCCAAAAGTGCTTTTATTAGTCTACTTGAATAAATAATAGTATGTTTTGATATTATTTGACGCATTCGATTTTGTTACAGTTAGGTTTAAATGTAGGGTCTTACCTGTCGGCGTCTTCTCCCAGTAAAGTTATAACAGCAGAGTCTGCTAAAGTGATCGCTGGTGCGCTGAAGAATTCTCCAATGACGACGAGCAGTAATAGCAGGAAAAATGTTTTCTGAATGTCGGGCGTGCTGTATACAATATAAGAATGTAAGGGCGTGACCCAGTTGGAGTTAGTGTCGGGATTATAGTTTTCAGCATCAGAGACCGATAGCGGCGAACCCTCGCGCCCAGCCGAGGGCAGGCGGAAGTGGCGTGTTGATGTGGGCCAGTCTTCGTCGTAACGCGGTGACACCAGCCGATAGACGCTGTCGTTAACTGGCTGCACGCATGACACCGCTGTCGGCTGTACCCAACTCAGAGGTAACGTGAATACTATCCATGCACTGAGGGACGCCAGCAATAGTGTCCTTCCCTTCTGCCATCTATCCGCCAGGCCACCCCAAAATGGCGCCGATAGGAACTCCACAAAAGGTCTCGTGCCGATGAGCAGGCCACATTGCCCTGCGTTCATACCCATTTGTTTAAAGTATACGCCCATCAGTGGGAAGAGAGAGCCAAAGGCCGAGTAGAAAAAGAAATAGAACGTCTTAACGGTCAACAGCTCGGGGTCGACCGTCCCCGCGCCGCAGATCAGCTCGAGCAGGTCGCTGCGGCCGCGAACCTTGTGAGTTGCCTCTTTAGGCGCGGGGTACCTGAAAGGTGATGTGATTATTACGCCTTGAGTATAGCATTTGACCAAGCAATACTGCTGCAATTTGTTTTGATTCGTTTTCTATAGAATACAAGTTAATATAAGTTATTTCCTTTCAATAATTTACGTTCAGCTGAGGAAAAACAAACACTTTTGTATTTAATATTGATTCTAAAATGCAGTTAAAACATCTTATTCGTCTTATTGTCACCAATTAATTATAGGCTACATTTGAAAAATAATATAGATATTTTTTTTATTAATATTTATTTACGTATTATAAGTCATTTATGACGACATTTTTGTTTAAAATTTATTCAAAATTGGTAGATCTGATCCGAAGCAGTGGCAGATGTTTCAGAAGCAACTAGCGCTGTGACGACACCGTAGCGAAACAAATGAACAGGAAATCTAATCTACTATTTTAATTTCACTAAAGACTCCGTTGTAATTTGACATCGACCTTGACACATAAAATAGTTACCATTTCGGAAGATTACAAGAATGCCTTTATTACTTTCGGCAATGTGTGGACTTTAAATGATTTGTCAGATTTTGGTAAGCTCCAACTTTTTATCAAGGCCACACCTGTAACAATATTATAGCAACGAGCGCGGTAACGCTGAGATCAATAAATACCAAAGTAACGTCTAACAGTGGGCATATATTTCTCGTTTGAGGAGTTTATTTAACAACTTCAAGAGTTTCAGATAAAATGGAGTCACTAAGTAAGCCTTGTCTCGTTTCTTATGAACGCCATTATAAAACATTATGTCGATAAGATATGTAAGTACGTAGCAGATAACCATTGCTTGTATCTGTATGTAGGTATGCGGAATTTAAAAACATATATTTAGGGACGAATGTTAAAAAAGGCGACAACAGAAAAAAGTATATAAGAATATTACTAATTACAGATAGGTCTAAAGCGTAGTTTCTTGTAATTTAGAGATTTTCTTGACACAATATTGTTTTGGCTTGCGATCGGAATGGTACGGGTGTCGTGAAAAGGATATAATAGTGTCAAGGGAAGGTTTATACTCTCGAGGACATAAATAGAGTTTCGCGCACCTGGAGGTGTCGACTTCGCCATACTCATCGGGGTTGACGAGAGGGCGCGCGACGGGCGGCGCTGTCTGTTGATGCGCCTCCATTCTGAGCGAGCGGCGGCGGGCGCCCGACTGCCGTGCCTGCTCGCTCGCCACCACCCGCTGCCGGCCGAGTCGATAGGGCCGCGCATGCGCGCCCACGCCGCCGCGCGCAGCCTCCACCGCCCATGACGTCACTCGACGAGTCCTCAGCTACACTCGAAACACTCTTTGCGATCGACATTTTCATAGCAGTAACATAAATCTTACAAGCGCTCGCACCCACTGCTCACCCTCAGGTCCTACATCGTCTTACACGTCTCGAAGGTGGCGCGGGCGGGGCTTGCGAGATTTGTTTATTCTTGATACATATTCAAATTATACTAAAATACAATTCGAATAAGTAGGTTTGTGATACAATAAAATAAATCGTATTGATGTTATTCAACTTATTTGTTTTTACAATTCCGATTAATATGTAACTCTCATATTATTCAAGTTGGGTGTTTCCGGACGGTCTATGAATACTAGAGGTGCCAAAAGTATAATAAATGCACAGAACTTTACGTTCCGATTTTGTAGATCTACATAATATCTACAGAATACTCGTCAAAATTGTACGTTAGTTTATGTAGAAAAGAAAAATTAAATGAGAACACCAATGATATAAATATTATCTTTAATTAATTCGAATGAAGAAAGGCGCCGGACGTAAGGTGAGCCGCGTTAGCGGAGCACAGGCGTATCGACAGCTTGGCTTGATACTTATTGGATTATTTAAACAACAAATTTCGTATTTTTGTAGCTATGAGGTGTTTATATTAATGAACATTTTCCCTGCGCGGGATTGGGACTACTTTACTTCGAAAACGTAAACAACTAAAAAAAAAAACGATTTACAATACATGTGTTAATGATTATTATTTATTAATCCATAGTTAATGATATTCACTTTTACATTTAATTTTAAGAAGGCAGAAGACTAAAGTCTTATCAGGTGGCAACTGATCACCTTCGCTGATAGACATTGGTACTCCGCCACCAGCCAACGGAGTTTGCAAGGTAACAGTGTTAATACCAGCCACTGGTCTTGCTCTCCGTCTTCGCTCGTTTTGGATCTCGTTCATTATATATACAAAAAAGATATCTACAAAATGCCTTAAAATTAATTAAACCGGATTGAATTACTAAGAATTCCTTTTTATTAGTATAAACCTACATCAACTGAATTTATCTGATGAGATTATATTGTCTCATTCCGTAAAGGTTTAAGAGGTGAAAACCTTATCGCCCGAAAAAATATTTAAATAAGGAAATGTAGGTATTTGCCTCCAAGAAGAGAAGAAACTTTCTCTGTCGCACGACACGGGTTGCTTTTAAATTAGACACATGCAGGTTCCTCACGATGTTTTCCTTCACCGCCGAGTACGAGATGAATTATAAACACAAATTAAGCTCATGAAAATTCAGTGGTGCCTGCCTGGGATTGAACCCGAAATCATCGGTTAAGATGCACGCGTTCTAACCACTGGGCCATCTTGCCTCAGCTCTTTATATCCGAAATATTACCTATTAGGAAAACAACTGTATTTTTTACAATTAGTTTATAGTATATTTTATATATATTATTACGTTACACACACACACAAACTCTGAACGAACATATAATTTTAACATTAGATAAAATTAACATCAACATAGAAATTGTAGCATTAGTGAACTATTAAAATAAATTAAGTTAATAACATTGATTTATACGATGGTTAATATACTTACGACGTTATTGTGGTAACATGGTCAATTGATTTATTTTATTATTATTATTCTAAAATAAAGTACATGAAAGTAAATAAAATAACATTGACACTCTTAATACAGCAATAACATTTATTGAATACGGTAATTAACAAACTAATTTCTTCACCGCTGAGCCTCATTGTAATACTGAATCGCCTGAATCGCGAATCGTTTTTATTCTCACGTTTTGGTCAGATGTATCCTTTTCCTCGTCGATTGGAGATTTCTTATAGTCTTTCACAATAAAAATAAGATCAATCTTTATACAGCAATATTCCTAAACCGAAAAGCAGATACGAAATTTGCAAAGTAACAAGCTTGGCCTCATCATGGCCATACAAAAGTTCCATGCGATAAAAGTGCCACAATTTCCAGAATGTCGAAGAAGTGTCGGCACCGAAGGAACGGCACCGAGGAGCACGTCAGCGCGGCGTCGGCGAGGTGGCGTGCCGGGCGAGGCGCAGGCTGGCCGCGTGCATGGACGAGCGGCGCGCGCTGGCGCGGCCCGAGCGCAGCGACGCCGTGCGCGGCCGCCGCGGGCCCGCCTCGCCCTCCGCGCCCTCCGCGCCCTCCGCGCCCTCCGCGCCCTCCGCCTCCCCGTCCGAGCGGCCGGAGCGCGCCGACGGCGTGGAGGCCGAGGGCGAGGCGTGCGAGCTGGCCGCGGGGCTGAGCGGGCCGCGCACGGGCTTCACCGACTGCTCGAAGCGGAACACGAAGCGAAGCTCGGACCAGAAGCTGCCGAGGAACGAGCGCTCGGGGTCGCGCGGGTGCCGCCACGCGGTGCACGCGAGGTCGCAGCAGGACACCACCACGCCTAGGGCGCAACCCACCACCAGCACGAGGAATAGTCCCATGAAGTTGTCCAGGGACAGTTCCTCGCTTTCGTAATCATTTGACGGCTGCGTGAAAAACCAGCTCCGTTAAGATACCATTAAAGCTTATCGTGAAATAATTCATAAAAACTGAACTACAAACTAAACTAATGTACTGTGTGCAGTACACAGTTTATAATTTTAATAATTTATAATAGTATTACATATGTTATGCTGCTGCTCGACCCGTCCCGTACACAGACAGTACGAATATGAGTTTACAAAAGATATATTATTTGGAAAACAGATATTTGATGCCCAATCATTTTTGCTGCCTATTTAAAACGTTGTGTTAAAATTTAATAGTGTTAAAATTTAAATTAAATTTAATAGTTGGTACCTGGCAGGCGCCGCCGCCGTGCATCTCCTTCCACCAGCGATACTTCATCTCGCGCAGTACGCCCGCTTCTTGCAGGTTCAGCAGCGCCAAGTTCAGAGACTGACGGTATTCTGAGTCTATAATGTAATATTCGTGTGATTGATGAATGGATGGGTGCTCAGCTAATAACAATGGCAGCATTGAGGTAGAGTGCTAGTTGTAACGAAATATTTTATTTGTACCTAACCATTAGTTAGGTTATTAATTTGTGGGGCAATAGATCATCAAATAGTACTCACTCTTTTTCATTGCAATTCCGTAACCTTTACTGTCTAGAAGATCCCCCACCTAGACATTGTGACAGGATTATTTATAATGAATGTGCATATCATTCTTAGCAATTAGATTCGGCGCAGACACAGTATGACTTACGCTAGTAACTTCACAGTTGCGCTCCACTGTATACTCAATTGTGGTAGACTCGGCGAAAAATGCATATTTGTCGGTCATGACTCTGAAAATATGAAAAAGCGAATTATTAACAAATTTATGAACAAAATGCTAAACGAAAACGTTATTAATTAAACAAATATTACTTCTGAATGCCGGCCTCGTTACTCTTAGGCATTTCCTGTTCTTTCATTTTCTGGAACATTTTTTGGTAGAGCTCGTTTTCGGAAAGCTGAAACAATGACCGAGTTCATTTATACGAATTTAATAGTTTTACCGTTTATGGTTCACTGTGTACGAAGGCACACCATGCAATCATGATAAAAAACCTCGAAAAACGTATAAGTCGACCCGCCGGCCTTAGCCCCGTATGTGATGCCCTGATCGTTTTCGGCGAGATCGCGCACGTTTTTGATGAGCTCCGTAGATGACTTGGTCGCCAGCAGCGTGGCTAGGTTGGCCGTGTAAGAGCTGGTGATCACGAGTGCGAATATCCACCAGCAACTGGCCACCGCACGTGTACCGTACGCGCTGAATAACATTAATTGCAAACGTAAATAATCAAATAATAAAAAATAGTGGCGAAAATATTTGATTTAGATTTCGCACGCTTTTTGATAAAGCTTTTAATTGATATTAAATTCGAAACTAACACTGGCGCTATTTCCGAGCCCTGTTGCAGCACGGCGCCGAGATTGAACCAGAGTGCATTTGCGAGCGTGAACTGGTTCTCGAGAGCCGGCGGTTCCTCCACGCACGGGTAGGGGTTTTGCCACTCGTCGGGGCATAGTCGCCCCACCACGTACAGCACTAGTGACGTGCCCAAGTACGCTAACCCCAGACACAACCATACCTATAATTAGTGTTTAAATTTAAGGTTATCATTTGTACACCGCTTTTCAATGTGAACATTATAAATAAAACTATAAATCAATGTAAGTATGAGGTACGCTTATAATCGTATATTGATTCGGCTTGTTAATATTATTCATTTTGCATGTTGTTCGAATTTATTATGGTTCAGTGAAGTATAATAATTTATACAGAGTTTATAATATAATATTCAAAGATACCCCGTTAGAGAAAGGCAAGAGAAAGGCTAGCAACGCGGGCTCCGGCTGCTGCGGCTTTCGGAACAGGATACTGATCCCGAGGTTCATAAAGGGCGTGGTGAAGTCCACCGCCTCTTCGCGCTCCGCCGTTATGGTCAGATCCGTCACCGCGAACTGTATATCCTGTTTTGTACGACATTGCTTGAGGAATGTTATTATGGCAAGACTGATTATTGGTTACTGAGGCTGATCTCACATTCACATAAATTGTTGACCTTTTTATAATAATATATCTTTGATTTTCGCTTTTAAATTATAATAACTTACGCTGTGTTTATAAGCTCCATGAAAAGTACACTATATTCATTTTTAAAGTAATCTTCAATTTAAATATGTGCAGGTTACACGATGTTTTCCTTCACTGCCAAGTACGACATGAATTGAAAATAAAAGAAAATTCAGCGACGCTGGTTTGGGCTTAAACCTGCAATCTTCGGTTCAGATCCTCGTAATGTCATTTTTGGGCCATCTCGGCTTTCGTAATGTCCCGAAATCGTTCGACTGTTCGAATCGTTAGAGCTTTATTATAATTTTATTTTTTAATCAGGATGCTTGGTTATGACACAGAACTCCTTAGCTTAGAGGTCATCAAACCAAACATTTACTTCTTATAAACATTTGAGTAATTTTGTAAATGCCTACAGTACTGCATGTATTTCTTATAGTATATGTTTGCTGCAAGGTACTAAATACAAAAACATAGTACGGGATCATCCATGAGACGCCGCATCATGCCGTTCCATTGATTCGTGGTCTTGTTGCGAACGCCGTACGCGCCGTCCATCTGCTCCACGAACGTATAGTTGAAGTGCAGCAGCTTCGACAGCCGGTCGATGAGTTCAATGCAGAAACCTGTGCAGCCGGTGTGTGCGGTATACAGGAAAGAGTATTTCATATTTATCATCTTGTGAAAATATTGCTATTCATCATACCTTCGTATCGATCGTTACCAAAGAGACGATCTGAAGATTGTTTCTTCATTATGTAGGGCTTATTCTGAAATTACGAAATTATAATAGAAAGGATAACTTCTAGATATCATTTCAAGTAACGACCTTATTTATTGAATAGCTGACTCACCATGGCAATGAGTATGGCGAAGGTGCGGTTGGTCATGAGGCCACCGGGTGGTGACGGCGTGAGCGCTCGCGGGAGCCAAGCCAGGCCGGTGTGCGGCGCCCACGAAGCCACGGGTGCCAGCCTCCCACCACGCTCCAGCTCCGTCACCTGCAGCAGCACCTCGTGCCTCTCACCACCCGCCTCCCACACCAGCGGCCCGCTCACACCTTCCCACTTTTCCTACATAAAGTAACTTGCTTCGATTAATCCGTGACGAGTCGTCCTCGTCGTTTAACGTTTCTGAGAGTTACGAGCTGATCGATAGATACGAATGTGCGACCTCGGCGGCTCCTTACCGAACGCAAATAATTTAGAAGTGTGTCGGCGTGAAAGGAGGCCGCTCCGTGTTCGCAGGAGCCGGGTTCGTCCGTCGGTAGGTCGAGGTATTTCATCGCCTTCGCTACGATTGTAGCCGCATCGTACGTCAGGAGGACTGCTGTCGGAGGGTTGTCCGCGATCTGCGAGAGATATTTATCATTATAGTTAATATGGGTACGATATAAAAATTATAGCGAAAGTTAAAGTTAAATATAAAGAAGAAAATAGGCTACTTATTAAATAATAAATACATTGGCGATTTCTTCTTCGTTGCCGGTTTCGCCGAGTTGTTTAACGTACTCCTCCCGCCAGGCACCCATCGCTTTCGACACTTTACTGGATTCCGCGTTAAAGATACGCAAACCTGTAAGCACCAGCACAGATGTAGATATATTGATTGAAACATATCGATATAGGACTACATCCGTGGGTATTTCCCAATAGAGGACCAGTAATATTCGCGCCCCCATAGCTGTAGTCTGCGAGCGGCAGCGTGTGCAGGTCGAGTGCGGTCAGCACGTAGGAGTGCCGGTCGGCGAGCAGCCCCACGCGCTGCGCCGCGTCCAACACGCGCACGCTGCACTCCGCGTCACACCACACTATGAAGTTTATGGCGCCCAACTTCTTGAGAACCAGGAGCAGGTTTCTGTAAATTACAGTTACATCGTTATTGTTGCGTTGTCGACGAAAGTTTTACTGTTTGATCCAACGCTGTATCTACCATAAATGAACCAACGTGAACGTAAATGTAATTTATCGAATATTGCAGTTTAATGCTGCTCTGGGTGACATGTCAAATTTGAATTTATTTTAAATTTTTTAAATTATTTAGTTTTAAGTGTTTTAATAATAATTGGTGTAGAAATTCTGGATTACAATTCTTAAAAATAGTGTCCATAGTGTTTGTAACGCAGCTACGCCACTATATCTAAACAAAAGAAGAATCGAGTCGACTGTCATACTCTAACGGCCGCTTGACTTGAAATTTTATACGTAAACCCGGGGAGTATTTTGTTTTAAAGTTTTATATAGTCATTTTTATACGTTATAAACCTGATTCGAGCAAGGCTTACATGTTGTGGACAACATCTGTCTTCCCCTTTGGCGTGATTACTGTCTCACTTTGCTCGACAATTAGCTGGGAGCAAAGTTGAAGATTTTAACATAGTCCTCAGATAGTTCTTCACAATATCTGTGCTGTGCATAGGATTCAGCTTATTTTGTAAGCTGTAATCCTTGTGTTCAGTATACACTAAGCCTATAATATTGTTTGAATCAGTTGACAAGCAAATAAGCAAATAATTTAATACATACATATTTATTAAAAGAAAATAAGAAATAATTAAAAACATTATATGTGACTCACATTGTATACATTTAGTAACTGATATAAAATAATATAAAAGATCACATAAAATTCCCTTACTTTGTCCAAATTAATTGCCTTATTACCTTAACTGATAATATATAATTAATTACTTTTTATTATATCATATAATTTTAAAGTAATCATATATTCAAATAATAATATTATATTATCTTTTTAATTATCTAAATACATATTTGAATAATTTACAGTTAAACATAATGGAGTATACTATTATGACCCGGAAAACATCAATAAAAGAAATGGAAGTCAAATTCCAATTGACCCTTAAGGAATTACAATCCTCCAAAGAGTTAAACAGACAACTTCTTCAAGAGCGTGAGGACAGTGAAGAAGAGATTAAAAAAATTGTGAAAAAAAACACTGAACTCAAAAGTGAGCTAGCTAAGTTGAATGAACATTGTTTAGATGTTGTTAGCCAGCGGGACAATCTTCTTGAGATTGTGACCTCATTTAAAGAGTGTAGCAATGAACATGAAAGAGCTTTGAGTCGCATTTCAGAACTGGAAGTAAGTCTTACTAATGCCCGAAAATTAGAAATAGAACTAGAACAAATTAAAACAATCCAGAAATGTGATGCGACTGAAAGGTTGTATCATGAGTTAGTTACACATGCCTCTGACTCCAATACCACCTTGCAGGAGTCTGAAGCTAATCATACCTATATGAATTCACATAAAAAGATAAAAAAATACATAAAATTAAATAAATTCATTAAAAAAACAAAAAAAAATAATTAGTAATACTTATAAATATCAATATGTATACAAAATGAGAAAAGACCGGTCACATTTAATTAATAAAGTAAAATCATGTAATAATAAGTTGCAAAATAATAAATTGATATATGACAATAACATTGAACATCTGCAACTAGAAATTTCTAGCCTCCAGAGATCTTTAGAATTTGTGAATAAAAAATATGACTTGGCTCAAAAACAGATAGAGGAACATATACATGCAGCCAACAATCTTCTTGAGCTATGCACCTCTAACTTGGAAAAATTTGAATCGTTATCAAAGGAATCCATGTGTAACTGTTTGCATACTCAAGAAGATGAGTTGGCCTCTGCTAACACTAATATTAACACAGTGTCCCAACCTCTCAAGTTGAGTCAATGTTCACCAGGGTTCCACAACCACAATAAACTGGGGTTAGAAATAAATATAAATAAAAATGTTAAAAATGTTATAGTAGTATCTGACAAGTTAGGTCAGGGCTTTGGCTCAATACTAAAAAATGAGATAAAAAATGTAGTCAATACATGCTCACCCGGGGCAACCTATCAGTACCAAATAAATAAGATAAGTTCTATGCATCTGGATTCCAATAATATAGTTGTATTAATGCATGGAGACAGCTTGTCTCTGAACAAAAATAATCTAATTAAGGATATAAAATTATTATGTGAAATTCAAAATCAAAAGAAATGCAAATTTATAATTAGTACATTTCCATATTCACATACCTTGACAGATGCACAGAATTTACATATTTATGACTTAAATGTATCTTTATACAATTTGACCCGACATTGTAGCAATGATTTTATGTTATTTGACATTAATAAATTCATATATAGATTTAAGTTGACAGAGGGTACTATGTACCTACCAATAAAATCGAGAAGACAAATTGGTAACCTAATAGCTTACAATATCAATAATTATTTTATGCCTAATGTTACCAAGGATCATATGCATAATAAAAATAACAATTTAATTTATATTAACACTGATAAAAGTAATTTAAATTGAATTTTAAGACAAAAGAGATAGTCTCTGGCTCAAGTATTATTAATACTAATATTAATTTACCTAATAGTAATTTAACCTTGGATAAATTCCTAAATCTTAAAATTAGAAATAATCAAAACAATAATAATAGTAAACTTGTAAACCTGGTGCACCAAAACATTCAAGGAATGACAGGAAAAGATTTAGAAATTGAGTTATTCATAAACAGTAATGCCATTGATATTTTATGTATAACAGAACATTGGCTTGTAAATTATCAGTTTATGTTTAACTTTAGTGGTCACCAGATGGCTAGTATGTTCAATAGAAAAAAAGCTATACGTGGTGGCTCATTAATACTTATTAACAAAAATCTAAAATTTAAAGAACGTAAGGATGTTGTGAGCCTTTCTATTGAGCAGACTATTGAAATAGCCTGTGCAGAGCTTGAGCATGTCATTGTTGTATGCGTATACAGACCTCCTAGCGGGTTATATGAAGCATTTGAGAAAATATTGGAAAGTGCATTATTGAAATTATCTGGATCAAGTAAATATATTTTTATTTGTGGTGACTTTAACATAAATTTATTAGAAAACTGTAGCACAAGTATTAGATTCAGATCATTATTATATTCATATAACCTCATTAACTTATTCTTAGAGCCAACTAGAATCACTGAATCCACTGGAACATGTATTGACAACATATTTACCAACTGTGTACCTAATCATAAATGTATTATAAATATGTTAAGTTCTGATCATTGTGGACAGTTGGCTTCATTTAATTCGCAAATAAATAACAATGCTAAGGATTTAAAACAGACATTTGTTCCAATCAATTTGTATCGAATTGAGAAGTTCAGAAGTAATATCATGGCAAAGCTCTCATATTTACAATTAAATGATAATTCTAATGAGCTTTATAACAATTTTTTTAAATTAATTAAAACAGAATTTAATGCCATATTTACTTCCAAGACAGTCTATTCTAGGAATTTTCTTAAATTTAATGATTGGGCGACTGTCGGAATTCACAAGAGTAGGCAGAGGTTGTATGAACTTTATAGTGAAAGATCATACAACCGGTCTTTTTCATTTATCAGTTATGTTAGTGCCTACTCTAAACTATTCAAACGTGTATGTCATACAGCTAAATCATTGCATATAAAAAAAAAATTATTGAGGCACCTGATAAAATTAAAATGACATGGAAAATTATTAATTGTGAAACTGGAAGAGTCAAAAATAACATCTCCGACTTTAGCTTATCTATTGACAACAATTTATTTTCCTCAGATCGGGATGTTGCAACTGTTTTTGAAAATTTTTTTGCTGACATTCCATTTTCGACAACTAACTCATTAAATTCCTCTCCTACCGTTGCTGAATCATTATTAAAAAACCATGTGGAAGAATGTAATATTAGCTTTAAATTTAATACAGTAAGTGTAAGTGATGTAATAAGTTCCTTCAGATCACTAGATATTAAGAAAACGGCCGATCTGTGGGGGATCTCTGTCAAGGTAGTCAATTCAATAATTGATGTAATCGCACCCTACCTTGTCACTATATTTAATAAATGTGTCCTTAGTGGCGTGTTTCCTGACCTCATGAAACATAGTAGAGTATTACCAATATTTAAATCAGGTAGTACATCAGACCCCAACAACTATAGGCCCATCTCTGTACTACCAACTCTTAGCAAGATCTTTGAAAAGTTGTTACTAAATCAAATGCTAGTACATTTTAACAATAACAAGTTGCTACACAAGAAACAATTTGGATTTACAAGGGGTCGCTCGACAACTGACGCTGGTGTTGAGCTCGTTAAAAATATTTACAGGGCCTGGGAGGAGTCACAGGATGCCTTAGGGATATTTTGTGATTTATCTAAGGCCTTTGATTGTGTGCAACACGAAACTTTGGTCAGGAAGCTACGTCATTATGGAATTAGGGACACTGCACTCAGTCTTCTGATTTCGTATCTGAGCAATCGCATTCAGAGGGTTGATGTAAATGGAAAGAGATCTCCCGGGTCTCCAGTTACTGTGGGGGTCCCTCAAGGATCAATTCTTGGACTATTTCTCTTCCTTGTTTATATAAATGACCTGCCACATCTCCTAGGTGATAAACTCGAGATAGTATTGTTTGCTGATGATACTTCTTTAATTTTTAAAATAAAAAGACGTCTTTCAATATATGACGATGTGAACAATACTCTCTCTGAAATAGTAAATTGGTTTAGTGTTAATAATTTAATGTTAAATAGTAAAAAGACTAAATGTATTAAATTCACTACTCCCAATGTAAGATGTGTCAAAACGAGTGTACGTTTAAACGGGGAAGCATTAGATGTTTTAGAATCAACAGAGTTCCTTGGTATGACAATAGACTCTAAGCTCCAATGGGGCCCCCATATAAATAAATTGGCGAATAGACTTAGCTCTGCAGCCTATGCGGTAAAAAAAATTAGACTTTTGACTGATGTGGATACGGCACGCCTTGTGTACTTCAGTTATTTCCATAGTATAATGTCGTATGGCATCCTACTCGTAATGCAGCTGACATTAATACTATTTTTGTACTGCAGAAGAGGGCTATTCGTGCAATTTATAACCTGGTCCCAAAAGATTCGTTAAGAGGTAAATTTAAAGAAATTAAAATAATGACTGTCGCTTCTCAATTTGTTTTTGATAATGTTATGTATGTACGCAAAAACATAAATGATTTTCCCAGAAATTGTGACGTACATTCTATTAACACTAGGAACAAGAATAAACTTGTTACTCCAAGTACCCGATTACACAGGGTTAGTAACTCTTTTTTGGGGCAATGTATACGTTTTTACAACAGGATCCCAGAAAACGTTCAAAATTATTCAATTATAAAATTCAAAAGAGTCGTTAAAGAGCGTTTGTGTGCTAAAGGATATTACAACACTAATGACTTTTTAGTTGACTGCACACCTTGGGAATGAAATGATCGCCTCCAGGCTGTTTTAAACAACTAATATATACTTATCATTGTACCTACATGGAAAATGGTTAAAAAAAATGAAAAAAAATATATCCCGCTGAGTTTCTTTCGCCGGTTCTTCTCAGGTCCGAGGTGCTAAATTCCGAACCGGTGGTAGATTTTTGACAATCAATAAGCAAGTGCAAACACTTCTATATTGAATAAAGATTTTTGACTTTGACTTTGACTTTGAAATGTCACTCATTTTGTTAATTTTTTATTTAGATTTTTAATTGCCACTTCTTTTATCATTTACTCGCATTATTATGTATTGTCTACTTTTTTAAACTGTATTGTTCAATGTTTGGTTTTTGAATTTTGTTTAAATGTGCCGCTCTGTACTGTTTGTTTCCATAACAAAACAAAATAAAAACGGATCGCGTAACCTGAGCGCATTGTCATCATGCGGCGGCGGCAACTGCCGCGCTCGCAGCGCCAGCGCGTCGATGTCGGGCGCCAGGCGCGGTGCCACGCGCGCACTCCCCTCGTGCAGCACCACGGCGTTTTGCCAGTCCTTGGCCTCGCATAGAGCCGCACACGCCTAGCTATCCCAACACCACGTGTGTTAAAAGAAAATATTTATTAATCACATCTCGGAGCAGACTCACTCGTGTCTTTCCATATTGTTATCTCGTGTGATGGAACTGGACAATTTCCTCAGTTCTATTTAGGCATTTTCTTGTATTCGATAAATAAAAACAATATTAACTTAATATTACCCGAGCGAGAACATCTAAGTGCGGATATAGTTCGAGTGCAGACGATAAGTGTCGGTTCTCGGGCGCTGGTTCGGCGAGGAGCAGAGCCAGACCGGCGCGCGCCGCCGCGTCTGCGCCTGCGCTGCCACCGACGACAGCGGTTGCGCCTTGACCGGCCTACGGGTCAACTCTTTCTGTTTACTGACTACATATAATAACAACGACTCATGCCAAATGGTATTAATTAGCTTTGTTTAGCTTTGTTTTTAAATTGTGAACTTTAGGTCAACGTTTTGAGAGCAGTTCTCTTACTTGTAAACATATTTGTCCGGGCTCAGCGAGAGGCTCCTGCGGCTCCACGGGTGCAGGTACCTCCAACAGCGTTCCATCGTGATCACGCAGCACAGCGTTGACCGCCGCTACCAGCTTCACTGCGATTTCCGGTCGAGCTTCCACCACACCTGACCACGACCATTATGTAAAAATAAAAATTTTCTAAACATGACATAAGCGATGGACAATACATGTTTAAAATAACCTCGTTAAAATAAACGATATGATATTTAATAGTTTTATACTTTTATTGATGCAGATGATTGAGCAAGTTTTTGGGAATTAAATTTAAAGCTTTCTTGCCTATTTGAAGTGTCTGCGCATCGTAAGTCCGCAAAAATAACAATAACAACACTACGCAAACGTTGTGGTCGCTCGAACACATGACGGCGCACGATGCACGGCGCACGGCGCAGGGCCAGACTAACGAGTACGTCGCGCGTCAAGCGCACGCGGTCGCCGGGGATTGTCTCGGTTAGAGATTTAAAAGTTAGTGTTTCGTTAATTAGAATTGATTATTATATCGATAAAAGAAACAAAAAAAGGAATTAAAGTGTACTTGTAGAATTTATGATTAGCAACATTTGATCTGACTCTGATGTTGCCAATATGAACGCGAGCTGTATCGGGTTATTCTAATGATTCCTCTAAAAAATTTGTAAGAAACATACTTAGTAAGAGACATTAAATATGAATCGAAATATCGAACTTAAATTTAAGCGCATCTCTGGCGAGTGGCGACTGGCGACACGAGCCGCCGCCCGCCCCCGCAGCCCGCGCGACGAGAGCTATTCTGGAAGCAGGTCGCGTCATGGTCACCGGCAGCGGGCGCGGTCAAAGCGTCTTTAATACTCACCTACGCATGTAGGACTATTATGAAAAAATAACCGTGGTGTTATTTTAAAAACACAAATAAACAAATGGGCTATTCGGTAAATTTACGGTAAATTGTTACTTTATTTTCGCTTGACAACTGTACGGAGCAGTACAGAATAATTGTAGTCGGTGGCCAATCTCAAGTTTCCCGACCAACAAGACAGGCTAATTATGTAAACTACATTAATTCCAAAACAATAAGTAAATATTTTAATCTACGATAGTTATGAAATGATTCTTAGCGAATAAAAGTCTGACAAGCGTTAGATTCGAAAGAGGCTTATTGACTGAATTTTCCGTATAACTAGTTTGAAGCTAAAGAATTCGATCACGATAACGATGAGAAAACATACATAACATACTAGCGCGCGCCGGATTTTTATAAAGTTGAACGTCTGAATTTTAAAGTTGAGTTAAACTTAGTTATTTAATGATACTTATTAGTTGGGTCAGAATAACACACTTCGACTCTCAGCATAATAAATACTGATTTCTGTACACGTATAATAACTTACGTCTGAGCAGGATCTATAAATATTATGGCTACCGATGACTTCACTTGAGGAGTGCGTTTGATTTTAAATGTTTCACAGCTTCAGCGATTTACGTTTAACAATGTGGGATGTTTAGAGCTGGTGAAATGAATAAAACGAACCGTTCGATAATCAGATTAACAATTTAATAACGTTTTTATTGGAGATTTCTCTTTTGTAGAATTGAATTTTGAATTTTGTATTTTGAATTATATGGCTGCATGTCGTGTACTATGCGCACTGAATAATGACGTACCTATGCCACTGTCTTTAAGCGTACCTTGCTTAAAAACGATTTGCTAAAACTAATAAAAATATGGGCATCTTTTCTTGGCTTCAGGTTTTATATTATTAAAAGGTAGCCTTAAAAGAGATTGATACCAATGTAATTTTATTGTTTTTTTTATGAGATATTGATTAGTATTTCATTGCTAAATTAATACAATTACATTCACGAAAAGACTTAACCTTAACCTTACTCATTAGCAGCCAGCTCGGACATAGCGAAGGCCTTCGATCGCGTGTGGCACAAAGTGCTTCTTTCTTTTAGAAAAGATAAATAAACAACTTTGACCTTGAATTGACATAACATTTTAGTTACACTAGTGAGGAGAAAATTATTGATTGAATGGGTAAAGAATGCTAAGGAACGATATATTTTATTATTTTTACGTAATTTTTTTTTTTAATAAATTTTATATAAATTGCAAGTAAAGGTACATATAAAAATTTTTAGATACAAACATTTTTAGGCTTAAATAAAAATTAGATCGTAAGTTTTGATTTGTATCGTCGCAAACAGCCTCACTAATTTATAAAGGGGTAGTTATTTTCAGTGATAAGTCATAGAAACACACTCACAATTTTATTTATATAAATAGATTTTTATTCCATCATTAATAAAAAGAAACATTGTATGTTTCAATAATGAAGTGGCATTTTCAAGACATATGAAGTATTGTATAATACTAAGGTTTTGAATAAATAAAATTTTATATATCTTTCAAAGAAACTCTTACTTTATCTTATATCTAAAACGACTTTGACCTTGAAATATATTTCTTAGCATTGAATTTTTTTTAAAAAAAAATAACAAAATGTAATAAAAAATAACATCTTATCTTACTCTATTAACAAGAAAGTGATGTTCAATCAGCGTAGGCCATGTTGATGGCAAATGAAAGACAGTAGGCAAAAGCAAAAGGTCGTAAATACTAAATCGGTTATAATTACAGTTCGCTTAAACAAAGCCAGGACGTAAGAAAAAATCTTTTGATAATTCCGAATAAAATCTTACTTTTCTATTATTTTCAAAACTATAAATTAAGTGTTGCTTTGCATAAACTGGTCTATATTTTAAGTTTTTTTTTTTTTTTTGTCTATACCTTATTATATAAAGTAATAACATTTTTTTTATCGAACAATATGTAACTTTCTATATGATATATTATATAATCCATATTATAACCAAAAAATATATATTTAAAAAAAAATCTATGCTGTATGTTAAAACTAAAATAATATATAAAATAAACTCAAACTCAAACTCAAACTCAAACTCAAATTCCTTTATTCAATATAGAAGTATTACACTTTCTTATTGATTGTCAAGTTAAACACTACCACCGGTTCGGAAAAGAAAACACCCTGACCTGAGAAGAACCGGCGAAAGAAACTCAGCGGGACTTTTTTTTTTTTTTACGTCAAATTAATTATATACATAATTATATATGAGTAGAAACAGCCAGGAGGCGATCGTTTCATTCCCAAGGTGTGCTATCAAACATAAACTCACTAATTGTATAGTAACCTTTCGCACACAAGCGTTCCTTAACAATTTTTTTTTTTTTTTTAAATTTCGCAACAGAAGCATTTTGAACGCTTTCTGGGATCCTGTTGTAGAAGCGTATACATTGCCCCACAAAAGAGTTACTGACTCTATGCAGTCGAGTAACAGGAGTAACAAGATTGTGTTTGTTCCTTGTACCAACGTTATGAGAATCACATTTTCTCATAAAAACATTAATATTTTTCCGTACATACAAAACATTACAGAATATATATTGAGAAGCAACAGTCAATATCTTAATTTCTTTAAATTTATACCTCAAAGATTCCTTGGCTCCCAGGTTATAGATTGCGCGAATAGCCCTCTTCTGCAGCACAAATATAGTATGGATAGCGGCTGCGTTACCCCAAAGCATAATACCGTACGACATTATACTGTGAAAGTAACTGAAATAAACTAGGCGAGCCGTATCAACATCGGTAAATAATCTAATTTTTTTGACCGCAAATGCCGCAGAACTCAGTCTACCCGCCAATCCGTTTATATGGGGGAGCCACTGTAATTTGGCATCAAGAGTAAGGCCAAGAAATTCAGTTGTTTCAACTGGATCCATCGATTCCCCATTGATAAGTACATCGGGTTTTACATTTTGCACGTTTGGTGTGCTAAATTTTACAATTTTAGTTTTTTTTATTATTCAGCCTAAGATTATTTACGCTAAACCAGTGTACTATATCAGACATAGCATTGTTTACATCGTCATACTGTACCTGTTTCCTATTAATTAATAAAATAATATATATATATTTTATCTGTATAAATTTATACATTCTCCATTCGTTTAGCGAACATCCTTAGTAAGGCCTCCATTTTAAATGTTCGTTCATCGAAAAATGGCGTTGTGAATGTCGGCAAAACTGTTTGCGTCACTTTGAAAGTCAAATTTAAGTGGATTTTCATAGTCAAGTGAAATATTGTTGTATTAAAAGTGAAGAAATATTAATCAAGAACTGTTTGCATTAAAGCATAAAGTGGACTTGTCAATAAAACACTCGTGATATTGAAAAGTACGGTTTGTCAAAGTCAAGTCAAAGTCAAAAATCTTTATTCAATATAGAAGTGTTTCCACTTGTTTATTGATTGTCAAAAATCTACCACCGGTCCGGAATTAAGCGCCTCGGACCTGAGAAGAACCGGCGAAAGAAACTCAGCGGGATATATTTTTTTTTTTTTTTTTTACCATTTTGCATGTACAATGATAATTATATTTTAGTTATTTGAAACATTACAATTCCCATTGGTATACACAATTACAATTACAGTATACATAATTAATATAGGTAGGTAGGTAGGTAGGTAGGTAGGTAGGTAGGTAGGTAGGTAGGTAGGTAGGTAGGTAGGTAGGTAGGTAGGTAGGTAGGTAGGTAGGTAGGTAGGTAGGTAGGTAGGTAGGTAGGTAGGTAGGTAGGTAGGTAGGTAGGTAGGTAGGTAGGTAGGTAGGTAGGTAGGTAGGTAGGTAGGTAGGTAGGTAGGTAGGTAGGTAGGTAGGTAGGTAGGTAGGTAGGTAGGTAGGTAGGTAGGTAGGTAGGTAGGTAGGTAGGTAGGTAGGTAGGTAGGTAGGTAGGTAGGTAGGTAGGTAGGTAGGTAGGTAGGTAGGTAGGTAGGTAGGTAGGTAGGTAGGTAGGTAGGTAGGTAGGTAGGTAGGTAGGTAGGTAGGTAGGTAGGTAGGTAGGTAGGTAGGTAGGTAGGTAGGTAGGTAGGTAGGTAGGTAGGTAGGTAGGTAGGTAGGTAGGTAGGTAGGTAGGTAGGTAGGTAGGTAGGTAGGTAGGTAGGTAGGTAGGTAGGTAGGTAGGTAGGTAGGTAGGTAGGTAGGTAGGTAGGTAGGTAGGTAGGTAGGTAGGTAGGTAGGTAGGTAGGTTAGGTTAGGTTAGGTTAGGTTAGGTTAGGTTAGGTTAGGTTAGGTTAGGTTAGGTTAGGTTAGGTTAGGTTAGGTTAGGTTAGGTTAGGTTAGGTTAGGTTAGGTTAGGTTAGGTTAGGTTGGAAGTACATTTTTCAAAATTTTTTCTCCATTTCTTGTCGTAAAAATCTGAAAAAAATACCTCACTCAGTTCTCACTATTAAAATTATAATTCCACTTTTAACTTACTTATATCTCCCGTTTTTGTCTGTTTTTAAGCTATTTTTAAGTTTTTCGTTTATATCTTTTTTATTATTGTTTCGATCTTTTTTCCGTGTTCGGCGCGATTGTGGGGCCCTCTGCTCTGCATCCGTTGACATCTCAATCTCCCGGATCGGCCTATCCGTTCGAGAGTTATCGGTCGAAAACCGAAAAATTTTTCACCTTTTTTCATTATATTTTTCTGTTTTTTATTTTTAATTCGTTCATTTGTAATCTTATCTTGTTTTGCTCTTTGGCGCATTTGTAGGGCCCTCTGCCCTGCATCCATCGAGACATCTCACTCCCGGATCGGCGTCTCCGTTCCGGAGCTATTAATTTTTACAAACAGAATCTGTATCGATTATTCGCTATAAGAATCGGATCGCTCTTGAAAGTCTTCTTAAGCGATCCGAAACTCTAAATATTCGAAGTACATTTTTCAAAATTTTTTCTCCATTTCTTGTCGTAAAAATCTGAAAAAATACCTCACTCAGTTCTCACTATTAAAATTATAATTCCACTTTTAACTTACTTATATCTCCCGTTTTTGTCTGTTTTTAAGCTATTTTTAAGTTTTTCGTTTATATCTTTTTTATTATTGTTTCGATCTTTTTTCCGTGTTCGGCGCGATTGTGGGGCCCTCTGCTCTGCATCCGTTGACATCTCAATCTCCCGGATCGGCCTATCCGTTCGAGAGTTATCGGTCGAAAACCGAAAAATTTTTCACCTTTTTTCATTATATTTTTCTGTTTTTTATTTTTAATTCGTTCATTTGTAATCTTATCTTGTTTTGCTCTTTGGCGCATTTGTAGGGCCCTCTGCCCTGCATCCATCGAGACATCTCACTCCCGGATCGGCGTCTCCGTTCCGGAGCTATTAATTTTTACAAACAGAATCTGTATCGATTATTCGCTATAAGAATCGGATCGCTCTTGAAAGTCTTCTTAAGCGATCCGAAACTCTAAATATTCGAAGTACATTTTTCAAAATTTTTTCTCCATTTCTTGTCGTAAAAATCTGAAAAAAATACCTCACTCAGTTCTCACTATTAAAATTATAATTCCACTTTTAACTTACTTATATCTCCCGTTTTTGTCTGTTTTTAAGCTATTTTTAAGTTTTTCGTTTATATCTTTTTTATTATTGTTTCGATCTTTTTTCCGTGTTCGGCGCGATT